>NC_088336.1:32795000-33525000 GCF_036884655.1 Musa acuminata AAA Group
GAAATACTAAAAGCCAGTAGGCATGACATGGCTTTCCGGATGTAGAATACGCGTCGAATCAGGTGCTGCAGGTGAAGACACCTTCAAAAACCTATCGACAACATGCCAAGCCGTCTTGATTCCTCCACCCTAAGCAATAAGCATTGACGCTGTCCTGATTGCTGTCCACACTGTTCTGATCCCTCCTTTTCCTTGCATCTATAAATCCGACGCTTTGGAGATCTCTTCGGATCATATCATCCCGGTTTAGATACTCCAACAGTTGAAGCTTCTCCACCCATGGCTTTCTTCCTCGACAGACTCTTCCCTTTCTTCCTCTTCTGTCTGCTTGCATGCCCCGCCGCCCATGCCCAGTTGTCGCCCACCTTCTACGCCGTGAGCTGCCCCAACCTAGAAAGCATTGTGCGCTCGGCGATGTCGCAGGCCGTCGCCAAGGAGAACAGAATGGGCGCATCCATTCTGCGCCTCTTCTTCCATGACTGCTTTGTTAACGTGAGCGCGCACTTCATTGGCTTCGTGCCCTCCTTTCTTGAATCCACTGCTTCGTCGTTGAAGCTGACGTCTTATTTTAGCCTCAGGGTTGTGATGCATCGGTCCTCCTCGATGACACCGCCACCTTCACCGGCGAGAAGAACGCGATCCCCAACAACGGCTCTTTACGAGGCTATGAAGTGATCGACGCCATCAAGACCAGCGTCGAAGCAGCTTGCGCTGCCACCGTGTCGTGCGCCGACATATTAGCTCTCGCAGCGCGGGATGGCGTCGTCCTGGTAATCAACCATCGCTACAGCCATCTCTTGTTCTCTCTGGCATTGTTGCTTTAGCTTGTGCTGATTTGGATGGATAACGAGTTCGTTGTAGCTCGGAGGACCGAGTTGGACCGTGCAACTCGGACGCAGGGACGCGACGACGGCGAGCCAGAGTGCGGCGAACACCGACATCCCTGCACCCTTCCACGACCTCCCCAAACTCATCTCCTTGTTCGTCTCCAAGGGATTCAGCGCGCAGGACATGACCGCGCTCTCAGGAGCGCACACCATCGGCCAAGCGCGGTGCCTCAACTTCCGGCCGCACGTCTACAACGACACCAACGTGGATGGCAGCTTCGCGGCCCTCCGCAGGCAAGGCTGCCCCTCCGTCGGAGGCGACGACAACTTGGCTCCTCTTGACCTCCAGAGCCCGGAAGCGTTCGACAACCTGTACTACCAGAACCTGATGCTCAACAAGGGACTGCTTCACTCGGACCAGGAGCTCTTCAATGGCGGATCCCAGGACTCGGTGGTGATGACGTACAGCACCAATGCAGCCGCGTTTCAGAGCGATTTTGCGGCGGCGATGGTGAAGATGGGGAACATGAGCCCGTTGACGGGGACCATCGGGGAGATCAGATTGAACTGCAGGACGGTAAATTTTTGATCGGCCGTGAAAGCAAGCAATATTGCATGTAGCAACGTTTTCCAAGTAATAGCGTTTGTATACAGGCGTTTAGGGTCTCAGGGCTGTCTCCTCTCCCAGAGTGGCAGATATTATCGATTGCATTGAATGATTCACAATTGTGTAAAACTTGACCTATTCTGGTTAAGTTATTTTATTTTTGTTAATTAGAATAAGTCCGAGCAATTGAAGTTTCCTAAGGTGTTAAAAAAGAAAAAGAAAGGAAAAGGCCCTTTTCTTAAAGGTATATTTAATAATTGATGAAAATTATATTTTAATTTTTTATTAAATATTATGTGCCAAAATTTATCCTTCTAATATGTTTAATATTTATTATATATATTTATATAATTCTACAAAAAAATTTCATAATAAAAACAAAATTATAATCATATAAATGAATGTAAAATAATATTTAAAAATAAATAAATAAAAATTTTATATAGTGATAACAAAGGTTAGAGTTTCTATTATATAAAGGTAATCTTATTATTTTAAAGAATATCATAAGATTCCTTAATTTTTTTTAAAGAAAATTCATTAGCATCTCACAAATGCTGGAATGCTAATACTACTCTGAAGTAGCATTAATATTTGAGCATTTATAATCCAACATCTAGGCCAAATATGATTATTAAAAAAATTATCAAACATCGATTCATTTTGAAAATATGCATTAGACTCTCAATACATATTTCAAATATATTTCTAAATACACTTTAAGTACCTTATATTACAAGAAGTAGCATTCCACTCAAAGCATCAATACGCAATGGAAGAAGAAACTCTTACGTGCTGTGCTTACCAGTCTATTCATAAAACATGGCCAGAACATAAATTATTGTTAAACTTTAGAGATTAAACTTTGTTGTTTTAATGTTCATTAGTGCTACCTTAGTATTAAAGACTACCATACACATATAATTCCTAGGAAGATATTAAACAAACCAAATTTCCCAGGCACAAGCAGAGATCTACGATGGATATAAAGAAAGAAAGGTAAACAAGCTATCATGTTGCATTAGAACATGATGTAGCTCACGGGTTAAATAATTGGTTCAGTTAAAGGGCTCTTACTGGTCGGGTAAATAACATTAGCTACCGAAAAACTAATCTGTTCCTACCAAGTTTCTTTGGCTCTTCCAGCCAAGAGGAACAAATAGAAGGAACATAGAGCTAGTTGCAACATAGTCTCATTCAAGCATTAAGGCCTTTATGGAGAGTCATGCGGGCAAGCAGATGTGATTCAGCACATGAAAATTGCCAGGGTTCAATTGTCATGGAACTCACTTCAGTTTGAGATTGACCGAGATATGCGTGGCCTCACTGGTGTCTTCGAAGGACTCACCCTGAACAACATGAATTAGGAGTCATTGTTTAAAATAATTTATATGATGTACTGTTGAAGAATTGAGAGCATACCTGATAGGTAGAGCTCCCAGAATCATGCCACTACAACCCAGAGCTGCGATTGCACTTTCTGCCTGTCATCAGAATCATGAAAAGATAACACACTTATATCACTTCTTTGTGACCTGAAAATGCCTGGTTAACTTTCAAGCTTAATCATAAAGAAAAGGTAAAGTACACTAAAAAATCATCATGGAAAAGTAATATAAATATCAAATAAAGGATGTCATTTTCCTATTCACCAGATATAATGTCTTTGATCCAAAAATATATATAATAAGAAACCGTAATTTCCTAAATACTTGGTTAGCTATAGGAATTTTATAATACCATTGAACTACATCTATAACAATATCACTGGTCAAATCAAGAGCAACCAGATCTTTTTTTTTTCTTAACAGTTACTTAGGTGTTCTCCATCTATTCTGACACAACAAATCTTGTGCAACCGGAGCATTTACAACTCTCTTTTGTGCATGTCCATAGCATTTAAATTGTTTTTAAATGATTTTTTTTTATCTCATCTCGTATTGCATCTGTGTTCATTTCTTACTCACGATTTTGGAAATGGTACATCTATTTCAACATCCTCATATCAGCAATCCTAATTTTTTCTATATGTTATTTTTAAATCATCCAAAATTCCAACCTATAAATCATTTATGGACTTACAATAGTCTAATAACACATTTTATGTATCTAAGGGACACACGACAAGTACATAGAGCTCATGATGACCCTCTCCACTTTAACGAAATCCCTCTTAGTCTTACAAATAATAAATCCTTTACATCTAGAAATTTAATCTGTCAGTTCATTCTTCTCCACATATCCATAATCCTTGTGCATTCTCTTAAATTCTTCATATTCCTTATGCGATCATTCATGATCGCTTTAGTAATAAGTTTCTCAGTTATTGGAATGTTCTCAATAAATCTATATTTTTTCCAAAGATTCCCCAATAATTTAATCTTATTTGAGGGGTATAAGCACTCATTACACTTAATATCTCTTCATCTAACACAACTTAATAATAAAGTTTCATCACTAGCTCTTTTTGCCTTTACAACATATTTCTTAATATCCTTGTCTTAAAAAATACATATCAGATTCTTATAGTTTCCCACATATCAAAATTTATTTCCCTAGACTTTATGCTCAGCTACTAAGTTTTGCAATACATACATAAATACATACAATATATATGTATGTATATATATATATATATATATATATATATATATATGTATGTATATATATATATGTATGTATATATATATATATATATATATATATATATATATATATATATTCTCTTCTAATTGTCGGGTTCACATTGGAATGAATAAAGTACAGAATTTTATTAGAATTTCTAACATTGGAGCTTCAAGTAAATGAGATCAGTATATAGCATGCCCAGCATATGGCTCATAGAAAATTAACATCAACCTTAAGGCTGAGACTTGTAGAACGTAAAATGATTATCATTAAAAAGAGCATCTTCAAAAAAATGCATAAGTAGCATGCAGCAGACAAATTACTATTATATTATTAACAATCAAATGAACTACGACATCAAATTCTAAACACAAATGTCGTGCAGATGCAGAGAATTTATTTAGCATGTAAGTTTTGTGTGAGGTGCCAATGATAAACAGTATCAGAAAATTTTCAAAAATATCTGGTCAGTCAGGAGCTATAAATCTAAAAAATATCTGGCCATCCAGAAGCCATACAATATCGAAATAATAAAAAGTGACACAACACTGTAAGTACAGTTTGAATATTGTTCATATGTAACCCCTTGTATAGGCATCCTAGGGGACCAATACTAAGAACAGCCTGTTATTACCTATGTACCCACTGCAAAGCATGATGAGAGATGAGAAAGACTGTTAGCGTAAAAGTTTCAGGTTAAAGTTTATTTTATCTGGACTAGTTTAGGTTAAATTGAGAGTTATGTTTGTACGTTAAATTGAGGGTTATGTTTGTACATCAAATTAAACTAAACCAGTAAGCTGAGAAGGCTATTGGTCTCCAAATAGCCAATCAAAGTCCACTGCAAGAGCAGAGCGGTGAGCACTATGTCCATGAAATGTAATTAGCTTCCACTAGACTTGTTTCATATCATTGACTTTTGCAAACTGTCATATCACGTGGCCACTTTCTGGGAAGCTAGATATACTACAGGTACCTTTCCTAGAGCAGAGGAAAAGTCTGTTACAAGATTAGACATTTGTTTTGATATCGACGATAGAGACAAATTCTGCTTAAGCAGCTACAAGACCATACGGAAAAAATCATAGCATATCAATAACCAATTAACAATCTAATGCAAGAAACTGCTAAGCTAGTTACCTGAACAAATTCAACGAAAGCAATACGTGTAGAGTGTATATTATCACCGAGAAGTCGTAGACGAGAAACCTGTACAAAATAGTTAACTGACTAGCAAAGAACTATTTTAAATGATTATTAAAAAAAAACGAATTTGAGGATAGTAGTCTGACCTCACCACAGAAATGCTCAAACAAAGCTTTGACATCTGTTTGAGTTACCTGCAATAAATATAGTAGGCTATGGTAATGAAAAGACTGTTCCATTGGATCTGTATAATTGCTACTATAAATCTGCTTCCGCTAAGTAATCCTTGGAAGTAATTTATGATAGCATGCTAAGAAACATATGGGCCAAGCCAAAGGAAACAGAAGCCAATGTACCTTTTTGTCTATGTTTGTACAGTAAACTGTCCTTATGACCATGTCCCTCTCATCCTCAGACTGCTTAACATCTCAACCATTAGTAATATTTAAAAATAATGAATAGCATGAGGAAATTCACAAGGCAATCCCCATATTGTAAATTTCAGGCAATTAGAACAATATCTATAAAGCAGTAGAAATTTAGGTATGAAACAAATTCACTGGCTTACCTTAGGAAGAAACTTTGGATTCACAGGCACAATTGCAGTCTTTGAAGGCAAGACCTTGACTGGATAGAAACCAAGCACAGTCCCACCAAGATTTAGAGCTGTCCTTGCACCATCTATGAGCAAATATCCGTAGTGTCAAAAGGTTCTTGATAATCATATGTTCGAAAGGATGGGTGTTGTGACTTGTGTGCACTTACCTTCATCTGAAAATTCTATAAAGGCAAATCGCAGAACTGAATGGGGGTCACCACAAATACGGCAATCAACTACCTTCAGTACAGAAATCTTACAATGATCAGAAAAAGAAAAATGTGGCGAAGTAAACCCATATAATCCCTGCATTTCTACAGTGATAGGAAAAAGAAAAAGCAACATGTGTGCCATGAACTGAAAAACATGATTCCACAAACAGGCACTAATTGTGAATGACATTTCTTACCTTTTCCTTTGATACCAAACAAATTTGCTTCATATAGTCTCACTTTTCCCTTACATAGATTCATACTCACTTTCTCCTCACATAGTTCATACTGGCTTTAACTCAGGAAGGCTTTTGAGAGTATTTGAGTCTTCCTAACATTATAGTGATGTACTGATGATCATGGATGCACACTCCTATAAAGTGTGCATTTTATAGAGCAAAAATTGCATCTTAAGAACACAACTCCGGTGCATACTAAGTTGCTGAGGCTGCTTATGTCCATGACAACATAACTATACTTGATGTCCTTTTTGTTGTATTGTGTTCTCACTCTCTTCCATGTTTCGCAATGTCGTGGCCCCTTGGGCAACTCTATGTAAGGCTTTAAATGGACCATACAATTCAAAATCCAACTGGGTAAAATCTTGATGTGGATCAAGTTATCAACCCAATATCTTGATATGTTGGTCCCAAATGAAATCAATAAATTGCCCACTTTTGCCCAGATATTGTGCCTCCACAAACAAGCTAACAACCTCATCACTAGTGTCAATAAGATCCAATTATTGGTGGTGACAATAGATTGTTCCTCTGAGATGATACAATTCAAAAAATAATGGTTACAAAATCAGAAATTAGCCGTTTCAACAAATCCAAATATTTGTAATTTGTTGAACTGGTTCAGAATTATTAAGAGATTAGTTGAATGATCATTTTTTTACTTTAAAAGATACAAAAGTAACTTGCATCAACAAAAAGAATATCTCTGCTGAAAATATAAGTTGGATTGAAGAATAATTGACACACGAAATTTCTTAAATGGAAAAGAATAGAAAAAGAGTAATGTTGTCGATCATATCACCATCCTTGTATGATATATTCAAATAATCTTTAATTATCGCAGTTTGAGAAACTTACTTGGCCACAGGTAGAAAATATCTCAGCAAGCTTCTCTTCAGTCACCTGATATTCGTTAGACAACAGTTCATGTTAGCACAATTAATACAATAGCATATATTACCGATTAAAGAAGCACCAATACAGCTTTAGCAGTTGGACAATGGCAACAATCACAACAGTTCATGTTAGCACAATTAATACAATAGCATATATTACCAATTAAAGAAGCACCAATACAGCTTTAGCAGTTGGGCAATGGCAACAATCACAAGTACGACGATGATGTTAACGGAGGGTCAAAGCAGAAAATTTATATACTCACAAGCTGATCAATGTCAGAAACATAAACAGTTCGCCTAATGCTATCCTCTCTGTCGGCCCTTCGAACCCTTTCATTCATCCTTCTTCGCCCCTGATTATAGCCATTTCTTCTCTGGCAAAGAGATAAAATGGTACCCTTGAATCACAATAAGGTTTAAAACATCAATAATTTTGCTCGGAGAAAAAGGGAAAAAAGTGGGAAAAACCTAAATTATTGATAAAATACAGCAGATCGCAATACGATCCAGTCAAATTCTCTAGTTTCCCCTATTCCCGTCCTAGTTTTCTTGAAAATGAATTGACAACTCCTAAGATAAAACCCAAAACCCTAAAATTACCGATTCCTCGACAACATTTTCTGAAATAGATCAGACGAGGACGGAATCTAAATCGATACGAAAGAAATTACCCTGCGATTCGGCTGATTATTCGATGATCCATCGCTGCTCGAATCCTTAATGCTACCACCGTTACTAATCAGTCCATCGCTATATAAACCACTCGACGCCACAAAAACAGGGGCATCAGCTGAAAGCCGGACATTGGATTTCCAACCATCGCCGCTGTTCGGCCGATTATTCGATGATCCATCGCTACTCGAATCCTTGCTCCCACCACCATTACCAATCCCTCCATTGCTATAAAATCCATTCGACGCCACGAAAACAGGGGCATCGGCCGAGAGGCGGCAGTCAGATTTCCGGCCACCGCCGGCGGCGGCGGTGCAAGAAGAAGGGACGAACTCCTCAGCGGCGGGGTTCAATTTGGAGAGCAAATCAACCAGCTTCCGCACGTCGCTCCGGTACTCCGCATCCGCCGCCGGGGCCTGGCGGCGGACGAACTGATCATCCGCCCCCACCGCCTTCTCCGCCACAGCAGCCATTTATTTATTCCCTCTACGACAAAAAATCACAAACACCCACAAGAACCGCCGGAAACCCGATCGAGTTTCCACAATTCAATCGCAGCAACCAAAGAAGCCAAGCGATCGGCGAAACCTCAGCAGAAATCCATCTCTATCGCCATTGCCTGTTCGCTCTCTCGCTCTTTTCTCAAGCCCTTCTTGGAGCAAAAATGGGGACGAGATGCGGATTCGATGATGGGAGAGAAAGAGAGGGTGAAAGGGGGTGATGAGTTGTTGCTATAAATAGCAACTAATTCCAAAATTGCAGTCTTTTAATTCGAGCTCTAATTCAACATATAAATTTTTCAGAGAGACAAAAAAAAATACATTATATTATATTATATATATATATGTTATATTTATTATATATATATATATATATATTAAAAAAATTAAAAAAAATTATGTAATGTGAGAAAAATATGAGGTTAATTGGTGGAATTATTATGTCTAAATGTTGGACAAATATGAAGAAAATTGACATTGATGGATGGAAATGGGAGTAAGTTATGAGCTAGTGGTGATGGCATGTGTGACATTGCTTGTGTCTCTTAGTTCTTATTTTTCTTTCCACATTGGAATGTGGAGGTTGGTTGGGGGGAGAAGTTGGACCATTAGGTGACATTTATTAAAGCAAGAAATGGTTGGTAGTGGGCCCAATTAGACAATGTAAAGAACATATGGGGTGTTGATGAGTGTGATGTGTGAGAGAGCATGGCACCCAATTTTGCTGAGTGGAGATCAAATGGTTCCCATGGGGGTTGAGAAGTGTGCCATCTTGATTAGAAGAATAACAACCTATGGAATGATGTATCTACTAAATTGATGTAATAAATATATGCAATAAGAATAAATCAATTTGTCGAGCATTAATAGGAGTGATTCTTTATTTGCATTTTTTTTCTTCTCAATATTAAATAAATGTTAGATTTGAGTCTATGCAAGAGTAGCTTATACTTAATTTGATATAATAAAAATAGTCAAAATAGCAAAAATTATACTAACCAAATAATTATTCTTTTTTTTCTGAAACGACAAAGAGAAAAAAAAATTGATCTAAATGAAAATTCATTAAGAGGGTCTTAAAATTGTTACCTTAGTATTTCAAAGAAAAAGTCTAAGGAAGAAAAGGATATAATATTCTAGAATATTCTTGAAATAAAAAAATAATATTTTTTAATTTATGCTACATGACAAATATAATTAATTAGGCTCTTATTGACTATATTTCCTATGTAACATCAAATATATGGATTCGGTTGATCAAAATGTAAAGAAAGTGAAGATAAAATTGAAGTATAATTCTTTCCAACATAATAATAAAATATAATCAATTTTTAATCTTGAACTTTACCTTTTTTTTATATGAAACATTTTAGAGCATATAGCATTTCGAAACATATTAAAGAACAAATACGAAACAGAAGCTCAAACGTCACATTTGACGTTGTATATATTTCATTCTTATCCAGAGCAGATATAAAAGCACATAACCAAAGCTCTCGATATCATATATAGAAGGTGAAGTGAGATCTAAAACATAATATTGTTTATCCATTTCTGAATGACCACCAAACATAATCTAAAGCATTGTGAGCTGTAAGCACATACCCTTTATCGTTTCTGGTAAATATCCAAATAATCCCTTTACCATTTATGACAAAGGTCTATATAATCCGATCACTTCCTTTATATAACAACTTATCGGGTCTCGACATAGAATGACATCTTAAATTATAATAAAATTATCTTATCTCATCGTATATATAAATATTTCATTTATTAAGATTTTAGTACATTATTTTTCAATCATTATATTAATATATTTTAAAAGAATTAGTTAATATTACGACTTGTTATGACGGTGATGGAGGATGGATGGGTATGGCCATTAATGGAGTTTCCGTGAAGCCGACAGTACTCGTAAATGAAACGATGGGTGTCCTTATCAGCCTAAAATTGTGTGTGTGTGTGGGTGCGTGGATGACCAGTTTGGCACGGAAAGTGAGGTGGAGAGGGAGCGTTCTCTGCCTTCACACTTCACGAGGAGGAAAGCCCGAAGGCAACAAAGGGTGTTCTTTGCACGTATGTTTGAGACAAATGGCTGACGAACACTGATGTGTGTGCCTACGTTTTAATTCGTCATGGGAAAGGTTTTTATTGCTTTTCTTGTTGCAGGTTTTTCTCCTGATTCAATATGATAAAACAATAATGAATGCACAGTGATATTAGTGTGCAAGAATGATTTGATTCTTCGATAAAAATGAGTGAGATTTAGGATAACGGGATGTTAACTCGAAACCAATCGAGATAAGATATCGAACCTTTCAAAATGATTTGATTCTTGTAACCTTCTTTTCTCCTTCTGTGGCCATGAACACAACAGCTGAAAGAAAGAGAAGAAACACAGAGAGAAGCACTGATCATTTCATACTAACTTGTTCAGTGATTGAAGAAAGAGGATCTCCAGTTCGCTTCTTATTCTGCACGCATTCTTCTTCTGGTTCTGGAGATAAACACCAGGCAATTAAACATTTGGAATCTGTCTCTTCCTTTTGTTGCATGATCTGCTGGTCATGGAGTTCACCACATATAGTACTAATTAATATGGGACAGCAGATGCCTCACCAAATGCTATACAATACTGTTAGTGAAGGTGAAATGATAAGGAGAAACGGCGCAGGGGGTCCAGAAATCATAAGCAGTGGTGTATCTGTTCATCCCATGGAGTTTACAGTAATCATAGAGAGCTTGTTCCCTTGAATGGTGGGTGGACAGAGCCAAAAGAAACTGTGTCCGTGGAACACACTACAGCAGCACTTTCCAAAGCTATAGGACTTGTTTATCGGTTTAGCAAAGCCATCAATCCTCGCTTGCACTGTAAGAACAAAACACTGCTGGAGAAAGAAGATGACTTCTATCTTGAATTTGATCTGGTTTAGCCTTATGATCAGACTCAATTGCAGTTCTCTGCTGCTCTAATGGTTGCAGAAACAAGAACAACCTTGTAACTAGAATCAAACTATGACAGTCTGATATGTGGGTCTACAAACCTCCATGAATTGGTTTCATTCCCTCCTTTTGTGGGTCAAAAGTAAGGAGAATGAGTGCCAGGAAACAGAGTAAAGCTTTAAGGGCCACCGCAACAAAAGTGAACCCAAAGATACATCTGTGAAAGAAGGAATAAGAGGGAAAAGAAAAAGATTGAAGCCATTCATGTGGCAGTCCTACGCTGGAAATCAGATGATTACACTTGAGATCAAGAATGAGGATGCAGTGAAACCCAAAGCTTTTGAGTCTTTGTCTTTGACTTTTCTTTGTTCTGTCAAAGTTGGGTCAGACCTCTCCCTTGCTTTTAGTTTGGCTGTAATGATACTGGTAACACAATATATCAAATGGGAGCCTCCTTGGGATCTAAATTACATGACTACTCTCTCCCACCTCTCTTTCTCTCCTTTGCTGCTGCACCCCTAACAGATGCCTCCCAACCATCCGCTTCTCAACTCTCATGGGTTTCAGCCATAGTGTAGGGTTGTTCACCTCGCTGCTCTTCTTCCTTCTCTCTCTTCTCCTCTTCTCTTTCCCTCGTGTCTCCCTCTCCCTCTCTACCCGACAGGAAAATGCCCCCGAACCCCTCGTCTCTGACCGCTACCGCCGAGGCTTCCATCCCATGAAGCCGAGGGCTCGGCCTTATCCTTCCGACGACGACCACATGATCCAGAACAGCGAGAGGAGGAGAAGGTGGAGGAGAAAGAAGAGCCGCGGTTATCATCATGAACTCGGAGCAAGGACGTTCTCGGCAATGCTCCCGAGGGGCTTCGTTCCCCCGTCCGACTCTTCCTGGCGCCACAACGACGCACCCGACTCGATCGACCTCTTCTGCGACGACAAATCCACCTCGAGACCTTGAAGGAGCAGCCCCTAATTCGTTGCACGTCTCTTTTCCTACTTGGGTGTCTCTTCTCCAAGTTCGGCGGCGATCTCTTCTTCTTGCTCTTGTAATCTGTAAAGGTGATTCGTTGTTCACGTTTTCTTGTAGCATACGATCGAGATTATCAATTCAGGTTTTAGTCACAAAGATTCATGTGTGAATCCTTAATACCATTTACCCGTCAAACGCTTCTATCTTCACCTTCCACCTTCACTGCGATTGCTGTGCTACCATTGCTTTCTTTTGGTGAAGGGCGTGGGAAGGGGATTAGAACGTGGGTCTCGCATGATCTGGGGAGGTTTGGTGATTCCAAGGCGTTCTTCTTGAGTCGAGCTCTTCATGACTTGGCGTATACTCCATGCAAGCCAAAATGAATCGCTTCGTTCTCGAGGAGTCGTTCGATTGGCGAACCCCGCGGGTTCCCCAGCAAACGATACCGAGTTAACTCAGTGTTCGAAGATGCTCACCGGACCGGAATGGTGAAGGGTTCACTCGGTGTACTTACGTCCACACTTTGCACCGTGTGATTCTCTCCACGTGTCCCTCGTGAGACATCATGTTAAGTCTTAAATTCGAATATTTTAAAATAACAAATATAATTAATATGTAATTTTAGCATATTTTGCGAATAGAATGCCTTTTGAGGCCGTGTGGTTTCAATGCCGAGCACTTGTGAGCATTACCTGTTTGATTAAAAGCCTCTGAGAATCTAATACCAACATCATACACCAACTATGCCCTGTCCAACCCCCATATCCCTCTTCTTCCTCCTCCGGCACCACCGCACGTCCTCCCTCCTCCTCTTGCTCTCTCCCCGCTCCACTTCCACCCTCGCCCACAACCGTCATCCGTGTCCTCCCTCCTCCTCCTCCGACGTCGATCTCCTCCGAAAACAGGAAGAGCAGCGGCAAGCTCTCCAGAACCCGTATGATCTGATGAAGGAAGATCCCATTCAGGTGTGCTCCGACCTATGGGTGCGCTGCTTTGGCCGTCCCGCCGACGCCCCGCCGCTTCCTAACCTCACCGGATTCCTCAAAAAGTTCGACCTCTGGGTCCTCGCCTACCAGCGCGCCTGCGCCCACCACACCGGCTCCTTCCCCCCTCGGGGTGCCATCCACCTCCCCCACCTCCGCTCCCTCCTCGCTCTCCAGGTCTCCGTCCTCGCCTCCCCCCGCCGCCCCCACCCCTGGGGCGCCTCCACCCACCTCCTCCTCCGCTCCCCCGTCGACCCACCTTCCACCCGCCCGATCTCCCGCCGCAAGTTTCAGGCCCTCCTCGACGCCGCCCCGCCCCCCTTCCAGGACCGCGTACTCCAGGAGCTCTTGCTCCTTCTCCTCGAGCCTGCGTTTGAGCCCCGCTTCTCCCCCAAGTCCCACGCCTTCCGCCCCGGCCGCAGCCCCCACACTGTCCTCCGCACATTACGCTCCCACTTCGCCGGCTACCTATGGTTCCTCAAAGCCGACCTTTCCAGCGTTGCGGACGGCCTCGGAACTGATGTCATCCTGCGCTGCGTCGAGAGGGGCGTGTCGGACCGCAAAGTCCTCAGCTTGATTAAATCTGCGCTGAGGACGCCCGTCAAGGCAGGGTCTCTGCCACGGGATCAGGAAGTGGACCGGTTGACCAAGAAGCGGATGAAGCGGAAGATGCTGAGGAAGAGAAGGAAGAAGAAGGTTCTGAACGAGAATGAACCTAAACCGGACCCTTACTGGTTGCGCACGTTCTTCGGTTTCGCTCCACGGGAAGCCACCTGGGTTCCAAATTACGGCCACTGCGGGATCCTGAGCCCTCTGCTTGCTAATATCTGTCTTAGTGAACTGGACTACTGGATGGAAGAGAGGATCGCTAAATATTTCCGTGCATCCAAGCTCGACTCCATTTGGAAGGAGTCTATCAACGATGGTTCTCATAACCCCGCCTGGCCTGAATTTGTTCCGTCGAGTGGGAATGAGAAGACCAGGAAGATGGACTATATTCGTTATGGGTCTCACATATTGATTGGAATTCGAGGACCGAGAGAGGATGCAGTGGAATTGAGGAAGGCTCTGATTGAATTCTGCGAGATCACTTATGGGTTGAGGTTAGAGAATTCAGAGACAGAGATTGAGCACATTACTAGGGGGATTGAGTTCTTGGATCATGTGATTTGTCGGAGGGTGATACACCCTACGTTGCGGTATACGGCCACAGGTGGAAATATCATAAGCCAGAAAGGTGTTGGCACACTGCTCTCCATCACTGCAAGCATGCAACAGTGCATCAGAAAGTTTAGACGACTTGAGCTTGTCAAGGGGGATAAGGATCCTGAGCCATTGCCCTGCACGCCAATGCTGTATTCTGGTCAGGCACACACCAACTCTCAGATGAACAAGTTCCTTGAGACAATGGCGGATTGGTACAAATATGCAGACAACCGAAAGAAGGTTGTTGGGTTTTGTGGTTATGTCATTAGGAGTTCCTTGGCTAAACTGTATGCTGCAAGGTATAGACTGAAGTCTCGTGCCAAGGTTTACAAGATTGCTTCACGTGATCTAAGCCATCCACTGAGAGAGAGCTCAAGGAATGATGCACCAGAGTTTTCTGATCTTCTGAGGATGGGCCTTGTTGATGCCATTGATGGTATTCAGTTCTCTCATATGTCACTGATACCATCATGCGATTACATACCATTCCCAAGGAACTGGGTACCTGATCATGAGCTGGTATTGCGTGAATATATTAAGTTGCAAGATCCAAAGTTCTTTTGTGAATTGCACAAGTCAATAAAGCAGCAAGAATTAAGTTCACCACAAGATGATATTTCTAAGGTTGTTTGGGATTACAAGGTTTTTGGAGTTTGGAGCAAATCACAAAGAACCACGAAAGAACAAGGGAAGTTGGAGGAGGGTGCCAATGCTTGTAGAGTTTCTTGTGCAGGATGAGATTGTACCAAGCAGTAAAGTGTTGTATCATTTCTAGATCTCCTTTCAGATGGAACATCTTTGATCATTCACTTCTTGAAGATGTAAAAATCTGAGAGTGGTTAGGTTAACAATGATAGCAGCGAACTGGACAGCACCTTAGAGATGTCAAGGTAAATGCCTCCATTTCTGAGTCCTAAGAGTTAATATCATTATGGAAATGGTGGATATTCCCTGTATTCATTTCATAACCATATAAATTTAGTGACCCCACATAATCTATATCTGATTGTGATATACACACCCATATTTTTTTCATGTTAATTTGTTTCTTAAAATTTCAATAAAATGAGATTTTTTTCCCTTCTCTAAGTCTGATTGTGTTTTTCATGTATACACACATAAATCTGCTTTTAAAATTTTTTAATTTCATTCTGGAGTTTGCTTGTGCTACTATAATAACTTGTAGGTCTTCATTTTAAATATTCTTATCCATTTCTAGAGTCAATCCATAGGGCTTTAACTACCTTGACATAGGTTGGAACAATGGAAGAACCTTAGACCCTGCCAAATTCCTAAGGGGTAGGTAGGAACTTGAAAAGAAGACTGCACGTGTTAATCTAGGAGGTGAGGTCTTTCAATGTTGCCTGATTATTTGGATGATTTGCCAGTATTCTAAAAGACTTTGACAATTCTCATGTATTGTATTACTGACCACTTGGGTAGCTGGAATCTGTAAGACTTTGACAATTCTCATGTACAAGAACTCAAGATCATCTCAATCATCCAATGTGAGATTAATCACATGCTAGCACATTCATATCCACATTTTGCAGATAATTATCAGATCTCCAATATCTGGCCTTCTATTGTGTCAACTATATGTTTTTCATTCGTCATCTTAATTGAACAGTTTTCTGCTTGAAACCTCATTGACTCATCCAATTTAGTTAGACAAAAAAGAACGAAATTGCTTTTGTACTCTAGTGTCTTCTACACTTTAGAGGTTTGACAGATCACATCATGTTGAGGTGTTGATCCCCTTCATTTTCTTTGTCTATTTGCTGCTGTAATGCTGAAATCATCAACTACATTTATCTTCCATTTTTTAACACTATTTTGGAGTGCACAGAGCCAGACTAGTTTGAAGTACTTTGACATGTAGTTTGATGGTAGCTTTTAACAGCTATGTTTTTCTTATTTGAACTGTATATTATTCTACACAATTCCTTATTATGTATGATTTTCTGATTTAACTTCCACGGTAATGACTCTTTTATACTTGCACCTGTAATTTGCAGTCTATGGTACATTTATGCTGCACAACACTAATGTAGGCACTTTTCAGAGCATTGTTCTACAGGTTGATCATTCGGTTGGTTCAGTCAGTTCTAGATTATTCATGTTCAATTTCGTCAGTCTGTGATGTATTGATCTTATCGACCGAGTCGAACCTAATTATTGAAAACTGACCTAATAAAACTAAGATTATTATTTGATCAGTTTGATTGGTTTGGTTTGCACACCAGTCGTAGCAACTTGCAAGAAGAGATGACCAGGTAGGCTTCATTCCTTTCTTGATATGCTAAGTCGGTTCACAAATGAAGTTTTGTGATTTATATAATGATAAAACTAAGTTTAATTTAGTTTAGACATTACCAAGTAGGACTAAGTCATTAAACTGGGCCAGCTCAGAAGAGTTCTATCTCTATATATTTATATGGTTTCTTTGGTTTACTCGGTTTCCATTCCACAAAGCTGAACCAAAAGCCAAAAAGTTCCTTTTATGGATACACTGAACTAAATTGACTAGGTTGCTTCTGTTCAGTTGGTAATTCAGTTTTTATTGAATGATGCCCACCCCTCTTGCTTTATGGTCACTTCATACCTCCAATAAGAGGTACAAGTGATTTTGTCATCTTTGGAAGGTAAGCAACCGCAAGTCCATTTTTTTTCCAAATATTCATTGATTTGATTCGAACATTTTCCTAGTAATAAGATTGAATCAATGATGCTGTATTTTATTCTGTCAACTGGAATAATATATGCTTCTGTTTGTAGCTAGGAAACTCTATTTAGTCTTTAGAGGCTATCAAAATCTTCTACTTATATCAGGTGTCATGTTTCAGCATTTGCATTTTTTTTATTTAAGTTTCTATTCTTTTTTCAGGTCAAGAAAAAGTAATATCTTATGTTAGTCACACTATTTTACCATGGCAGTAATGCAATCTGGACAGGCGACATCAGCTCTTGACATCGAATGTAGTTAGTCATGCTCGTGATTTAAACCAGCAGAAAATAGAAAAAGAATCTTGGTCATTCAGTCATGATCGTGCTAAATGCTTGTGTAGAGGTTGTTGCTTTGAGCTTCAGGTTCCACCAGGGTCTTGATGAAGATATTGCCGCTGCAGCAGTTTCAGCTCAAAGCTACAGTGTCATCACCGATCACTTGTGTTTCAGTATCATGGCTGAAGAATATGGCATGAGTTTCAACACAGAAAACATTTTATACTGAATATCCACTCAGGTGGTTCTTTTCGAGGAAAATTTACTGAGGTGATTGTGGGGATTGCAAGGGTGTAAGAAACTTTGAAGCAACATTAAATGTAAATAATGTTATCTTTATCCAACCTAGGTAGTTCTGCATTAGGGGATAGAAGGTAACAGTACTTGGTTGAAAATTTTAGCCACTCTGGAAGCCAAGTTGATTCTAATTTGTTTATGGATTACTCAGGCAGAGATTAGCAGAGGTTAATTCCTGGTACTTGTGATGTTTGTCTTCCTACTCATTTTAGTCACATTAGTAGCTGAAGTTATTTCTTTCTTGTTTGAAGTTCCAACACTCTTTATGTTGTATATATGAATTTGAGTGGTGCGTTATTAATAACCCAAGTTTAAGGTTTCTTATATCATGTTAATTAAGATTTACTTTGTACAAGTTATTGGGTCAATATATCAATTTGAACGTTAGAAATTGATACATGCATTTTACTTCATCTGAATTTTAAGTATCAAATTTATCTTATTGAAAATTATCTGAATCTAATTTAAATAATTTGTGTAGATCCAAATAAAAAAAATCAATATCATCTTTATGTATCCAAGGGAAAATATTTTCTGTATTTATACATGATAATCCAATATGTGGTTTATAATGTGAAATATTTCTTTCGATGGGATCAATTATAAAAAGTCCATTAGATTACAGTAATTGAATTTATTTACTGTTCATCTATAATATTTATTCTATTTTATTATTAATTTAAATATAATTTTTTATGCACACGGATTAAAACTACGTCTAAGTAATGTCATCGGCATTAGTCTCCAACACTAATGTTAATGTCATCGACATTAGTCTCCAACTCTAATGTTAATGTCATCGGCATTAGTCTCCAACACTAATGTCACGGATTTAAATTACGTCGAAGTAATGTCACTAGCATTAGTATGTCACATATTTAAACTACGTCGAAGTAATGTCACCGACCAACATTCAAATAAGATTTCAACATATCAAACAAATCCGGAAAAAAAACCCGATGCCACCCGAACTTCATTTATTACGATTTAAATTATTTGTTTTATCGATTTATTGATATACTGCGTGGCGAAAAAAAATTGAAGTGCTAAAAACTGATGATACGATATCGTATTGAGTGCGACATCTCCAAATCGTTATATTGCTGTTCATAACTGTTATAAATGGCCGTTATTTACGCTTCTTTTCCTCTGTCGAAACAAGCGCCCTCTACTCGTATTATCGTCGCCTCTTCTTCCATTCCCTATCGCCTTGGGGTTGTCTTCCGGATCTCGCCACCAATCTCCTTTCAAGGTTCTTCCATCTCGGCCTTCTTTAATCAGGTTATATAATGTAGTTTGTTGCGCGATTATTTTCTGGTAAGTAGTATGTTACGCCATTGCCGTGCTTGCATTCGTCATCGTTCGGGAACTCGCTGCGTTCTAGAGATCAGTGCTACTGTTGGAGCCAAACCTTTAATCCCCCGACGTTTAAACCGATCGCTGCTGCGTCTTTTTCAATCTTGACATTTAGTCATTGCTGATTGATAGGTAGATATAATGGCAAACATGTCATTGGAGGTCCATAACGAGGACTGCAGTTTGAGGGATTTCGGCTTTTCTTGAATGTTCTTTACCTTGTTTTTTTTATCTGAACTTGTTTTGGACATTCCCGTACGGCACTCAATTTGACAGATACAATGAATGGGATGTTTCCAGATCCTTGAGTTAGGTAACAGTCTTTAGAGAGACTTCCATGTAAAGGTGAACTCTGGAGCATCCATATCTCTTTATTTGGAGACAACAAAGTTTTGCTTTGCACAAATATTCAACACCTCACGACAAAGAAAAAGGAACATACTTTTATTCAACTGGACTCTCATCCTTTCTCAACTCGTTTATGGACAACCTAAAACTCCAATGACCCTCATGAGTCTATATTTCTCATGTAAATTCAAACAGAATTGCTTGCGGCATGAGCAAATCCATGTTATCTTATGTGTTTACAAAGGAAATCTTGTCGGTCCCGCAGCTTGCAACATCTGCTTTGTCACTATATAAATATAGGGACAGGAAAAGCTAGATTTTGCATGATCGATTTTGGATCTCTGCTTTGTCACATTGTGTGGACTTCTTGAGTTCTACATATTGAGGTTAGTATTGAAAATGGTGATAAGAACTCGTAGATCATGGCATCTTTCATGAGTAGGCATCATCAGCTTCTGTGACCTTTTTATGGTAAAATAACTAAGATTCCTTACAACTCTAGGAGAAATAAATGGTCTCCATCTCGAACAACTGCAATGTCATCTATTTCTGCGTTATCTTGATTGACCACCTTTGTTGGTTGATAACCAGTGAATTTCTGACCTGCACTTGCACAAAATAAAGTTTCAGACAACACTGTTAGATAATAGTTTGATTTAATGCAATAGCTAAACCCTGTTCAATTCATGATTTATAGTTTTATGGAGATGAAGTATCTGCTAAGATCTAATCCTTATAGCTTTGAGTTAGAGAAAAAAAAAAAAAAAACTAACTTCAAACTTAATTAAATTTTACTATCCAGCTTCAATTCAGGGTTTCATCACATATTTTAGCTTAGTCAAATAATACTTACTAGCAGTTTTAAAGAGCTCCTCTAAAGAACCAGGTAAGTTTATGAGCTTCCCGATCTGTTCTCTTGAACTTCTTGACTTTCTTGAAAGCATATGAATGATGACCCTTTTGTTGGTTGTTTGAGTGTCACTGGTATTGACTGCACTGCTTCCAAGGTCTGAGCTTGTCTTCTTCATTTTGTCAGGAAATTTTGACTGCATCAGTTGCTGGAATCGTTCCTGCTTTATTTCGGTCACGGTGTTTGTTCTATGTATGTTTGCTACTTGATGATTCTCTATTATGGACATTCTGTTTCTGTATCTTAATGACAATTCGTAGCTACCATCATAAGCATCTTTCTCTGTCAAAGCTGTTGATGTCCCATTGCTGTCATTTACTTTGTCCATGTTTACTCCTTGATCCAGAATAATGATTTTGCAGTGAGCTGTTTGGTCATCCCTGTGCTCTGCTGCATATCTTTCTGCATCGTTTAATTTTATGCCATAACATACTGACTCTTGAGGTGTGCATGGAATATCTCCTGTCTCCATTGATCTCCGTGTTGGTTGTTCTTGAACTTTGTAATCTTGGTGTTGCGAAGAGAGGCTCTGATTTTCTTTTTTGAGCCATTCATCATGTACTCGTGGACCATTTTCGTCTACTCTGGTAGATGGTCTTTGTTCTAGTTTCATTTTCTGTAAAATGGCATCAAGAAGCATGAACTTCTATTTTTATATAAACACTTTCTTGATGGATTTAGGATGTAGCTCCAAAAAATACCTGTAAAAGATTGTTCCTAATGGTATTCCCATCTTCTGTATTCTCCTGAAACATGTTCATGAATGTGGTGCTGCTCAGCCTTAGAATTTGTGAGAGTTCAATGGTGCGTGCAGTAAATGGTTGTGGCATGCAACATAGGACTCCTATCTCCCCAAACACTTCTCCTGCAGCTACCCTTTCGTAAACCTGTTGACACACACATGCACACTTAGAGACATGCTTTTAGCATGTATATTTATGAAGAACATAATAATAATAACTTACTTGTTCAGTTCCACCAATATTTGATATCAAATCCTGTGTTGAAGCCATATCAACAAATAAATCAACTTATTGTTGTTAAATATGAACAATTTTACATGAGCAACATAAATTATTTAATGAAGCACCCAAACCTTTACTTACCACTGCTCCTGATACCAATATGTAAAGATCTGTTGATGCCTCATTTTGCAGTATTACATCTTCCTTTGGTGGAAAATACTCAGCTTGCATTTCTGTAACCTATTTCTTGCAAAAAGTGGTATAAATATATTGGAAATATCATCAAAATGTTTGTCATTAGAGGCAGGTATGAGTGCATACCAGTTGATAAAGGAAGTTAAAGGAAACCCCATGGAAAAGTTGGACTTGTTGTAAAATTGGAAAGAACAAGCAATATGCTATGCTTGAACTAATGCCCTTTGGTAGATCATTCAAAGTTTCTTGCTGTTTTAGTCCTTCTGTCTTGAATCTTAAGCATATGTGAGATAGCATTTGATCCTTGATACGCTGGGGCAACTGATTTCTTGCTGCAAATTCCAAAGCAGCCTGGATTGTGTCTCTCTGTCGCATCAAATAATTGTCAGCAGTGGATGACAATGAATTTAGTAATCACCTTTAATCAAACCTGAGATATCTTTTCTTAAAGCTGCTTTCTAAATGAATGTTAATCAGGTAAACAACCTTTTGTGTAGCCAACATTGATGGTAGGATAAAGCTACATGTCTAAGCTTATTCTATAACAAATTGACTGGCTTTTCTGAGAATTTAAATACAACTGCAGACTTGTTAATCTATCGACATTCTTGTAGGATGGAAGAATAACTACACAAAATGAAAATTGTTTTAGTTTGAAATAGAAATTAAAATATATTTTGGTTCCTGAGAGCCATATATCAATAATCGAATATATCTATTCCATGAGCGTTAGTTTATTCTAAGAAATCTGCTTGTGCTTGCAGCTATTTATCTCCTAGTTTTTTGAACTTTATAAACAGGTAACCTGGCATTATGAGGCAAGTGATAACAGTTTTTTGGCAATTGGTAGAAGGAACAACACGTACGAAGTTTCGGGTGCGGCTGGTGCCATGTACAACAAGGTTTGTCATGTTTCCAATGAGGTAAGCTGTCAATCCCAAATTAAACAGCATGTAGAAGATGTCAAAAAGCATTTCTCTTGAGTTCTCAGCATGTAAGTCACCATATCCCGTTGTTGTCAGTGTTGTAATGGACCAGTACATTGCAGTTACATATCTGGTCCACAGATTTTCTGATCTGAAGTTTGAAATCACTGCACCTATCCATGTTCTCCTTGGATTAGGATATCGATCAGCAATAAGATAATTGAAGCATGCAGCAGAGTGTACAGCAAAGAGAGTTACCTGAAGCCAAACACAGAAGTTGCAAGCAAATTATTCACTGATCATGCTTGTTTAGAAATAGAAAGGAAGTGAAAATAGGCCGAAGGCTTACCAAGATGAGCTTTGTGCATCGTGTCCAAAAATAATTGAACCTGATATCCTTCTCAAGCCTATCAAAAGAAAATGATATATAATGACTATCCATTTTCCTTGTTCATCAGACTTTGAAGATACTGGAGAGGATGCAGACCTTGAAAAAAGGGAACTGACCCGACGTAGCCGCCACAGTCTAAGCATGTTGAGTATTTTAAAACCAAGGTCATTCCCACTGCCTTCAAAGAGAAGGCTGATTGCTTGAAATGGAGCTGTTGATAAGATGTCAAAGATGAACCAGGAGGATAGATATCTGCATGGTAATGTTGAGTTAATACAATTTATCTTGATTTTTTTTCTTCTTAATGAGTACTATGCTTATGAAGGAGAAAGAAATAGCTAAATGTTACATACTGACCTGGCTGCAATTCTCTTTGGATCATCAATCAAGAGATATGATTTACGATCCAGATAAGCGACAAAAAAGGTAAGAATAATATCAATTGCAAAAAAGCTATTCAGGATGTTTTCAACCCAGAAAAGTTTGGGTGGCAAGTATCTCAAAAATGCTAGTTCAAATGGGCAGATCCAGGCTGAATAAATAACCAGGAGAACCAGGAACATCTGCCATGCTCTGAGAAGAAAACAAGTACCATGTAAGTGGAGAACGTATTAGCTGGTTATTCTATCTTCTGCATTGATGAAATTTAATGTGTAGGGAAAATTTCACCTGTAACGAGGATTGTAGGGTGATATTATAAACTTTCTCAGCTTGATTGACTGGTTAATCTTTGCTCCTAAAGATGGAAGGAGGTCACTAGAGAAACTGTAGCTGCTGCTTTCCTCCTGGAAGCCATCATAACAGAAAGGCTGAAAGCAGGATTTGGCAGAAAGGAGGACCATATTTGCTTTGGCTTGTATGTGAAGCTAGATGTGTATGTTGAGGTGTGGTGGAGTGGTTTTATATACATCCCCAGGCTACGTTCAGTTGACTTTAAAAAGATTTTATTTTGGTTCTAGATTATGAGGCAAAATAGAGGAAAACAAAGATTTTTTTTAGAGAAAGCAAGGTTGGTTTCTTCGAGCCCTAACCGTGAGAATGACAGTTCAAACACATATGCTTGATATGGGACTGTAAATAGAGACAAACATATTTTAGGTGGCCATGCAGATGGGTGTAATTTAATTAAGAAGATGGCGAGACCCTACTTGATGGATGTTTGCTCTAAAGATTGATAGTACAGGTTCTAAAGCATCAAGATTACTCTAGATAGTATCCCATTACTGATGCTTGTTACTTTTGTCAGGATATTGGGAGAAGGCTGGGGTTGAAAACTGAACTAGATTCACAAAAGTTCATCTCAAAAGCAATTTCCCAACTTCAGGCATTAAAGTGACCTCTGATTATTTATGCTCCTTATGGTTGAAGAATGTGGTCCAGTAACTACCATTTGATCTATGAATGAAGTATCTCTTTTGCCTTCTTAGTTAATAGGTCTCAATATGTTCTTATGCAGATGGAAATCAATTTACATAATTTGCATCTTGCGCAAACATGTTCTTTGCAGAGGATTTCGAAGAATGTTTTAATTAGTTCTTCTAGAAACAGTTAATTAAACAACTGTTTAATTAATTGTGAATTTAATTTCCCATAATATATTTCTGAATTTGAGAGGACACTGATGATCCTAATGTGAGCATTCTACTTTGGACCATTACTTATAGGGCAACTGGCAACAAGAGGAGGATTTATTTGCTTTGCCTTCAGGTAGACTCAAAGCTACAGAAGCCTGACAAAGTTGAACGAAGCATTTTGCAAATCATACTTAAAATATCAAGTGGTTTGTTCAATTCAAGCTTCTGTGTGGATCAGTTTAGGTGCTTCTCGATCCATGGACATGTGAGTTAGTTCAGAAAGCAGCTTACTTTGTCACACAACCCTCAATGATGTTGAGGATCTTTGATGTAAAGGGCAGGGGCCACAAACTGATTAAAGCAGAAGTCAGGAGAGAAAACACAGTATAGTACTACATGGAGGTCATATTCTGCAAGGTAGTTCGCCTGAAATGGCTTTGATAGTTGAATCTCCAATGGTCCATCTTGCCATCTTTATTACATTGACTGTGGTAGGTGACGGTAAAGAAATTTTAGGAATTTACCTCTTTGGCTTGTCATCAAGGTTGTTGCTGGCTAAGTTGCATGTCAGCCTCATGGTTCAATGCTCACCATTTAGAAGGTGATCTGTATTGAGTGCTGACCACTTCCTGTGTGTTTAGGGAATTAATTTGACTAATGTAAACAACTGATGTACAGCCCTAACACCATCAGTGTGTATCCTGAATCTCTGGTGATTTGACTTCATCTACATCTATTATCTCTCGACATGGACAACCAAAGAAGGAGCTTTGTGGTGCACTACAACTGAAGAGACCATGTGCTGTTTGGATATGATATATTGATATTACCTTTTTCATGTCCATTCATTAACTATACTTTTCTTCATTTTTATGTGGTGGTTGTTCAAGACATGTTTAATGTTTATTCCAGGAACCAAGCTGCCACTCTTAAGAGTCACATGATCCACACGTTTTGAGGAAAGATCAAGAGTACAAAATCCCATGTATAATCTGCATCTTTGAATTGAGTTTCTCTTCATGATCACATCCTTTTGGATTCACATAAATCAAGATGTCCTTCTGGATTACGAGTCTTTGAAATCACGCAATGAATATTCCAGAGGAGGATCTCAGATAATCATGCTGCTTTGTTTTCAAAACTAGATTGCACCGCGAATTATGTGGTTCCTGTGGGAGAATGTTTAAGTTTACTGCTCCTTGAGGGAAGTTTGTTGATAAGAATTCACTCATGTATCTTTTGATTTTGCAGGTAGCTGATGGATTGCTTCTCTGGATGTCACTCTGTCCGTATCCACTGAGCAGGTCTTTCTTGGAAGCTCATCATCCCCATCCTAAGAGGTAAAGTGGTCCTTCAACTCGAAAAAATTCCATGTGATAGCTCCCTCATGTCATAGTCTTCATTGATTTTGGGCCATGGCTTAATTCTCTGGTCAACTATCACTCTTGTGGATTCCTTTTGCCTTCTTTTCATCTGTCATGTTCTTGTCAACCTAAGATTTAGAGGTTTATCATCTTGATCTATTTAGGATATCATGAGTCTTCTGAAAGATTGTAGAGTGACAGTAGCATATGATCATGCATAAGGAGGTCCAATTAAGGTCGTTTCAGGTAAGACATTCATAACAGCACTTTGAAGTCTAGATTTGCTCAGGCTTGCTCAATAATGTTCCATTTGTCGACAAAAGCATATGGGGCTTCCTGCTTGACTGAAACTCTCAAAACAGACATGGCCAAACCATATTCCTGTTCTTTGATACATATAATTCTCTTGTCCCACATGTACACATCAAATTGTGGTATCTGAGCCTCAAATTTGAGTAACCTGGCATCTGGTTCCACTC
Source organism: Musa acuminata AAA Group (assembly GCF_036884655.1). Taxonomy (NCBI): domain Eukaryota; kingdom Viridiplantae; phylum Streptophyta; class Magnoliopsida; order Zingiberales; family Musaceae; genus Musa; species Musa acuminata. The sequence continues at coordinate 32,821,242 of NC_088336.1, forward strand.
CATCTTTCTTTCTTTCCATTCAAAAAGCTCACATGTTCTGACTAGAGAATCGGAGAAGGATCCACCAGATCCATTCTCTTCACTCTTTATTAACCAGTTCGTATGCCAGGTTGGTTCCTAATCTAACCCAGTAATGACATTATCACTGATTATCTTAGGTTAAATGCTTGTTGGGCACTGTCTCCATGCAAGCATTCAAATCTACTGATTTGTTTAAAAGAAAAATAAATATACCAACTACTGGGCCAGGGTTTTATGGTGGGTTGTCACTGTTTTTAGAATTGTTAGAATGATAGCTCTTAATTATTGGCCTTTGTTTCTTTGGACCTTCATTGTTGTTAGAAAAATCTCAGTGCACATACAAGCAGCTTGACCTGTTCTTATCATCATCAAGAAATGCCAGATACACACTGTCTCCATGCGGGATGTGCTGGTGTGGCAGCAGGAGAGAGGGTGGGCTGTCCCGACTCATCCTCTCGTCCTCTCCCCTTCCGCCACACGGCAGCCCGTGCATGGAGTCATGCACCGAATCACACTACTGGGTTGTTAGTAGAGTTCTTTCACCATTTCTCTTGGCTTCATGCTTCATTGTTACTTTCAGTAGAGAAGAAAACATGCTTGGCTTGATTCAGCACTGTTCTTTGCATTGCATGGATGATCCTTTATGACTTCTCTCAAATGGCTTTAGCTACATCCAATCATGTGCAACGTATGTCGTTAATGATTGGTCAGTCGATGATGACCTTATGTCGACAACCAATAAGAGAAACCCTATCATTGCCTCCATTGGTTTTGTCTAGCTCAAGAAAAAAAGAGACTCTCCCTGTCACCGGTTCTTCAACAGAGACTGTGATGGGGAATAAAGCATGGATAAAGTAGAAGGCATGCTTAGTTAGAAAAATACCTTCCACATGTCAGTTGCCCTTACTAGTTGATTGTAGCTTTCCAAGCAGCGGCCAAAAGCTTCTCATCCCCATCCTTCAGCCAGAGATTGGCCGTAGAAGTTGACCATCCCTTCTCCAACTATGGTGAGGAATGGCTCAGTTGACCACCTCGAAAGATCCACCGAATCTGTCAATGGAGTTTAGGTGCCAAAGACGCAGTTTCTAGTGTCGAGTGTGTGGACTAGTACTCAACTTGCACAGTTGCATTTGCCTCTGAAACATGCATTCCTTTTTGCTCTACTTTTAGAAAGGGTACCACAAAGAAACTGTTGAGGATTGATTCTTCCCGGAAGAATCACAACACAGCAGTCGAATTATCTCGAGTGAACTCGTACTCGGATCGAATCTGCCGGCCGACCGCGTTGTCGGTGCCACCAAATGGAGACATGATGCTACTTTAGACTTTGAGCACCGTTTTGTTGGCCTTACGAATTGTGCAGGTGTACCAACAGGAAGGATGGCACCACATTTGGGGTGCCCTCATACTTCTTGCAATTGATTGAACTTTGAGGGATGAAGATTTCCTTCAGAATTTTGTGAATGGATAAAGAAATGAAGTTATTTAGGATCTGAGCTTGTTTATCTTGTTGATGGATTCTGCTTGCTGGTCCATGAACAGGTGCTGCTAAGTTTGTCAAAAAGATGCAGCATGTCATCGCATGCCACGATGTGTTGGGGAACTCATGATTCCCTGGTCCAGCATCTCGGAGTTTTGTCCTCGCATGACCATGATAAGTCGACAATCACATCAGCTTTTCACATTATTATAGAATCGTTCCGATTTATATGCACTAATATTAAATTCTTAGAATATTTCTTTGTATTATGATCATCCAAGATCAGTCAGGATTTCTCTCTTTCATTTGACTCTTCTCTTCCATGCTTCTTTTTCTTTGATGGAATAATTTACAGAGCACATCAAGTTTCTATCTCTTTCATTTTTCATGCAAATTTCTCGATAAGCACATATCTAGTCTTTATTCAGAATTTATGAAATAATTTCTGAAATTTGTTTTTTTTTTTTTAATTATAGTGACTATCATCTTTGACTATCTCCACAAATTTGATTTCTGCTTCAATCATCCAATCCTAGGACGAGAATTCCGAGTTGGGCTAAAATTATAATTAGACTTAAAAATGTATTCGTGTCGCCCTGTAAAGACATTGATATGATCTACGAGTATGTGTATTTTACTTTTATTGAAACCCTAAGTCAGACCACTTAAGTAGACTTTTTGAGTCAAGCTTGAGACAGGGCTGCATGGAAGATTATGATCAAGCAAGTCCAAATGAATTCTTGACCTTTCATTTGGCATTTAACCTTAAAAAAACATAAGAGTAATGCTGAAGAGATTGCATCCTTTTAGGTTTTCGTCAATCACTTTACTCCTCCATTAGATTGCTGTTGTTTAGGTCTAAAGAGATTGTTCCAACCGTGAGCCATCCTTCGTGAGCGATAAGCCGATCCCAAATTTTATTTTAATTCATACTCACTGTTTTTGTGGATAAGGAAATGATGAATTCCTCATCAATCCGATGTGATAAAATTGATCCGATCTAATCCGTTTTGAGTGTTAAAATGTTACCAGCAAAAAAAAAAAAAAAGGAAGAGAAATTCTAATATTCAAATTCAATTTAATTAGTTCAGAATGAAAATGTACGAGAATAGTACAAAGATTTTTCCTTACTTTATTCATGTGTGTGACTTTATTGATTGAACATCGAATAGTGGCTTACTTCTAAATGTATCAGTAGAATCACGCCACTCGTATTATTTATTAGTTCCCTGCATTGCAGCAGTTCGATCGGTCAAATCATACACATGATTCATTTCATAGTCTTCAACTCGATCTCCAACCATACTCCAATGGCTTGTAGTCATATGATCCATAATATATATGTCTAAAGACCTCGTAGAACTGAAGTATGCAGCAGATTTCTTGGATCGATGGCATCGTCTCGATTTATACGACATTACCAGATGATGCGATTCATGACGATCCAAAATGAAACTCGAAGAACACGTACTAAAAGCAATGTTAAGCCTCCTTTCTCAAAGCTTCAGATTGAGATCGATACCATCCGCTGCTTCTCCTCTCCTCTCGGATGTTGCTGTCTCAGATCTACTTGGACCGATGGGTATGAAACTGTAGTAGGGTCGTTCATCCTGCAGCAAACAAGCAAGTTCGATCAAGGAGGAAGAAGAGAGTGATGACCGTAAGAAGGGTGTGAAACAAAGTGCACCACTTTCTTGCCTGACCAACATCACCAAGATCGGGTTTATAGAATGATGGGTTGGGGGAAGAGCACTTGGGACACAAGGTGAGAAAGCTGCCATTTTCTTTGTTGCCTCTGTCGGGATGAAGACCGGAACTCGAAGCGTCTCTTCTGAAACCAGCAATTCCATTTGCAGGTGAAGGGAGTTTAGAGGGGTAAGCTGTTTGACTGGAGATGTCGTCGGGGTAAAACGGACATGGCCGCTTCCTGCCAAGGATCTACACTGAGTAGATGAAATGGCCATTTGATGATGGTAGTAGTAACTGTTGCAGAAGAGAAAGCAGCGGTGATGCGTACCCTCGCTCGCTCTTTCTCTCGCTCTCGCTCTCGCTCTCGCCAGCAAGATAGCAAGTCGTAGCTATGCGAAGTGGTTTGGTTTGAAGGGGGCTCCACGGACGACGCTGGTGATGCCATGTTCGCCTGCAGATCAAGCAACACGGACTCGTGAGCACTGCCGTGGACCGAAGCAACCCATGACATCGCAGCGAAAGATGGATGCTCCTAACCAGTGTCATTGGCGTCCTGGATCGACAACTGGTGTTCGAGAGATCGCTCCCCGGAGGGACATGAAACCCAAAACTCTTAGCAAAAGCCTCACCGTCGCAAGCGTTCGGATCGCCGGCGTTCCACAGCACTGGCATGGAGGTGTCCTGCGCGACCGGCCGGGGGGGTGGCATTGATATGACAGGGTAGGAATTGACAGGCACGACCAGGGCGACTCGAGGTCGCATCACGCCTTCGTCCGTGGCGAGCGGGAAGTAAGGCTGCTGCTGCTGCTGCGGCGGCGGTGGCGGGGGCGGGAAACCGAAGCCCTGCGTGGATGGATCGGAGGAGGAAGACGCGCCCTTCTTCTGCTGTTCTTCTAGCCGGAGTTTCTCCAATTGGGCGACTCCAAGCCCGCGCTGGGGGATCTTCTTCTGCTTGTTCTTCTTCCCCATTCTGAGTCCACCGTCACCGGGGACGCTGCCTTTGGTCTGTTCATTCGGTGTCATGCTTCCTCCGTTTCACCCAGCAACAGAACTTCCATCCAACACTCTTACCAAGAACCTAAATACCATCAGCCTCGCTCCGGGCCGAGAAGGAAGCGATCGTGATCCATTGAAGGAGGAGGACAGGTATCTGAGGAGCTGAAGATCTCGCAAAAATCGGCTAGGATTGCATTGTCTGAGGGGTGCGATGGCATCCAAAGAGCTGTTTGATCGAATCTTTTCGCAGCAGTTGTTATCGCCCAAATCCTCGCTCCACTCCTCTCCCGATACTCTCGACCAGCCTTTGCGGAAGGAGATCTCTCTCGCTGCTCTCTTCCTTCACGAATCTATCTCCAAATCTTCTCCATATACTTGCTTGGAATGCGAACCGATCTCATCGCATCAAGGCATGTTGGATCCATACATGAAATGGTGTGTGCCATTGCACCCATTCACCGAGATCGGACGGAATCTATGGTCCCTCGTCTTGATGGCTGACGGTCTCTCATTAAAGAAGAACTCGGAACACAAATTACTCCTTCAACAATTTGGCTTAAGTCCAAAACGCTTTTCTAGAAAGAAATAAAATGTCTTTTTATATCTTGGTGTTTCTACATATATCTAGAAAGAAATAAAATGCTTCTCTCTCTCTCTCTCTCTCTCTCTCTCTCTCTCTCTCTCTCTCTATTTGGGTGAATACTTAAGCATTGTATTCCCTTCAGAATGCATGTCACTCTTGTACTTCATTTAGAAGGAAAGCAACAAGTGGATCGCATTGATGAGAGGATGATGAGATTTATAAGCCAAAGGCAAGAAGAAAGCCACCATCAAAGTCTCTTAGATACTTGCATGACATGTAAAGTGGATGCAAACATGTATGTAATCATGTGCGAGTGAGGCTTTCAATTATCATGATGTCTCATTGCAATGGCGTCATGGAATGCACCTTTTGGTGTGACCACCAGCATGACATGAAGGACGTGACTTGGCATGGGATCCTCCTCCCCATGCATGCTACCATCTTGCAAGATGCCATCTCATGTCATCATACATCATATGGGTTAGATGTAAAATATAGTTGTTAGATAGAGTGATGACACATTAGATTTTGGGATGCATCAACAACTTCCCATATCTCACCTTCACATCTTTGCTTGACTCCTAACAAAGTTCTTTGTTCATTAACACATTAAGTGAAGTATTAATCCCTTTTTCCCTTTTCTTAGACATCCAAAAATCAATCTCATCAAAAATAATAAAAATAATATATTGTGATACCAATTACATCTTTTAAGATAATTGTATTTTACCTCCAGTAAACAAAATTTGGTCTGAGCAACAAGTCAATGAAAGTATAAAAGAAAGAAATACTAAAAGAACAATGAACTATAAAAAAACATCTACAAACATTAGGAACTCAAAACATTTTTCATGTCTAAAAACTCCAATATTTGAGTCATTCACAACTTGGTAGCATTCTAGATGGCAAAGATATGGAAGGGAAAAAAAACCTAGAATAAGGCTCAACAAGGAAGGAAGGAAGAAGGTTAGGTTAATGTGGGGGCATGAAAGAGACACATACATGCATTGCCTTTCTCTAAATTCCACTCACATTTCCAGTATTTCACCTACCCAAATTGTCCTTTGTTAATAATAACCAAAGTGGTGGCATTTTATTGCACAATGTATCCTCTTTTGTATTTCTTATGCCATTGGAGCTGACCTAACACTCACTTAAATGGGTGAAAATGATGCCTTCTCTGCAAAAGGAACCTAAACCTTGCCTTGCATCAATGGATGCTAGCTGTGTATCTTCACCCTTGTTGACAAAATGTTGCATGGAGGATGCCAATTACCATAGTTATTTCCTTTAATGTCTTCTCATATGACCATTAACTTGACATGATACATCATTATTATTATCACACCAAAGATCTTAAAAGGAGCTATGCTTGTGTTCAAAACCATCTCCCTAATCGGATTGCTCATGTGGCCTTGACACACAAATGCTGCAATCACCAATGAAGTCTTGTGCTAATCTGGAAGGTTACACTGTGGCAGGCACCCAAGCTTTTGTTTTGGCAGTCATGCAGCTTGACCTCTGAACAGGCATGCCAAACTAGGGGATCTCATGTGGCCATGGAGCTTGCAGAAATGGCCTTCGGTGCAGCTACCTGCCCGGATTGGCAGCTCACTCCACATGCCCGCTCATGGATGTCTCAGGCAGTGAAGGTTATGATGACTGACAAGGACCGGGACCAAACCCTAGCCAGCAGGAAGAAGCCCCCACCTTACCAAAGATGAGAGAGACCAGTCTTGCGTGCTCACCGGAAGTGGGAGTTCATGGGAGCACAGTAGGAGGTGTCGAGGCAAAAGAAGATCGGAAACAAGTCATAAATGGGAAGCTGGACCACTGCACTTAACCATGTCGATCCATCTGAGCTACCGGAGAAGAAGAACCAGTTGGGTTCCCAAGCGTGAATGTTCACATACCAATGAGGGATATATGACATACAGCAGGAGGAGTTTTGCAGATCGAATCGATCACGCTCTTCTTCCGATGGCATCCATGTCTGCTTGACTTGGACATGAACCTGTTTTCTCTGTGCACTGACCGACTGCACAACCGCACTTGTGATATTACTACTCTATTTGGCCCAATGGGCTTCCGGCCCGTCTACCATGAATCCCCTAACTATGACCCACTCCAACCGCGACTTCGAGCACACGGCAAGCACCGTCGCCTCTTTGCGCTCGAGGCATCGGCGACGGCGGTGGGCCGGCTCGATAGCCTCCGTCTTTATCGGTCGCCGCAGCTTCTTTCCCCCTGTCGAGTCCTGAAGTATTCCTTAAAGATACATCTCGGTGAGGAAGTCCGCCGCACCATCCAAATCATCAAATCAGGACGCGAATCTTGCCACGTTATCCCACGTATGAGAGAATGCCGGTCCCGTGGGGACCACTTAGCTTCTGACCAATGGGACTGGTCTAATCGGTGTGTGGTTCGGCTCTGCGGGTGGTTCCTGCGTCGCCCACGACACGGTATCAGTGGCACCATTTCTCGGATCGAAACGCCGCCATCTCATCTCCACATAAAGCAGCAGCAGCAGCTTCTCTCTTTGTCTCTCTCTCTCTCGCGCTGCTGCTTCTCCTACGACTAAAACGTAATCCTCCATCCCCGACAGATCTACCCTTGCCCTATTTCCATTTAGATTTAGGGCTTCGAAAAGCTCACAATTACCCCACCGGCACGATAGAATTAGCGGAAACCCTCACGAGATTTCCGTCTTCCTGAGGAGATTTTGACTGGCGGCCGGTGCTTCCCGCTGCCCCCTTCGCTTGCCATGGCATCGGCGCCTCCGCCGGGAGGCGGCAAGGTCTACACCCGTAAATCCCTCAACAAGGCCGCCAAGACCGCCTTCCACCCCCGCCCCCCTCCGCCGCCCCACGATGACCTCGACTCACCCCGCTGCCAACCCCCGCCTCACCCCGTCGCCTCCGACGACGCTTCCTCCGGCCCCAACCGACCCTCCGCTCGCCCGCCGCTCGCCAACGGCCGCGGCTCCCTTGGCCGGAGCGTCGCCTCTCGGTCGCGGAAAGAGGCGCGGGAGCTGCGGCGGAAGCTCGCCGCCGAGCTCGACCTGGTCCGTGCCCTCTCCAAGCGGCTTGAGGCCCATGAGCTTCAGCTAGCCTCGGCCGCCGGGTACACCCGCTCCCAGCTCTCTGTTACGGACCCCAACACCCCCGGATCTGGGGGGAGGGCGCCCGAGGTGGCGGCGACCGCCGGACCCCTCCGCCGCCAGCTCAGTGTATCCGTCGCTGCCTCCGAGAATAACCCGGGTGAGGGCGCGGAGAAGGAGAAGCGGACGCCCAAGGCGAACCAGTATTACCGGAATTCTGACTTCGTACTTGGGAAGGAGAAATCTGCCCCGAACGACCAGCATAGCCACAAGAAATCGAAAGCCATTGGTGGAAAGAAGCCATCTTCGGAATTGCCGAATGCTGGCAGTGAAGGGCTGGTGGATAAGAAACTCTATGCGCAGGCATTCAAGAGTTGCAGCACGCTTCTCTCGAGGTTGATGAAGCACAAGCATGGATGGGTGTTCAATGTGCCGGTTGACGTGAAGGCCCTAGGTTTGCATGACTATTATAGCATCATCAAGTGCCCGATGGACCTTGGCACCGTGAAGTCTCGGCTTGCAGATGACTGCTACAATTCACCTCATGAGTTTGCGGAGGACGTGAGACTGACGTTCTGGAATGCAATGACTTACAACCTCAAGGGGCAGGACGTGCATGCCATGGCCGATCAGTTACTCCAAATATTCGAGGAGCGGTGGCTTGCCATAGAAGCTGAGTTTGCACACCTTCCTCGTCCACCAATAACCAAGAAGCCTCCGCCACTCGACTTGAGGATGTTGGAGAGGTCTGATTCCACTGTACATCCTGTGGCAGCCGAACCAATAACGAAGCAAGTGAATCATTCCACACACATTGGAAGAGTTCCAGCTCCCAAGAAGCCGAAGGCTAAGGATCCGAACAAGAGGGATATGACATTTGAGGAGAAGCAGAAACTGAGCAACAGCCTGCAGAACCTGCCCCCGGAAAAGCTGGAGAGCATTGTGCAGATTATTAAGAAGCGGAATTCGTCTCTGAGCCAGCATGATGATGAAATTGAAGTGGACATAGACAGTGTGGACGTGGAGACTCTCTGGGAACTTGACAGATTCATCACAAATTACAAAAAGGCTTTGAGCAAGAACAAAAGGAAAGCCGAACTTGCCACTTCGGTAAGGCAAGCAGTTGGGCATAATGCACCAGAAGTGGTGCATACAATGGTATGGACTAGTATGTTAATTTGCTTCCTTCTTTGCCAACAAAAATAAGACAGGTAGATATTATGGGTAAACATATTTATGTTGTTTTCTTGATGCTTTTGCAGACTCAGGAACCTGTTGATGCCGATGAACCTGAGAAAAGTAAGACAGACGACTCTTGCATATATTGGCTCCTCATTGGCACATTGTTTTCTCATTTTATTATTATGGCTTAATTGGAAAACAGTGGTGGATGAGAAATATGTGGCTTCTTCCTCACCAGTTGGAGGAGAAAAGGAAGGGGAAAATGCAATAAGAACTAGCAGCTCCAGCAGCGATTCTGGTTCCTCATCCAGTGGTAATGAGTAGCTCTCTTGATCACTAATAGTTTTTTGTGTCTCTTAGAAGGTTCTGAACTGGAATATGAATCATTTTCTTACCATCAAATGCAAACAAAATTAACCACTTATTAAGAGGCTTTCTGCAGATTCTGACAGTGAAAGTTCCTCTGCCTATGGCTCGGATGCACCACTCTCACACTCACCTAGGACGTGAATGAATCAAGGTGATAATAATCATTGCCATGTCTGATGAGCAATGCTGTTGTGTTTGACATGTTCAAGTTGGTTATGACTAAGCTTCTACGTTGCACATAACATAACTAGTGGATATTTTTTACAACTGTTATTTGCTGTAGTTTGATTGCTTCAACATAAACAACTTCTTTGCCTGAGGTGGGAAGGTTATGCACATTGGTTTTTTTTAACCCCATATCGGTAGGACTCTCATTCATCGAGTCACCCTTTTTAATATGACAAAACGTTTTAGTGGCATTTAGTACTGCTCTGCATTGAATATCATCAGGTTCTGTTGCCATCGTTTGCCCAAGAGCCATCAAACTTCCTGGTCCAACATTCAGCTGACATAGTTTATTGACATAGTTTATGTCACTTTGCCATTTATGAAGTGTTGGAAGGTACTAAAAATTGTCACCTAAAAGAAAGTACGAGACTGCATTTTTTTGACCCCTCTGTTTTTCAAGAGTGAACAACAATTCACCACTCTAAAGTTAGCTATATTGCTTTAGCAAGAATCAAATGCATAACCATTTGTCATCTTTGATCACAGGGGATGCAACTAACTATGTCTCAGCAGCATAATTTGGCATTCTAGACGTAGGAACGTGAGTGATTCTCAGTGCGGATAGGCCAGACATTTTTTTCATAGAACCTTTGACATGTCTAAATAAGATAAATTGAATTATAGTTCAACACATTTTTGTATATCTGTCAGGACATCCTATTATAGTTATCACTTTGATGGATTTATATCTGGAAACAGGATAGGGGATAAGAGCAATGAAATTTATAATTATTAGAATTCCATTTGTTTATGTCGCTTTTGATCACTTAAGATATTGAAGGAATAGAAATATTTGGTTTGCAACTGTAGTCATGCATCTTAAAACTTAAGATATATGGTTGTGGAATCTACTTCCAAATTTGATGAATCTTCAGCTTTTTAAGATCGAGAAGCCATGCAATATGAATTGTGTTAGAGTATTTTTAAGTACTTTTTTATCCCTTCCTTTTTTTATTGGTTTCTTGCTCTTTTTTCTTAACATATTTAATTATTAAAATTCTTTGTATCCTACTAATATGTGCTTATTTTTTTGGCATAAGCATGTATCATAATTTTTAAATTGATGAAATGGTTCATTCCCAAGATTGTTGAACTACATGCAGGCAATGCAGAAGCTCTGGAACAGCATGGTACATGTTTCATAAGATGGTGTCCCATGCTGCTAGGGCAGCAAGTGGGTTTGGTTTTAAATCAAACTCCTTCAAGCCGGTCTGTGGATTGGGTTCAATGAGCACCAATTTGGATTGGTTTAGAATCCAATTATAATTCAATTGAAAACTATTCTAACATGACCCAACTGGAACTCAATACAATTTGGCAATCTAATATGCATGTTACATAAGGTAAATGTTGTCTGGTACCAGATTATGGTTTTAACTTCATATATTTTAGTTATGGAACTGAGTAACCTAGCTAAATCAGATTCGACTTGACTTAGTTTATCACTAATCTGACCTACTCCAATTTTTAGCCCTAAACACAGCTGGCATGGGTTATGGTTGGAAAACCTAACGCAAGGCCAGATTCTTTGGGCTAGTGTTGGTTGCAATGGGCTATATCGGACATATGATTGGCTTTCATTTTTTGGGAAGCAGTTGCATATTTGATTTTAGTTTGGTGGATAAAATGATATCAGATTGATGCACAAAATTATTGTGTGAATTGGAAAGGTGGAATATGGTTTTAACTTTTAAGGTGAAACTGGATCTGGATATTAGGTTTTGGGTAAGGTGATAGTGTTAAGGTTTGTAAAGAATATCAAAGGTAATGGGATGAGTCAAAATTACAAATGGAAAAGGAGAAGATATATCTTACACTTGCTTCAAGCACTAAATTCACGGGCTTTATGGTCTGAATAGCCATATATGGATTTTGTGTCTTTACTTTCCAAGACATGGTAAAATGATAATTAGTTGTGATAAGTATTGTGACATTCTGAAGGAGAATTTTAGAATATATTTGTTTATTTCTGCTTTCCTTTTCGCTTGTTTTTCTTTAGCTAGTTGCATGAGGACACAGCTTATCTGAAATTGTGGAGAGTTGCAGTTTGAGTGGCCCTTCATTATTCAAAATCATCTAGATAGTCCAGAAATTTCTCCATGATCATTAAACTGCAGACCATGTTCTGATAGCCTTTTTGTTTGGTTTTACTTGGCCCACTAAATGAGCAGACAGTGTGGGTTTATCATTGCAATGCACGGAAAGTGAGAGTTTGAATAAATATTTCTATATACAGAACATGGATAATAGCAGTGTCTAATGTGGAATTAATTGCAATTTGTAAAATTGGGATCTTCGAGACCCATAATATCCAAACATTTTTTCATTGAACACATTTAAATGACTCTAACATGGATAATTAGAAGAAGCAATTATGATCCATCATGGATTGTTATCAGTTCTCCCGGTGAATATTTCCCTGATTAATGCATTCACCATCATAAGAGGCCGTTATGATGCATCAAAATTGAAAATAATGGAACATACAGGGCCAAATCAGTGAAAGTATTTAACCGTCAAGATTGGAAACATAAAGAATATGATTTTCTTTGTCAGAACTCCCTTTTGAAATGATTATAGTGCGCCAAATCATATTTCCTTGTCTCTACAGTTTACGTCAGTTACTTTAGCAGCAATTCTTTTTGGATTCTTAATGTATATTATGATGACACCTTGTTTAATTGTCAATGTCATATGCAGCAAGTATATGGATCATTTTAAAATGGAGTTGCTTCTCGAAAAAAGAGTGCGACAGTCGTCCACACGAAACAATCAAGGTGCTCTTTGTTCTGTTATGACTTGTAGAATTGTAAGCTATAAGCTCCTGGCAGCAGTCATTCGAAAGCCTGCAGAAGCAAGGGTTCTGCCATATTCTGCTGATGCAGCACTGGATTATGTTGGTGTAATCTATAGGTACAAGGGAAGCTTTCGTTTCAATTTGGTCACACACAGACACTGTGACTAATAATGTATTTGTTGCTTCTCGGAGCTGTGCTTCACCAGTAACCTATGGTGATTCGGTGGTCGTGGCATCGAGGAACTATTTCGGTCTCGCAAAAATCCGCAAGATTTCCCTTTGATTTGGATAGTTTGGTGTAAATAATATGCACACGAATCTCTGACTTAATGCAGTCCAGCACTCGATACTGTTGCTCGCCGTAGTAGAGCTGGTATTTCATCATCCTGCAGGGCTTCTGATGTTATTTTGTCATTGTCGATGCAAGCGAAAGCAGCTAAAACAGGAGTTCCCATCAAGCATGCCAGCTATATCATTTGGACCATCACTTCTCCGGTATCAGTGAGCAAGAGACGCACACAAGCCACCGAGGACATCGGTGAGGCCGTCCAAGGTAACAGTAGCACTGCACGGTTCTTTAATGTTTGTGGGGGTTGATCGAGTCTGTGGTCTCTATTCCTGTTTCTTCATTAATGTTTGTGGGGGTTGATTAAGTATTTTGCATACAGATTGCTGATCTATACCATATAGTCTGTTTCCGAATAGTTAAATAGTTGGAATAATTATTGTGTGCTTTGCTAATCTTCTCATTTATCTCTCAGATGTCAGATGCTTCCTTGTCTCGGTCAGGTACGTCCGATCCGATTTCTAACACTCGGTTGAAACCGAAATAAAATGATGTGTACTGATTTCATTCATTGGTATAATTAAGTCTCAAAGTGTCTTATGAGGAGATGGAATGGTTAAAGAGAGAGAGAGAGAGAGAGAGAGAGAGAGATGGGAAAGTTGAAGGGTAATTCTATCGCTTGGGATACCTATCACAACATCCATCATGCATGCATATGCCAATGCCGTCTCATTGGGGGAGTGAGGAGAGCGGCCAGCTAGAGATAACGACATGGTAGGATTTGGAGGAACCGCATTGGAGAAGGGGTTGGTGATGGGTCGACATCACATAGTGAAGCAGTCCCATTACCTGTTGTTTGCCCACAGAATTCCCGGTAACGCATCACCACCAACGTCAACGAACCCCACTTAACATCACAGAACTCGGAGAGATTGAACCCAAGTAAAATTTATAGGAAGATGATGTCGACTTTTATAGAACTCCTACTAGGGGGTCCACCACCTGCCTAAATTATATACGATGATTTGATTGCTGTTGTTGTTGTTGTTATTATTATTATTATTATTGAAGGCTAGAAAGAAAAAATAATTGAATCAAATTCGTTCGATTCAAATGTACTGTATTTTTTTTTATTTTTATGTTTTTATTATAAAAGATAAATCTTACAATAAATTATAATAAGTCAATTAATCAACACAATCAAAAACTTTCAATCTTTTGATTGGATTATATTTATTTTTATATTTTTTTATATAAAAAATCTGCAATTCTTACTCATTTGAATTGGGTCCCACCGAATAAATATTTTTTTAAAAAAAAAATATTTTTCTGAACACGTCAACAATCATTGACTTGATGAGATGTGGATGGATTTGCCATATAATTAAAAGAAAATGATCAAATAAAGGGACCTATCACCAGCCGTCGTGATTTCCACACCCACCCCACCCCACTTTGTCACGCACCTCACCCTACATTACATAAATAAAATAAAAATAATTAATTAATTAATTCAAATAAATACTTTCTTTTCATGTAGTAGATAGATAGTCCTCCACAAGGAATCGTACGACCACATGTGGACTAGTAGTAGCAGTAGCAGTAGAAGTACGTGTGCCACTCACTCGCTTCGGCCATGGAAAACGTAGAGCCCATACGCTTGCCCCCACAATGCTTGCTTCTTTCCCTCGAGATAATTCCACCAATCCATGGACCACAGTTTATTAGGCGTGAAAGAGGAGATGCGAGATTACCTCCTCCTCCTCATCATCATCTTTTTCCTCTTCCGACTATTTATCTACCTATTTAAATTACTTCTATTTCCACCCTCATGCACATGTCCCCAAGTCACTGGCGAAAAGCTACGCCCCACCGAACATGCCACCACCGAGGCCAGAGTTCTTGTAATGTCGTGCTCTCTCATCATCACATGATCTTGCATTGATTATTTATTACCCTGATAGATATTAGTTAGTAGGTGCTACCACACCAAAGCCTCTTCGTTCAAATCTCGGTCATGTTCGTTTGACCCATTTTTTTCGCCTCCTAAACATCATCACGATAGCTACGGACAGCAACAGCGCATCAGAGAGTGACAGGTAGAGACATCTCGGGCAGATATGAGAGCGAAGTTGACGTGATGGGAAACGACTTACCTTATCGCCATGGGATATTTCTAGTCCGCTCCATCTACGTGCGTACAGATGGGAGTGGCTACAGATGTGATGGACCCGTCCGGCTTGAGAAAGACTTATGCTTGGCTTCTTTTTATTTTTGCCAAAAAAAAATAAACTGAGTTAGTACGTCATCCTCCTATCATTATTTTAAAAAAATTATTATTATTATTATTGGACTACAGTTTTAAAGGATAAATTTCTGAAAAAACAACTTTCTTTTATATTTTTTTCTTAAGAAACATCCTTCGATTCCCACATACCATCTTTTTTTTTGGTCTAATTTTTAAAATATCTTTGATCGTTTAATTTTTTTATTTTTTATCTTATGAATTTATGATATTTTTACACTATGTTATAGTATTTTTAATAATATAAAAAATATTTTAATATGATGTTACACTACTTTTATAATATTATTGAAAACAATATATTATGATGTAATATAATAATAGTATAAATTATCATTTTTATAAAATTAATAAAATAATATAATAAAATTATCATTTAGAATTAATTACATAAATCTTTTATCATCATTAAAATTTAATTAAGTCCAAAGTATAAATTTTTATTAAAAAAAATTAGATCTTTTATTATTTCTCCTCGTACTACTAATATTAAACGTTTTCTATGATGTCTCCTAAGCACATATAAATATAATCTTAAATAATTTATTTTCATCTTATATTCTATTATAACGATACTAAATTATTTATGGATAAAAATATATATTTTTATGATAACTCTACATATCAATTTCAATATTATCATTTCGACAACATAAATTTTTTTTATATTATTTTTTAACTAGTCAAAACTTTGATCCATAAAATATTACTAGTCATATAATTATTTTATTTTATTTTTATTCAAAGATATTTGACAATCACAAAATTTTTGATATCCATCTTTGTTTTAATCATCTTATTTTTAATCTACGAATAACATCTTTATCAATTCTTTTATCTTGTTAAATAATTAATATAAAATATTTAAAAAAAATTATTCATCTAACTTAAAATTAATATTATAATTTTTTTAATAATCACTTCATATAAAAAAAAATAAAAATTCTAAAAAATTCTAAAAAAATTTCTCGAGAAAAAAAAAACTATAATTTTTTTTTTAAAAAAAATCACCCTATTTTAAACACCAAGGATGAAGTTTTTTGCATCAATAAAACCAGAAAAACAAACCATTTCTATAATATGGACATAGATATAAATCCTCAAGAGAGTTTCACACGATTTGTGTCGAACACTAATCTCTCGTCAATGATGGTGGCAATGATAAGCCCAGCGGTGTTCGGC
The DNA here is from genome assembly GCF_036884655.1 of Musa acuminata AAA Group. Taxonomy (NCBI): domain Eukaryota; kingdom Viridiplantae; phylum Streptophyta; class Magnoliopsida; order Zingiberales; family Musaceae; genus Musa; species Musa acuminata. Next base: position 32,837,460 of record NC_088336.1, read on the forward strand.
AACCACACCACAAACTGCCGCATTCGGAGGGATCCCTTCCACGACGTCCTCTTTGTAAGCCACCATCCATGACGGGTACGGGTTCAATGAACCGGGAGAGCCCCTACGTACTCAACACTGGGCGACGACGTGACTCATGTGATCCCCCCTCGATGCGGTCCCATTCCTCCTCCCCACAACATCAGATGGACGATGGAGATGTGATCCATTACACGCTAAGCTTGTCGGAGACCAAAGACACACACCGGACACCTGTTTTTAGTACAGTTCTACGTAAAATAAGAACCACAAATAACCCCCAACTCCCACTGCACACTGCAGCAGCAGCAGCAGCAGATTGATTAGGAGCCCCAGTCGCGTGAAAAGACGCGACACTGGAGACGCACAGCTGCCCGCGTCGGTCTCTCCCTCTCTCCCACCTGCTGCGAGCCAAAAGCAAAACACCAGATATTTAGCACTGACGATGACATAGAACCAAAATGGTACTGCTGCAGCAGACAGTGGCCTCGCTTTCCTCTCTCTCCTCGTCTGGTTGGCTTCCAGAGTTCTCGTGACCATTGCCTCGTGCTGCTCCAAGCTATCAGCAAGCAAAGAAAAAGGTCTTCTGTCTGTCTCTCCCGGACCAGACATCCTTGCCCAACAATTCATTCTTTGGCATGCCAATGCAATCCAGAGAGCTTACTGATGATAATGCATATACATATATATTATACAATACCGAGATTGATAGGATGACATGATAATTACAGGTTCCACATTGAAATAAAAAAGCATAAGAAATCAGACAGCTTTCGCAGAAGGGCGCGTCCCAATTCCGTGTAGAGGACGGTCGCAGTGTGCAACTCCAATCATCGCAGATGCCCTCCTCATCTTCTTGTTCTTGAACCCAACCAAATCCCCAAAACAAACCCACGCTTCCGTTCTTGCCACCCCCACTTTGTATGTACACATACCCTCTTCTCGCCTTTGGGGGAACCTCAAGTTTACTATGTACAAACGTTCCGTACAATTACCTCCGGAATTACCCTAATCTCTCTTCTCGTAATTGCTTCGTCTGATCCGGGAGGAGAAGTACGGATCACTTCACCAACTCCGACACCCATCCGACGTCGGGCGCCGCCATCGACGGCGCGGCGTCGGCGTCGGCCCTCTCCAGAACACATTCCTTGCTTAGCTTCTCGAACATCTTCGCCCTCAGGGCCCTCCCTGACTCCACCCTTTCCACTGGCTCTTTGCCGCCGGCGTATCCAGCGTCCGCGCCATCAAACCACCCCAGTCCGCCGCCCAGCGCGGCACTTGTCGCCGTGGGGGTCGTTGGCAGACTGCCGAACCCGGCCCTGAACCCGGCCGCGGTGCCCCTTGGCGATCCGAACGCTTCACTGCTTACTTGTAAGCCCCATGAGCCGGGGGATGACTTGGCCTTGCTAAGCTGCAGCTGGCGCAGTGAGAATTCTATCTCGTTCAGTGAAGTCCTCATCGGCCACGAGGTTCGCCGGAGTGCGGCGGTGCTTGGCGACATCGGTGGGGAGTCCGACGGTGGGGACATCGGCGGCGATATCAGCGTCGAGGTCGGCGAGGACGACATGAGATGCTTCGAGAGGTAAGTCTCCAGCGCCTGCTGGCGTAGAGGCGATCCATCATAGGACTCGACCGCGGCCGCCGGTTTCGTTGGCGCCTGCTGCTGCTGCTGCTGCTGCGGAAGGATGCGCAGCTGGTCGGCGGTGTGGGCGAAGAAGCAGACGCGGCGCCGGCAGGCGGTGCCGTCCTTGCAGGGTTGGGTCCGGTAGCGCGCCGGGTGGAGCCAGCACTCGAAAACGCCGTGGGCGAACTCGCAGGCGTCACCGCGCTTGCAGCCGCCCTTGCGGAAGTCCGGGCACGCCGCGCCGGAGTAGTGGTACTTCCGGGGATCCCGGCGGCGCGCCTTCTCCCCCGGGTGCGCAAAGGGGCACTCGGTCCAGTCGTGGGAGCGCCCGCGGGCGCACCGCCGCACCTTGAACTCGTACATCCGGAACTCGTCCGACGAGTACACGTCTACGGCGGCATCAGGTTCCTCCACGTCCTCCTCCGCCACCGTCTCCTCGCCGTTACAAGGCAAATACCTCTGCAGAGCAGCCGCGAGGGCGGAATCCCCGAGTCCGTACTCCCCGCTACCACCCCCACCACCGCCGGCAGCGAGGTGGTAGCCAACGCCAACCGCTGCATCCTCGAAGGGAGACGACCACGGCGGTACTTGGACCACCGGATCGCGTTGATGCCGGCCTTCCCCTCCGACCATCATCATCATCATCATCTCCTCCCTCTCACTTTCAGTCTCTCTCTCTCTCTCTCTCTCTTTCTCTTTCTCTCTCCGCTCTTCCGCCTCTCTATTTGGCGCAATGCGAATAGACGGTGAGAGGTAGGAGCTGGTTATAAACTACAAGCCTTAACCCCGGCTGGGGATGCGGTAACCGCGGGTGGTATAGCTTACCTAACCGCGATTCATGACGACAGAACTAACGGCGTTCGGAAGCACGAGGCGTGGGAGAGGGAGTGTAGGGACACGAAGCAGGAAGTAACAGGGTAACGGTGTCGGCAGTCGGTTTTAAGGAGGAGGTGGGACACGTGGAGCGAGGAGAGGGCGTTGTCAGGCATGCCGAGGACGAGGTGGTCTGCGAAGCGCCCCATCGCCAGGCACGTCCTCTCTCCTGGCGGGAGCACCCTTCGGGGGCGCTTGATTTACACCTTTGCCCCCTGCACGTACGTCCGAAGTAGTTTCTTGTCTTTGATTTGGGGTTTCGAGCAACGGCTCGAACCGCTCATTCGAGTCGAGTCGAGTTGAGTCGAGTCGAGTGGGCGCTTTATGGACGATTTGATTTGATTTGATTTGATTCTACGATGATGATGACGGTTGGGGTACACCATGCACAGTCAAGAATCGAGAAGGTTCACGTTGCTTGCTGGCTAATCTTGCCTCCCAAGCACAGATAAAGGCAGTGGACCCGCGCTTTTGGTACGGCGCATACAAAGAGTAAGTGCCCAACAACATTCGAGTGCCTTTAAATCGTTAGCCAAACATCACTGCACATCTTTTGATCACCCCCGACCACGAACAGTAAAGTGATTTGGAGTCCGGTTCGATTCAATCCGGCCATGCACGGTCTTGCTTGCGCCCGAAGCGTTCGCCGTGGCTTTGAACCCTGGCAAGGGAGCCATCGCCTCTGCCGTGGTTCGGACGTCCAACCAGACGAGATGGTGACGGTCAAACCAAGACGTGCCTGCACATGGGCGGAGCCCACACCACCCAGCACAATTATAGCTCTTTTTACTGTCCCCCATTAATCACTAAAGAAATCACCACGACGCATTTGGTGGCCATATGCGAGAAATTTGATGGAATTGTTTTAGATCGATGCACAAATATCTTTGTAATTTATCAAGGACGAGGAGCCAAACCTATCGGAGCAGAGCCACGCAGGGCTGTAGCCACGTGATGGGGAGCACGACGGCCATCCCGACCCACATGGCTTGCCATACAGGGTGACCAACCGCCGCAACCCACATCGCCTATCGGCACGCACCTAATCAGCGAACGTGAACTCCGAAAGAAAAGAAAACGCCGAAAGGGAAACGGAAAACAAAACAACGACTTAGAAGCACATGAAGGAAAAAAATAATTCGCTTTAAAGCGAGGAGGAAGACTACAAGAAGGAATCAGTGCGGGTCGTACGGCGACTTTCCACGCGGCAGGAAGTTGGCCAGATCCGGACACGAGCTTGGCCGAGAACCGTACACGTGGCCCTCGGTCGCTGTCACGTCCTAAATGACAGGCACAGCAGCCTTAAGCGACGCGCAAAGCACCGAGATGTCGCCACGCGTCGTCCCCGACTTCGAGATTCCCGTGGGCTGATGGATCATGATCGTCCATCGAGACTTCGAGAACGCGGCTGCAGTTCTCTCGAGGTTCGAGCATAAAATAAATACTACGATTTATTCTGTGAGTTTTCGAGTATTCGAGAAGACCGGAAACACCGAGTGCAGCATTTCACTGTAAAGGACTGTAGGCTGGCATTCGAGTGACAGGAAGAAGAGTTAGCAGCAGGGAAATCTTGTGAGCTTTGAGGTGTCTTTTCATCGATTCTTCTTACTATCTCAGGTTGACGTGAGATGAACATTTGACTGTGTTTTATTTTAGATGTTAAATCTGATCGATACAAAAGGGTCATCAGTTCAACTTCCTCCTCCTCGGGTAAAGGTTCCACTCGAACATGATCACTTGCAGATATATCTTAGAATACGTAGATGCCCCACACAGCTCGTGGGAGCTGATTAATAAACCATGGAAGATTCATCTGGATAAGAACCAAGACCTGTTGGCTTAAACAAATGCATGTTTCCGAGACAAGGGAAAGGCCATTCCGTCTCGGAAACAATAAACAATGCCCAAACTTTGGTAAAGAGACGGCAAAAGGAATGTCAAGGCTTGTATCTTCTTCCTGAATCTTTCATCCTCCCACAAGTTTGATACAGATAATATACTAAATCAAATAAGGAAAGAGGGAGAGAGAGAGCTTGGTGGGGGCAGTATCATGGAGAGCTCGTGAAGAGGTCTCAATGCTCCAGGGTCAGAGGTGGAGGAGATCTTATCTTCTTTGAGGCATGGGAAAGCACATGACACGAGACTTATATTATGGCCTCGACGTGACTGTAGACACTGCATGCAACCAAGGAAACCCAGCAAAAAGAAAGGGTTCTTTTTTTTTCTCTGTGGACAGGGAGAATCCAAGAGTTGGTGCATTCAAAGTGCTGCAGATGTAACCAGAAGAGATCTTTTGAGCGCATGTGGGGGAGACAAGCGGATGGTTGTAATTTAAGAGACAGTGGGTTTCTTCTCGGCACAACTTGGTGATGATTCCGATGGATGTCTTCCCATCGCAGAGCTTTCGTAAGTTATTGTCCAAGTAAAAGTCTCTTTTTTTATCTTTCGGATAAGAGCTCGTCCTAATAAAACCGTGAAGGATCGTGATGCTCATGGCAGAGAACAAAGTTAAGTTGAGATCAAGGGGATGTGGAGAGATAAATATTCATTCTTCATGTCACAGTCAACTCATTGATCTTAAAATTAATATGATTGGCTGTGTTATAGTAAGTATATTACATGGCAATCTTTTGTCGGGCCTCGTTTGCTTTTACCAGTTACAGGTCGTTTCATCGGCGCATCAATCAGCAATGGCGGCCATGAGCTCATTGCATGCGAGCTTCAGGTCTAGTAATATGAACTCTCTCTTCGGATCTGAAATCTTATGGCTTTTCATTTTGACATTGTACGTTTATGCTGAACTTTCTCTTTGTTTCGGTGTGATACCGACCGGTTTGACCTTTTATGTTTTTACCCTACATATGTCAGCAGCATTAGACTCTTTGTGCTATACACCTCATTTGATCATTACGCTTCTGTTGTTTTGGAGAGTAGAGTAGCTCGAAGTCATTGCACTTCAAGAATTTAACTTTCCTTGCAATCAAGCAACCACCATAATATATTAAACTTTCCACTGCAGTGTATTACCCTTAATTTCTTCTAACCATGGTTAAAAATATAGTATTGTTTTCATATTAAATGTTATATTAACTATATTTTTTTACTATTGTTAGTGAATTCACATCCTGTAGCCGAGGAGTCAGCACGGCTTGATCTACGGGTCGATGTCCGGAATCGTCATTCTGGTGCGTGTCTCTCGGTCGACCGAAGGCAATTACTAGGACGGACTGGACCAGGAGTCGAGGTGGTTGCGTCTCCAACATAGGATTGAGTTGGCTTGGGGGTGATCGCGTTCCTGCACGCAAACCCGAGTCGGGAGATTTCTAACTTAGGCCCCTCGTAGATTAAGTCAGTGGTTTTTTCCTTGTCTTCCTCCCACTGGGTTAGATGTCGGTCATAGACTTTTATACTGATGCCCGAGAGTCGGTCGTACGTGGATTTAACATGGCGACCGACCCCCCCGAGTGGCGAGTACATACCTTTGTGTGATCGCCGCCCGGTATGCGCGGAACGACACCATGCGACGTCGTCCCAAGTTTTCCGGAATGAGGCTTGCTGAGGAGATACATCCCTGTATGGGCTTTAGTTGGGCGCGAGGGGAATGCGGCCCTTGTGCTGAATCTGTAGGGGTGTATCCGATGTGGCGCCTGGTCCACGTCCCGAGGGCCCGGGTTTGTACTAATGCCAGAGGTGGATCGTGGCATGGATCATGACGTGACCGAGATCCGAAATATGCCTTATCAACTATGATTCTTAAAACCATAGTTTAGATATCTTATAGACCATGATTATTTTCTATCCCATTTTCTTTCTTTTCTATTTCGCGCATTTCTTTCTGTCTTCTTCTACCTTCTTTTTAACGGAAGATGACACGTCCTTGCAAGACCAACCTCCCTAAACAGAGGCACAATACATCATCTTCCCTTAAATTTAATTGTTGTTGGAAGTAGGATGTGAATCACAAAGGGCGAACAGTAGAAACCTGTTGCTTGCTATCTTTGAGAAATGGCAAGATTGTGCTCTTTCTCAATCATTATAAATGCACATATTGGTCCATTCTAGAGTTATGCATGCCAACACTTGGGATGGCTTGTTGTGCCAATGGTACATTAAAGAGGTGAAATATAGAGGAAATAAATTGGTCTAAGTTCTGAAGTTTTTGGTCTAACTCAGGCTATCAATTCTCTAGAAGACTTTGATTTGGAGGCGTCGAATCCTAATATATGCACTAATATTCTTAGTAGCAGTTTCAGACTGTAGTAATGGGCTATTTAACTTTGTATGCAAACTATAGAAAACTAATATTAGGAGTGGAATAATCAAATGAGAGGACTGTTGCCATTCTGCTCTAAAATTGTTATCAGCAGGCATTGCCTGATCGAAAACTTCTCTTTGGTCAGCTTTTCACTGAATGGTGTGATACTTTGTGATCTCAGACTTTGGGCCAAATGGTAGTATCTGCTGTCTGATATGGGGCAAAAACATACTGATAGTTCAGAAGTTTGGTCCACATCATGTTCTATACCATGAAAGAATGGGTTATCAGTTGTCAAAGCTCCAAAGGAGACAAGCAAATTTTAATCTCTTGCTTGAACTCAGGCGGTTGGCTTATCTTTTTCCCTGATGTAACTTTTCAGATTAATACTTGTTGACTTGAAAATCTCATGTTAACTTTCATAGAAGACTGACTGCATTCTCTCAAGATATGAAATTTTTAATTCAAAAGCAGATTTAAATTGATTCTAAGCTTTGGCTCATTCAACCAATTGAGATGTGAAGTCATCTGGCTCAATTAAGCCACTTTTTTATACTGGTAGTCTCAGTGAATCTCATGGAGAAACATCTTCAGATAGTGAGGATAGCTTAGCCAATAGGCTTTGATCTTAAACCCACATAATCAATAAAGATGACATCCCATAACATGTTTCTGGTAGATCTGATGAATCATCAAGTGCAGATGATAGTCCCAGCAGTAAAGAGTTTCAAGATATTCTAGTTTGTCATGTCATATATATGATGACTGCTACTGATATATCCTGAAAGATTGCTCTTTCCATCAGTTTGAACTTTGATTGTTTCTTTTAGAAGACACTGAGTTAAGCCTGGAACATTTATTTTTAGATAGAAGAAACCATGCAGGTTTGATTATTTTACTTGTATCCATCTTTCAGGCTGGCATATTTCCAGTATTCAGGTTGATAGGAGCAGGCTGTAAGCCTTATTTGAAAGCCTTAATTAGCTCAGGAAAGTAGTCTGTGAATGGATTGTCTGCAAAGGTTTATGGTTCCTTCTTCTTTGTGTGCAATTCTTGTCTTAGAATTTGGCATGACATACATGTATACTTCCATATTGTCATGGAAATTGCCAAGTAGGACATTGAATCTTTAGTCATCAAGATTAATCTGTTTGGAAATTTCATCTTAGTTGACTATTCCATTCTTTGCTTGCTACCGATGGACCTCATTTTTTAGTAGGATAAGTCTCTGTAAAAAACAGTCGACCAGCCTATTGAAATGAACAATATTATAAAAGAAATCTGCAAAATTTCATCTGAGTCTCCTGTATTTTAGCAGAGGCCTATTTTGCAGATTTCTTTTATAATATCATGGTTTTTTGTTGTAAGCAAATCTAATGTGACCTCTGCAGATATTTTAGATGGAAGCTGGCATGGATCTCTGGTTTCTTTGGAAGATGGAATTTGACTATGGATTGATATTATTGTTTTCCTGTCCTTCCCCATCTGTTTCCATAATATTTTTGGACAGATGGGGAATTCATTGTAAATCTGGATCCTACATGCACCAAAGAACAACCAAGGCAGGCTTTGTTCTTCCTACTGCTGCTTTAAGTAATTGCTTTGCATTTTACAGAGATGTGCTCTTTTGAAGCATATGTTTTTTGGTTCAATTGTTTTGGTTGAAGTGCTCTTTTGAAGGATGGAACTCAATACTAATCGTCGTACATTCGATTTAGAACCATCGAACTGTTACTCCGATTTGATTCTTGGATTTCGATTCAAATCCAACGGTGCTGATGGCTATTTCAAGCAAATCCACATCTTTTTTAGGTGGAAATAGTTGAAGCGCGGATATCTTAATCTATTCCGCTTGCCTTCTCTCGCCCATCTCTACGCGTGAGATACTTGATTGGCACCGTTAAGATTCGTGCTGGAAGGGGTGATGAGGTGCAACAGCGTCCCTCGGCATCGCACGCGAATCGCAATTTGATGGAGAGTTCCAATTTGACGTGTCGGCTGTGATCTATCATCAGGCGGTCCAGGACCGACCATCACAATCCATCGGGCAAGCGCAACCGTCCGATCCCAGGTGTGATCGTGAGCCGGTCGTCCAATGCTCCACCCACCTCATAAAGCTCCGCGTTTGGCTGCTCCGCCCAAATCACAGTAAACGAAACGGATCCCCTCCGTTTGTTAGGGGGAAGAGCGGAAGACTAGCAAGAAGAGAGGAAGACGGGGTGGTTATCCGACCTGCCGTCTCTCTCTTCTCCCTCGCTTCCGCTTACGCTTCGTGGTAGTTTAGGGGGATCGCGGTGAAAGCCGATCCGCCACCGCTGAGCTCGATGGGCATGTTCCGCCGCCGCCGCCGGCCGCCGCACCCGTGGTCGCGCCGCGGCGCCGGATCGCTCCTCTTCTCGTTCCTGTTCGTTGCTGTCTTCTTCGGGCTCGCTTACTTGGCCGGGGCCGGGGACTCGGAGGCGGCCAACGCGACGGAGCCGCTCAAGGGGGAGTCGGCTAAGGAGGGCAGCTTCGCCGACATGATCGACCGCGCGCTCCAGAAGGAGTTCCCCGAGAGCGAACAGAATGGCGGAGGTCCGTATAGATCTGAGCTCCTTTACTCTTTTGTTCGTTGTTCCTGTGGTCGGTTTCTTGATGCGTGCGTGCAAATGTGATATGGGAGGAAGATGATTAGGGTTCTTGAAGGTTGGATCGATGATTCTTTCCTTGGTGGTTGCTGATCTTGGTTCTTGATTTCGGTCCTTTCATGAACGAAGTGGGTGTTCGCGATTCCTCCTAGTGGTTGCGGATCTTGGTTCTTGATTTCGGTCCTGAGTTCGGATCTTGGTTGAACGAAGTGGCTGTTTGGGATCCCTTCTGGTTTCTTTTCCTAGTAAAAGAATTAAACCTTCTTGCTTCATCAATCAGGGTGTTTTTTTTTTTCTTTAAATCTTTGCTTAAGTTAAATCGTGAAACCTGTTTCTTTTCGAAATTCTTGGATGCTGAAATTGCACAAGGGGCTTGGACCTGTGGAGAACCGGAGAATGGGAATTATACGGCCTTTTGTTAGGGCTGCTTTACAAGTCCATTTGTAAGATCTGAAGTTCAAATTTATCCTGGCTCCCTGGAATGTTGTTCGCATTTGAGCGTGTCTAGCCTGGTTATGCTATATCGGTTCATGTGTTATACTTGAAAAGATTATGCCAGCTCCAACAGACCGTTCACTCGTTGTTTTCTGATCCTTCACGTTCCAACCATCAGATTTATCTGCATTGCTATTTAGGAAGATGCACAACATATTTCGACTTTATTTTGACTACAACTGGATTTTTTTACATGTGTAAGAAAATCAATTTAACCATTTTACTTCTTCTGCAGAAACCGACCCTGGTGGCTTCAACAACAGTGTTGCTGAGAAACAGGTATAACTTGTGCAAACATAAGTAATTTGATTCTAGATGAGTTTGATATATTGATTATGTTTCTCTTCTTGCATATAAGCAACTAGGTTCACTGTTTTCCTTCAGTTACATACAAGCTAGCTGTTTCTTGCTGTCTTTGTCTGTGAATTTTTTCAAGACGATGGCTCCAGTACGTCTTTAAATGGTCGACTTTTATTGATGGATGTTACGTCTTTGTAGTTGTTGCTAGATGAATTTATTCATCTTATTTGATACATTATGCCATTGAGACTAGCATTATCTGGCTGGTTGAGTTGAGTTTTTCTTTTGATACTAACTATCTTATTTGGTAGCCTAGTAGGAGGCAGATCTCTAAGTTGGAAACCTTATAGGTGAGCATGTTTGAAGTAATTTTGGCTAGAAAAACAGGATCTAGCTCGCTGTAGTTTTATACTATGGAGGATCAATGCCTGTGGAATATTGTTTTTGAGTTATTACTATCGAGCTGCCACATCTGGGCATAAACAAGCCATGCGAAAATCTATTGTTTGCTAACATATGCAGATGCAATTTATGGTGGACATAAAATCTGCATGCAGTTTATGGTGTTATGTTGGTTGAACTAAGATAATAAAATTGCAGCTTATGTTGTATTTATAGGCATATTCAGAATTAGGTTTCTGTTAGAAACAAACATGATGCCTGAGAAAAATTGGTAATTTAAAATGAAAAGAAAAAAGATGAATGATGACCAAGAAACCATGGTGACAGGATCGATCAGTTTCTCGATCAATTTATATTCATATATTCCTGACAGTCGCCAGGGAAACTGAACCATTTATGGCTTAATATCTACCTCGCATCTTGCATGTACACTATGTGCAGTTTCTATTTAGCTACTCGCCTTGGTGGTTATACCACTGACTGCAGTATTGCTACCTATCTATTTGGGAGCAGATTTTTTCGGTGAATGTTTCTTGTTTAGTTTGTAGGTATATATTATCTGGCATTCACTTGTTCTTAGTTGTATTTGTTTTCATTTAAGGGCTGCTTTAGTGCTTATGCTGCTGCTTGATACTGAATTTACTTGAGAATAGTATACATGGTGAAGTTCCATTGGCTTGAATGTTGATTACCATTACTTAGATATCTTTTTTTGATAAATTGACATTTGGCAATATTTATTCTGAGAACTTGAGGTGGATAATTATATAACTTAGAGTCAATTTGTCTGCTTTTCTTTATCAGGCAGTTCTTGAGACTGTAGCTAGAGTTACAACAAAGAAGAATGAAACCAAAGAAGAGAAGTATGTGACTCTGCCTTGTAAAATATTCTTTGGTTATATTGCTTCTTTTTATCCTTTGGAACTAGTTATGTCTTTATTTCCATCTTTGTTTAGTTAAAAAAGAAAATTAATCATGAAGGATGATTTTTTTTATCCATCTTATTTTGCTTTCCAGGTCATTTCAGTTTCATGATGTTTTTAATCTGGATAATGAGAATCGAGCAGAGGACATACCCACGTTAATTGATCGTAAGGTGCGTATAAGTTTGTCAAAAACCCTAAAGCATATGTTTAAGGAATTTTTGTTATATGCACTGAAATAGTTGGTCTGTTATTATTTTTTCTTATATTTATTTTGACTGTTAATGTGTTAGTGAATTTACTCAATCAATAATAGTCTTGTATAACAGGATAATGTTTTCATCATATCTAATCCCAAGTCAAAATATCCAGTACTACAGTTAGACTTGAGGTAAGCATTACTAGATCATGAGAGAATTACAGAGGTCTACTACCTTGACTTTGTTTGAGTGACATAACACAACATTATTGCGTAGGTTGATTTCTGATCTTGTGGTGGTCATTGTCTCTGCAACATGTGGTGGAATTGCATTTGCCTGTGCAGGACAGCCAGTAAGTAACAGAAAAAGATGATCTGTTTTCTTAAATTCATTCATTGATTTTAAGTAGTCAGTGAGGTTTCCGTGGTCCATTTTATTCTTCATTATGGCCTCTATCTGCAATTTCCTATTTTGCATGTTATTATTGTCATCTACATGGGACACATGTACTGATCCATGAAACATTACAGGTAATTACTGGTTACCTACTTGCTGGATCCATTATCGGTCCTGGAGGTTTTCGCTTCATTAGTGAAATGGTGCAAGTAAGGTGCTTTCGCTTTGTTGAACATTACACCTTTTTTTTTGTCAAAGTAATGTGACTCTGGCCATTCACTTTGACTAGTCTCCTTTGTTGTTGCTATGTGATTTGGATCTGAGTCACTCTGACTATTCACTTTTATGTATTTGGAAAAAAAGTAATGCTTTTTACTGTCAGAATTGGTTACAATGAAAAGCCAACAATTGTTTTCTGAAAGAAGTATCAACAAAAAGTTTTGGCCTGATTGGCGATGTATAAACTATCTATCAAGTTGTTATTAAAACATTTGCGAGTATAAAATTTGTTCTATATGCTGCTTGCAAATCATCTTATGCATATGGGTGAACTTAACTGCACTGGCACTTCTTCATGTAGGTTGAAACAGTAGCCCAGTTTGGTGTAATTTTTCTACTTTTCGCCTTGGGTCTGGAGTTCTCTACAACTAAGGTATTCTTGGCAAAGATCTTTTGAGTTTGGCTTACTTGATCTTGAAGGTTTGCACAAGTTATAATGCATTGCATTTACAGCTTCGAGTTGTTCGGGCTGTGGCTATTGTTGGAGGGTTTCTCCAAATTGCTCTATTCATGTGTTTGTGTGGAGTAATTGCTTCGGTATGTTTCAACCTTCATTTTAATAGTAGTGTACTTCGGCATTATCCTCATTAGTATCGTATGATGCATGTTAATTAATTTACCTTAGCTGCACTTTGTGAGTTAGTTTGTGTTGCACTTTGAGGTGTATAATGTATAATGCCCTTGTTCAGTTGTAATGGCACCTGGAAAAACATTTATGCGCTCAACTCATCGAGGAACCATCCTTTCGGTCCAGTTCATACTGTGTTGTGAGAAGTCACTGATATCAGTGGCTTCTTCAGATTGCTGATTAAAACTCGAGGGGTTGATTGTTGATTAAAGTTCGTGCTGCTTATATTGCTTCCCAGCAAATATATCTGCCTTTCTCACCAACAGTTGCTAGAAAACTCTATCTTCAGCTTTTACCATTGGTGGTCTTCTCCTGAAGAAGACTGTTTATAGCTCTTGTTGTCTGTGACATTTTGTAGGTTGTAGAGCTGCCTTTTCTTGTTGCCATCCTATTCTATGCCCTTCTCATATAAATATTATTTTCCTGTAGCTACTGATTGGGAATAAGATATAGTACTTTGTAGTATTGAAATTTCTGTGCCTCGAGCTTTATTTATTTTCTGTTGCACTGTACAATTTGCACTATCATGCAGTTATGCGGAGGCAAAACTTCAGAAGGAATATTTGTTGGTGCCTTCTTGTCTATGTCATCTACTGCCGTGGTGAGTTGCAAAAAATGGTAGTTGTTTATTTAACTTACTAATTTTTAATTCTTCTTGTCTTGTTACGTTACCAATTCTTGAAATGTCCCAAAGAACAAGTAATGCTTCTAGTTTAAAGTGCATGAGAAACAAAAACAACATGATCCTCCAAGATCATCGGAAGCAATTTTCTAACGATGCAACCTATTTGTGCAGGTTTTGAAGTTTTTAATGGAAAAAAACAGCATCAATGCCCTTCATGGTCAAGTTACTGTTGGGACCCTCATACTCCAGGTATTTTGGATTCAATTTTGAAGTTGTCCTGGAGTTCTTTTCCACTTGTGCTCTTTGCTTGGAGTCGATATCAATTTTAGAAGTTCAAGAAATTTACAACTACAGATATAATCGTTTCTTCAGTCGATTACTATCTGTTTGTCATAGTTGAAGTTTGTTTTGTGCTAGGATTGTGCTGTTGGCTTGTTGTTTGCACTACTTCCAGTTTTGGGTGGCACATCTGGTGTTCTTCAGGGCCTTATATCAGCTACGAAGTCGTGAGTAACACGTGGCCTCATGTTGCTTTTTTGCTCTATTTGTTTCCTTTTGCATGCTGCTTTTTTGTTACCTGCAAGCAGTCCACTTTTCTGGCTGCTGAATTTATCCAAAATGATAAAGCAACATAGCATCTAAAGTTGTTAGCCTCCCCACTTTTGCCAACAAATAAAAAGAAAAACACCCACAAAAGAGAAAACAAATCAGGAAAAAGAAGCTTCCTTTTCATGTTCATCCTTTTGTAATCTGTCTCCTGGCAGATACTGTCTGCCTCTGGATTTTTGGTACCTCCCTTTTATTGCTCTAAGAAATTTAAATGTCCATGAATGGATGATGGACTTTTCTTCATTCAATATGACTTTTAAGTCCTTGTGTTTTTTATTACAATCCTTGCAATTCATATCTTTCATATACTAGTTAGTCCTTGTGTTTTTTATTCAATGCCCAAGAGTCAAGTTTGTATAAGGCTTATGGGAGGTTATGATTCTTGCAACACATGGGAGTCAAAGGACAAGCATCCAACACCATAGCAAAACTCATCTCTCAATCCCACGATCTAGTCCTTGCACGCTTCATTTCTCACAAGCGGCACTGGCTGGTGATTAATATTGAAGTGGCTACGATTGTCCATCCAGCAATATCGGACTATATCATCTGGTGTGGGCGGTATGTACCAGTTCGCTAACAGACCGGCACGCGGACCGCCCGTTACCGGGCAATATCAAGCTTTGGGCCCCGACGGGTTGTACGGATATGAAGCACCGACGGGTTGTACGACCTCGCCCCATTGACATTGATCAGGTTGGAGTTGAGGGGAGCGTTGGGCACGGCCCACCCGAACCCCATCTGCTCGTTGGGGAGCTCGGTGAAGTTCACGGAGCCGCCGGCGAGGGTGGGGAGGGCGGACTTGTTGAGGTTTTGGTCGAAGATGTAGGGGTCGTAGTAGTCGAGGAGGATGTGGGCGAAGATGGCGGTCTTCATCTTTGTCAGCGGGGAGGGATGAGATGGGGGAAATGGTGGTGTTGTCGATGACGAGGACGGTGACGGTCTGACGGATGTTTATCACGTCGATGAGCTTCAGGTCAGTGAGGTACTTGGTGAAGGTGGAGTAATTGGGGTAGGGGTCGAGGATCTCCTTGACGTCAAAGGCCGCAACCGAGGCGATGAGGAGAAGAAGGAAGGCTAAGGGTTTGGAGGCTATTTTATCGAGAGCAACGACCTTGGCCTTGGCCGTGTCTTCACCTCGGAGGGCTTCTGGATGTTATTGTGGCATTCTTTTTAGGTAATTTCGAAGGATTTTATACCCTTTTTCGTACCTCTCAGTACCTCGTACCGTACCATACCAAGCAAAGCTCAGTACACCGGTACGGTACGAAATTAAAAACCTTGCATCTAGCTAGCAACAACAGGTGACAATAATAATAAATCTAGGGTTGTACTTCCATTCTCTTTACCAGGTTTATTTAATTAAATCATTAAGATTTGGCCAACCCGGGTTGGATCAGCCAACTCTGATTGATTTGGGATGGTCCCAGCCAGTTCCAACAAACTGATATTTATCAATTATGCTGGGAAAATATGGTTTCGAAATACCCTAACAGCAACTACGGTTCAATATTTTTTAAAGTTGTAATAGAGAATGGGGATGGCAGATAGCATGATTCTGTTTAATCTTCATCGGGGTCGGCACTTGACAGTAAGTGGTCATGTTCCATCAGAAATTTCATTGTACATGTTTTTGACAGTTTTAAGGGTGTAAAGACATTTGTGGATATTCTGCAAGCATTGGGTAGGGGGTAACAAAGTAATTCTTGGTTAACTTGTAAATAATCAATTTGAGCAAATGGGGCTTACTATGCATATGCAGGTTGTATTGTCTTCAGCAATCTGAGTTTTCAGTTGAATATCCAATTACTTTACTCTTATTATAAACTTATATGAAGATTGTGAAATTTCTTCATTACTCAACATTGTCCTTTTTGCATCTTATTCAAATGCTGAAACTGGAAATTTGAGTTAAATGCTGGTGTTCTTGAAATTGCCACCAGGTTGATCGTGCTATGTACATTTTTGGCAATTCTTTCTATACTGTCTCGTACTTGCGTCCCTTGGTTTCTTAGGCTGATGATCAGTCTTTCATCTCAGGTATCGTTCAAATAACAGATTTTATTTGTAAAAGATGTTCTCCTGTTATCCTGCCACCTAAGGCTTAATGTGTCTGCATTATGTTCACTGACTTGCCTGTTATTTGTGCAGACCAATGAACTCTATCAATTGGCATCTGTGGCATTCTGTTTACTAGTTGCTTGGGTTTGTTTCCAGTCACCTTCAGTTGTTTAGCTATTTTCTGTCTCCCCTTGTGGTAAATGATATTTTTGAACTGCCTTTTGTGGATAAATAGTTTTGATGATGAAATTGTTATTGTTTTGTTGTTATTGTTGGGAACAGAACATTAAACTCATAAAATAGTTTTGAAGAAAATCGATGGAACATTTGCCTTAACATTTTATCTTTCTTGAAAGATTTCACAAACCCCTCGGTGGTTTTTCTATTTGCCTGTGATACTTGTAAAACGTTGGCTAACAGCCATGACAACTGATAAATGTTTTAGCATGGAACCAATATTTAGGCATTCTAAAGTACTTCTCTGTTTTTAAGTCAGATGTATGATTGTTTCCTGAAGGTTTTTTTCTGCATTAAATGATCCACAACTTTCAATAGGTCAGCAAGTATTACGTTAGGATTTTCTGCTCCATTTCCCCAATTCAAGAACTAGGATATCTTTGTTTGTGATTCTTCAAGGATCAACATATCATTGACGCAACTTATAGTTTTAAGTTTGTAGCCCTAAATGTTTGTTTTTAGTGATGTCAAAATGCTGCTATGTCAATATGTTTAATATTGATTGCTTTGATGAACATCTCAGTGTAGTGACAAGTTGGGCCTCAGTCTTGAATTGGGTTCATTTGCTGCTGGAGTAATGATATCAACCACAGATCTTTCACAACATACCCTTGAGCAAGTAAGCACTTTTTCGATACTGCTGTTTCTCATATAACTGAAAGTCATGATACTGATTTGTTCCCTTCAGCACTTTTATAAAAAATATAGAAACAGCTATTTTGTTTCTGGAAAATGAGACAAACTTTATCTTGTTACTTTTGCCTGTGATGGATTAAGGTTTTGATTCTTCTTTCACCACCTGTCTGGCTTCAGAGAATGTGGCAGCTTCCGTACTTTTCTTTACATGAAACTCATGTCAAAGAGCCCTTATTTATTTCATTATGCAGGGCAAAAGTCAGTTCAGGAAGCCAGGAGGCATTAAATGCCTTCAATGTTGCCTTGGTGTTTAAATCATACGTATTAGAGCTGATCTGACCAACTGTATTTGGTAATGTAGGAAATTACTAATCCAACCTTTAGATATCCTGGTTAGATGAGGTGAATCGACTAAGATTAGTGGTGGGAGGAAAGGAATAGGGAGACTTTAGAAAACTTTATTAAGAACAATAAAAAGAGATTCACTCACTTATGGATTTACTTACTAATGATATTGTCCTAAAAGAGCTCCATGTGAGAGAAGATTCATGTAGCCTTGGGACAGTATGGCTTGTTGTTATACTTGAGCCACCTCATTTTTGGCAGATGATTCAGTTGATCCTTAGCGGATGATTTAACGGAACCTAACATTTCTTATTGAGTACTAATCCATACTAAATGTACCTGCCCCAGATAATTTATTTTCAGTCTGTACAATTATCAAAGCTAACTTCCATCTTCTACTTCATGGATAATATTTGAAGTCATTGCAACTGCAGATTCAAAATGACCAATTCCATTGAGGCAAAGGTGATTTCTGGTTCAAGGATTACACTATTTTTTTTTCGGATTGCCATCACTTAACCTCCAGTCAGATTTCTTTCTACAGAAAAAATGCTGTTGTAACAATATGTGCCAACAAACTAACTGGTGTAGTTCGGTGAAAGATTCAATAATTAATTTGAACTAAGATCTGGAGAAGTTTTTTTCTGATACTTTATGCTTCATCTAGCTAAATTGGCTTTTTACAGGAGTGGTGAAAATTTTCCTTTCTCAATGGAAGTCTAAATATGCTAATGTGCACTATACTCATATAGTTTGTTTACCATCCTTTTCTTGTAATAGTGCTTTATCATTTTGTAATTCAATATCTATTCCCTAACTCCAAGTTTGTTGTTTCTGCAGATTGAACCTATTCGTAACTTCTTTGCAGCTCTTTTCCTTGCTAGCATTGGGATGCTAATTCATGTCCATTTTCTTTGGAATCATGTGGATATTTTGCTAGCAGCTGTAATCCTGGTAATAATTGTTAAAACAATAGTGATCACGCTAGTCGTAAAAGGATTTGGCTACAGTAATAAGGCTTCACTTCTTGTAAGATTCTAACTCCCTTGTACTTGTATATTTAGTTCTTTGGCATATTATGTTTAGCTTTGTCTATCTTATTTTGTAGGTTGGCATGTCCCTAGCGCAGATAGGAGAATTTGCGTTTGTTCTTTTAAGTCGTGCTTCGAATCTTCATCTAGTTGAGGTTACTTATATAATTTCTTGTTTTATTTGGGCTGATGCATTACGATATTACCAAATTTTATTAGATAGTCTTGGACATCTATATTGAATTATTTATCCAAACATACAATTTTGATTTCTTGGATCAACTAAAAAAAAATGTAATCTTCAATACATCAATGCTGTCATTCTTGATATTTTCAATATATAAATCATTTAATAGATTTTGCTGAGGGGCTCAAAATTTAGTGCAGAAGTTGTTATTTAGGCAAAACATTAATTCAGTATGGCAGGTTGATAAACAGGTAGTCATATGCTGCTCCGGGGCAACAAGAGATGGTCCTGTTGTTCATGCATATATAGTTTTGTGTTGTTATATGATTATGCCTTCTCAGTATTCAGATATTAAAATTTAACCATTTAACTGGTAATTTAGTCTTTTGCAATTATGTGACTTATTTCACTAAGCGATGCAACCATGACAGGGCAAATTGTATCTCTTACTTCTGGGGACGACTGCACTTAGTTTGGTAAGTAGTTGTTCTTAAGGATTTCACGTATTTGGAATGTGTTAAAAGAGATAAGACCAAATGCCTGGTATCTGCTAATAAGATGCTAGATCTCAGCATACAGCTTGGCCCTATAAGACCCTTTTCGTCTGATTATTCAATTCACGGTTAATCTGCAATATGGATACACTTTGAAGAGTGCTTGCTACACATACCACATATAATTTTTTTTTTTTTTTTTTTTTGTTCCTCCCCCTTTTGGTTTCAAGTAAGTCGACATATTTTGCAGGTGACCACTCCATTGCTATTCAAGCTGATCCCTGCAGTCATACATCTTGGTGTTCTGCTGCGATGGTTCACCCCTGATAGCAACGAGGTAATTAGTCTTTTTTTTATGATGAACTGTCCATTTTGTAGGATGTTTGGATGTTTTGTATGATGATGATAAACTGGTTCCGTATGCAGTTAGGGTATAAAGGTGATAACATCCGGTCAGATAGTGCAAATAAGCGAGTAACTCTAATGATTCAGGGCGCTCATGATTCATGACGAGAAATTCACTGAGAGTCTACTGCATGGATGCAGCTACAGTAGTGATTCGGTTGACTAGCTCGGTAGATGATTTAGGAGGAACATGTATTGAAGTGATTGATACAGGGAGAGCATGATATTGCAAGGCGCATATAAGATTTCAAAAGCACAAATGAGATCTACCCTGATCTGCCATTTGGACAAGCATATATATATATATATATATATATATATATATTATATATTATATATATATATATATATATATTTTATATATAAAAAAAATGGCGGGAGAGAATGGGTTTCGGTAAGCTCTACCGGTTTTTGAAGTTAAGCACTTGTATGGGATGACATTTGTCCTGTGGTAGTGCAGATTTTTGTGTAAAGTACTTGGCTGAAATGTATCCTTAGTTCGTCGGTGTACTGGAATTGTAACCTTCGGGATTGCCATTACATTCATTCAATCAAATTGTAGAGAAAGTTGATTTGTGCAACACTCTTAAGGTTTTGTAGTTTGTGCTGTTTTCCCAAATCTTGTGAAAACAGTAGCAATTTCGGCATCTCCGATCCTACTACTCGATTGCGTTTGTGCTGTATAGCCACCGTGAGGAGAGAGAAAGACTGAGTGTGTGCTGGTTGGATTCGTGGCGCGCGTGAAGGATGACAGCTCCTTGCTGTCAGATCCAGTAGGCGGCCCCCACAAATGCACAATCCAAAAGTGACATTTATCCTCAGAACGATCCAAGAATACCAAAATAAAAAACTAAAAAATTGGAGTAGGAATGGTGTAGGAGATCTGACAGGTGTATCGAGTAGACCGGCTGCCTCAACCACAAACGGACAAGACGT
Organism: Musa acuminata AAA Group; assembly: GCF_036884655.1. NCBI lineage: Eukaryota > Viridiplantae > Streptophyta > Magnoliopsida > Zingiberales > Musaceae > Musa > Musa acuminata. Next base: position 32,858,046 of record NC_088336.1, read on the forward strand.
GACTCCTCTCTGTATGTGTGTCGTCTATCCTGGGAAGAATCCAACACCGAAAGCAAAAGGAGTGGGATTGTGTCCACTTACTAGCACGGACGGGGAGAGACCTTCGACGATCAGAAGATGAACACAAATTCTTCGTGGGAGTCACTTTCATTAAACTCTTTTTTATACTCAGTTCTCATGTAAATTCGAATAAATTTATTTTCTCAACCTAAATTCAGTATTAAAAAAAAATACATAGGAGCATCCAAAATATCGTCTTCTATACCTCTTTTATTTTATTAAAATATTATTACTTAAAAATATATATTTATAAAATTACTAAGTATTATTATTATTATTATTATTATTATTATTATTATTATTCCTAATTAAATTCTTAACCTCGATCATAATCCTGGTGGGTCAAAAAAAAAAAAATTAAATTAAATTAAATTAGAACTTTCTTTTAAGTAATTAATTATTAATCAAAGTTATTAAAAGAATTGCCAACCCTATCAGTCAATCAAAGGTCTCGTTCACCTTTCTTTTGCGTTAGGTTTGGCGGTCCGCAACTTTTTATCATTCGGCTGTCAGCCCATCCATTGGATGGCGCTCTGCCCTCCAGCTGAACTCATCTTTGGCGAAGGTGAATCAGATGCCACGGTCAGCCTCCTCGGTTACCGACCCTAGAAAGCAGAAACGACGCTCGACACCTTATCTTGCAATCAAGAGTAAAAGACGACGAAACGATCAATAATTGATTCGCGCATTCCCCTCGAACAGGATTGCTCCTTCGTGCCATCTGACCAAATGACAGAATTGTCGAGATCTGTCGCAGGACTGATACAGATATGGCGAGCCCGACAACTCTTGGTCCTACGTCTGCCACTATGTCCATCCAAATAAACTTCAGCTTCGACAAAGACATCGTCCTGTAGTTTGAGATGCATGGAAAAGGTTATCATGTCACATACTTCCGCTGCTACATCCTTTTTGCGACAAAGCAATGGATTTGGCATGGAGTGTGGCAGAACATAATTATTTGAATCATGTCATGTCATTCCTGAGCTAACGTTTACGATCTTCCTTTGCTTTCATGACTGTATGGATCGAGTTTCAGCACATTACAAGTGTTCGGAAGAGAAATAACAGAATAATATCACATTAGTAAATAAATATTGACCGAGTGAAGTCACATATATTAAGTTTGATCATAATATATATATATATATATATATATATATATATATATATATATAATATGTCAAAGAATAATTAAATTTCTTTATTTAAATTATTTTTAAAAAATATTAGAGTTCGCGGTACCATACATACTATACTACTATATGCATCCTTATGAATAAGATAAGGTAATCAATATGTTTGTCCATAATCTAATAATTTATATTGATATTGATAAATTCGATCGAGATATATCGAGTTTGATCTATAATTTAGTAATTTAAATTTTTGGATTGAATTGATAAATAATGATATAATTATTTATGATGATAAAATATTCATATAATCGATCCCAAACAGTCGATACAATAGACGTTAAATTGTTATTATAATTTACTTATGCTAAAATCTTTTTCATCATCATCCAATTATTTTTTGGCACTTTTCCCGAGAGTGTCAGAAAATGGAGTTCGATGGCGGCAAATCAAGCATTTCATCGAGTTCTTCATTCGTATTTCGTGTCTGAGTTGCTCTATTCATACGAACGTGAACCAGAAAGATCAGAGCATGACTGGAAAACATGGTATGCATGTCACCTTATACGAAACAAGAACAAAATTTACCATCATCAAAATAGTTGTTTCAACATAAAATCCGATCATCAAAATTGATCTTTCTTGACTGCACACTGTTGACTATTTTCAGAAAGATCTCATCGTGTAGTGAGCAAGAAAGAAAATTAAAAACCATGATTGACCCTTATCTGTTGGATCTCTGCAACTTCATGCTACATGGTTTTGGATGCAGCCCAGTTTCTTTTGATTCGGTCAATAGTGATGGCATTTATTGCAGTGATATGTAAGCGCTTGAATCATCAAACTTGTTTGCTATCGCAGTGATCTGTGACAGGCCACGAGAGCTTGGATAAGTCAACCGGATAAAAGATAACAAAGAACAGTCAGGCCACCCTAGCTTTGTTCTAATGTGATTTCTATGCAGAAAGAATTTTGGTTGTGGCAGAAAACATGCAGCTGTGCTTTGGCCAGCAATGAGAGAGACATATGATATTTTTTTTTCTTGTAGTCAAATAATTTTACCTCAAGTTTTCAATTCATGGATTGGAAGGCAGAGTTTTCGTCATTTCTGAGCCATACGGCCAGATTTCCTTTAATCACATTTTGGATGACGAGACAAACAGATGCATTGAGAGCTGTCACCATTAAGCCTTTCATGTGGATGTGTTCCCTCCTCGTTCTCGTTACTCTCGAAGATGTTTCGGAAAGATCAAGACCATATATAAATATAATTTTTTTTTTTTTTCTCTTATAATAGTAAGTAGATATTATTAGTCAAATAAGAGTAAAAAAAAGGTTATATTAAACTTCTAAAAATGAAAGTAAAATTACGTACATGATCTTAAACTACTCTCGCACTTGAGCCCCATAAACCTAAACACTTAGACTTGGATAGATCTACATAAATAAAATAATTATTTTATTTTATTTATAGGTGTAGAATAATAATTTATAGGTGCAGAATAATAATTTAAACAAAAAGATCTCTTTATACTTTTTATATAAATAAATATTTAAAAAATAAGATTAAAAAGTAATCATCTAAAATCTTTCAAAAGATGTATTTTAAATTTTCATACTTAAAAATATTTTTTTGAAGATAAGTCCTGACTTACTTCGAAAATTTTCAAACGATCCTTCGGAGAAAGATTTTGTTTGGAAATAGATGTACATCCCATGGTCATTCGATATGAATGTTCTTGTTAATTTCACCGTATAGAAAGGTATTTTTTATGTCAAATTGTCAAAGCTTCCATTTAAGATTAGTTGCTCGTGTAATCGTTGATAGATATTATTTTTGGCCACATGACTAAATATTTTATTATAATCTTATTTATATTTTTGAGAAAATTTACGTATAATAATTCTTATCTTATAATGATCTATATTTTTATTTAAGTTATGTTTTTACCTTGTAGACTCATTTGCAAGTAATTAGATCTATATTTATAGGTTTTAGCATAAGATCTTAAGTTTTATTTCTTCATCCATCGCATCCTCTTATTCCTAAACACCTTTGGCTTTCTCAAAATAAATAGGCTTAAGATCATCAACTAGTTTAGAAAAGAAATAATGACATATGCTTACATTGTCTCTATCTTTGTAACATGCTAGTTTAATAATTATTATTATTTTTATTCTCAATATTAAAATTTTCTCTTCATGAACATTATTACTTTTATCACTTTGCTCTACCATTGGTAATGAAAAAATAATAGAAATAGATATATAAAAGGAAATATATAAGCTAAAATCCATAGGAGCTCTAGATGATAAACGAAACTCAACTATCAGTTTTGAGCATATATCACTTTTACTATTGTGATTGATATTTTGAAAAGAAACTTCATCGAGCATAATATCTCGAGATACTATATACCTATATGTTTGTGGATTCATACATTTTCAATATTTCTTCCTTTCATCATAGTCAATAAAAATATATTTCTTAGCCTTAGCATCAAGCGTGCTTTTTTAGCATGATATGTGAACATAGCATAAAGAACTAATTACTATGAAATATTTAACATTTGGTTTCTTATCAAGCATAAGCCCTAAAGGAGACTTCATAATGATTGGACTAAGAAGTTTTCAATTAATAACAAAAGTTACACATGTTATACATTCTACCTATACAGTTTTAGATAAATTCTTTACATGAAGCCAATATTTATAAGTCTCCGTAAGATATTGAATCTTTCGTTCTGTCACACTATTTTATTGTGGTGTATTTATATATGAGTTCAACTATAAAATATTTATCTCAATCTTCATAAGTAATATTAAAATAATCTTTTTTTATTTATAATATTTCCTCCTGTAATCTTAACATGATAATTTTTCTTGATATAACTTAGCTTGCCACACCTATAATACTTGATCTTCTTTTGATTTATATCATTGTTCCAAGAAGAGTCAATTTGCTATTAGCAATATCCTTCTTATCTTTATTTTTTATTTATAAAAAGGGCATATTCATCTCCCTCTAAAGTAAAAAAAATCTAAAGGTTTTTGGGAAGCAAAAAGATTTTTTAATTTTACTAAAAATAATTGTTGAACCCATCCTTAAATAAATACAAAATTTTACGAATAATATAAATTTTCATTTATGCATAAGAAATATACTTACTTGGATCTAAAGTAATATCTCTGAATATAAATCTTTAATCTTAAAAAAAAAATACTAAGAAATTGAGAGATCCTCTTAGATGTCATTTATCAAATCATTCTCTAAGTACTCAAGTCGAGCTGTGTTGAACGATGCATCAAGAGTGATTCAAATCTTTAAGGTCGATTTACAACCAATAATATGTTTCAAGATAATATAAAATATAAATTTATGTTGTTGCATTGCCACGAACCAGATCTCATAGAGATAAAACTTCAAACAAGTTTTTTAGATCTTATAGATATATTAAAAAAAGTTTAATATCAAGCCAACCAACTCGATTATTGTAATTCATACTAAAAAAATATTATCTTCTTTACTAAAGAGATCTTGAAATATAGATTATTACCCTTGTGGTCATGATACTATGTGAAGAAAGGGAGAGGTAAAAGACATGCAATTATAATCATTTCTCAAAATAAGAACAATAAGATGATACTAGCTTGAGATTAAATCAAATAAAAGAAGAAGAACCAAGGTGGAAGTAGAAAAGAAAAGTTATATTGGATCTACATATCATCTATTTATAGATATAAAATAATAATTTAAATCAAGAGTTCTTTATCTTTATAATTTTACCTAATCAACTTATTTAAAAGATAAGATAAAATATTTTATATATATATATATATACATTAATTTTTTAACAGAAGAATCTGTAATCCACTGCTGCCACTGGGACTCTGTGTTCTTTTTCATGTATTACTTGTGTAATCAGACAAGAGTTGCTTTGACTACTTCAGCATTAGGTGGCCTAAGCACAGTAAGTAGAGAAATGGAAGCACGATTTGAGTTCTCATCTCGGCACAACCAAACGATTCGAGTCATAATAGGCAGCTGCAAAACGTCAGAGAAGACCTTTGTACGTACCTGTGCCAGTGTGGTTGTGTCACCGCCTTGGTTGCAGCAAGCTGGAGGAATCCATCAGCAACAATCTCGAGAGCATGGCTTCTTCACAGAGCTTGCTAGGTACCCCTCTCGATCGCTTTACTTGTCTTGATGTAAAACTCTTTGGAATATATGACTACTTACTTGGATTCAGCACCAGCATGATTTGGTTCTCCAATCTTGTTTTCAGCATTTCCCTCAAGCAAAATCTTTCTTTTCTCGTCCTCTTTCTGTGCACATACAGTTTGATCCTGTGGGGAATTTGTGTCATCTTTCAGGTTGGTTCCCTTGGGACTGCGGGGAAGTGTTCGATCTTGGATCCGCATGCACACAAAGAAGCTTGATAGATTTCCTCAACATTCTTTTCCTTGTCATCTACTCCTTCAGCCTGCTTATAATAGCTTGTTTCAGAAGGCAGTCCAACAGCTGGAGTAGATGCCGGCGACGGGATTTCATCGTCATCTCTGTTTGCTGTGCTTTAACTGGCATTGCATACTTCAGCGCTGGCGTCAGGGCTTTATCTCTGGAAGAACATGAGCTCATGAACTGGACATGGTTCTCTTACTTCGCCAGAAGCCTGATCTGGATAGCTGTAGCTGTTTCCTTGATCATTCAGCCCACTGAATGGGTACAAAATCTAAGCCTAATCTGGTGGACTTCATCTTCACTTGTCTCCTCTGCACATACTTTGAACCTCCTGCTGAACGATGGTCGTCGTAGCCTTCCAATCCTCGATCTGTTGTCGTGGTCTGTGAACCTGCTGCTTCTTTACTGCGCCATCAGGCTCGCCGTTCAGAGGTATCTTCACAAAGGCAATCCAAAAGACGGCATATCTCGACCCTTACCGAGCGACAACAGACCGAACCATGCTGCGGTGAAGAAGGCTGGCCTACTCGGTCGCCTGACGTTTTCATGGTTGAACCCTTTGCTGCGTCTGGGTTTCTCCAAGCCATTGCACCTCGACGACATACCTCCGCTGGATTTGGAAGACGAGGCGTCGTATGCCTATAAGAGATTCTTCCAGATCTGGGATGTCGGGCGTGGGGCAAAAGGAAAGAGCAGGAATTTGGTGTCCTCGGCACTGGCAGAGTGTTACTTGATGGAGATCTTGATCACAAGTGTCTATGCGCTTCTGAAAACAGTAGCAGTTTCAGCATCTCCGATCCTACTTTACGTGTTTGTGCAGTACAATTACCGCGAGGAGAAAGATCTGTTCATGGGCCTCGCACTGGTTGGAATCCTGGTGCTGCTGAAGCTGGTGGAGTCCCTGTCCCAAAGGCATTGGTTCTTCGAGTCGAGGAGGCTGGGCATGAGGATGCGTTCGGCGCTAATGGCAGCCATCTTCGAGAAGATGTTGAAGCTTTCGAGCCATGGCAGGAGAAAGCATTCCACGGGTGAGATCGTCAACTACATCGCGGTTGACGCCTACAGACTCGGGGACTTCCCTTACTGGTTTCACATGGCATGGAGTCTACCGCTGCAGCTGCTGTTCTCGGTGGCGATACTCTTTTGGGCTGTCGGCATCGGTGCACTTCCGGGGCTCGTTCCTCTGATCATCCTCGGGATCGCCAACGTGCCCTTCGCGAAGATCTTACAGAGTTACCAATCCAAGTTCATGTCGGCGCAGGACGAAAGACTGAGGGCAACATCCGAAGCCTTGAACAGCATGAAGATCATCAAGCTGCAGTCATGGGAGGAACACTTCAGGAAGATGATCCAAGATCTCAGAGACGTGGAGTTCAAGTGGTTGTCGGAGATCCAGAACAAGAAGGCCTACGGCTCTGCTCTGTATTGGATGTCTCCCACCATCGTTTCATCGGTAGTGTTTGCAGGCACGGCAGCCATGGGAAGCGCTCCTTTGAATGCCAGCACGATCTTCACGGTGCTCGCAACATTGCGTGTCATGTCGGAGCCTGTCCGAATGCTTCCTGAGGTCCTTTCGATCATGATTCAAGTCAAGGTATCATTAGATAGAATCAACACCTTCCTGCACGAAGACGAAATCAAAGAAGATGATGTCAAGAGAAGCCATCTACAGAACTCCAATCTCAGTGTCCAGTTGAGGAATGGGGTTTTCTGTTGGGAAGCAGGTGAATCTATCCCCACGCTAAAGAATCTTAATCTGACCATAAACAAAGGAGAAAAGGTAGCTGTTTGTGGGCCTGTTGGTTCTGGGAAATCATCATTGTTGTATGCCATACTTGGAGAGATACCAAAACTCTCAGGATCTGTGAGTCAGGAACATCAATTCTCTTAGATAGAACGGTTACTTCCTCGACGTAATCTTGAGATTGTAATGCTCTGTTCTTTTCAGGTTGAGGTCTTCGGATCGATCGCATATGTTTCGCAGACATCCTGGACTCAGAGCGGGACACTTCGTGACAACATTCTCTACGGGAAACCAATGGACGAGGCACTCTACGAGAAGGCCATCAAATCATGTGCACTGGACAAGGACATCGACAACTTCGACCATGGCGACCTCACGGAGATTGGACAGAGAGGACTGAACATGAGCGGGGGGCAGAAGCAGAGGATCCAGCTCGCTAGAGCAGTCTACAACGATGCAGACATTTATCTCCTCGACGATCCTTTCAGTGCAGTTGATGCGCATACTGCTGCGATCCTTTTCCATGTAAGAACGGCTGCTGCGTTTCTGAATGTAATGCTTTCGTCTGCATGTGTTGCCTAAACTACTGGTGGGACGATGAAAACCTGCAGGATTGTGTGATGTCTGCTCTGGAGAAGAAGACCGTCGTTCTTGTGACTCACCAAGTTGAGTTTCTCCCGGAAACCGATCGGATTCTGGTAAGGTGTCTTCTTTTGGCGAGGCTCGTTCATGAGCAAGTCAGGTGGGGGCTTGACCAGCTTCTTGCTTGCCAGGTGATGGAACATGGAAAGGTCGCACAGGAAGGAACTTACGAGCAGCTACTGAAGTCGGGAACAGCTTTCGAGCAGTTGGTCAATGCTCATCAATCTTCCATGAACATCATAGATTCTTCAAGCCATGGAAACCAAAATCTTGCAGAAAGTGCAGGCGGTGGTCAAGAACATGACGCGCATCAGCCCACAAAGCAGGAGAGTGAGGTCGAAATATCCAGTCAGGGCCTCTCAGCCGCGCAGCTCACCGAAGATGAAGAGACGGCGATAGGTGATCTCGGATGGAAGCCATATCGAGACTATCTCCAAGTTTCCAAGGGTTACACTCTTCTTGTTTGGATGATCCTGCTTCAGTCTGTATTCGTGCTTCTCCAAAGCCTCTCGGGCTACTGGTTGGCCGTGGTCGCCCAGCTGCAGCATGTCAGTGGTGGAATCCTGGTCGGAGTTTATGCAGTGATCTCAATCCTTAGCTGCTTCTTTGCATATACGAGAAGCTTGGTTGCTGCTCGACAGGGTCTAAATGCCTCAAAGGCTTTCTTCTCCTCTCTCATGGACTCGGTCTTCAAAGCTCCTATGTCGTTCTTCGACTCGACACCCGTGGGAAGGATTCTAACAAGGGTGAGTGAAGTACTTCCCATCCTCAGCAGCATCGTGTCACACATTGTACTGACAAATCTGTATGTTACCACTGCAGGTATCCTCTGATCTGAGTATTTTGGACTTCGACATACCTTACTCCATCGTTTTTGTGCTGTCTGGGTCGTTAGAAATCTCAGGAATGATAATAATCATGGCATCTGTGACATGGCAAGTGCTGATCGTAGCAGTCCCAGTGATGATCAGAATGATCTTTGTTCAGGTAACTCTCCTACCGGCTCTGCTTTCACTCGCTGCCAGTTTGATCTCTCATGGCCATGTGGAATTGCAGAGGTACTATGTGGCATCAGCAAGGGAGCTTGTAAGGATCAATGGAACGACGAAGGCACCAGCCATGAACTACGCAGCAGAGTCATTGAATGGTGTTGTGACGATCCGTGCTTTTGGGACAATCGACAGGTTCATCCAGACTAATCTACGCCTAATCGACACCGACGCAGCGTTGTTCTACTACACGATCGGCACACTGGAATGGGTGCTTCTGCGGGTCGAAGCACTCCAGAATCTGACCATATTTACTTCATCTCTTTGCCTTGTTCTGCTACCACAAGGAACTATCTCTCCTGGTACATGAATGACCACATCCATCTTTTAGTCATTGGATACAGCTCAATTTTGATCACCGGATTCCTTTGGATACATTGCAGGATTCTCTGGTCTCTGTCTCTCCTACGCTTTAACTCTTTCTTCTTCCCAAGCCTTCTTGACAAGGTTTTACTCCACCCTAGAAAACTGTATCATCTCTGTGGAGCGGATAAAGCAGTTCATGCATATCCCATCAGAGCCTCCTGCAGTCATCCATGACAAGAGGCCGCATCCACCTACGTGGCCCAGCGAAGGAAGGATAGATTTGCAAGATCTAAAGGTGAGGAATTAGATCATGTGTCAGAACTTTTGCCATCTTGTGAGTCATCTGAGAGACTTTTGTCGAACAGGTGAGGTATCGTCCAAATGCTCCTCTGGTTCTCAAAGGGATCACCTGCACCTTTGCGTCAGGACACAAGATAGTGTTAGAGCTAGCCCCAGGATATTTACCAAAGGATAATTTTGGCAACACAACAAAGACAATAAAGCGGAAATAATAAAAGCGACAAGAACAAACAAAACACCAGAACACCAGATATACGTGGTTCGGTCAAATGACTTTGACCTACATCCACGGAAGAAAGAGGAGCAAACTACTATTATAAAAGAGGGACACTTACAAATGCCTTAGGAAATGTTCCTAGGCCATAAAACACCTTCAGCTTCCTAAACAAGAAGACTTCAAACCATAAGCAGGTTTTCTTATGATGTCTGCTGTACTTCTTGTGGTATCTGTGATACTTCTCGTGGTGTATCTAACATCAAAGCTCAGACCCTTATTTATAGTTCCAAAACGAGACAACAAGTCTGATTTTCCCGATGTGGGACTATGGGACTTGCCAAACTAACAAATCTCCACCTTGGCATGTCCCAACAAAACTTGCTCCACCTTCTTCACAAAAGCCCCAACGGGCAATCACCAACAATGAACACCAACCAAGTCCAAGCACTGCTTGAACTTGTAAACCAGAAGAGGCTTCGTAAACATATCAGCTGGATTGTCCTTCGTATGAATTTTCTGAACAAGGACTTTTCCTTCAGCAATCAACCACTTAGCGGAATTATCACAAGAAACTGCATCTGAATAGGAAGTAGGCTCACCAACTTCACTTGTTTCTTCTGCAACAGACAAAGCATATGCAACCAAATTTGCATACCTTTGTGGTGGTCGAATATTTCTCATATGACGCATATGCCATAATTTGGTGATGTCAGAATCAGACAATGATGATGACGAAACTGCAACTGAACCTGTGACAGTAGTTCCCTGCAGAATATACAAGCTACCAGACCTACAAGCTTTCATAACAATAAGAGCACTTCTAGAAACTTTCATAACTCCACCTTCAGCTGTGTATTTACACCCAAGGGCCTCTAGGGTGCCTAAAGAGATGAGATTCTTTTTCAAATCAGGAACATGTCTAACATTAGTGAGCGTCCTCACAATACCATCATGCATTTTAATTCGGATTGTTCCTCTACCAACAACATCACATGCGGCATTATTGCCCATCAAAACAATTCCACCATTACAAGATTCATATGTGGAAAACAAATCCCTATTGGGACACATGTGATAAGAACAACCTGAATCTAAAATCCATTCATTTTTAGACTTTGTCCTGTCATCAGTAGCAAAGAAAATATTTCCAAAATTCTCATCAGATGCTACACTAGCTTCAGCAGATTCAATAGTTTTCTCAACAAATTTTTCCTTTTGCTTTAATTTATTTTTCAATTTAAAGCAATCAGATTTAATGTGCCCCATTTTATGACAATATCTGCATTCCAAATTTCTATGTCTGGATTTAGATCTAGATTTAGATCTACTACTGTCAAATTCTCTTTTATCCATTCTCCCCCTAACAACCAGACCTTCAGCCTGATTCTCTCTACTTTCCCCAGTGATATTTCTGTCTATCTGCTCCTTAGATTTCAGTGCAGATTTAATTTCTTGATACAAAACTGTTTCTTTTCCATAAATCAAAGTATCACGGAAATGCTTAAAAGATTGGGGAAGAGAACACAAGAGCAACAAAGCCTTATCCTCATCATCAATTTTTGCATCTATATTCTCCAAATCCATAACCAAAGAATCAAACTTATCAAGATGCGAGAGTATAGATGTACCTTCAACCATCCGAAGCATATACAGACTCTGCTTCAAGTAGAGACGATTCTCCACTGTCCTCTTCATGTACAAGGCTTTAAGTTTGTCCCACATGCTCTTAGCCGTAGTCTCCGTAGCTACCTCCCGTAAAACCTCGTCAGAGAGGTTTAGAATGATGCTGGATCGGGCCTTCTTATCCATACCCGCAAGATCTTCCTTTGACGTACCATCTGGAATGTTCTCAGCACCCTGAAGTGCCAAATCAACTCCGTCTTGAACCAGAATGGCCTCCATCTTGAGTTGCCACATGCCGAAGTTGACATTTCTGTCGAATTTCTCGACAACAATCTTTGTTATTGTCATCGTTGCCAAAAGATCCCAGAACCAGGCTCTGATACCAGTTTGTTAGAGCTAGCCCCAGGATATTTACCAAAGGATAATTTTGGCAACACAACAAAGACAATAAAGCGGAAATAATAAAAGCGACAAGAACAAACAAAACACCAGAACACCAGATATACGTGGTTCGGTCAAATGACTTTGACCTACATCCACGGAAGAAAGAGGAGCAAACTACTATTATAAAAGAGGGACACTTACAAATGCCTTAGGAAATGTTCCTAGGCCATAAAACACCTTCAGCTTCCTAAACAAGAAGACTTCAAACCATAAGCAGGTTTTCTTATGATGTCTGCTGTACTTCTTGTGGTATCTGTGATACTTCTCGTGGTGTATCTAACATCAAAGCTCAGACCCTTATTTATAGTTCCAAAACGAGACAACAAGTCTGATTTTCCCGATGTGGGACTATGGGACTTGCCAAACTAACAGATAGGGGTTGTGGGAAGGACTGGGAGTGGGAAAACAACTCTCATAAGTGCACTGTTTCGTCTGGTGGATCCAACCAGTGGGAGGATTCTGATCGATGAGGTCGACATATGCTCCATCGGCCTCAAGGATCTCAGAATGAAGCTGAGCATAATACCTCAAGAGCCCACTCTGTTCAGAGGCAGCATCCGAAGCAACCTGGATCCTCTTGGCCTTCATACCGATCAGGAGATATGGGAGGTAGCCAAATCACCATATCTCCATAAGAATTATGATCGACAGTCAAATCTGTCATTTACGTTCTCCATGAACTGACAATTGCAGGCCTTAGAGAAATGTCAGCTGAAAGCGGCCATCAGCACTCTTCCTACTCTGCTGGATTCACCCGGTGAGACCGTCTGTTCACTAGAAATAACCTCGATCACATACGGCGACGGTCTAATTTGCTCCACTGACAGTGACCGACGATGGCCAAAACTGGAGCGCCGGGCAGCGCCAGCTCTTTTGTCTCGGTCGCGTCCTCCTCCGGAAGAACCGAGTCCTCGTGTTGGATGAAGCAACTGCGTCCATAGACTCGGCAACCGATGCCGTGTTACAGCGAGTCATCAAGGAGGAGTTCGCAAGCTGCACGGTGATAACAATTGCTCATAGAGTACCGACAGTCACAGACAGTGACACGGTCATGGTACTTTCTTACGGTATGTTATCTGAGACAGACAATTCTTAGACTCGCAAATTACTGAGTGTAACAGTGATCGGTGCAATGGTTAATCTTTTCTTGTTCACTTGAAATTGGAACCCGCAGGTAAGCTGGTGGAGTACGACAAGCCATCAAGACTAATCGAGAACCGCAGCTCGGCCTTCGCCAAGCTGGTGGCAGAGTATTGGTCGAACTGCAGACGAGACTCTGCTCATTCTCTCTCAAGCAACTAGGAGGAGTTACACATCAGAGAAGACCTTGACTTCCTCATTTCACAAGGTTTCCAATTACAGAAGATCGGTCAATGTAGAACTTAAATCTTTTAGATTGTGTGATGATAACCAGTCTCTACATATGGTAGGTACTCAAATGTCAGCCGAGGTCTTCATCGTCTCTTTCTCACAGATTTTGGGCATGAAATAAAACTATTTAGCATGTTGGCACTCGGTGTAGTCCAACTCCTGCAGAGTGTTCATCTCAGTAATCGAATACTAAAATGTGTGGTAGAGTCCTTCCAAGAATTCTTGACATTAATTATGTATATGATATTAATACTCAAACAAGTGTTTGGCTTTTCTAACCCCATCATCAACCCACCGCCTCTGTAGCTTTACATGAACTGATGCAAGGTGACAAGAATGAGTCGAAGAAACACAATCCAGGGGCTTCATCGCAGCCAAAGTACACGACTGGGGGAATGAAACCAGAGAGAGAGAGAGAGAGAGAGAGAGAGGGGGGGGTTAATTATTAGGCCACAAAACATGCAACTCTTGTGGCTGACTCACATGACCTGCGAATCTGCACGCCCACCTTTCCGCCGAAAGGGACAACACTCCCCATTTACACCCGCTTTGTCCTCTCCTTCATGTTCACCTGCCTTTCGCAGTCGCCTTCCTCTCAAGTCCTCGTGCATGCACCGAAGACGACACAGTGGGCATGCATAGATTTCCATGTCACAACAAGGTTTTCTCACTCGAACAGCATCCTTAGGTTTCTTTCCATATCGTCGGAGACCAACTATTGCCTCATACAAACCAGGGCGCATGCATGGGCCCGTTGATGACATGACAACCGAAGTGCTATGTGGTCCCTCTGCAACCATACACAAGCTGAGCCATATGCATACAGCTATGAGGGCATATCTGTCTTAGGAAAACATCACATACATAATAGAGTAAACTAATCCAAATGGTGCCCAGCTTGCGCCATTCCTCTCCTCCCCCTCTCTTCTTAATCTTCTTTATTTTGCTGTGAGAGAGAGAGAGAGAGAGAGAGAGAGAGAGAGAGAGAGAGAGAGAGAGAGAGAGAGAGAGAGAGGGAGCCATGGAGCCTCACCACCACGCTTCGTGTTCCCAGGGGTTGACCCAGGAGGAGATGGCAGCGCTGGAGCCGGTGATCCGAACGCACCACACCTTCCCGGGGGCGCCGGGGACGTGCACCTCGCTCATCACGCAGCGCATCGACGCGCCCCTGCAAGCCGTGTGGCCCGTTGTCCGGCGGTTCGACAAGCCGCAGCGGTACAAGCACTTCATCAAGAGCTGCAGCCTGGTCCACGGCGACGGCGGCGTCGGCAGCGTCAGGGAGGTCACCGTGGTGTCGGGCATCCCGGCGTCGACGAGCGTCGAGCGGCTGGAGATCCTGGACGACGACCGCCACATCCTCAGCTTCAGCGTCATGGGCGGCGAGCATCGGCTCAAGAACTACCGGTCCGTCACGTCGGTCACTGAGTTCCACACGGAGGGCAAGGCCTACACCGTCGTCTTGGAGTCGTACGTGGTGGACATCCCCGAGGGGAACACCGAGGAGGACACCAAGATGTTCACCGACATCGTCGTGAAGCTCAACTTGCAGAAGCTTGCGACGGTGGCGATGGCCTCCTCGTGAGATCACACACCTTCAAACTGTGGTTAGTTGGGCGATGATGAACATGAACGATTATCCTCCTTTGTTTAACTCCATTTCTAATGGCTGCTGTACTCAGAAGAGAGGAGAGCAAGTGGGGAGGGTTCTTTAATGACTGCTGCTGCTTTGTATATTCTAAGCCATGGTGGTGGATCGCTGTATTAGTTTAATGTCAACATATTAAGGAACGCTTCTGCCTTGTTTCTGTGTTCTCTCTCTCTCTCTCTCTCTCTCTCTCTCTCTGAGTTCTGAGCCATGAAGGCTGGCCAATAAATAGTCTAAGTGGTGCCACCACTTGCATAAAACTAGGGCAATACATCTCACGAAGAAGGAGAGGGCCACAAAAGGAGTCAACCCATTCAATGGACAGACAGCAAGGATTGTGCGTGTTTGTGTGTGTGCATCAGGTGGTGGGGCTAAAGCAGACCTTCTCCTGGTACCGGATTAGATTTTCCAATGGCCATGACCAGGAATGCCCCTTGAGAGGTAGGAAAGGAGAAAAAAGAGCAGTAAAATAGTAGTCCATCCAAAGGCATTGGTTTCAGGAGGCTGACCAAGTACAAAGGTGGAGGCTCGAGCATAGGAAACATGTGAAGGGACCTTGGGAGACATGTGACACTACCTCAGAACTCTCATCTCTCATGGAGAGAGAGAGAGAGAGAGAGAGAGAGAGAGAGAGAGAGAGAGAGAGAGAGAGAGAGAGTTTGTGTGTGAGCCACTCTTTCCAGGCTCTACTTCTATCAACTACTAACAAACTGGAAAGGGACCCCTCTGCTCTATCTATCAGGAGGTCGTGTCCTCTCCATCCCCTTTCTTTCTGCTTGCTCAGAAGTTGATGCTGTTCCCAGGGAACCTAGAAGCAATGACAATGTCAGTCCCACGAGGGGACAAGTCTTCTGCTGCTTGCAGACCAGGTGAGGGGAGAGGGGAAAGGGAAGAGATTTGAAACTTAAGGAACTGTCTTTATCTAATTAAATTCCCAGAGATCAGAGGGTTTGATAATGCAGAACTTGGAGGTCATGCACCATGTCTCAACTCACTGCACTCACAGACCATGCACCACAGGAAGAGACTCTTCCACAGGACACTGTTTCCTCGTAGGACTAGTTGAGAGAGCACAGCTCTCCTTGATCTCCTGATTAGTTTCATACAGCAAAATTGACCCAAGTAACAGAGGCGGTATGCAATGATATCAAAATATTAGAAAACCCTAATCTCATCACGATGCACAATTGAGTCATAAAATTGTCCAAGTAACAAAGGCAATTTGCAATGATGGATACAGATGTATGTTAATATGATACAATTTCAAGAGCAATCAAGTTCAATACATGGAACTGAAATGCCTCAACTGCTCAAATACAAGAAAATTGTCAGCTACATTTATTAATACCCTTTGGGTAATTGTATTTTTTCTTTTCTGATGTCCATGACCTTCAGCAGCAGGGGCTAAGAACTATTTACAGGCATCATACATCTGTGCCAATCTGTAAAAAAAATAAGAACTGAACAAATGGAGATGTACACTTTGTAAGGATATTAAACTGTACATAACAAAATCAGCTCCTTTGGAAGGAAGATGCATGCAAGAATTTAGAAGCAGGCCTTTGTGATTTTAAGTGTTGTATCGATTGCTTTCAGCATCAGCTTGTGTGAAGGGATGATGGATGGTTACTCTTATTCTCTGTCACTGCTGAAGCAGCAGCTGCTTCATCTCGAGATGGAACCTTAAGCCATGACTTCATGATATCATATACAGTAAATCCTATTGCCACTGATGGTACGACCTACAAAAACAAATATTTACCAGTTCTTGTTAAGAGACTTTTACAAGAAAGCAATCCGTATTAAGAAACACCAAATACACATCTGATTAAGAAGAGTAGATGTGACTAAGATGCTGCAATCACGTTGTTAAGTCAAATTGATGTTATTAAAGTAGAAGCGAAAGAGTTGATATAAATTCGATCAAATCATTCGCGACCTTCAATGAAATAAATGACGACGAAGAGAACAGACCTTCAAGTAGTTGATGCTCAGTCCAGAAAAGAGTTGTCTCCAACCCTGAGTTTGGGATATCATGACAAGGCTTTCAAAGGTTCCCTTCCCTGATTTATTGTTAGATGTTGAGAGGGCTTGTACCTGGATTGTAATCCTTTTGTAACAATAATTTCTTCCAGTTTTCTAATTTATAAAGTTTAATGAGTATATACACGAGCAAGATACCTGCATTTGTCGTCTAACAACATCAAGGGGATATGTTATTGTTTGCCCCAATAAAGCAGCCAAAGATCCACAAGCAAGCTTCATAATAACATCTTGTTTGTGCTCTTCAGGTATATGCCTCTTCAACTCCTCGTAAAAATAGAACTTGAGACCAGAGTAAGGGAAGATCCCATATAATGATGGACCTAATAGCAAAATTCATATTACTCTACCAACAAAGCAATAATAAGCGTAGAAGAATCAATCAATAAGTATATAAAAACTTAGAGCACAGTGATAACAATGGAAATAACACTTATGACCGACCGGTCATGTTTAACTATGACCTATTGAAGTGAATCTAACTCGAGTTTATCGATTAGAGTCACCTAGTTTGGCTTGCTTTCAAAGAGGAATCCCAATCCAACCAGCTTCTGAAGAACGATACAGGCTTGGTAAATCAAGAAATCATGTCTTGTTTCTTGGTCATGTCTGATTTACAAGTCATTCTATACAACATTTAAGCACCACTTATATGTCTAGAGGTGCAGGTTTATATTGAGACATTTGAGAAAATTTGTAGTTCAAATCAGTCCAAAGAGCTACATGGATTGTCACCTCTGTTCATTCTAAATGCACTAACATTATACCAACCAAATAATTTAAATAAGCGGTGAAGATCAGCTTTTCTATATCAATTCAAACAGATGGATGATAAGAGAAACAGCAGTAATCTCTTTAACTTATGAATGAAGATGTTGCTGCTTGAGTCGTGGCTGGTTTGATAGGCTGATTGATCCAATAGCTTGAATATAATGAACCTAGAACCACATGGCCTAGAAATGCTAAAGTCCAAGTTATTGGTGGTAGACTCATCTAGTCCTATATATAACCTAAGCTACTTTGTCCTTTATAAACCATCCAAATTTTTTCCACATAAATTCTGATTTAACCAAGTTCAAAAGAAACTATATACTTCCTTTATAAACATTTCATAACAAAATAAGGTTCCTGATAATTGACCATGATATACTGAAACACTTCTACAATATTTTTTTATACTTCAGTAAGATCAGAGAGCATAACATAACAAGTCCAAAGTAATAAAATAAAATTGCATCATCACAGACCTACACCACGATATAGGCCTCTCAAGCCATTCTGTCTGTGTATCTTCAAAATACAATCAAGAATCCCCCGATAAACCTGTTCAGAAGAGTGATAAGGACCTTTATTTTTGAGCCATGATGGTCCTACAACCTGCAAAGGTTCCAAAAATCCATTTCAGACATGTAAACATTTCATATAAAGAATCCAAAAGAACAGGCAGATAATGTCAAGCGCAAGACCAAAGATGAATCCAGATCTCAGACATAAAACAGGTGTATTTATCCTATAAGAAATGACAAGATCATATATCTATACATGTTCGGGAAGTTAATGGTATGGCTCTCAGGACATACAAGGAAAAAAAAGGAAAAGAAGTGAAGCCCTCAACTAACAGTTTTATACACCTGATAGGCCAGCTTTGTACGAACTAAATCAAGAGGGTAAGTGAAAATAACTGCAGTCCCTCCAGCTATCGACCCTGCAACAAGATCAAGAACAGGACCCTTTCCCACATCAGGAAAACCAAGAATGATCCATCTTCGATATTGTTCATATGCCATATAATGCAAAGCCGCATAGGGAACAATTCGGGCAACACTGGCTCCATTCCCCCTGAGAAACAAAGAAAACCCAAAAAATATCCCGAATTGGATAATTCTGCATCAAGTAGATAAGACTGACTAGCTTGAAGGTTGCTAAACTGTAAATTTATAGACAAACCTGTAGAATCCTAATAAACCTTCTGTCTGTAGAATCTTTTGAAAGGATCCCAACAATCCTACAGTGTGAAATTCTGCTCTTCTAGTCTGGGAGATAGCATGAAATTGCAAAGACATATATTTAAATGTTGATACATATAAAAACCCAAAACATTTTCTGTATTCTTAAATGAATGAGTGACCATCTTGAATGATTCCTTCTTACCCTTCCTCCACCCTAAAGCTCAAGTTTCTAATAGAACTATGAAAGTAAAACACCTCATGAAGCGTGAAGCATCCAAGAGAGTTGATCAAACTATCGATAGCCTTCTCTTCCACTGATTGGATAAACTCAAGAAGAAAGCAAAAAAGTTTACAAAGGATGCAACCAGGGCAAAAACAATTCCACTGAGGTCAACTTCTTTTCTCTATCTTAGTCAATTTAGTCAAGTTCCCCATTGATTCATTTCAATTACATACCACATGGAGACAATTGTGACGGTTGCATCTAGTCGAGACTAATTTTCCAGAGATCTCTAAGAGTTGTGACTCTTGTTCAGTGTCATTAGGATTATGTCAACTAAGGGGCAGCATATAATGGCAGATGATAAGTATCGAAATCTAATTAGGCCCAATTGTTGTGGAAGCACTTTCCCCGATCGTTAATTTCACCTAATTCAATCACAACATGGTTCAAACAGGATCACGAACACTATTTACTCGATACAATCGCTTGAATTCTTGATAACGCCCCTATCGGAACATCTTCTACGCGCAACACAAGCATCAAACGGAATAACCTTCGGCATATCCCGATCCTTCGATTTCCCCGTCCCAAATCCAACCAAGAAAGTCACCCCTAACAACCGTACCGATGACCCACTGTCGATGCGACGATTCGAACTCGAGGGCTGAGCCCATTCAAATGCCGAGGCAGGAGAATCGAACCTGGAACAGGATCTTCACGCGCTCGAGCGGCGCGACTGCCGTCTTGGCGACACCGCCGGCGACGCCCCCGGCGACGAACTCCTTCACGATGAGCGGGACCCGTCCTCCCCTCACGTCCTGCTCCACCGCCTTTGTCGCCGCCACCTCTCTTTGCCTCTCCTCCGCCATGGGAGGAAGAGAGGGGGGCCGTCCAATTTGGCGAATGCAGAAGCAGTTCGACGTCCGCCTATCGAGGGCGGAACGCGACCAAGGAAAGCCGTCGAACGGGGTCGGTGGGGAACACAAACAATACCTGCCTACGTAAGGACAGGTCGCGGGTGGGTCCCACACGGAACCTCCAATTACAAGTGGGATGGGTCGAAGGAGTTAACGAAACCATGCGATCGACCGCGTACCTTCCGTTGTAGTATACGGAACAAATTTTGACCGTCGGATCACTGTTGGACGGACATAGGTGAATACTACAAAGAGACGCCTTTTCGTCGTCGTCACAATCATCCTATGAAATTGTGAATATAAGACATCTAAACCTAACTCACTCGATAATGCTTAGACCACTGAAAGAAGATGGAGCGATGAAATATAAGAGCCCATTTTGTTTGCTCTTCCGTTTCTCTCTTTTCTGTTCACTGTATCTCATTCGATCCTCATCTATCCACGTTGGAGTGACCACATGTGGATTAGAATGCAATGTAAACCTAGAAACACTATATTTCCCAGAAGCAAACAACGATGCTATCTCGGGTTAGTGCGAAGCTTAAAGCATCAGCCTGTCTTATAATGACTGAAATCTTTAACCAACTTGCAAATCTTAATTCAAGTTCGAAGAACAGCAGAAGGCTAATGATTGAGGAGAGCGCATCGCCCTCATCGTTATTTCATCACCACAAAAAATTGAATTTATATAAGTTATTTGAGTACAAAAGAATGTAGCACAATCCAGCACTTAGTTTATCCCACTTCGTGATAATATCTACAGATCATTAACCTGCTGTTGCACTAAAATCTCCAAAGAAAGAAAAAATTTACATGTAAGGAGTATATCTCGAAGTTTTACACGCAAAATTGATTTTGGCATTGCAACATTCATCGGCGATAAAATTGAATGAACTTCTCAGACTTCAAGGGATATTCGAGTCTTGATGGGCTTTAGCTTCAGTCCCATGCTCTCTGGCGAGAGCAATTCTGGAGAGATGCACAATGGATTAAGAGGACTTGGTGGGCTGTAGCTCAGCTGGCTTGGTCGGTACAAACCGTACCCCATGAGGAAGTACTCCATTGGTATCAGCATGGCTTGGGGTTGCTCTTCTGTCACCACTGACCCACATGCCTGAACCTGAAGCATTTTTAAGGATGCGAAAACAAGAATGAGACAAGAAGAACAAATTTATAAAGAGTCGATGATCGTAGGAGGAATCGGGGACGATTCAAATGAGTACCTCAACCAATGCGCTGTATCTCCTATCCAGTTTTGTGGTCATGTGGAGGGCCTCTGAGTGAAACGGAGAGTCCTCACCCACAAAAATTAGAGTCCGACACCGGAGTTTCTTCAGTGCTCCCGTTAAATCATGTCTCCTGATTTAACCATGGGCTATTAAATATTTACTACTTTATTCATCATGGACAACAGTTTTTCGAGCAAAGAAAGTAAGGGCATACCCGTTCAACGACTGAAGAAAACGCCAAACATTTGCACTCTGCTTCTCATCCAACAACTGCAGATGGTAAAATAAATGTATCATGAGGAAGAATGGAAATACATATTAAAAGTTCTTCGAAATCAAGACAGCGGACGGATTACTAACACTTTTACAGGCTTGCACTATGTCCGACTCAGGAACCTGTGAACTTCCTCGAACTTCCTGATAAAGCAATAAAATGGATAAAGAACTAAATGCTGCAGAAAACAAAATAGCAGGGGAGTGAACCGATCCTAGCATACCTTACTGAAGTACCGCTGGAGTAAGTATTCCTTGACTAATCCACACATTCCATAAAAATATAGTAAATTTGACACTACCTGAGATTTCAGGTCTGGTATTAGCACCAACTCTTAATTGAAACAGAAACATCACAAGGTGAGATTGTTAGAAGATACCTTAGTATACAACCACTCGGACCACGAGGGAGCCTTACAAAGAGGTGAGACAAGTATGAGACCTAGGACACGCTCCCTATACTTACTCTGAAAGCAGACCATAGAGCAGTTCTAACTCAGTTAAAGTTTGAACAATCACATATGTGAAGGGCAGTAATGATAAAAGACTTACAGCAAAAAGGGTAAGAATATAAGCACCAGCTGTGACCCCAAAGCACATGGCAGACACTAACCTGGAAAGGTCAAATCAGACTAAATCAATTACTGCTAAAACAATGACCAATTGGATACCTAAAAAACAGTCATAATCATTACGGTTATGAAAATGACCACGGTGTGATAATTACCCAAAGAAATCAAGAACGTCGGCCACCTGATCAGCTAACTGATCTACAGAAAGCACTGGCTCATCTGAGGAAAATGGAGCAGCACCCAACTGCAGGACTCTTAAAGTAGCTGAATTTAGAGTAATATTCAGAATATGGATCATAGACAAGCTTAATATTTTGACATAAGCTGCAGTTACTGACCTCATGTCCTGGAGGACTAATATGGTATATGCAGAAATTATGAAGAAGCAAAGAAGCAGCTTCTGGGCAAAAAAATAATCCTTGAAAGCACGACAAATCTGAAGAGACAAAGGAGTAGGAAGTTAGGTCCAGTTTCAAATTCTAGAAGAGTAACTTTCGTTACTTTTCTCAGTTTAAATACAATTGCAGGAGAGCATATGTTGCATCTAAGGCACAACAAAGTTAAGCTCCACAACACCCAAGCATGCAGGATTAAGGAATCGATATACCAAATAAATTGAAAATTTTTAGTAGAAGAAAATCAAGAGAAGGTAAATGGGCATGAGGTCTTAAGAAAAGGGTGATATAGTGTTCAAAATAAGTAACACCGCCATTATCGGCCTCAAGCCCAGATGAAAAAAGTGAAAGATTACATTAGGTCACTAACAACTAGTACAATACTATATCAGATCTCATGAATATGGATCTTAACTGATTAGCGACAAAAGATCCATGTAACGATTGGCGACAAAACTATGTCAGATCTTAACCGATCAGCGACAAAAGATCCATGTGGCGAATCCCAAATAGTTGGGACTTGGCTTTGTTGTTGTCACTGTTATTATTGTTGTTATGTTCAAAATAAGTAAAGGACACAAGCATCTCTCAGCTTCAGTTGACTAAATAACTGAACACAATTGAAACTTATAAGGAAAGAAGAACAGCTAAAAAATAGTATTGTCATCCAACTTACGATTTAAAGCAACATCCGGATAAGTAATAAGTGCAGGCTTTTCCAGATCCCCATATACAGCAACTGAAATAGGGCCATGGCTTGTTAACAGATGATGTTCCTGAAGAAACCAACATAAGTGTCTTTGAGCAACAAATGATAAACTATAGAAAGAAGATTTAATAAATTAGAGATTCTCTCTCTCTCTCTCTCTCTCTCTCTCTCTCTCTCTCTCTCTCTCACTCACACACACACACGAAAAGCAAACACATTCAATAAATAAAAATACCAAATTTCTCATAAAGCAAAAGTAATGCAGAACTCAGCTGCGTTGAGAATATAGAAAGAGGAATATAGCAAACTAAGTAAACAACCAACGAACAACTAAGCACACAAAGGATAGAAAAACCGAAAACCAAAACACTAAATTGCTTGCAGCTGTAAGGATTTAGGAAACCACTTTCATCAAGCAAGCATTTCAGACTGAACTCAGTCTCCAGGCAGGCAACCGATACACGAAGCTCAGATTACCCCAAATAACACCCAGTGCGACAGAAAGAGAACCAAAATGCTTCCCACGATGATAAAACACAATGAAAAGAACGCATTTGCTTGCCGAGATTAACACCAAATTCAACATTTCCCCATTAATCAACCAAAAAGACTACAAGAAATTATCAAATGAATCGACGAATCCCGTACCTTCCCTCCAAAGGAGATCCTCTCAACATCCACCGGGATCGACCCGCTCGATTCTCCCATCCCTCCTCCCTCCCCTCTCCTTGTATATCGTTTCCTTTCCCGTTCTCCCTTTTGAACCTCTCTCTCTCTTCTCTCTCTCTCTCTCTCTCTCATGGCTTGGCTTATTAAATACACCACCGAGGCTCTCCTCCTCTCCTCTTAACCATGGTCAAACTTAACTGCGGTTTACGAGATGCATTTCGACCGACAGTTTAGATCAAATGACGATACTGACCTTCACAGGATACCCACCGTCCGATGAACGGCCAACGAAAGACCCGATCCGATCCCGTGAAGAGCGGAGATCTCCACCGTCTGGTGGGTTCGCGAAGGTCGGATAGCTTGATGCTTCGGACCAGCGACGGCCCGCTGTGTGACCAATGGTTGCTTACCGCGTGGAGTTAAAAAGGACACGAAGCGTGTCTGGCCAAGGACAGGGGAGCCGGCAGCCCACGTGATGGCGCGTTCGTTGCCGCGTGGGAGGGAGCGCCGCGGCATGGAGGCGAGCTTGGAAGGACACGTGGGGTGTAGTTAATGCGGAGATTTTATGGAGGCTGTTTCCTGCGGTGCATGGCATGGGCCTCGCCTCCCCTGTTGTTGGAGCAATTCTCTATTTCTTTTCATGTTTAATCATCTACCAAATATCATATTTATTGAATGCATTTTAATATTATTCATGATAAAAAAAAAGCTTGATTAATTCTATTTCTTGTTTTATGGGCTTTATGGGCTTCAGTTATACCTCAAAGGAAAGTTCAGTTGTTCTTAGTTTATGTCTTCAACAGCACATGGAACAGTATTTTCTTCGGGAATTCTGTAAATCAATATTAAAATAAGTTTTCGGGGATATTATGTTTCATGTGCCAACAGCATACTTGTCCGTTCTTCCTCTTACCTCAGAGCCATCACCACATCTAATCATTTATGGCAGACACTATTGCAACTTTTAGAATCCACAATATACATCAACTCGGGATAGCACTTTAGACTTCTGCAACAAAGCAAGTCAATGACCTTTGCGAACACTGGAACAGTGGCTGTATAATATTAATATTTACCCTCGTCAAGATACATGTTATCGGAACATATGGATGTACAATATAGATAGATTAGTAAAATGAAAAGGTTATCGAAAATAAATTTAAATTTTATTTTAAAATAAAAAATATTAGATTAAGATTTTTTAAGTTAAAAATAAAATTAATATAATTTTAATAAAAAAAATAATTTAAATTAATAAAAAAATAGTGATATATATCTTTTTTGAATTTTGAAAAGTAACTTTACGATCATTCTTCTATTAATATTAAATTATTAAAAAAATAATTTATATTATTTTTAAATAATTTAAATTTTAATATTTAAATGAATTAAGTAATCAATCGATGAATATATTTGATTTTCCTACTAAAAAAATGATAGGACTCAACGGGCAATAGATCGAAGATCCTTAATCCTATGTATATATTAATTTAATATATTTATCAAAAAATTAATTCAATGATATGATACATCGATACAACATGAATCATTTGTGTATCAATATGATAATGATCATAGTCTAATCATCGTAAATCACACATGCCCAAGATGACTCATAAGGTAAGGACAATTATAACATGCATCAGTAGATAATATAGAAAATATCAAAACTTATACTTTCATCACTAATCCTATCATAATATCGATTATTATACTATTACTCGAATAAATATCGTTAACTATCACCATACTATTATTGATTATAAAATTTTCTATAATACAATATGTGGATACGATAAGCTTTACTTTGTGTTCACATCGTGTAAGCTCTGTCATATTTATTCAAAAATATTTATTATCTTTTCTTTCTAAAAACTTATGACATGTGTAAAATTTTATTTCTCAATTTATATACCGCCCTCAAATTATATAAACGAGATAATCGACTCCTAATATAGTCATTATCGGGTATTATTGTCCACGTTGCTACCGATTGGCATCTAGAGCTGATTAGAGCTGTAAAACCAGATAGCAGAGGGCAATCTTAAATAATTTCCATGACCTCTGATAACATGCACATGAACAGGAGTCTCTCTTGTTCTAATTTCCAACTTTATATTCACTTGGATTTCTTGTTGACTTGTATACGGTGCATGGTTTGAGCAGCACAAAATTCATTAAGTTGTAGGAGGTGCCTCTCCATCCTCATCTTTCTTGCAAGAAAAAAGAAGAGATTGAGATTTTAACTCACTTAATTTTCTTAATGATATGAGAGTTATTCTTCTAAAAAAAATACTTTTCTTCCCACTTGGAAGCAGCTAATAATGGAAGTCACCATGGTTAACTTTGCCATTAAATATTACTAGTTGCTAAGTGAGTAAAGTGGCAGCCAGATGAGCAGGAAAATGTATATTTGATTATTTAAAATCATTTTCATTGAACAACATGACAAGGATAGCACATAGTTAAATCCCTGTCCACACATATATATATATATATATATATATATGAAGAGTATTAACTTTAAATTGAATTATAAAATAAAATAAAAATAAGTACCCCTATTGGATTCAAATTTTGGAATGCTTATATAGTCCAATCGAATTCCTTAATAATTTGAACCTGTTATTGGATCTCCAACCCGAAGCCTTTTTCTTGGCCCGTAGAACTGTTCAAGGAACGTCGATCCACCGTACAAAGATGTACCTTGGAAACATCAGAACCGTCCATTTGAGATCCGCGATATTTTAGATGATGACAAGGGAAGGCTGAAAAATTGTATTCCTGCTTAGGAACCATCTTGACCGTCCAATTGAGATCGACGGTGGAAAGCGCAGATGAAACCCATGCCGCACACTGAACCCGCGTGTACATCCGCCGCACACAGAATTAGTTTTATCGCCCCACCGTTGCACGCCGCACGATAAATAGCCCCTCTTTGGGCCTCCGCTTAGGGTTTCCGCGTCACCTCTCGCGTCACCTCCCTCTCGAGCTCCCTGCTTTGCCGACAGAGGCCGCTCCCATGGCGGACGACCTCCACTACTCTTCTCGACCCGACAACAAGCGAAAGTTCGACGATCCGTCCGCCGGCGCGGCCCCCTCGCCCCCCGCGAGGCGGGCAACGGGGTTCTCTGCCCCGATCGCATCTTCGTCTCCCGACGGCGGATCCGGTGGTGCCGCTCCCGGCCAACCGTCCTACAACAGCGTCCCGCCGCCAATGGACGGGATCCAGCTCGCGAAGCAGCGGGCCCAGGAGATCGCCGCCAGGCTCTTCAGCGATGCCGAGGCCAAGCGCCCTAGGGTTGAGAACGGAGTGGGAGCGGATGACTCGCGGGACAAGGGGTTTGGATTTGCTGCAAGTGGTAAGTGTCGCCTTTCCTGGATCCGTTCGGTCTCAGGGCGTGTTACTTTCTTCTTTTTGTAACAGCTTTGACGTTGGGGTTTCGATGAATAGGATTGGTACTTACGCTTTATGCTCGATTTTCTTGTTATTAGTATTTTTGAAGTTCTTGGTTCTTAGGATCTGGGAGGCTTTTGATCAGCGATTATGTTGGGTCTTTTGGTTTGTTGGTGAGACATTAAGCCAAGGGTCTGTTTGGATGAAAAGAAGAGAAGAGAATTGGCGGGGAGCCTGGGGGTTCGGGGAGAATCCACTTTTATCCAATAGTTCTTTTTGCCTCTTTCCAAAATTGAACAGTGTGTTTATCTTTTCATTTTTGCGAGTCAAATGTGGTTGGGAACCTTCAGAAGTGTCAGCTCCTGTGTTTTTGGTCGATGAACTTGACGAATCGTTTAGATCTACGCTGAAGCGTATTAACTGTTTGTTAAAACTGCAAGGTTTGATCCAGTAATCTCGAGCTCTTTAGCAGTTTGCTTCTACTTTCGTGGTTAATACTTGTGCTTCCTAAATATTAAGTTGATCTAGCTAGATATTTAGGTCCTAGGAATAATATTGATTGGGGAGGACCATCGTTATCATGAAAATGATTGCAGGAATCAATTTTTATACACGCATTGAATGGTGGTTCTAAAGTCTGTTATTGGATCCTTGATACCATTAGTTTAATTACTGCAACCGTATTTACAAACTGTTAAACATCTCACTCCCGTTCGAGCAGTGATAATTATCATTGTGTACTGCTCTATGTTTTGAGGTGTCATATTTCATCACAAATTTCCTTTTCTTCTCATAGTGTTTTTTTCCTACTCTTCAAGCTTTGGTTCTTGATTTTTCTATGTTTATCAGATCTTGCACAGAAGCCTTTGAGCCAACCAATACCTTCCCAAATTGGCATGATGTCCCAGTCAGTTCCCGCATATGGTTATCAGGGCTCAAGCAAAAAGATTGAAATTCCAAATGGAAGGGTATGCGCTTTTGTTGTTGTGACGTTTTCCTGTTATCTATATTCCTGACAGATTTTATTAACAGTGCTTGGGCTATATGACTTCTATGGAGATCTTGGATATGGTTCAGATTTTTTTGTTTGTTTTCTTAGGTTGGTGTAATCATTGGAAAAAGTGGAGAGACAATTAAATATCTTCAACTTCAATCAGGAGCAAAGATACAAGTTACTAGAGATATGGATGCAGATCCTAATGCACAGACAAGATCAGTGGAACTTATTGGTACTTCCGAACAGATTAGCAAGGCTGAGCAGTTAATTAATGATGTGCTTTCTGAGGTACTATATGATGTTCATTATAGGTAGAACAATTAGTATGGTCATTAGCTGATGTGTTTTCTTGTTGTCATTGGTATTATCTATAAAACTTATATTGCTAGGCTGATGCTGGAGCTTCTGGCATAATTGCTGCGCGCAAGTTTGGCAGTGTTCAACCTGGTGCAGAGCAATTTCAGATGAAAGTTCCGAACAACAAGGTAACTTGGAAGTGGAGACGACATTGCATTCAAGCTGTATCTTCAATTTGGTTCTGAAGGTTTAATCTTCCATGTCAGGTTGGTCTGGTGATTGGTAAAGGTGGTGAGACTATTAAAAATATGCAAGCTAGATCTGGTGCACGTGTTCAGGTTTGCAATTCTGTTGTTGTCTTGATTAATGTTTTGTTTTTTGGTTTTAGTATCATCCAGGTTCCAACCACAGCTTACTCTTGTGAATATGCAGTACTCGAGAACTTTCTTTTTCCTTTATTTTTTGTCAAATATTTTTACTAGTTTAATGAACCTTAGTTTTGAAGGCCAGTGATAATTAGCAAATTGGACATAGGGTTCTATAGGAATAACTTAGATATTAGTCATTAATTGGCTTTTTAAAGTGCTTAATTTGCCCATTGTTTTGTTTGGAAACTTGTAGGAATGTCTTCTGGATTTATTTAGTGTCTTTTTGTCACTTGTTTCTGATGCTCAACCATCAATTGTTGAAATTATGATAGTGCAGTCTTGTTTTTTGTACGAAAATTCGTTACATTTGCTCCTGAGCTTTGGTTAGCTCAACACCTTAAATTATGGCATGCTTGTCAAGATGTATATGTGATTGTGTAGCAATTCCGATGATTAGCGGTCTGATCTTTAATGTGTTTGTATTATTTGAGGCACAGAAGTTTGAGCTATATGCATATTTTCATTTGCCCCTTATCCTTGATTATTTCAGACCTGAAAAGCATCCTTATGAAGGAATGATTTTGGTTTCCTTATCACTTTTTCTAATAAATGAGTAATGATATTTGATGTTATTATGCATATGACATGTTTTGTGTTCTTTTTGAGCTATACAAGGGTGAGCTGGTGTCTTTGTCCCTTATTTCCTTCTTGCAATTAATTTAATATATTTGATGAATTTTATTGTAGACGATTCCTTTGCATCTACACAATGATTGTACTAAATCTGATGCATTTGGATGTAGGTGATACCACTGCATCCGCCTCCTGGTGATACATCAACTGAAAGAACAGTGTATATAGATGGCACAAAGGAGCAGATTGAAGCAGCAAAGCAGTTGGTTAATGAAGTTATTAGTGAGGTATGGATTAATCACAAGTTATATCTTCTCTAATAAAGAACTTTTTTAGCTAAATATAGGTTTTAGAAATGCTGTCCTATACTCTGCTACCTATCAGGTTACTCTTTGTACATTTGAATTGGTCTTTTGACTGGTTATTTTGTGACATTACTGTCTAAGTAATTTTGGCTTTGAACACAAACATTTTGGGTTGCAGTAGTTTGGTTTGGTATTGCATAATCACATGTCTTCACTAAATTTTGAGGCAGGTTCCAAGTTAATCATGACTTTTTACTAGAAACTGTTGGCAGTATAAATAATTTTCTCTTATTTATTATATAGTTCCAGTAGAAATATCTTTATCATGTTAATTATATAGTTCTTCCATTATTTTCATTGCAATACAAAGAATGATGCTTTTCTTCCAAAAGTAGTGTTATGTGTGCTTTGCGTCAGTTTTTACACAGTACATTGATATTTGTTCTTCTCTATTAATGCCTTGTTTCGCTCCTTTATGTGTTGCAATTCTAAGGTTAATATTTGTGTCTTGGATTTTTAGAGTATCCATTTTTTGCATGAAGTCCTCTATGGTTGTGCTTTCAACATTTTTCCCTAAAGAAGAACAACAAATGGTGGTTGAAGTGGAAAGTATTTAGTCTTTTTAGACATTTTTCTTAATTGAGGCTGGTGGCAATTTAGTTAGTAGTTATATTCCAAGAAAACATTCAGGCAAATTCGTTCCAGAGTGCAGCAATGTTTTTACCTCCAGAAGTTTTTGGTTGATACACAGTTGTTGCAGTTGGCTGTTCTGCAGCAGCATATTATATTGTGCAGAATGCAAGTGAAGACAATCTGGCCTTTTGTTACTAGATTCTCTTTAATATTGGATATCATGTGACTATGCATTAGTCTAAACATCTTTTATATTTGCATGGTTAGAGGACAATAATAAATTTCAATGCAGATAGCAAACACCTGAACTTAGTAAATACTTTCAGTACTGAAGTGTGTGTCAAAGCATACTCAATTATCTAATTTTTGCAAAGAGCTTTTATGTTGTTTGTATCCCGTCTATCTCTTTTTTGGCTTACTAATTCTAGTTCCAATTTAAACAAGTCTGGCTAATATATTATTTATTTTGTTCTTCAGACTTTGACTTCACTTATAATTTGTTATTGTGATGTCCATTATATAAATTTTAAGGATTTTTAATCTGTTGGTTGTTATGTAAATATTACCATTATAAAATTCTCCATTCATCCAAACCAGGTATTCTACATCGATCATGTGTGCCTAATGTTTCTTGGATTTGCAAGCTTTTACAGTTATGTCATGTAACTCTCATTTTACACAGTTTCTTATTTATGATACTATAAAATGCATGACAACATCATACGGTGATTGTGCCTTTTATCTCTAACTGGTCAAAATGATCAGTATGAATCCTTGAGAGTGTGCAATAGCTTGGAGAGCACAGGGCTATGCTCTATCTTGAGGTGATAACCAGTATTCATTACATATAGTCCAGTTTTGCACTTGTATGTTCTTTACTAATTTTACTAGGCAACATAAGTCTGACGAAACTGTTAGTCATCCTAATTTAATTGATACATACTCTTGATTGACTGATGTAGAAAATAAATATATATGCCTGAGATTTTGGATCTACAGAAGTCATAAAGGATGAGTGGTTCTTCCTTTTCTTCCTATCATATCTGTTAATTGCTGAACCTGTTTAGTTATATCGTAATGTTGAGAGTTCTTCCTCTCTGTGATATGGTTACCAGGAGACATGTGATTAGTGTGACACGTTCAGGTTAAACGTACTAGGCATTCCTAATCGGAGACCTAATTGGTTGTTGGATGAAAGGTTGAGTTCTGACAACTGTTTTAAGCATTGCTGTTGAGAAATATTGTAATTGTAGGATTAGCTTGTGTTGGTGCTCCAACATCGTGCTAGATGTAGGTCGACTTGCACTGGTATGGTATTGAGCCTTGATTCCTTATGATAGCTGATGTTTAGGTGGATCTTGCAAGCTTAATTGTTATCTGGATAGCTACTGGAGATGTTTTGATATTTGTATGATAATCTTGAGGTTTCTTGATATACTTGATTACGGTTTTCTGTACTGTCTTTCATGTTGCTAACAGCTAAGCTTTATATCTCAAATCTGGAAATCTTGGTTTATAGTAGTGTTGGCCATTGATATCCAGCTCGATCTGGTGATCATTTGAAAATGTGGGACTCATTTTTTTCTGTAATTAATTATTTCAATATGCACTTTTTGGTGCGAGCCTTGCACCACGTTAGAGTGCACTACGAGGTAATTCCCCAATAGAGCATTATTATTCCGAACTGCATTAGAGTATTCCCTATTATCTTCTGATATGCAAATATTTTTGCAAGCCAAATCAGCATCCTTTTCATGTTTGAAGTATTCTACCTTAACATTTTGCTAACCTGTTTTCCTATCAAAAATGTTCTCAAGAGTAGAAAAATTAGATACAATAAAGATAGTGGCATGCTTGGTGAAGTGATTTCACATATGCATGGTTAGATCTTTGAGGAGAGCATGGAGAAGGAAGAGGTATTCAGTTTGACAGTTCTGGCCTATCCAGTTCTATAGATTATACTGCCAAGATGCCAAGCTCAAAGCTTAAAGGCACGGTAACTGGACTTAAAAGTCTTTTTCTATAATGAATGTGATTTGCTAATCATTCTAAGTTATCAATGGAAATAAATAGGACATTTTCCAGCACATTAGCAACATTTGGTTATTTACAAGTGATGTTGCACATTGGAATAAATTTGATAAAGCTTTCATGACTTGGTTTTCGAACTTTTAGTAGCAAAATTTGGGGTGCCACACATTCTGGGGCTATATTTTGCTTTCATCTTATGAGTTTTGCTGATTTGACCTTTCCACTATAGATTATCTTTGTTTATTCTTCATATCTTATTAACATCTCTCAGCTGCAGGCAGTTCTCTTTTGCACTTCTCATTATCTTAACTGACCTTATTATTTAATGGTGATGCCACTTGGTAGTTAAGCCTTTTTCTTTATAATATTTGTCATCCTGGCAACCGTTATTGCTGTTTTCTGATATAGTTGAATGCTATCTGGAAATTAGTGCAGCAGTAACGGTTTCTTCCTGACGGGAATTTGGTAAGGTGCATGCCATGATTTGTATTAGACCATCGTGTTGGATCTTTATCTCCATAGCCCTTCTCAACTGACTTTGAACAAATCAATTGACTGACACTATTATGTCTCTTATATAGTTATTTGGCCTAAAATCTAAAATCTTTTGTTACCTGTGGTACTATAAGTTGCTTTTGTTTAGACTATTTGTCTAGATTTGTCAACTTCTCTGATAGTCCATTAGGTTCTCGTATGAGGAGTGGATAGGTGGGCATCCAATGTACCTTGAAATTGTTTCTTCCTTTGTGGTAAGTTGGTGGTGTTCTTTCCTTTTTAATGAATGCTTCTATTACCTTGGTTTGTAATTGCCTTCATGTATCATGCTTTAGCAAAACCTTTCTTGTGATTCATAAATGCTCTTTTTGGCTCTATTCATTCACAAGTTGCATAAATTTACAAGGTAAATTTACTTGCAGAATCGTGCCAGGAATCCAGCTATGGCTGGAGGGTATCCTCAGCAAGGCTACCATCAACCTCGTCCGCCCACAAGTTGGGGCCCGCCTGGTGCGCCTCCCATGCAGCAATCTGGTTATGGTTACATGCCACCTGGAGCTTATCCTGGGCCACCACCTCAGTATAATATGCCCCAGCCACCTTATGGTGGTTATCCTCCACCTGCCTCCACAGGTTTCTCTTCTGGGTGGGACCAAACATCCAATCAACCTACTCAGCAAGCTGCATCAGGAACTGGGTATGATTACTACAGTCAACAATCCCAGCAGCAACAACAGCCTGTTGGAGGATCTTCTGCACCTGCTGGTAGCGCAAATTACAACTATGGACAACCGCTTCCTAATTACACCAATCAAGTTTCATATAGTGATGCTGCTTACACTCAGACATCTGCTGGGCTACAAGGTTATGGGCAGGATGGATATTCCGGTGGTTATAATGCTTTGGCACCTCAACCTGGTTATTCTCAGCCGGCAACAAATCCCCAAACCGGGTATGATCAACAGGGATATGGCTCAACTCCTGGCTATGGAACAGTAGCCAACCCATCTCAAGATGGGTCTGCCTCTGCTTATGGTGCTCAGAGTGGGTCTACTCAAGCACCTCCAACGCAACAAGCTCCACCAAGTCAGCCTTCTGCTACCCAAGGGTACACAGGTCAACCACCAAGTAATACCACTGCGAGCTATCCTACCCAAGGATCTACACCATCAGCATATGGCATTCCCCCGACATCACAGCCAGGTTATGGGAGTCAGCCCCCTGCTCTGACTGGATATGGTCAGGCACCACCACCTAGTTATGGACAGCCTTCTCCGGTCCAGAAATCACCAGCTACTCAATATGGACAAGGTCAACAAAGTGTGTCCACTCAAGCTGGGCATATGCAGACTGCTACTGCACAACCAGGATATGGTCAACCACCTTCTCAATCTGGTTATGGGCAACAACAGTCCTATGGGGGTTATGGTCAACAACAGCAGCAACCATACAGTGAGTCTTATGTTGGCAGTGGCTATTCACAGCCTCCTGCATACTCTAATGACAATGGTGCACAAGGTGCCTATGATGGATCTGCTGCTACACCTGCTATATCAAGTGGTGCAACTGTAGCCAAGCCACCTGCAACATGATAGTGCCTGGTAAGTCCTCTGTAGGGCTGTCGCAGCCCTTTGTGGAACATTCTATAGTTTTATGCTTTGCTTGTTCATTACTGAAGACTTTTAGTTATCATGGCACTTTGGACTTTTGGTGTTTAATAAGTTTTTTGATGTCTTGTAATTTAGATTATCAGACTGCTGGTAAGTTTGTAGTCACACTTTCATGAATATGCTGAATGACGTGTTATCTGAGAACATAAATGCATCTGTGGGTTTTTAGCTGATATCATCTGGCCTGAGTCAGCTTCTTTTAGATGTTTGCAAATTGGATAGAAGGCGGTGTAACCCGTGTCTTTTATGTCAGACAATCTAGCACCTGCAGCACCGTTTCCCTACGCAGCTTTCTGTGGAAATTTTGGACCATCGCTTTCTTGGATTGATGAAGACAAACAGAAGCCTGCATCGATGTGGTTACTTTTCTAGCTATCTGAAAGATCTCTTGGAGTGGAAGGTTAAGCATCGCAGGGCAGTGACTTCTTCATGGAAGTGGGGTGTTATATCAATCAGTTGGCATTATCTTCTTGCGAGTTGTACATGCTGGAGGTGCCATGCGGACTCACCTGACATATCACGTCTCGAGCACCATTTAGGTGGCTGGGGAAGTGACGTGCTATTTTACTGGTGCTTCGAGAGGTTGATAGATCTGCTATTTGCTCGTGTAATAGATCTTGGATCTTTTACGCCCTTTGCTCGGAAGCAAAGTCTGATTGGTTGTTTTGCGGGTATTTGATCTTACAGCTGTGTATGCTTTTCTATGGCCTTCTTTTTGCCATTTTAGCTGTCAATATTAGAAAATTTTTTTGGGTCGGGTGATAAGTTCTTCAGATGTTCTATGACTTTGACTCCTTTCGTCCATGGTGTGGTTGGGCCATGAAGCCATTTGCTGGGCTTTTGCTCGCCGGTGTCTCCGATCGTCACCTTGATTAGTTGACAATATGTATCGTGCGGCTTAACTATCAAGCTGCTTGATCGGTGTGATGACAATAGGAGACTTTTACCGTAATATCCAACTATCAATCCTCACCGGAGGATATGACACATGGCGAAATGGTGAAGCTAATTTGCTTGTCACCAGAGGAATGGTGGGGCGACTTTCAAATACCCCGAATGTTGCCTTTGCGTACGAAGTATCAGGGGTGGTGGACTACCTCACCAGCCACGGTGTAAGGGCACTACCAGGAAGGAGGTACTCTACAGCAGACATACAAGGAAGAGACTGAGTCATCCGACCAACCCAAGTCTCAATACCAATGCAGCCTTCAGAAGCACAAAGCCGAAACTTATTAGATGGAAGGATATCTATCAGCTTTGACAATTACAAAGCTGCATCTACATCAAGTCGAATCAACTACAATACTGCTGATGACGAGACGTTCAGCGATGAGGAAGAAATCCGGAGCCACACAATAGCTGTCATAATACAAACAGCAAGCAGCGAAGACAATGAGGCGGAAGGCCTGCGGAAAAACCTGAATTTTTATTTTCAGGATAAAAATATGGAACTTGATAGACTCCACATGGAAAGGGCAGACTTACAAAAGGAGATCAATCTCCTAAAACAAAAAGAAAAGGAAAGCACCTATGTCTACATGAGGAGGAAAAACA
Organism: Musa acuminata AAA Group; assembly: GCF_036884655.1. Lineage (NCBI taxonomy): Eukaryota > Viridiplantae > Streptophyta > Magnoliopsida > Zingiberales > Musaceae > Musa > Musa acuminata. The sequence continues at coordinate 32,894,404 of NC_088336.1, forward strand.
GCAGATACTATCAGTTGAGACAAAAGAAGGCGCCAAACCAGAAAAAGCAAAGAATATGCTGTTCAACCTAAAGGTACAACTTGAAATACCCAATATTCCTATAATCAAAGTAAATGTCATTCTGGACACAGGAGCTACCACATGCTGCATAGATGAAGGCGCGATACCAAAGGAAGCACTGGAAAAGAATCCCTACCTGGTACATTTCAGCGGGATTACATCAAAGACAACAGCAAATAAGAAATTAAAAGGAGGAAGGATGGTGATAGGTGACAACTCCTTCAGAATCCCATACACTTATGCGTTCCCTATGAAATTAGGGGATGACATACAGATGATAATCGGGTGCAATTTCATCCGCGCCATGCAAGGAGGAGTCAGAATTGAAGGAAATATGGTAACCTTCTATAAGAACCTGACTACTATTAACACCCTCCCATATGTTCCAGTTACAGCTGCTATAGAAGAACTAGAACTAGAAGAAGAAGACTACATTCAAATTCAGGAGCTGGTTCTATACTCAGCTGAACCTCAAAAGGACGAAGACAAACTCAGAGCACAGTTTGGAAGCCTAATCGAAAAATTAAAGGCCCAAGGGTACATTGGTGAAAATCCTCTTCAACACTGGAAGAAAAATGGGTTGATGTGTGAACTGGAGATAAAAACCCAAACCTTACAATAGAGGACAAGCCATTAAAGCACCTCACACCTCAGGCCAAAGAATCCTTCTCTAGACATGTCAAAGCACTTCTGGACACCAGTGTGATCAGACCAAGTAAGAGCAGGCACAGGACAACAGCAATCATAGTCAACTCTGGCACAACAGTAGACCCAGTCACTGGCCAGGAAAGAAGGGGAAAGGAGAGAATGGTCTTTAACTACAGAAGACTAAATGACCTCACTGAAAAAGACCAGTATAGCTTGCCAGGGATAAACACCATACTAAGAAAGGTCAGCAACAGCAAGATATACTCCAAGTTTGACCTAAAATCTGGATTCCATCAGGTGGCAATGCACCCGGACTCTATAGAATGGACGGCTTTCTGGGTACCAGATGGACTATATGAATGGCTGGCAATGCCATTTGGGCTCAAAAATGCCCCTGCAATATTTCAGAGAAAGATGGATGCCTGCTTCAAAGGTACGGAACAATTTATAGCAGTCTATATAGACGACATCCTAGTATTCTCTGAAAATACAAAGGACCATGCTAAGCATCTTCATAAAATGCTAGAAATCTGTCAAAAAAATGGATTAGTATTGAGCCCGACAAAAATGAAGATTGCAGTCAAAGAAATAGAATTCCTAGGGGCAGTATTAGGAAACTCAAGGATTAAGCTGTAGCCCCACATAGTAAAAAAAATTACTGAGTTCAAAGAAGAAGACCTTACAACCAAAAGGGGTTTAAGGTCTTGGTTGGGGATTCTAAACTATGCAAGGAATTACATTCTAGATCTCGGTAAACTCCTAAGGCCTCTCTACTCGAAAACAAGCCCAACAGGAGAAAAGAGACTCAATGAACAGGATTGGAAGCTTATCAAGGAAGTCAAAAGCAAAGTCCAACAGCTTCCTGATCTAGAAGTACCACCCCCAGATTGCTATATAATCCTAGAAGTTGATGGATGCATGGAAGGATGGGGAGGAGTGTGTAAATGGAAAAATAAGAAAGGAGACCCAAGGAGCACAGAAAGAATCTGCGCCTATGCTAGCGGAAAATTCAGCCCCATCAAATCAGCTATTTAGGCAGAATTACACGCAGTCCTGAAAACCCTTGAAGCCCTAAAGATCTACTATCTGGACAAAAGAGAGATCCTGATAAGAACGGACTGTCAAGCCATAATCAGCTTTTTCAACAAATCAGCTCAAAATAAACCGTCAAGAGTCCGATGGATGACATTCATTGATTATATCACCGGAAGTGGGGGTTGAAGTCCAATTTGAACACATTGAAGGAACAAGTAACATCCTCGCCGACTCCTTATCCAGATTAATCAATATTCTTTTAAATGCAGGATGGAAGGAAGAACAAAAGGACCAACTATCACTATTGGCGGAAGCAACCCAAGAACTCAAGGCCAAGCCCAACCCAAAGGCGGAAGCCTTTCTGAATCAAATAGCCTGCAAAATAATAGCCTCCTATTCCAGTACACTGATGAGCTCACCTGCCTTCAAAAAGGAAAGAAAAGGTTACTTAATGATGAAGACTCCACAAAAACGCTCGGAATCTTACCGCAGAAGGCAGCAGAACAAGCAATCAATGCCTTACAACAATACAGAGACATCCACTCACTCAAAGTGGAAGAGTACCGGCGGCGAAGCTCAGGAAAAGACAATTGGTATAAAGACTGGCTACCAGCTGTCCTCCAGCAACAACAACAGCTGGAAAGAGCCCTGGCGCTTACAAAAGACACCGCCCAAAGGACGCCAAACTTCAGCATCTAGGGACACGGTGGACCCCTAACTATGCTGAAATCATGCAAAACACCACCACCTAATGCAATAAGTTAGATAATCACGGGTTGAGCCTCGGGGAGCCGCCCAACAAAATAAGCTGGCACGCAGTATAGAGCGTACCTTCACTACTCAGTAGCACTTTTGAGCTGTGCCTCGGGGAGCCGCTCAAAATTTAAATAATTGTACCAGAGGGAATATAAAAGAGAAAGCGAGAAGAACGCGATGGGGCCCAATGAGTACCCGGTTCTATCCGCCTCTTCTATATAAACCTCTTAGTAGTTCTCTTGCAGAACAGGCAGTCGAACACTGAAGTTCTACTTGAGCTCAAATTCCCCCCGATCTTTGTAAGAATCCTTTTATTTTCCTAAGTTCCTTATACATATCAGTTCTTAGAATGTATGTCTAAGTATTCCTTTTGTTCCTTTTAAAACCGATTATGTTTCTGTTTTGTGTTAATGTTTAAGTATTCCTTTTCTAAGTATTCCTTTTGTTCCTTTTAAAACCTGTTAATGGTATCAGAGCCAGAATACAGAGGCTAGACCTAATAAATCCACTGGACTTGAAGTCTTAAATAACCTTGAATGAAGTATCCGATCTAGAAGTAAGTCGATCAAAAGACGTAAGGTTTCAAAAGGGCAAGAAGTCCCGAAGGAACACCGATAAGGTGAGACGACTAAAATCTAGAAAGGATAAAGAAAACCAAGTTATGAAAGTCTAAAAGCACATGTCTGAAAAATGGGAAGAAGCCATACAGCAATGGTACACTAGTTCTCATACTTCAAAGCTTGACTACCTTGACCTTGCTGAAACCCATAGCCCCACCAGGAAAGAGCTAGCCCATAATCTTGCGATTATTTACGATAGAACCTGTCTATCTAGTAAAGTCAATTTAAAAAACTTCAAGATCATTATTGAGAAAAATCAGAATCTGGAAAGGGAAATCAAAGGACTCAAGCACTCCATAAAAACTCCCACTGCCTTACACTCTGAAAATAGACCCCTTACGAAACAAGGCTTTCGTGCAACAGCCTGAAACATATTATCCAATTCCTGAATGACTACATGAGGTTAGCCTCAAAAACGGGAAGGCTATTCACAAGCCCCGAGTTATCTGAAAAACTATGGTCCAAGATGCCCGGAGAATTAGGAAAAAGGATAAAGGACGCCTTTGAATCCAAATACAGGGGCAATACGATCGGGGTAATCCCTAGGATCTTATTTTCGTACAAATACCTGGAAGCAGAATGCAAGGACGCCGCATTCAAAAGGGCGCTCAAAGACCTGTCATTCTGTAGTGAAATACCCATCCCAGGATAATATAACAAGCCTGAAAGGAAATACGGTGTTAGAAGATCAACAACATATAAAGGCAAGCCCCACTCATCACATGCACGGATAGAAAAAAGAAAGCACTTGGTAAGAAACAAAAGGTGCAAGTGCTATTTGTGCGGTGAGGAAGGACATTTCGCCAGGGAATGTCCTAACGACTGTAAAAACATAAAGAGGGTTGCAATGTTTGAACAATTAGACCTTCCAGAGGATTACGAAATCATCTCTGTCCAAGAGGGAGAAAACCAAAGTGACGCAATCTACTCAATCTCTGAGGGAGAAGACGTAGAGGAATTACAACATGGTATACACTCCTTCACCCATAAAATATTTGCTCTTGTTGAAGATAGCAGGACCTGGTGGATTGGACCAGAGTCAGGATACAGAGCAAGAATACAAGTCTCACAAAAACAGGCCGAGTGCAGCCACATCTGGAGGATAAACGAGGAACTACCAGCAAGGCTAGAAAGGTGCAACTGCTGTAAAAGAATCTCACAACAAAGGCACAGGCGACATTGCCCGCTGTGTGAGCTCACCTCGTGTGGGATGTGCAGCATCTACTACTTCAATAAAAAGACCCCTGTAGCACTGGAGGAACCAGTCAAGTTTGAACCCAAGAATCTCCTCCAACAACAGCAGGATTATATTAACCACTGTGAGGCAGAGATAAAGAAATTGAAAGCCACACTGGAAGCTGAAAAAGAAAAGGCAAAGGAAATTAAGGAAGCCCATCGACAAACCATTACAATTGCCCAGGAGAACCTCCAGCTAAAACATGAAGTAGAAGAACTGAAAATGAAATACCAAGAGCTGGAACAAGAAAATATGGAACTTGATAGACTCCGCATGGAAAGGGCAGACTTACAAAAGGAGATCAATATTTTGGGTACCTTCTGCTCCGTCGGCGTTTGCCAGTAGTAGTTGGTATTCGTCAGGGTACGCCATCCTCCATTGGATCCAAGCTAGCTTCTCGGATTCACCGAGCAGATTTTCGATAAATTCCATCTTTGCTTGGGAATCTGTGAATCCTTGGAGTGAGACTAAATTCTTAGTTATTGACTCCCATCTCATAAAAACTTCATTAAACATCCCTAATTGTGTAGGGATAATGAACATGGCTCCCTGTTGTTGAAACGCTGAGGGTAGGTTCCATGCTTCAGAAAAATCCCTTTTTTTGAATTTGGCCTGCCTATTATATCCTTCAAAGGTAGGTGCGGAGACTTCTTGAGTTCTGGTCGTCAGTTGTATCTGATTGCCATTGCCACTGCAACCACGACTAATGAAGGGGGGATCGCCCCTTTTATTTTGCAGCGTTTCTGGTTTTGATTTCTCAACTGCTTTGGCAGTACATTCTACCGTGTTGATGCCACGATTGTCATTTGTCACATAGCAGGTTGAGCCTAATGGCATGGAAATCTATGTTTATGAGAAGGCCAGTGCTAATTAATTCACTTCTAAGTGCAAACTTAGGATTTTTGCCTTTTGCATATATCCATAATTATGCGTTTGGCAAAAGTCGTTTTAAATTATCATCCGTATTTAGTTATTTTTAGCATTTTAATTTTTATATTTTTAAAAAAATTATATTGGTATTTTTTAATTATAAAAGTGAATATAGGTTTATTTATCTTAATGATATTGATTTTATCAATGAAAATATAAAGATAAAAAAATAATTTTAATATTTTATTTGATAATGACGGATGACGTCGATGATGGTGAATGGTAGTATTATTAGAGCCATAGGTGGTTGTTGATAATGGGAGCGATGGTGAGATGTGAGAGTCATTTTGTATCTATATCGACGTTAATGTAGTTGTTAAGCGATGAAATAATCGCTTGGCATTTACATCAGCGCTAACGTAGATGCAAAGTGGATCTCCATCTCTTACTATCGTTCTTCTCATCCACAACAACAGTTACCCATGACTCTTAGTAGCATTGTTGTTTGCCACCATCGATACCGTTCTCTATAATCAATTAAAATGTTAAAATTATTATTATTTATATATTTATATTAATAAAACAGATGACGTTATGATAAATAGATCTATATATTTTATTTTAGTAATTATATGGATAATAATATAAATTTTTTAAAGTATAGAGATTAAGATATCGAAGATAACTAACTAGTCACCTTCACATAGCAGACGTTACCCGTACTCGAAAATTTTGTTCCTCCTTCGTGACATTAAACGATCGTATGGAACGAAACATGCAAATGGAAATTCCAGTTTATCGAACGAGCAAAGGGTTCTGACGGATTCAGAGAACAACATCGGCCACAAGCGTCTCTTAAAACGTACCCTTTTTTATTTTTCTAAGTATTTAATGTTTAGATCTACCGTGTACTGCGACTCTCTGCTGACTGTTCCCACGGTCACGTGAGAACGATCGTAAGCTTCTTGCTTCTCAGGTCATATTACAGCAACCGAGTTGGCCGGAGGAAGAAGACCGTGGGCTGATGCTCTATTTATCAACGTAGTAGAGCGAGCAGGTTATGCTATTTATAAATGGTACCGTGTGTGGAAAACCTGAAATGATCATCGGGTTGGGTTTAAGCATTTTGGATCAGATAGTGTTAGGTATGATACGATCGAATTGTGATATAGTAGTATCAAAGCAGACATAGTATATGACTGGATACGAGTTGTGATGCAACCTCCTCTTGTAAGTTTTTTTCCTTTCTCTTTCTTTCACGAGTATAATGGTCTCGAATTTGATCGTAATTTGCAATCACTATATTAATTTTCTCTTGTATATATGTATGTATGTATGTATGTATGTATGTATGTATATATTCATTCATAGACAAACCTAATGGTTCACAAAGAACATGTTAAGGAAACGATACACCCAACATTCGGATGGACTAACTAAATCACATATCATACAATTCATGTGTCCTCGTGTTCTTCGATTTCAACCAACTGCCACATATTTCATCCCTTCTTGTTCTTGAGGGAGCAGAACAGGCACATTCTTTCTTCCGAGAATGCCTGACATGAACAAGCTGATGATTGAGTTGAGTATGGATTATTTTCCCTGAAGAATAACACCATCACCTCAATGTAAGGTTTTGGTTTTTTTTTCCAACATATCACGTTCATTGTTTGTATGTATAGGCTTCCTTTCTTAGCTGTGTGACAGTGTCTTGGCCAGTTTGTTCCTCCTCCTCTTATCACTCTTGATTGATTGATTGAAGTACAGGCAATGCTGCTGCTCTTGTTAGCTGCTCTCCTCTTTTCCTCACAAATGGTGGATGGAACACCCAACTCTGTGCCTTTGGACAAGGAGGAATTGCTGGCGGAGAAGAAGCTGAAACTTCTTAACAGGCCTGCGGTGAAGAGCATTCAGGTTCTCTAAGCTTGCAGTTACTTGCATTTGAATTTACTGAGGGGAAGACTTGGGTTGCTCAAGAACCAAACAATCATCAACTCAGATCATATGTTTTGCAGAGCGAAGATGGTGACATAGTGGACTGTGTTGATCTCTACAAACAGCCAGCCTTCGATCACCCACTACTCAAAAACCATACCATTCAGGTCCAATATTTTACTCACCAGCATGCTAAGCATACACAAATATAAGTCTTTAGACAATTCCATGATCTTCTCCTTTCTAGGAATGTTTCAGTGACACTGTTACATAGAATCGATACAAGATTTCCTTCGATTGGAACTTCTCAGTATGTTCTTCGACGGGCATAGAATGCTGATAGTAGTTAATTGTCGCCTTCTTAGTCCTACCAAAAAGATAATATGCATCGATTGTTAATGCTGCAGATGAAACCCGATGATGAGATCTCCGGCGAAAGAGATGAGGGAGTTAAAGCACGCGTGCCGTCCCAAGCATGGCAAAGGAGTGGGAGCTGCCCTGATGGAACGATCCCAATCCTCAGGATCCAAAAGCATCACCTGCTCAACGCTGCTTCGATGGAAGACTACGGCAGGAAGCCATGGCATGGCATGACCAAGCACAAGATACGTACATCGAGTCTCTCGGTAGATGCCGGCATCGAAGGCCTGCACGCGGTCAGTCTTTGTACTCCCCTTCTAAGCAATTCCTGATAGCTCATCGTCTCTTCGGTGATTTCAGTATGGCGTGCTGATGGCCAGTGGTTTCAGCTACATCGGAGCCAAAGCAAGCATCAACATATGGAATCCCCGTGTCGGCGGGGACGACGAATTCACTACTGCTCAGATTTGGCTTCGGAATGGGCCGTACAACAGCTCAGACTCCATCGAAGCCGGATGGATCGTTAGTCTTTCTCTTCCCTGATCGTAACACAACATTATCTGATCTCCTGTATTGTTCACAGTTCTTTCTCTTTAACAGGTAGATCCCAGCCTTTATGGTGACAGGAGGACAAGGTTTTTCGTGTACTGGACGGTAAACCTCTTCGCTCGATCGATCTTTCTTTCTTTTACGTACTTCCCTCCCATAGATCTTCGCAGACGGACTCCGGGAGGACGACAGGCTGCTTCAACCTCCTGTGCGCAGGCTTCGTGCAGACGAACCCACATGTAGCCCTGGGAGCTGCTTTCGCGAGTACATCCCAAAGAGATGGACGGCAGTACGGAATTCAACTCAACATGTGGCTGGTAAGGGTCGAAAGCAGTTCCGGCGTTGCAACATGAGCTTGCTCTTCGTCGTCTGAGCCCGCAATCGCTTGCAGGACTCGGACAACGAGAAATGGTGGTTGATGTTCGGCGACGACGAGGTCGCGGTCGGCTACTGGCCGTCTTCATTGTTCGCCGGGCTGAGAGGGGCAGCGACGTTGGCGTTGTTCGGTGGCGACGTCTACAGCCCGAGGATACATGAGAAGCCGCACACAACCACCGCCATGGGCTCCGGCGACTTCGCTTCGTACCACTGGGGCACCGCGTGCTGGATCGGCAAGCCCCGAATCAAGGACTACTCCGGCGAGTACAAGTACCCGTATCCTTTTGGGACGCTGAGCACCCAAACCGACTGCTACAGCGCCGAGAACTACGCAGAGATCCTGTGGACGGAGCCGCTCTTCTACTTCGGCGGGCCCGGCAGGAATCATCCCTATTGCGAATAGAACGAACACTTGCTTTGTGCGGTTTATGCTTCGAGGAAGGATATGTTAAGACACATCAGATTTAGCCTCGTGAAACAACAAAGACTGGTGAACCAAAATGTCTATTACCGAAAGAAAAGAAAACAAAGCACTAATCTGAATCTGATGTTGTCTGGGAGTGAGGATCAAATCCCATCAACAGTTTCGATAGATGCTCTCCCATGTCTTGGACTTCATCTCTCCCAAAGCCCCAAGTACGGAGAAGCTCAGCGCCTGGAGCTCCCCTTGCGATCCCGTGTTTGCGAAGGTCCCCCAACCTTTTCTCCACGAAAGGCATAATAGCAGTGCTTGACCGGAGTCTTGCAGCCATCGGGATTGATTCGATTTCAAGCGATCCTCTCGACCGAGCTCCTTGTACCGAGTTGAACACCAACTCGCCATGTCGGCCTACATTCCTCCCAAAGATCGATGGAAATGGCAGTGGTATCGGAAGAGGGCAGAGGGCCACCGAGAGGCGGGAGAACATTGGCTTCGCCGGAGCAGTTTGATAAGCTACACGTACCGAGTCCTTGACTTGAGACACCGTTGCTCGATGATCACCTGTAGGTCTCAATCCACAAAGGATAGCAGACGTCAGTGGTCTTTATTTTTACTGAAGTGCAGATTAAACAAGAACACACTCGGAATCATCAATTTGCATTCTGATCTCAGTTTCAATTAAATGGTTTCAACACTCATAAATTACATGCAGCATCAAATAAAAAAAAAGAAAAGAAATCTAATAGCAATTACTAAAACCCTTCTTACATGATTGTTATCTTGGTGAAGACAGACCTTCCACACTGGTTTTTATGTCCAGGACATAGGTATGTTTGCCGTCATAATTTCCCGATTGTTTTGTAAATACATGAAACATGCTCCGACATTCAAGAGGCACATGTGGAATTCCAACTCCATTATAGATACTTATGAAAAATTTTCATGCCTTATTCATCATTTCTGAAGGATCCCCTACTCAATGGCTTAGTTTGACGTCATGAATGGGACAAATGGTTAAAATGTTTTTCATTCAAAACATGTTGTAATATGAAAATTAGTGTGTCTCCTAGACACGCGATAAAAGAGTTAAAAATATAGCACAACTTGAAGGAGGGGCGCAGGGAAGAAAAAAATCGTTCAGACAAAAATCATTGAGAAATTTGGCATAACTGCAGCATTAAATATCAGTATCAACATTTTGCATTCTTAATACTATGGATGAGTTGGTGAGCTGAAAAAAGCAAACTTGTGTGTTGTTCAGCAAAAGATAGGAAGAAGAACCTGAATAAAGGGCTCCATGAACAACCAAGGACTCCACAGCTAGCAAATCATCATCATCTTTTCTTATTTCAGGGGTCAAAGGATGCAAGTTTCTGAGGATACTACCTTGGTTATGCTCATCTGAAACAAGACCACCAGTTTCTCAGTGAAATTGTGAAGACAAATGATCCAGGATAATAAACAGCATTCTTACCGGTCAAAGATGGAGGTGGCATCGCTACATCCAGAACTGTCACCAAATTTTGCCTAGATTGACCAGCCAATGTGTGTACAATCTCACCCACATCCATAGCACCAGAAGTGCATGTTGAATTTGCGGCTGGCCCAGGAATTTCCATTCGGAATGGAATGCTTATGGAGTGTATTGAAGCAGCATAAACAGCACTGCTGTGGAAAAGCTTCTTATCGTCCACATGGAGCAAAGGGGACAACCCACCTTAATTTAAAATAAGAAAAACCTATCAGCCTAAGATATAATCACAACAAGAAGGAACTACAGGCAGTATCAATTAATGTAAGACAATAAAAAGTATACTTTTGGAACAACAAGCATTTGAATTCTATGTAGAATTAACTTCAGAGTTGCACTGCAGATTTTGACTAATATTAAGCTTAAATTGGTAAAAGCCAGATTTTAACATAAGCTTGCATACGACCAACCACAGACTTGCGTACTTCTAAGAGAAGGCAACCCAACTGGTATCATCAAGTTGCAAAAGGAAGACAGCCTTGAAAAGGAGACAGCATCGTGAAGAGACCGTCCAATAGATGATTTCTGGTTAGTGGCATATGTATAAGCACCAGGATCTCTTACAGCATAAAGCAGAACAGGTGTGTTTGTGTACTCATCTTCAATGTTCTCCAGAACTTCTGCAGCTACGCTGGAAAAACCTCCAGAATCATCAACAACAAATTGGATACCCTGAGAAGCAGTATATAGTTTGAGAACAGGACAATGTTTATAGATCAAACTAAACATAAATTGTCTAGATCTAACATGAATTTAAGGTTATAAGCATCAAGGTTTAATTGTAATCTTGATATGAATATTATGTTTGTATTTTTGCATGCTTATGGGTGTGCAATTGAGCACGTCAGTGCATGTACATAGGTGTACATCCATGCATGTGCAGACGTACATTTGTGCAGCCATTTTCCTGCATGCAAATACATACGTGCTTCAATGCATGGTAATCTTGCTGTCAGAACTCATAAATAAATGGAAAAAATAAGACTACAATTCTATAAAATGTTAGTTTTTAGGGAAAAAGGAAAGAGTTGCATAATCAAAATCTGGAATGAAACGGGAGAAGTCGATCGATTAAATAGTATTATATTGACAAGAAAATGACCTGAATATGGTCGCATTCTTCAATAAAGAACCGTAGTCTCTCATTCATCTCTTCTAACTGCAAGCTTCCTGAAAGAACATCCTTTCCAATGCCATAATCATCAAACTTTTGGATGTCCATCCACGAACTATGAAGTTCATACAAGCTTCGAGGGTGATACTGAACCTTGGAAAAGTCTGTCCAAAACTTAACATCAGTTTCTAGGCATTCAATCCGGCCCTTATCTTGAACTTGCCTCTGAGAACTGCTCATCACTTCACCAGAATCATCCTCTGAAACATCTAAAATCTCATGCTCTTCCGCAGATAAGCTTTGCAGAAATAAATTCTTTTTGTGAGGTTCTGCCATGCATCTGGATACATTGCCAGTCCTGCACATTGTTTAGATATAAGGCTTCACAAGGATCAAAGGCAACAGAACAAAGACAAAGGTAAATGAACTCATTTGTAAGTAGGCCTTGCCATGTCAGGATATCTGTAGGGTCAGATAATGAAATATCTTCATATAGAGAACCAGAAAGACCTAGGGAACCCAGAGACCCTGCAAATATATTAGCAAAATGAAAAGTTAAAAAGTAAATGACACAGATCTCTTGGCATTTGCTATATAAGCTCATAAGAAAAATAACGGATGTCACAAACTGACCCATGAGAGTGGCTATTTAAAGGATTTCTTTTAGAAAAAGGATCACAAATCAGATGATGAATTAATCTTCATGTGCAATAAGCTAACTGTCTTAAAGTAAATGATGCATTCATATATATATATATATGTTAATACATGGTTACATTCATAAAAATCTACAGACTATACATAGATATATATACACACACATATATAAACATGTCTGATCTAGATATGTGTATGTGCACACACGATAATGCGTCTCCTGAAAACATGTCAACTTATGATTAAAAGGCCTTGCTGCTCTTTATCTTGAAATCAAAATATAACAAGTCATCTTTTGTATGTGTAAGAATCATCTTTCAATCATAGATAAGGATCCCTTTTACTTACCCCAACAATCCAAAATTTTCCCAATTTGTTTCTTATGCCAAATGAGACTTTCATATCATTTAAATAATGCATCAAAGCAGATAACATTCAATAGTTTAATCACTGCCATCGTATCAAGTAAATGATAGATAAAAATGGCATACACCATTTTAGCCACCTATGTTTATCGGTTATTACTGTTATCGAGGATCATTGCTTCATAAACCCTTATAACTTACCAGTGTGCAAATAAATTTAGTTATATTAGCAGTAACAAGCAATGGAAAGAACGATCACCTTGAAAATTGATGGATATCAATCGAGGGCAGTATGTAGGAATACCCTGCAGAGTGCAAATAAGTAACATGTAAGCATAGCTTCCAGTTTTCGAATAAAGGATGGTTAATGGGCTGCCACTAAACATTTTCCACCTATAAGCGACTTCAGATCAAACGAACCCATGTATCATGATCTTAATGAATTAAAATGAAAGAACTGCCCCACCTTCACTTCAAGAATGGGAAAAAACACAGTTGTGGGATCTTCTCAAAGTATATATGTACTATGTCATGACATTGTTTGAAAAAGATGAAGAAGTGATATGTTAATTTCCTTGAATGAAGGCGAGGACTCCAAATGACATTGACAGGAAAAAGAAATATAAAAGTAAAAGTTTCTCCATATCTAACATGGATTGATGTGATCACAGACATGTATACATAGCATCCTAGTTAACCTATTATTCATGTTTGTTTCAAGGTTTGGGATGCCTAGAGCAACATTTTGTCATAGATGACTTGCAGTTATACCTTTTGATTATCTAGAGAACATGTGCGCTTCACCTTTGTGGAAATTGAACTAATCTATTGAATTTGACATCCTTATTCTAGACAAATGCAGTTATTCTACCGTGATAAATGTGTTACAGCCAAATCCACCTGTTGTGTTTCACCAGCACGATAAAGGACATCCATGTCTAAGGGTGAATTCTTGTAAATGGGATCTCCATCGGGTACCTCTGTCAGTCCAAGCAACTCATCCTGCAAACGTGAGAATGAAGTCAATAAACAATCTTAGCAATTAGCTTACATACATGAACAATCACATTCTGAAGGCTTTAGAGACATAAGAAGGCATAAGATATGCGATTTTATCGGTCCTAGCAGTGCACTTGCAAGCAACACTCTGTGTTTTGTTTCCGTTTTCTAATTCATCAAATGATTAAATATATAACATAATATAAATAATAATAATCAATACATAACAAAAGTAGAATTTTAAATTATTTACATAGCAACCACAGCAACCGAGTGACTAGTTGGATTTTGTAACCATCCTACTTCAATGGTCATACTACAAGACCACTTCAGGATGCAAGTAACTAATTCCCTTCAAGTAAACAGTACGAAATCATGCAAACAAGGCAAAAATCATCAAATAAACTAAATAAAAAACTTAATAAGTTACCTGAAAATTCCAAAAATGAGATCCAACGTAATTCGCAAAAGTACCAACTTGAATCGTTACAAGTTCCCTCATTTGCAGTAGCTTCTGTCGAGCAGAGCAAACAATCAGTCAGAACCTTCTTTCTTTCATGGTCAAAGGGGTAGATTTCTCTGAAAGATAATAAAATTGTACATTTGTGGTATAACTGATTCACATAAATGCAGTGTAGTCAAAGGCGAGGGGGAGAGTACGACGGTCAAGGGGAGAGAGAGAGAGACGGAAGAAGAGCCGGCTGGAGATCGCACGGAAGCCTCTCGCTCGAGGAAGACACGGCCGTCGTTCGCCGATGGAGAGGAAGACGCCGCGCAGTGATTAGGTTTTCCAGGGGCGGCACGGCCTCGTGCGCGCCGGGGAAGGGAAGAGACGTAGATCTAGTGGGGTGGGTGGGGAGAGACGTTAATATGGTTCGATCGAACTAGAATCGATGAACCAAATTGAATTAGGCTCGACCCAATCCCATTGCTGGCACAGGCGCACGCCTGAACCGCCCAGCTCCTGGGCTCAAGCAAATGCATCGATTATTAGGAACGTCATTTGACATAGCGCAGTCGGCGGCGGCGTAAATGGTGGCCTGTGCCGACGACGAGAAGGGCGTCGAGCGGTCGAGGCAAGCAGGTAGAGAGACTGCGGTCGGATAAAAAGGGGAAGACGAGGCGGAGGTAGCAGCCACGTGAAGGGCGTAGGGTTCGCGAAAAAGAGTCGTTATATATATATATATATATATAACAATTGCTAAATGTGATTAGCAGTTCATAGTTTGAATTAAAAATGTTATAATAGAATAAATGGCAAAAAGCATACATATATGTATGCGTCCTTAATAAATATTTTTTTTTTATATTTTCTCTCATATATTGAAGTAAATATATATCCCCTTTAAAGCACGAAAACTTATCACTATAGTTAATCTACAACCGCTGATCATTAGCGTGATGACATTGCGCATTTTAATATCCCCTTCGAAAGTACTAGGAAAACATGATGAATCAAATAATTAATGGAAATAATAAAAACTATTTTAGATATTTGAATTTTTATTTTTATTTACAATCAGTGAAAATCGTAATTCATGGAAGTCATGTCCAATAATGTCATTAGTGGGGGATTTAGAGGGATATATATGAAAAATTAAAACTTTTATGAAGTGACATATTTACCAATAGTAAAATTTGAAGGTATTATTTAACTTAAGCACAAGATGTGAGTCAATTAGAAACAAGCTGATTAAACACAAAGTGAAATAGAGGGAGGGATTAATAAAGGATCCGAAATCACTAACTAGTTTAATACCATAATAAACATCTTAATTGGGTGATCAACAACTCTCAAAAGCCCAACCAATTAGGAATTGATATAATCTATATTAAACTCTAACATGATAGTTCGGAATCTGAGTATTAGCCACTACCAAATTAAGCACGAAATGAAGAAAGAAAGAAAGAAAAAAAGTAAAAAGAAGTTCTTCGTGAAGGCATCCACAGGCCAACGATTCCCCCATTAAGAAAGGCTGCGGAACTATACTACACCAGCAATCAACCATGTCTTGCCATGTTATAATAAATCTGATATTATTTATATACATATACATATATGTATGTGTGTATATATATATATATATATATATATATATATATATATATATATATATATATATATATATATATATTTATATATCAGATATATATGGAAGCACGAAGCTTAGAAAATTCACCGGTTTGATCATCATGGCCACATGTCGCAGATTAATTCCTGGAGGTCGCGTTTCCCATATGGATCGCCACCGGCAACTGCTGCTCCGCTCTAGGTCACGTCGGCGTCTCGTCGGGATACGCGAACGAGTTGTTTCGAGACGTCTGCCGCGACCGCGGCGTCCTCGGGTGGTAGTGTTTCTGCCGGTTCCCCTTCTCGCCCGCCACCTCCTCTTCCTCGTCGTCGCTCGAGACCTTGCACTTCTCGCCCAGGATGATTGTTTTCTTCCATATCGAGTCCTCCGAATCACCTCCTCCGTTCCCGCTCCGTTCTCTCCTGCTGGTCCTTATCTTCTCCGGGAGCCCCTTGCCGAAGCTTAACGACATTTTCCGCTTCGAGGCGGACGCCGGCAGCACAGTACTGGGAGGGATTGGGCCATGCGTCGCGACGTCGGGTGTCATCTCGATCACCGTCACTTGCTCCTCCTGCGCCTCCTGATGCGGTTCTACTTCTCCTTGTTCTGTCGTCGCTTGGACTGTGGGTGTCGTGGTGGTTTCGGATGCGGGCTTTGCGACGGATTCGTTGTGTGGTGACGGTGGGGATGCAGATGGAGGGTCGCTCGGGGGCTTGCGCTCGGCGCAGAGCGAGACGATGACGACCATGGCGGCTGCGACCCACGCAACGACGAGGGAGATGAAAAGGGCCGAGTGGATCAAGGTGTGGGCTTCCGATGGAAATGGTATACTTCTTCCCATTCTGGTTATGAATGAACGACGCGGAAGAAGCTTCTTCTCTATTCCAAGCACACAGATGGTGACAGGATGTCAGATCATCGAGTGTTGGATCGAGTTAACAACGATCATCACGAGGGCAAAGAAAAGAGAAAAAACCAACATCTTTGTTCTCCTCTCGAACGAAACTGGTAGAATTTGGTGGATGATAGAGGAGAAAGAAGATGGGATCCTGGTGTTGGTCACTCCTTGTGGTCGTAGGAGAATTGGTTGGTTCATCAAACTGAAATATACTATATTAAGGTCATCTTAGAAAAGGAAAAGTCAAAAGAGAAAGCACAGCCACCCGTAGCAATCCATAAACATATAGTTGACTTTTCCTTGTATCCACATCGATATGGTTGCTTCTAATTGAGGAAAGGGGTCGAGTTTCATGTCGGAGCAACTGCTTCTGCTTTTGGTATCGGATTCGGCTTCTTGAACGAAGACTACATGACCGACGACAATGGTTGTGGTGCCGGATGTGTCCAGGCCGGAGAGGTTTGATCCGATCAGCCGGTGAAAGAGAAGAAACGAAGGCGCCCGGTAGCAGTAACATGAACCGGAGAGCTCACAGTTACTACGGACGTTGTTCTTGGTGCAGCCTGACAGAATCATACGGAAATGGAACTCAAATGATGTTCTGTGACCCGACACAAATGTGTCTTTTTGAGTGTAGCACTTGCATTCTCGATTGAATTTGGAATGGCATGGGCTTCCTCAATTTGGATGCCGGTGGAACAGAGCTGCAAGAAAGATCATGTTTCTTTTATACAGAGCATGCACAACTCCTATTCTCTGTATATATTACCTCATAATTTGTTATACAAAACAACTTGAGGTGAGTAGATTTACCATACTTTTTCATCAGGAATTAGAAATGTTCGAAGGGAAGATAAAGACGAAGTTTATTCTCTTCAAAAAGAATTCTACACAACATTAATTCTATCGCCTTATCAATGTGCAAAACAAAAGAATTGACTCTTTACAAAAATTAACCTCATTTTGAGAGGAACCAAGAAAGAGAGCAAAAAAAAAAAGAGAGAGAGGAGATATGAATCGGATCAGTTAACAAATATACAAGGAAACCAAAAAACGAAAAGGAGAAAGAATTAGTTGGCCAGCATTTCTCTCCTCCATTCCTCTTCAAGTTGCATGTCGATCGAAGCTTTGCATGCAGATGATGGTACTGGCAAGCTGATGGATCAGCGGCGTCTGTGTTTAGGAAGAGTAAGTGTGATCGTGGGAGCAGGAAGGCTGATTCCAGCAAGCGTGGGGGATAGCCTCATATCAGAGTTTGGACGGGGAGATACGATCGGCTCATCAGGGGGAGCCGTGGAGCTTGGTGACAGGTTAACTTGCTCGAGTGCCTTAAACTGAAGATCCGTGGGGTACTTGCGAACACACCTGATGCGATGCCCAGCCCCAGTTGTGCAGTTCTGATGGTGGTGATCGACCGATCCAGAAGTGGTCTCGACATTACTATCTTCGGGTATCGAAGAACATAGATGGCCCTCTTCTACCTCATTTTCACTCTGGTTTCCTACTTCATGTGATGTAGATTCCTCTGCTACCTCTGTGCCCTTATCCATATCTGTCATCGAGTTACTCCTGTCCATCTTGAGTGAAGAGTAGTCATCGTCGTCACCAGCAGGACATTTCTGAAGATTATTTGACAATACATCAGTCATCTTGTAGGATTCATTTTACCAGGAATCTAAAGAGAACCTTCTTAAAATCATCTCCCTTGGTCATGCATAACAGTGCATCTAAAAGAGGTTTTCTTTTCAAGAAATTCTATTGCATGTGAGGCTAGAAACACCACCTATCATTTGCTATGTAAATAGTTGATGAGGAAAGACAACATTACCTGGACATCAGTGAGGTCGACATTGTTGTCTTGAAGAAAACTGATGAATTCCTTGAAATTTTCTTCAGTCGGGAGGTAATGTCCACTATATGGCCAAACAACCTACAGGAAAGGAACCACAGGAAATAAGACAACAGAAAACATGTTGTCGCTAACTAAACGATCGAGGTTTTGCTAATAAGCACCTTCAGAATTCCCTCTTTCACGATCAGTCTTCCTGCAGCTATGGTAGCTCCACCAGCAAGAAAACTCGAGTGGTGAAATGACCCCTTCATTTTCTGCTCATACATGGAAGTGGAGAATTAGATGTCTGAAAAAGAATCAAACAGCAAGGGAAGATCTTAAAACTACCGAACAAACGAAGCATGATAACTAAAGAATATATCCTGGTAAGTAGTAGTAACATAGCTGCTGACAGGTACAGAAGAACTAATGTGAAACATGGCAACTTTTTGTAGTTAAGAATAGAAGTTTATGTGTTTCATAAATTATATTAAAAAAAATCCAAAACCAGGGATGTGAAATTTACCTGCCCCACGTACAATGTGCTGATTGTGCTGAGAACAAATATCCATTTCGACCCTTCGGTAGTGTCCACAAACGTTCCGCTTTGCTTGTATACGAATTTTCCAGACTCCAAATTGACCTCATAAGC
Source organism: Musa acuminata AAA Group (assembly GCF_036884655.1). Lineage (NCBI taxonomy): Eukaryota > Viridiplantae > Streptophyta > Magnoliopsida > Zingiberales > Musaceae > Musa > Musa acuminata. Next base: position 32,913,395 of record NC_088336.1, read on the forward strand.
CTGCCTTTCTTTCTGAACAAAAATGACATAGATATGAATTGATGAAGGTTCAGAGTTTCAAATTCGACGATCTAAGGTCATTTAATCAGCGAGCGACGTACCGGTCCGAGATAGTTAACACATTCCTGGTGAAGTTTGTTTCTAGGACACTTTGCAAGATTCACTTCTTTGCCATCACCAATGTCCAACCTGAATTTTCCACCCGAAAAGAAGATCAGGACCAAACTAAGCTGAAACTAATCTAATAAGAAGAGAAAAATGAAGATGGATGGATGTAAGCGAACATAGTTACCAGTAGAAAAACGGTTGCTTGCTCTCGCTTATGAACCATTCGTCATAATAAAGATGCAGATTGTGCCCGTATCGATGGCGCGGGTCGATCTGAAAGCGAAGACAATACCGGTTATTCATTGCACTATCATGGCTAGATAATTCATTTGCACCACAAAAGTTTGTCCCACTAGATGTCTTTCTAGGGATTTGACTATCACCGAGTCAGTACTGGATTTGATTCGCATTTATTTCACAAAAAAAAAATTATTAATTTTGTAAAAATTGTCTTGACCTTCCCCCCTTCACCCCCCCCCCCCCCCTATATGTTTAATAGAATCATTCACAGCAGGTAAGTAAAGAAAATTAACATACAGCTTCAAGCCAGTGTTGAAGTGCCAGCTTCTGTGCCTTGTTATTCTTGGACAAACCCTTACCAACCTACAAAAAGATAGAAAAAATGGATCACATAATTCCATTCAGGAAGAAGCTTGAGAGTGATACTATGGTGCATCTGCATATCAGAACTATAAAAACAAAACACTGGTGATCGGACTACCTTGGCTGCCCTCGTTAGTGCCCTTGCCCAGCGTGACGCTGCTGTCTCTGGCTTTGTACCACCGAAAAAAGATATTGAGCTGTGCTTGAGTGAGGCAAAATCGAATGCCTTCCACCTGAAACCAAAAGACAACACACAAAAGATGATCAGAGAAAACCTAATGAATTGGTACCACCAATACCAACAGAAGCCTTTTTATACAAACTAACCATAATTCCTCAACAACAACTGCACAATCTGCCAAATTTCTTCGTGTCCGATAACTTTTGTACACCTTTTGCAACTTGACAGCCGCTGCATCGAGGTCTTTTATAAGCCTTAGGGACTCCAAGAGACAATTTTCTGGGTTCAACTTGAGATCTGCATCATTGCCAATCTGATCTGCAGAATAAGGTTCCCTTTTAACATCTTCCCTATGCTGATTCTTGGGTGAAACATTAGTTTCCAGCTTGGTTTGGTCCTGGCACCAATTTTTGAAGCTTAATGATTCTTTCAAGGAAGAACTCGATTTAGTGCTGGTCTCTGACTCATTTTGTTTGCAGCTGTTTGATCCTGGGATCCGCTTGACATCCTTCTCCATCGAACTCAACGATCTAACATTCTCAACCTCCTCTGCCAAATCAAAAATCTTGCTTCTCATGAGTTCGATCCAGGTGAACCAGAGCAACGAAACAAATATGCCCATCAAGGTAACTTCAACTCTTCGATTTAGAAATTGCAAAAATTGTCTCCTGCCATACATAGCCAAAATGCACCGGTGTCAGCTGCAACGAAGTAATTGATTTCCATGGTCGAATGTTGATTGATTGAGGTGAATGCATTGATAGAAACATGACAACATACTTCTCGGATGCAGGTAAAACAAATTTCAAATCGTTCTCTAAATGCTGAAATGCACGGCGCGGAAAAGGGGGTGTGAGCAACAAAAGTATGGTCCTGATGAAAACAAGAGAAACGAAGGTCTCGTCCTAATTGAGATTAATTTAGTGCAATTGCGTTTCCTTCAATCGCAAAAAGAAAGCTTGTTCTATCTTGTTCATAGTGCTGTATCCTCCAGAAAAAGAGGCAATTGAAATTACAGCGGTAACTCGATCGACCTAACAATGTTTATCATTTGCAACGCACCGGAAATCAAATTACAGCAGAATCAAATCAATGCACCATAAACAACCCCGTAGCGCACGGGATTAGAAACACCAATGACACAACCGATAGTAACAAAATTGGGTAACAGGAAGACCTAAAAATCGAACTTTTAGCGTGAGAAAATGTTTCTTCCATGTTACCTCTGAATCCGGGAAGAGAATGCGAGCAACCCTGGAAACGAGGAGAAGAAGCGCTCGATCAAGAGGGGCGACAAGAAGCCAAAGCAACCGGAAGCGAACAACCACCCGGCGGCTGACCGATTCCTATTTGCTGTCGTGGATGGGCATGTCGATTTCGTCAGGCAGGACGAAACGAGTCGCCCAGAAAAATACGAAGGCAATGGACAAGACGGACTTCAAAGCCTCGAACGGTAAATTCTTGGAGGGAAAGCCAAATGGTGAATTCTTGCAGAAAATGCAGTGGACTGCAGGGGGAGGGGCGCCTGGGGTGGGTCCTCGGAGGTAGGTTTCTTGGTGGGAAATGTTGGGAGCAACCAGGATTTTGATGCAGAAAGGGAACGCGGAGGGAGGGAGACGAGGAAAGGGTCAAACTTCACAGTTAGAGAGGGCTCCTTGGGGTTTGGTTGTCAAAGCAATGTGATGTCATAATTTGAGGAAGTCAAACGTAGTTCGTGAAATCCCTGTGCTGTTGAGAAGAGACATATTTAGATTAACACGGACCCGCCGCGTCTCTCCCAGTTAATACCTAAATGACTCATTTGCCCCCAGGTACACCGTACCAACCGCTTCCGATGGACGTTGGTGGAGCCTAAAGATGCCAATTAACTCTGAATTGGTCCGATCACATCAGGTTTGACCAACTTTGACGAGGGAATAAGAGGGATTGTAATATTATCTTGAGGACCAATTTAGAGTACGGGAATTAGGGGATGAATACGGAGTTACATTCTGTAACATAAATCCAGCGTCAGCCATGCACTCGAATAGAATGCTGGAACGACTCTTCGCGTACGCCTCATTTGCAACGCAGACATCACTCGAGGTAGCATTAAACGTGCGGCTGGTGGTCTCCCCGTCTGAGGCACGAAACGGTCCGTTTCAACGATTGACCAAGACAGCTTGTCAAACCACGCGGCGAAGGGGCTCTCTCTGGAGTTGCTTGTCGACGAGGTTCTCCGGTCCTGTCGATGTCATAGTTTTCCACTATTTTGGTAGGGAGGAACAGCTCGGCCCCGTACAGACGACGGAGAATTAGAGGTTGACTGAAGCCAACGTCGGTGAAAGACCTTGCCCCAGTACGCCGTTGACTCTCGAAAAGTCAGAATTAGTTGCGCTAATACGTGATGTCGACAAGCATGGTGGCAGATTGGTTGACTCGGACCACGTTAAAGGAGGGGGAAAGAAATCTTCTGCTCGTCAGTCGATGAGGTTGAGGAGTTTTCCGCTCTTCGTTGGCCCCTTTATGATCGCATTCAATCACGTAGTCCCTTTAGGTTGCGGCCTGTCGACGAGTGCTCTCGATACGAAGTACAAATTAGAATCAAAGTTTTCATCCGTTGAACTCACCAAGTAACATGTGATGGATTGGATTTCGATTGCGTCGGTGGGCGAACTCGGAACAATGCGCCCAGCACAGCATCCGAGTCCGAGTTAACCGTCCTTGTCAAACCACGGAGCCCATCGCATCAATTTGTGACGATGATGCGGTGGCTATCGCCATTTGTTCCCATGCTGTGGGCCATGCGATGGAGACATCCGGAGAGTGGGAGTTTGGCAGGACACGTGTGAGGCTAGGACGGTCCAACCAAATCTTATGGTACGCCTCGTCGCTTTCGCCGGTCTGAGAATGTCCGGGGCGGTCTCATTGCAGGGAGAGCGCGCGAGCCCGTGCCGCACGATTCCGTCAAGGTGATCTGATCGACGGCGGTGATTGCAGACGGGACGACTCGCCGTCTACAAGGATATGGGCGAATTTGCCGCACGATTCCGGGAACTCCACCGGATTCCACGCGTCAGCACACCGTCACACCAGGATATGGACGGTGGGCCCCACGGTAGGATTTCCACTAGATGGACGTCTCGGCCTCGCCGAACGATTTAGTACTCGACCGGGATGGACGGTTGAGATGAGAAGAAGATGGGATGGACGGTTGAGAAAGAGAGCGCATGCTATTGGCCGGCCGTCCTCGCCGAAGCAGCGGGGAGACGGGTGTTGCGAACGTCCGTAGCAGGGCCCTCTTTGTAGGAGGAGGTGAAGGGCATGGTGGAGCAGCTCCATGCTCGTGTATCACTTTTACGTGCTTTTGTAAATGTGTTGGGCATGCAGCGCATGGTTAGAAAGTGTCGATGAAATCATTAGATGTTCTTCACAAGATCAAACATCGATGTCCTCTTCGTTTGCTTCACTATTCTTTTTGTTTCTCCTTCGGTTACTGAGAAAGCTGATCATTCTGGGATTTATTGTTTTGGTGTGTAGCTGTTGTGTTCTCTATGTTCGTAAACGCAATCTGCAGCAATGCTTTTGGCTGAGGATTCTCCTGGAAACCGCAATGATTAATTATGCCTCCAGAAACTAGTTCGGACTTTGCTGCAAGTGCCTGTTTCCACTGTTTTGTCAGTCAAGTGACTTCATCAGCTGTTTTCTTGTGTGCTTCCTTTCTCTCCGACTGCAGTACTTTTGTCATTTCAAGTCATATTATGAGTCACCCGTTTAAAAGATGTCGCTGCTTGTTGGCGGTCTGCAATTATATTAAATGCTGATTGTCGCTGAGCGCTTAAAGATTTGTATACAGTACTTGCAACGAAAATGGTAAAGATTGAGGTGAAATTAATTTGCAGATAACTTTAATGAATTGCCACGCGTACTTTAACCATGCTGTTTAGGTCAATCAAATCGAGGGCAGAGGTGGGACTACACTTCAATGTCATTTCTGCTACAAATATCAACATTATTTGAGGATTAAAAAGGTGGAGTGATTGACGTTTCTTGGCGTCAAATTGAGATTCCTTTGATATTTATAGAACCATACACCCAAATTATTGGCATTATGATTTCTTGATATCAAATTGTTGCATTTCTACTACTATAAATAGCATTATTAAGATTGTTGCTAATCTTAATAATCTTTCATGTGTATTTTATTTATTTCTATATCTTCTAAAAAAAATATATTTTTACTTCTTTATTGAATATCTAATCATTAGATCATTTTTACTTCGATATCACTCACTGAGATTAATAAATGAAGAAAATATAAAAAAGGATAATAAAAGATTAATATGGTTCAATAAATTCATGGAGAAAATAAAATTCAATATTAATTATAAGATTCTTAAATTATTTTTACTGAGTCAAATTTTTTTGTATACTAAGAATTTATATATATTTTTCTTTACCTTCTATAGAATCTTAAAGTATCCTTTTAGATTCCATAGTGAAAAACCCAATAATAGATAAAATATTTCTTACATCTTACTATTTAAAAATCATAGAGATATATAAAATATTTATAAAAAAATCGAATCTAAATTTAAAATTTTCATCTTTCACGAAAAATCCTTCTCTTTCTTTGTCATCAAAATATTTATCGATCTTAATAATACTAAGAGTAAGTAGAATAATTTATAAGAGGCTAGAATGTTTGGCAAAATTAAAATTTAGTGGATTATCGTCTTCAATCTTAATATATACACACATATGTAATTTTGCGTAAATAGAGCGACGCGTGTCCTTTTAATTGGACAATACGATTTTAGATTGCGTTTTCCAACGGGGAGGGATGGGTTGGGGTTCTGCAGCGGTGTTTGGGGAGTTCATGGCAGACACTACTTTATGAAGTCTTTACCCGCATCCACTAATGCAAGAATACATACGTCATCCGTTTGAACCACGGTAAGTAAGAAAGGAGCCAATCTCGTTTCGCCCCCGCCTTATCACCCCCCCGAAGTCATTGTTAATAGTGGAGATTTGACGAAGAAAGTAACAATTCGGCAGGAATCCATTCCTTCCTTTCGTCCTCCTTTGTGGGTTGCCCCGTTAGGCTCCGCACCCGTCCCCTCTACCTGCCTTGTGGTGAGAGCAACGCTACAATGGACCCATATCCACCTTCATGGCTGACGTTAAAAGACACGCGCACGTGTAGCTCGTTGCATGGCGCGTTTCGGGGCGGGGGACAGTGACGTCAGCGATGCCCCTCCCCTTGTACCAAAGAACATCTGTGGCGCGTGGTGGGGTCAGTGACGCCATCCGTTTCCCCCACCCCCTATCCCGTCACCCTCGTGTGATGTCACCTCCCATGTGACCCCGACGCCACCGTCGCTTCCGCCTCAGATAATTTTGCCTTCCTTTTCTCTGATGATATAAACGCAACTTCTCGTCCCTCTTCATCAAGTATCAGCGAGCTCGATGCACGGGGCGCTAACGATCGATGGGGACGAGGCGCCGGAGAGGAGGATGGAGCGGATGATAAGGGAGAGCCCGGTGGTGGTGTTCACCCGGCGGGGATGCTACACGTGCGACGTGATCCTGCGGCTGCTGGCGGTGGTGGGGACGCACGCGACGGTGATCGTGCTTGAGGACGGGGAGGCGGGGCCAGCGGCTCTGCCCGCGCTCTTCATCGGCGGCGCGGCCGTCGGCGGCTTCGAGGGGCTCGTGGCGCTCCACCTCGGCGGCCGCCTCGTGCCGCGCCTTCGAGAGGCCGGCGCCTGACTCGCCCCATAGGCCGCCGAGGTCAATATTGTAATATTATCTCCATTTGCCCCGCTCGATATGCCGACCGTCTATGAATGCATTTAACTTGTTACTCGCTTGCCTAACCGCCCTGTGGTTGATAGAAACCTCGTGCGACCAATCTCACGGAGGGTAGAACGGTGAGTAGACAATAAACCCGATGGGAAGGGAAGGGAAGGGGTGCAATTAAAGGGGTGAAGTGCAACTATTAATCACGCTATGTTCACAATTTTACCGAGTTTGTGATTTTTTTTCCTTTTTTTATATGAATTATTGAAAGAAGACTGTGGAAGGATGGGAGTCAGCATAAAGATGTATCTCATATTCGCATAATCAAATTTAAATTTGATATTTCCGAATTTTATTTATTCATCAAGCTTTGATATCATATTAAAAAATAAATAATTCTTCAAATATTTAGTAATATGGATTTATTATGTTCACACGAACGAATTTTTAGCATAATGTCAAGTTGCCGTGTCGGGCGAAGAAAGGACTGCGGGAGAGAACAAATGAAAGTTTACGTGAGATGACGTTGAAGCATCCTTGCATCAGTTCATGTTATTGGTTTCTTTTGTAAAAGGAACGGACAAAACAAAAGCAGTGGTGGAATCGGAGGATGAGATAGAGAGTGTGAGTGGTGCAGAGCGAAGTGGTCGTTGATATGACCAAAAAAAGAGCGAGGAGGTGTAATGTTTATTTTTTTATCAGTCATGGATTATTGTCCGACCGGCTCCGACCAAAGGCACAAACTTATGATGTGTATTTGCTGTATCTATTGAGTTCATAAACGTAATCGGAGGAAAAAATGATATTATATATATATATATATATATATATATATATATATATATATATATATATATATATATATATATACTTTAAGATCACATAAATTCAATTCTTGATTTGAATATGATCGCAAATATTAGAATAACGCGCTTACAAAACAGGTTTTTATTTTACATGTCATAGTAAATATGGGTTCGGACGTTACTATGTGTAGGTTTTTAGCGGAAGGCACATGTGACTTGTGTCTCTTGCCTTACAAATGGGTTAGCACCGCCTTCCCCAATTCAAAGACGAGGCAATTCCTCAGGTGGAGGGGCGGGAAAGATAAGCCGAGCGGAGGGCGGAGGAAGAAAGTGGCATCGCGACTGCTGACGATGGAGGACGAGGACTACCTACGGTGGTAGGTTCCGATCCGGCTGATCTGTAGTTGGTTCACCAACCACGACCTCCCTTCGCCCTTGTTCTCTTTCCGGTTTGCCTATCTCCTTCTCCACCCTACCCTCTCTGCCGATCGCTTGGATTCTTAGCGTTTCTTGTGATTCTAGTCTTCTACGTTTCGTTGTTTCTTCGCTTTAGGATTTCGTCAAGGATTCTTGCTTCTTGAGCCTGCTAATTTCAAGAAATGTTTGCGGTTTGTTTCTTTTGGGGACGCTAAATAGAGGGTTTTCGCTTCTGGGTTCATGGTTTGAGTCGAACATGACATCGTATGTTGTGGATGTCATGTTCTTTTCTTCTTTTTCTTTTATGTCTCTGGTACCGATGGAAGAAACGAATCATCGTGATATCGGGAAGTAGGAAGGTTTTGGGTCTTGGTTTTGCTCCGAGGGAATATAAATAGAGAGAGAGAGGTTGGAAGGCGATATAAATTGAGACATTCTATGTTTGTTCGAATTCTCGATGGTGAAGTAGAGGATAAGTCTTCTGTTTTCTCGTTTCTTTGTCTGGTTTAAAAGAATGCATCGGAAGGCTTAGTAATAGAAGTATTTTGGTTGAGTTGGGATGGGAATAACAGACGCTAACTGCTCAATGCTTGGTTGTGCTTCCCAATTCGTTTCAGGTGTGGAGTCGATCGTGTCTTGATGGACTTGCGTTACATCGAACAATCGCTAACACTCCCGGCCTCGGACCCAGATCTCTCAGACGCGTCAGACACTTGATCGACACCATTAAGAGTCGTGCTGGAAGGGTTTGTGAGGTCCTACGGACTCCCTCGGCGTCGCACGTGAGTCGGTGGTAATTAAATAAAGACTTCCAATTTGAAAGCGTCGGCTGCGATCTCTCATCAGGCACTCCAGGACCGACCATCACGTTCCATCGGGCAAACACAACCGTCCGATCGAAGGTGTAATCGTGCGCCCGGTCGTCCAATCCTTTAGCCACCCTCATAATGCTCCGCTTTCCAGTGTTCCCGCCCATATCACGGGAAACGAAACGGATCCCCTCCATCTGGTTATCGGCCGTCGCCCGTCTCTCTCTTCTCCCTCGCTTCCGCTTCCGCTTCCGCTTCGTACTAGTTTGCGGGGATCGCGGTGAAAGCCGATCCGTCGCTTCCCCCTCCTCCTCGGCACCGGATCGCTCCTCTTTTCGTTCTTGTTCGTCGCCGTCTTCTTCGGGCTCGCCTACTTTGCTGAGGCCGGGGACTCGGAGGCGGCCAACGCGACGGAGTCGCGCAAGGGATCGGCTAAGGAGGGCACCTTCGCCGACACGATCGACCGCGTGCTCCAGAAGGAGTTCCCAGAGAGCGAGCAGAGTGGCGGGGGTTCGTACGAATCTGAGCTCCTTTACTCTTTTTGTTCTTTGTTCCTATGGTCGGTTCCTTGATGCGTGCCTGCAAATGTGATACGGGAGGAAGCTGATTAGGGTTCTTGAAGGTTGGATCGATGCTTCTTTCGTTGGTGGTCGCGGATCTTGGCTCTTGATTTCGGTGCTTTCATGAACTCAGCACCGAAATCAAGAACCAAAATCCGCAACCACCAGTAGGAATCGCAGAGTTCATGAACGAAGTAGGTGTTTGGGATCCCTGCTGGTTTCTTTCCCTAGTAAAACAATTAAATCAGGAAACCCGTTGCTTTTTCACTTTCTTGGATGCTGAAATTGCACAAGGGACTTAGACCTGTGGAGACTCAGAGAATGGGAATCATACGGCCGTCTGTTAGGGCTGCTTTGCAACAAGTCCATAGATTGGTCCATTTGTGAGATCTGAAGTTCAAATTTATCCCGACTCCCTGGAAGGTTGTTCACATTTAAGCGTGTCTAGCCTGGTTATGCTATGTCGGTTGACGTATTATGTTTTGTACTTAAAAGATTATGCCACCTCCAACAGATCATTCACTTGTTTTCTGATCCTTCACGTTCCGACCACCAGATTTATCTGCAATGCTATTAGGCAGATGTACACCATATTTAGACTTTATTTTGACTACAACTGGATTTTTATACTTGTGTAAGAAAATCAATTTAACCATTTTATTTCTTCTCCAGAAACGGACCCTGGTGGCTTCAACAACAGTGTTGCCGAGAAACAGGTATAACTTGTGCAAACATCAGTAATTTGATGCTAGATGAGTTTGATATTTTGATTACATTTCTCGTCTTGCATATAACTTTTTTATTTCAGTTGCATGCAAGAAGCTGTTTCTTGCTGTCTTTGTTGGTTAGAATTTTTTCAAGATGATGGCTCAAATACGTCTTGCATAATCAACTTTTATTGATGTTAAGTCTTTGTAATTGTTGCCAGATGAATTTATCTGGATGAGTTGAGTTTTTCTTTTGATACAAACTATATAACGTAACAAGGATTGAAATATTGTATCATACCGAAATTTTGAAATTCGCTCGGTACAATACGATACTATATATTGAGCGATATATTTTATTATACCGCTCGGTATATATATATATATATATGTATATTCTGAGAACTTGAGGTGGATAATTACATAGCTTGAGTTATTTTTCCTGCTTTTCTTTATTGGGCAGTTCTTGAGACTGTAGCTAGAGTTACATCAAAGAAGGACAAAACCAAAGAAGAGAAGCATGTGACTCTGCTTTGTCAAATATTCTTTAGTTATATGGCTCTTGTCTTCTCCATCTCCTCTCGATCGCTTGTTGTGATTCTGGTGATTTCGCCAAGGATGCTTGGTTCTTGAATGTGCCGATTTCAAGAAATTTCCCGTGGTTTAAAGATTCGCTGGGGGAAACAGATCTTGGTGACGTTGGGGTGATTGTGTTTCTTCTGGGTTCGTGGTTTGAGTGAAATGTGACATCAACAAAGGTTTATGTTGTGGATGCCATGTTCTTTTCGTCTTCTTTTATCTTTCTGGAACTGGTGTAAGAAATGGATCATCGTGTTGGGAGTATGGTATTGTTTCTTGGTTCTTGGGTTTACGTACATATTTTCTATATTATTTCAACGAAACGTGGTGACACTGGATTGAGATTCTCGGTTGGCAAAGTAGGGAATACCTATTCTGCTTTTGCGTTCTTCTTTTGTCTTCTTTTCTCTTTGAAAAAGATCGTTGCCGTGGTTTTGCATTAGCTGTTTTTGGTTTTGGGTTGTGGCAAGGGAACAACACTCACAAAGGAACACTTAACTGCTTAATGCCAGGTTGTGCTTCCCAAGTCACTTTCATCTATAAATCATTTTTAGATTCTTTCTCATGCAAACTAAAGCACTATTCTTGATTTCCTAACATCTTTCTTCAACTAATATCATCACATGTTCATTGTTTTGTTTTTATTGCAAAATCTATCATAAGATATTGTGACATTCAGGGTGGTAGGATAGGCATTAAAGTTTTTATCTGGCTTGTTCCTTTAAAGATATTATACTTGCAGACACTTAAACAGTTTGATTGTGTAATTGAAGTCTCATGTGTTCAGCACCAACATGCATTTGAATTATATCCATGCACCAGGATAACACCGGTGCATGTTACATTTGATATATGCAAACTCTTACATTTTGACATTCATCTTCTTTTTTTTTGTGCTTAGAGAATTGGTGTATCTTCTAGTTGTATGTTCATCTTTGTTTGGTAGTAGTGTCTTCTATAGCAAAAGATAGTGGACATAATCTCATCAGCTTTATTTAATTCTCTACTGTACAGATCAATGGATGTAACTTAGTCAGACAGTCCTGGTCGTAGCAAATTGGGAGGTTGTGAAACCAAAGACTTGAGCTGCAAAGCACACATATACGGTAAGTGTCATGGTCATTGGTTATGTTGCTTTGCATGTTTAATTTAGCATCTGAGCTATTAGAAATATATATATTTATTTCCTCAAGTGTGAAACTTACACCTGATTCAATAGTTACAAATCACAATAGTGGATCTTTAATTTATGGGTTTACCAGGTAATTGAACTTTGTATAGTTTTTGTATTCAACGTTTCAACGATAGTAGACCTTATTGCATCCCTTTCCTGCTCAGGCCTTGTTTGTGTATGTAATGAGTTCAAAGTTTCTTTGCAAAAGAGCGTGCGTTTTACCATTTTTTTATAATGATCATGCTGATCGAGTATGACGCCATTTCCACGATGATGGATCTGCAAGATTGTTGCTGGTTTGAGTCTTGGCTTTCAAATACAATATAAACTGAATTGTGAACTAAACTTCTTTGATAACTTAAGTTACTGGGTCTAAAAAATTGTAGTTGGTTATGGTTGTAAAGCTTGGAAGGGTTAGAAATCTTGGTTTTTGAAGACATTATAAACTGAACTATCATGTTATATGATAGTTATAACAATTATCATGCTATCTATTGTTATAACTATCTTAAGTTGGTTTTGTTAATTGTTATACAACAAGTAATTCTCATTTTCAGCTTGATGAAATATCACAATCTCCCTATGAGAAAAAGAAAAAAGCAATTATGCATCATAGTGAGCTACAACACTTTCTTCACAATTACATTGTTAATTTATTGATTGGACTGTGGATTTAAATTCAATAACAACTTCAATAGCTAAGTAGAGTTTTCTTCTAGGAAGTGAAGATCCTCTGTCTATTAACTAAGAACTAAATTAAGGTAAAATAGTAATAATGCTAGAAATAAAGCATCAAGTAGCTAAACATCCATTGCTCATGATTCGCTTTTTACTCTGCTTTTGGCAGCCTAGGTGAGGGTTGCCTGTCTTTTGTCTTCCCCATCTTGAATTGGAGCATATGTTGGAATTGCTTCATGAGTTATCCAACATGTATGCAATCCACTAAACAAGTTCTCATGTGCAAAAAGTATGGAATATAAATTAAAGTAGTTAGCTTATATTAGTTAGTTATATTAGAACTGATGTACGTACATTTTATTTATTTTATGGTATAATCTTGTTTTTTTCAGTAAACATTTACACAGGTATAAATAGGAGAGCGAGGAAACAGAGGGGGAGGAAAAGCTGAGGGATCTACCAAGGCAAAATAGTATAAGGTTGAAGGGTGAGAAGCAAGTGAGAGAGAGAAGAGAAGGAAGACAGTGAGAGGCCGAGGTGGGAGAGGAAGGCGAAAGTAGAGCAAGGTTGAGCTGGTGGAGTCGAAGGGAAAGGCAAAGGAGGTTGATGGGGGAGAGAAAGGCCAAGGTTAAGGGAGACGAGGAAGGCAAAAGAAATGATGTGTGTGTTCTGGACACATGATAAGAGGGGGAGGGGAGAGGAAGGTTATATGTGTGTTTTGGACAAGGAGAATAAGGGGAGAGGAAGGTTAATAAAAATATACATATGTATATATATATATATCATTTATTGATATAATTTGTAATGTTTATGTTTCATATATATGATAAATGATATGTATGTTTTTGACTTTTAAAGTTGAAATATATGCTTTTCATAAATATTATTATTGGCTTTTTACAAAATGTTAATTGAGTATTTTTAGTATTCTTCATAAGAATCAATGATAAGTTATTATAAATAAAAAAATCTTAATTAAGTTTCCTAATATACTCGATCAACATGCCCTTTCACTATCATTTTTATTTTGAGTAAATTGGCTAAGTATAAATTTGATTCACAAAACAATGATCATGTAAATTTCATATTTATATTTTAAAAAATATTTCAAATGATATAATTGTCATGAAAATATTTAAATTATGATAAAAATATATAACGTACGGTATATATTTGTTCAATGGTTATATAATATGATGAGTAAAAGTTATATATTATGATGAGTGCATTTATGATGAGTAAAAGTTCATAAATTTACTATATATGTGTATATATATTTTATATTATTTTAACATAAAATTTTACCTTTTGATTTTACATATGTTAATTATAAGATTATGCTTGTTAAAAAAATCATAGGATGAGAGGTTTATCATTAACTATTTTCTATCGATGTTTTAAACATGAATAATCGATGGTTTTAAACATGAATAACTTTTATAGTTTTATTATGTGAGTGGATAGATCATTGTCTTCTTTTTATATTTGACTTTTCATGATTATAAAATGAGCACTTGCGAGCTTATATTAGTGTAGATATGAATGATGACATATAGATTGAAGTATTTTCTTTATTGATTAGGTCATAATTATATACAAATGTTAAAATTACTATGTACACGGGAGGAGAAAAGAACACAGAAGGGGTGAGAAAAGGCGGAGGAAGAGGGAGGCAGGGAGGAGAGAGAACTCCCACTATCCTCCACCTCTCTCCCTCTTCTCCGTCACCTTCCCCTGCTTCCCTCTCTCTTTCTTCCACCTTCACTATCAACTTTCTCTAATGATCTTTGTTCAATGAATTAAGTTTAAGACCCTTTTACCTTTATCAAATCGTTTCTCATGTTACCAACATGAGAAACGATAAAGGAAACTCGAAAGTACTGACATTACCATCGTCATTTCAGGTGGTACCACCGAAGAGTAGAGCTAGATGGTACGTACCATCGTCCAAACAAATATTTAGAAGATTGGTGACAAGATTTAGATTGGTTATACGAAGTGCGGTATAATATGTAACAACATAAAGCATTGTTTTTTCTACAATTATATGTTTTTTCTACAACAAATCTGATCCACCACCATGTTCAAGAATATTACTCATGTTAAAAAATTATACGTAAACAGTCTTTTGACTAAATGTGATGCATTTGTTGAAATAGTAATAGACTACTCTTAGAACAAGTCATAAAAAATGAGAAAACAGATAACTACCTATGCATTGACAAAAAATAATAGGCAACATGAATATCAAGCATGCTTTGCGAAAGGATCACCAGATACGTGATTCTATCCCTTACCTCGAGAAGTAATCTTAACAAATAAATTTTAGTATATTGGCATAAGGAAGTGCAATAAATCTCTTACGTGAACTACAACAAACTATTATCTCAATTACATCCAAAGTATTTTTTGCTATGAACAACATCCCAATCAAGTGAACAAATAACAAAATAGTATGGTCTGCAAGCAGAAATATCAATTTCCTTGGATATAGCCAAAAAAATTTATTGAAAAAGATATGTCATCAGCAAAAAAATGTGTTTGCAAATACATGCAACAATCAATTTACAACGAAAAAGGGAACTAGTCAAGAAAAACAATTGCAAAGGTTGAAAAATTGAAAAATCAAAGGAATGAAAGTGTCAGAGAGACTAAGGCCATGTGAAAGAAAAAGCACTCTATTTTTCATAGAAAAATAAGTTATTCTTAGATCTCTAAATTTCTAACTAGATATTATGATAGATTCACGTAAAGGAGACGAATAATATCACATCATGTGATAATGCAGTAAAGGAGGTGTCATTTTCATGAAGCATTAGGCTTAAAACGACAACAAGAACGATAGCTTTCTATATATATTTTTTTTTATCAGAAAAATGTTATTGTTATATCTCCCTCCATTTTGTTCTAGCCAAATGGGGCAAGATTTTTGATAGAAGATATTACCAGCCTGAAACATGTTGAGTAGATGAATATAAAATCTGAAACATCATTATTCACTATTATTAGAAAGTAAAACCTCTATTGTTGGGAATGCCCAGTTCAAGAATATCTACTAAGTATTGTCCTCAAAACTACCCTCTTAATTTTATGAGTCATTGCCCAGAGACAAACCTTGAACTTCAAGAATGGAATTAAGAAAATTTAATTAAGCATGCAGAGAAAAATAATAGAATATATATGAACATACAAGATGCCATATGGTTCAGAACCAGTCATTGGTTGGACTAATAAAAAGCGATCAGCATGTACCAGTCAGATTGATCATTAAAACCTTGTTCAATAATGGTCCTTGGCAAAGCAATAAATACCAATTGACACATGCCAGTTCCATGGGTCTTAAAAAGTTGACTGTAACTTTTCTTATTCAGAAAGTGGTACAAATAGTTTAAATCTGGAGGAAAAATCAGTAACCAGTGTGCTATCAAAGTCAAGACCCAGATGTATTTTTCGTTCCAGATCCATCTTTCATTTCTAACCATCTAAATTTTCCTATTAGCTCAGTGGAATATCTAGTAGAAAGTATAATTATGCGTAATTCTAATGAGTTTCCACTTAAAAAGGCTGGAAAAATATTGCAAGATACTAAGAATACCATCATAAAATCATATTTGGCAGAAGCTCAAAGATTAACCAATTACATTAATATAATATTTCCATAAGCAGCAAGATTATTTTTTATTTTTTAGTGAAAAACTGTAGGACATATAAGGCCTCTACTTGATATTACCTAGAAGCTATCTAGAAAAGTCTTAAGAGACTCAAAGATGTGTGAAGCCAACTTAAGAAGGAAAAGTTTCATTCATCTATTTGTTGCTAGTTTAGTCTCTTATAAAGAGTTTTGCGTTACGCATAAAACATCCAACCTGATATTGAGTGTTGGTTAATGAGGAAAGGAGGTGATTTTGCCAGTTACATCTTTCTAAGAATAATCCTTCTGGCTAAATTGCTCAAGAATTTCATGTTGTCTTCATTTTTTCATTCTTGTTTAATATCTTTCACTATAGATATTATCTTCAGATGAAAAAAAGATTTTTTACGTACTGTTGTCAACCTAATTAGGTTCAGACAAGATAACTAATTCTACTGATGTAAACTTAGGATAATAGAGATGACATTATATAACCTTGTACTAGAGTGAATTGTCTAATTGGAAGGCTACCTCAGTGATGACAGTGTCAAATGTATATGTTCCTGTGCAAAAGTCAAGCCACATGAAAATATTATTTTGTGATCAACCTTCAACATACATAAAGAATCTTATCTGAATACACTAATCCAAAACACTACAAAGTTTCAAATATTAATGTTGCACCGTGGACAAACAAGCACTAGGTTAAGCATACTTCTTATTTTCATAATCAATTTGATAAATTATTCTCTCAAACTCAGATATAGAAGAAAAATTTGTAACAAACATAGATAACTTAACAAACCATATTTACATATCATTATCAATTTGCAATATATCAAACAATTAGTCAATAATTAAAGGTCTACAGATCATCTCAATATGCTATATATCAAGCGATGTCAATTATCAAATGACTACTAAAATAAATCCAAATAACTGTGGCAAAATCATTATTCACTTGCTTGTATTTTATGCAACCCCATGTCAAAGTGTTCATCAAAGAAATAGAACTACAAAACATCAAAAAATAATCACAGAACTAAGCAAAAATGATTTACCTTATTATACAATAAAACTCCTGATGAGAAACAAATATATTATTTACTGATTTCTGTGCCAGCTTGCTATTTGTATCAAATTTTGTTCCAGATCACAGTTGGTCTGACTATCTGAGAATCTGGACATCTGAATGCATCCACACTAATAATACACAATGTAGAGAACTCCTAACACAACAATTCAGCCAAAGTCACCACTGGATAACATTTTCTATCAGCATATAGAAAGATTTAAGACATGAACTAGAAAGCAAGGCTCTTGATGAAGTTCCACGAATTAATTATGATTTCACCTGTTCACCCTATATAATTGTTTTCTAAGGGCTATGAAACTCAAAGTTCAACAATTTACCTTACGCTAGGCTTTGCTGAGTACTTTTATATACAACTATTGTTAAAGGGAACAATTTGCTGAAACTTATCTAGTTTTCTGCTTGCTCGATATCTCAGCTGTGGTTTTTGTTTATCTAACACGGCTAAGACAAAACTTTTGAAACATAACCTAAATACATCAGAATTTGATAATGCCAAACAAACATAGAAGTGGCAAACTTGGGTTGATGCCTCGATGTCAGGTTAAGTTTCGTAGGGCTGAAGTGAACCCAACAAAAACCACTGGTAGGTTATAATACCTTAACCTTAACCTAGACCCAGACCAGTGCATCAAAACATCCAAACTGGACCGATCTTGCTGACATACTGCTTTAGATTCAGAAATTATTGTGCACTTTTTAGTTGCAATGTATTAGACCTAAGCAACTTTGTATTGGGCTATTTTACTTCTTCTTGAAGTTTTAACTATTAATTGAGCTAGTCAATGCAAATATTTGATATTGGACCTTAGACAATAGTAGCAAAAAATTTAAATAAATACAAAATGTCTTTGTAAATACTAAGCTCAAAAAATTATAATTAAATTTGAGTATGGAATTGAACATTTATTAAAATTTAACAACAGTTTCTATATTTTTGGTCCTTCATATTAGGAAAATATGCAAAGGCTACAAGTTAACTCCATAAATTAATTGTCAATAAAACTTACATAATTCACAACTTTGATCTGTGGGTCAAAAGTAGGACTCCAATATGCAACATGTACACTCCCGTTGGGTCATCTTCTATGGATTGGACGAATTGATCCTTTATGTTTGTGGTTCAAGAATGCTAACAGTAACGAGTCAAACACATTACTTAAAGATTTCATCTCCAGAAGTTAATATTATAAAATTTAAAAGAAATATTCAAGAACTGAAAACTAATAAACGAATCTGTGTAAGACCCAAGAATTGCTATCGTGGCATACCTTATACCACTAGTCATCCACAAAGCAACGTCACATTGAGAGTAGCGAAACGAAGAGGGAAAACGAAACGGCAAACTCGTCCCTCCTCCCGAGAGTTATGGATTACGTTCATATCTGAAACCCCAAAAACAAAGAACAAACCCTCATCAAGATCACGATCATATGAACCCCGCAACCAAAGAACAAACCCTCGTCAAGATCACGATCGCATGAAAATCCTGACCAAGAAAGATAATGAGGGAACGAAAAGGGGGAGAGTACCCTTTCCCATACGTCAGGAAATAGGTGCCATAATTTACAGAGAACACATCTGCAACATCCAATTCTTATCCCCGTTCCCATAAATGCCTGTAAGATGAGAAGGAAAGGCAGTACAATCAAAACAACCTGATTCTTCCGTCGACGCAAGGTTTCTAAGATCAAATTACCGGATCTTGAAGCCCTGAATTCATTTCAACAGCAAAAGAACCCCTCTCCCTCGTGGACCGCCATATATCCTCGAGATCTTTCATCAAGAATGGGACGAGAAACGGATCCAACGCTCAGTTCTTGCATAAGGGTTTCTAAAGATCCGATTCATCTGATCACATGTGGACCAAATGCGAGAGAAAAAGAAGATTAAAGACAGAACCAAGAATAAGGGTTAGCGACGCACCTTGGTCGGCGGCGAAGAGAGGTGGGCAGACCGACCGCGCCACCGTGTGCGTGCGGCGGAGTAACTGGGTCCTCGCCTCCCCCTATGTTCCGTCGCCCCTCGCAGTGAAATCGTTTTCGCCGGGCGGAGAGAGAGAGAGAGAGAGAGAGAGACGGTGAAAGTGAAGCGTAAGAAATAAAGGGGAGCAGTTGGCCATGTGGGACCCGTCATTTACCCACGAATTAACCCGATTAGTTATTATTCAGGTATAAAATCCATTCCAAATATACTGATCTATTATACTCTCGTCTACAATGCAATTCAATATATATATATATATATATATATATATATATATATATATATTCAGCCTTATCATTCGATCTGAAAACTTTGAATAGTCTCCATATAAAAATCGCAGTTAATAATATATTCTGTTAGCAATTTTATTTGATTGAATCAGATGTAATTGGAGAGGTCGACGTGGGCATGCGGTCCCCCCCCCCGCCCCACCCACCCCCGAACGATCCCTGTCGCAAGCGTCTGTTAAATCGTTACAGCACGCAACCGACAGCTCTCCCACTCCCCTCACACCGTAACGTCATCTCCAGCTGTCAGACCGTGTGACCCGCCACAACTTCCCTCGCATCGTAGAAGCTTCACTTCTCTCCTCCCGAGAGCTCTTAATCCAACTACACACTCAGAGTTCTATCCCACAATCGTTATTATCAGACATGTCTTCCAACAATCTTCACAATCCACAATCAGAAGAAGCGCACTGAAAAATAAAATTGCACATACAATTACAAGAAAAATGACAACAACAATTCATCGATGTCGAACTATCGGATTTGGCCAGATTAATTCCCTTAATTTTACACGTCGTACCTTGGTCTAATCTTCTTCTTCTTCTTCTTCTTCTTCTTCTTCTTTCAGTCGTGTGCTATCGGAATGGTAATGCCGAGCGAGTAGTGATTTGGTCTAGGAGATGGTCCACTTCCAGATCTTGATGCGGAGCTTGACCTTGCAGGCGGCGTTCGGGGAGGACGCCACCGGCGCAGCTTTCCCCTTCGGCACGCCGATGTTTATCCCCTCGCACCGCATCTGTATCCCCATCTTCTTCGTCTTCAAACCCCCGATCTTTACACCCACCTTGGTGTCCACGGCGATTTCCAGCGGCAGGCTGGTCTTCTTCCTCAGATCCGACGCCGCCGTCGAGTCCAGCGTCTGGCTGCTGGGGGCTGATAGCTTGGCGGAGAGATGGGTGGTGTTCTTCGCTTCCTGGACGAAGGCGGGGAAGGACCCGTCGCCGACGTCGACATCGCCGGAGAAGACGGAGATGGAGGCCGCGTCGTAGAGGTAGACAATCTTGGCGTTGGGGTTGCGTGCGGTGACGTTGAGGTCGAGGCGGGAGGTGAGCTGGCCGGCGCCCGAGACGTTGAAGGCGGAGAGGCGGAGGCCGTCGACCTCGAAGGTGGGGCGGCGGGGTCGGTAGATGACGTAGAAGACGCCGGCGGCGATGGCGGCGAGTAAGACGAGGGCGACGATGATGAGGGTGAGCCAGAGGCAACAGGAGCAGCAGCAGCCCCGACGGCTACGACGGCGGGGCGGTGGCGGCTTCCGCGGCTGGGGACGGTAAGCCGGGAGCGTCGCGCTGTACGTCTGGCCCTTTGTCGGCGGGAAGGAGGGGGCCCCTCCTGCGCCGCCGCCGCCGCCGCCGTTGAGGGCCTGGGACGGTTGGGGGTTAGGCTTCGCAGAAGGGTATACTCGATCCGCCATTGCCGCCGTCGTCGTCTTCCTCGCTGCTCCTCTCCCCTACTTTCTCCCCCTCCACGGATTCCCGACTCAGGGTTCGGGTTCTTCTCAAGCAACAGCGAGTTCTATAGAAGAAGAACGTGCACAAGAAGAAGAAGAAGGAAAAGCCAGGGCTCGAGCACGAGCGCGGCCCACCCATTTTGGCGTCTCAAGAAATTTACCATCAAACTTCAATAATGCTCGTCCGATCACGATCAGGCGGTCGAAAATTGGCTACTCTATGCTTTATAAATCGTGCCCAATTTAGCGAACGAGAAAATGGTCGGTATAATTATGGTCGCCCGATTAAAACCAGACGGCCAGAAGTCAACTAAGCTGTGCCTCAAGATTCGCGCACAGCGTATATCAAAAATAGATTTCGTCGAGACATCCACGTTATCGTTAGGTGGCTTAGTGAGGAGTTGGGAGACTAGAAAATAAATGGCAAGTATGAGGAATGCTTTGACCACTCGTGCTTGGCAATTATTTAGACGATGACCGGATGTGAATCATAAAGAGAATTATGATGGTAATGGTATGGACGGTGATGATGAATGGATGATAGAGTGGGGGGAGTGACACATGTTGACAGGTGCACCTTACCTTCGCATCCACCAACCATTGGAGCCATCATGACGTAGTTGTCACCCTCACCTATTTGTCAAATAATATTTGCTCATGATTGGCCACGGAATCAACGTTGGGAGACAACTATGATGAGTTATTAAAGCTTAATGTCTCCTTCTCGAGGGTGACTGTTCCCATGTCTTCTAATTTACTTGAATCAAGTATTCCTTTCTTTCGGTGGTGATCGAGTCCGTGTGTGGGTAGGTCAAGTGCATCTAACTCATGTTTATTGTAATGACTCGAAGAAGAAATTTTGGTTGTTCGCGAAGTCATATTCTATAAAGAAAGAAACAAAGAAGAAGATAACGATGATTTAGCACGTAAAACAACCACATACTAAACGTTTTCTAATCGAGTGAGGTAGTCATTCTGTCTCAAAGTACTTAATGGTTATCAGCATCATAACCATTCAGCAATTCGTTGATTCGAGAGATCAAAGCTCGATGAGTTGAATCGCAACTCGATCCACAGGTTTTTTTGAAGCAACTCGGTCTTTATGCCGATGGCAACGATTTGACTCGGTCAAAGTGTCCACTGGTGAAATGAGCTATGATGAGGTGGTAGCCACCTATCCAGAGAGAGGCCAAGTAAAGCTGACTCCAAAACTGGATCACGTGTTTCCAGTTGTGGACTGAACAAATAGAAAGAGGCTTAATGGGAACAACTGCCGACACAACAAAAAATTATTTTTGCTTCTTCTTCTTCTTCTTCTTCTCTCTCTATCTCTCTCTCTTCAATCTAAAGTACTGTAAAGCTTTTCATAGAAGACAGCAAGGTCAGAGGTTGGAGAGACAGCTTGCCATGAATCATGCTTTTG
This sequence comes from Musa acuminata AAA Group, assembly GCF_036884655.1. Classification (NCBI taxonomy): domain Eukaryota; kingdom Viridiplantae; phylum Streptophyta; class Magnoliopsida; order Zingiberales; family Musaceae; genus Musa; species Musa acuminata. Next base: position 32,935,665 of record NC_088336.1, read on the forward strand.
GACTGTGTTTTCTCTTTGCATTTTTTTAAGAACTTGGAATTTTGTTTTCTTTTCTCTTTTTTAGTTCCTTTTTTCTGGAAAATTTACTCCATGGCAATTAGTTCATCTCCACATGCTTTTGAAGTAGAAACGACACCTGATATATTTAATTTTCTGTTTATGTTTTTTTTTTCTAAATTATTCTAGTGTGGTATATATATATATATATATATACATACCATGAAACTAGGAGATGCATGTATAAAAATAATAATAATATCCCAAAAGAGGATATATGTGCAAGAAAAATGACATTTTATGAAGGGGTTGGATTACATACTTAAATATGTACTTTTTAATGTGTAATCATGCATACAATACACCCCAAAAACTATTTCTAAAAGAAAAAGAATAAATATGACAGAAGGAAGAGAACCATGATCTTATCTATTACCATGTATTAGTGTTTGTGCAAGCAAATAAAATAAAATAAAAAGAACAAATAAAAGTGGGTGTCAATTTGATCCCACTTAGTCCTACAAACTTTAGGAATTTGATGCTTGCTTTTTTTTTCTTTCTTTGACCTTCTTTGTGAAGCATCAAAGTTTGCTTTGGATTGAAGGATAGTGGAAAGAGGGAAACAAAATTCTTGTTAACCTCAAAGGACATAAAGGCAACAAGGAATATGTATCACAAATAATAGTTGAAGTCATGCTCAGTAACATTCAATTTTACTAGTCAATATTAAAAAGGAAAATATAAATTATCCCAATAAAATAGAACTTTCAATGTAGTGCAATGCATCTAATGACAAAATAATATTTGCTCATGTCAGAGTGACAAATACTTACTGGGCTTCTATTTCTAAAGCCCAAATATAAAGATCAAATTATTCTGATGTGGATGTAGCATCATAACAGCAGCCACACCTAATAGATTATGGTCTTTGTGATGTGGTAGCAAATCTATACTGTAAGCAAAGCAAGGATGTGGAAACAACAAGAGGGATTAATCTTATTTCTGTTAGATAAGTGTCTTAATGACTAATATAAAATAAGTATTTTATGCCCCCAAATGTACTAAATACAGATAATATTATACAGAGTTGGGTGAAGGTAGAACTAAAAACAAGTCCATCATACCTCTGATCAATGGCATCCATCTCCGTGAAAGATCGAATCCGTGTGTGAATTCCCAGACAACGGCATCTGACTGGGGAAAAAGAAATCCATCTTGGAAACTGCAGGATTAGATAAGCTCTGAGAAATGGTAATATTGCTTGATAAAACTAATCGCTGCAGGTACAAATGAGCAGTATAAAACTGTAGCATTTGTTGTGTTCTCCTAATGAGGACAGGGAGGCAAAGAAGAGAATATGTGATGAGACTGCACCTGTCACACTTTTTATTTTCATTATATGCAGAGAACATACAAAAAACCTATTCCGCATGCACTTGATAGGAACAGCCAGTCAAAGTGATATCCAAATTGAAGTCCTCTTTCTGTAGAACAACAAGAGGAACGATAGATTAGTTTACAAGAAATCTTTGGTGGAAGCTAAGTTTTGTTGAACAAAGTTGAGCTAGCCATTGCTGAGCTTATATTCCTCATTTACTTGGAACAAGCTACATCCTTTGGTGTCATGTAAGAGCCGTATCCTGACAGACAATGAACAACTCCTATGGCAGTAATTTCTTAGCCATGTATGTTCACCGTCAACCTAAAAAAGAAGAAGAGATGCTGCCATTAGCTCCTCTAAAAAGAAGATATTTCAACACCTGACCAGAACAGCACTACAAGAACTGGACCAAGTTCCAGATCTGCCTACTCTTTTCGGCACAACTTGTCCTGACGTCACAGCGATATTTTGTAAATGGCAGCACTTATATGACTTTGTCTGCACCACCACAAAAGGACACTCGGACATCTCCGGTGATCATGGCTCATTACCAATGCCCTTTATCTCGGTGGTGAGGAGGACCACACACAGAAAGAGTAGATGGTTTTGCGATCCTTCACTTTACCGGTTGTCTCTTTTTCCTTCTGCAGTTGCAGCGGTGGGATGGGTGTTTTGTTGTGAAGCGTCGGCATCACTTTAGACCTCGGCTGCATCATCAAGAAGAAATAAAGAAATAATGGCAGGGCATTCGATGCTGCAAAGATAAGGCATGAGTCACATGATTCCCTAAATATGTTCTTGATGTGTCTGTATGGGCTCAGTGACAGAATCTATGAACACTGCCTGTATGATCCAGAAGACGTCCTCTGCGCATATCTTTTTATTGGTAAACAAGCAAAGTAGTGTGGATCGGTTGTCTTTTGCTATAAACCCAAAGAGAAGTTGGTGTGTGAATGTGACGATGGATCTAAAGAGATGTATACCCCACAAAAATCACAAGCCAACTAGAAAACTCTTCCTGAGGAGCTCCATGGACAGCTCTTTATGTCTGCTGTCACAGAAAGAAGAAGATTTAAAAGGCTGGTTCGAACTGGAGTAGACACATGCATGGGGATGACAATGGCAGTGTGAATTTGTGTGGGCTGGTCCTTTTGACTATGGTGTCTCTTTTCACTTTTCTATAGTGAAGATTCTATTTCAGCAGACTCTTTTCATCTTTTTCAAAGTGATGCGAGTGGCTGAAAGTGCTGACTAGTTGTCGAAGATCTGAATGTTAACACAGCTCATCATATTCCACTCCTCACAATAAATATCATATGATAGTATTAAGGATATTAATACTAAAAGAAATGAATAGTCAATCAACCTATATATCTTTATATGTCTTTTAAAATTGAATTTAGAAGATTGAGTAAGGAAATAACTCAACTTTTTGCATTATCATATGAGGTTTAGGCTTTTGTCTACATGTCATACAGCTTGAAATTGAGAAAAAGATAATATCTCCATAGGATTCTTTAGAAACCAAATATGGTACATACAAATAACAGTGAAAGTATAGTAGCTGTTTCTTCTTGTTCTTCTCTTCTTCTTTGGATGTTTCTTGTGGATATACATACGCGATCAGAACGTCCAAACCACCTCATAGGAAGAAGAGACTCTTTCTGAGGATGGAAAATGGAATTCACCTCAGAGGAAGAAGAGATGATCTACGCCATTCAGATGACAAGGAGCAGGTGCAGGTCATTCTCGGATTCCGGTCCAAGTGCGAGGCATGTCGGACGAGGACGATACGGACAGTGTGGCCACACATGGATTTCATGATTGTCATGGAGACGTTAGCGTACCAAAACTAAATACTCCAGTCGGTCATCGGGCATCGACGTTAAGGCGCCGGAGAGCCTGACATCGGTGGCAGCTGCACGTCCCATGTTGCTGTTTTCTTCTTCCTTCTTTCTTCCATTTTCTGCTCTCTATTGGCTGAGGCGTGAAGGGTTCCTCGTTTCACTCGATGATACTCTCCGCTTTGCATGCGTAAATTGCTCCCCTGCCTCCGCTCTGACAAGAACACACCAATTTCCTCCACATTACCGCCTCGTACTAAGGAACACACTTCTTCTATTCAATTAGAAGGAAACAAAAATCTAGTTTAATAGGTTTGGGTTTCAACATTGATATATAGAAACAAAAATAAAAATAAATAAAGTAATATATTTTTAAGTTGATATTAATAGAAAATCATAATAGAGTTGATATTAATAGAAAATCATAATAGAGAAAAATCTCTCTCTTCAAACTTGTATAAATATATATTATCTATCTTAATAAAAGAAAATTATTTCTTTCCTAATAAAGTTTTTAATTCTTCATATATCGCAGTTTTCCTTTTTTTTATTTCTTCCATTCCCCCTATAAAAAAAGGCAAGCATGCATACTCTCCTCCTACCAACTCCAAGGAAAAGAAAAGTTGCTTTGTTCACCAACTCGAAGGTTACTATTGATAGCTCTCGGGCGCAGCATTCCCATCGGCCTTCACCCCAGCTTTCCGACTCTCCCTCGGCTACTGCTCACCGGCTCCGCCATATATGGCAACGAGCTCGCTCTCGCTCTTGCTCATCTCCTCCTGCATCATCTCGGTCCTGCTGCAGGCTGCTTCGGCTTCCAAGACCAGACATTTCAAATGGGAGGTGGGGTATATCTACGCATCGCCGGACTGCAACGAGAAAATTCTGATAGGGATCAACGGCCAGTTCCCCGGCCCCACCATCCGCGCCAAGGCCGGCGATACGATCCATGTGGAGCTCAAGAACACGCTTCACACCGAGGGAGTCGTCATCCACTGGCACGGCATCAGACAGGTATTCAAAGGCTTCTGCGCGAGAACTAAAACCAGAAATCCGGTTGGTGCCGATGTGCATGCTTGGTTCTATCTGTCTTATCTTTGCGTGTTCGGCAGTTCGGAACGCCGTGGGCCGATGGAACCGCTTCCATCTCACAGTGCGCCATCGATCCCGAAGAAACTTTCGTTTACCGATTTAGAGTTGAAAAGGTAACTCGAAGCTCGAAGATCCATCTCGTTTTGCCTTCATCCATAGATCAAATCTTGAAGTATCTATCGAGAGTTAACTGTGACGATGATATGTAGGCCGGGACGTACTTCTATCACGGGCACTATGGGATGCAGAGGGCGGCGGGGCTGTATGGGTCTCTGATAGTGGATGCGGCCGATGGGGAGGCGGAGCCGTTCCGCTATGACGGCGAGTTCAATCTGCTGCTGAGCGATTGGTACCACCAGAGCATATATGATCAGACGGTGGGACTCTCTTCCAAACCCTTCCGATGGATCGGCGAACCGCAGGTAAATAATGCCTTCGCTACCGACAAAAGAAATCCTCCACCCGTGATTCAGGTCTTAGGAATAGAGACGACCAAAAGCAAGATCAAAAGATTGTGGGGCCCCACAAACAGCAAGCAGTGCGCTACCGTGATTCGCCTATTAACCAGAAAAGGTTGTGGGGCCCCACCTGTCCTGGTTTTGGTTGTCTCCTCCAACGTAGCGACTCACATCACCTCTTCTTCGACAGGAGGAACCTATAGCCCTATCGCACCCATCCATCCAAAAGCTCACAAACACCGCCAGCCTCTTCGGTACTCGATATTACCCTCTCGTCTACCGCAACACATCAAATTGAGAGCCTGTGACGCATAGGACAAAAGCTGTCGCATAAAATAGACGTTTTCTTATTATGTGAAAAGAAAATATTAACAGTGTACAGCTCCCTACTCATTTGGCTTGCTGTTTGGATGCAGACTCTGCTGATCAATGGGAGGGGGCAATACAACTGTTCTTTGGCCGCACATCTGATCGAGGGATCCAACACATGCGAGACGACAAGCAAAGATTGTGCGCCGGTCGTGCTCCGAGTGCTTCCAAACAAGACATACAGATTGAGGATCGCAAGCACCACCTCGCTGTCTTCTCTCAACCTGGCCATCGGAGTAAGTAAACCATCGTTTACGGTACACTGCTACGCTTCATGGTGTAGTAGTAGTGTTCAGTATACTTGGGGGTATTTGTCTGTGCTAAGATAGCCATAGCTGAAATTTTCTTGTATGCAGAATCACAAGATGGTGGTGGTGGAGGCAGATGGGAACCATGTGGAACCGTTCATGGTGGATGACATAGACATATACTCAGGCGAAAGCTATTCGGTGCTCCTCACCACCGACCAGAATCCATCATCGAACTACTGGCTTTCGATCGGCGTCAGGGGAAGGAAACCCAAAACCAGCCCTGCATTAGCCATCGTGAACTACAGCCCAAATTCCCCATCAAAGTTACCGGAATCCAGTCCTCCGATCGCTCCTGAATGGAACGACTATAACCACAGCAAATCGTTCTCCTACAGAATCCTGGCCCGCCGAGGCGCACCGAAGCCCCCACAGAGCGCCGACAGGCGGATCGTCCTGCTCAACACGCAAAACAAAATCGACGGGTACACAAAGTGGTCGATCAACAACATCTCTTTGGCTCTCCCTCCCACCCCTTATTTGGGGTCCATGAGATACCGTCTGAAGAATGCATTTGATGCTGGGACGCCACCCGAGAATTTTCCCTCGAGTTACGATGTGATGAGGCCTCCTACAAATCCAAACTCCACGCAAAGTAGCAATGCGTATGTGATCCGGTTTAACAGCACGGTGGATGTAATCCTCCAGAATGCAAATGCCCTCGCGGTTAACGTCAGCGAAATACATCCGTGGCATCTGCACGGGCATGACTTCTGGGTGGTAGGATATGGGGATGGAAGGTTCGATGAGAAGGATGTTGCCAGGTTCAACCTGAAGAATCCGCCACTCAGGAACACGGTGGTGATCTTTCCTTATGGTTGGACGGCGATAAGGTTCGTGGCAGACAATCCTGGAGTTTGGGCATTTCATTGCCACATAGAACCGCATTTGCATATGGGCATGGGTGTGATCTTTGCCGAAGGCGTTGAGCATGTAGGAAAGATACCAAAAGAAGCTCTGGTTTGTGGGATGACTGGGAAGATGCTGATGCACAACCACCTCCCGTGATGGATCTCCCCTTGACGATCATATGTTTTCCGTCGATCATTTGACTCGTGTTATGTCTTCTAAGAATGCGAATTTTGAGGAGCGATCGAACCAAGTGCCTTATTTTATCTGATACAACTGTTGTCGTTGCGTGTGGACACCGACTGAGGTGATGCAAAAGAAAGGTAAAGCTTCTCAAAATAATACATAGCAACGGGACTGTACCGTCGAGATGTTGATGTGCCAGAAATGACAAAGAGAGTAAAAATGAGATGCAGCAATGTGTGGATGGATGGAACAACGCAGTAGGCCAATCAAAGAACTGTACCTTACTCTTTCTTCATTATTATCCCCTTTTTTGGGCATCAACATGTCCATTATTATCATGCCATGATGTATTACGACAAGGCTTTTCTTCGAAATGATCAACGCTGTGATGGTCAATCAAAGCAGTATATAATTCCAAATAATGAAAAATCACAATCACTACTGGTGAATGACGGCTGAAATTAACAGATAAATTAGTGCAACTGAATCGAGCTATCATGATAGTCTAAAGAAGCTAAAATTTACTAAATGCTATTAAGACAATTAATGCAGAGTTTATATTTCGCCTAATAAATGTGGATATAGAAACATCATCTAAAGGAACTAGTATGGTAACTTTCAGATTAAAGTTCATGTGCCGCTTGATGCTGAGATGTTTATTTTGTTTGTAATAAACTATATTTAGCATCCTAATTTTTATACTTTAAAAATTTATATTGTTCTATATCTAGATTCATTTACTCTAACAAAAACTTTAATATTTCAAATAGTGGTGACGGATGATGGTGTCGTTAGAGGCCTGATGATTATTGGATGAGAAGAACAATGATGAGAGGTGAGGGTCACTTGTCGATATAGACACAATTATCGAACGACAAAAGAACCGCTCGACATTTAGAATCCAAATGATTTGCTCCTTATATTCACATTTTAATTCTCTTGGCGACAAAAGAAGCTAAACCATTACAGAAGAATATTATGAACTTATTCCAAATGCAAGAAGTCATTGCAGAGAGACACAAATGTATCTTAATCTTCTGCACCGTAGGCTCATCGCTTGTTTCAAGCTCTTCAGATATCCTACAACCGAAATCTCTCTGCTCCTGTCAAGAACCCTGGAAGATTTCAAGTCGTAGTAAGCATGTCCAAATAGCTTCATAGACTACCAAAGAACAATCCAAGAAAGCCAAAAGCCTATGTGAAAATCTAACATAGGTTAACACTACCATTAAACCACAACGGAATCGTTTAATACTATGATTAGGTGAGAAAACAGAGAAAGAAAGCAAACAAGATATTCACTAAGCAAAATGGGGCATGATACATACATCAACCTATTCGAGATGGGTAAACAGATTGACTACTCTTATCAGCTTTAGGATTACCAAGCACAATCACAAAATAAAATTGCTGATGTTAACATGACTAGGAACATTCTTACTCACAATGTTGACTAGGAACATTCCTGGTTCCACGAAAGTCTGGATAACACTAAAAAAAGATAAGAGATGCATTCCTTACCACAAAATGCAAGAATGTGTATGATGACAGATACACTACAAGAAAACCTGAGCTGATATCACAATAAAGTACATGACGACAAGGATAATCAAATAACAACAAACAAATCTGAATTGGTCCTCCTGACTATTTGCAAAAATATCCTTGATCATAGGATGATTGCCTCAACAGTGTTTAATCCATTAAATAAAGTTACAATCTGGAGGAAAATGACAATACAAGAAAAAAAAAAAAGAGTTCAAATACAACAGAAACTGGAACAGAAGACACGAGTCCTACCATGTAATATTTGCCTCGAGTATATATGACCTGAAAGTGTTGCAGGAAAGCTCTTCATGTTAAGCCCCATTTATCCTTCACTGTACCTCAGCACTTTCCAACTTCTGAATGCATACTGATTAAAGCTCTTGTTCACCACACCCCGACCAAAGTTATTATTTGCCACATCCTGATCAGTCTATTTTCACAGAAGAATATATCTTGCGGACAAACCAGAAACAAGCATAGAATCCGATTGTGCCAGTCAACACGAAAAATGCATAAGATACAATTAACATATAACCAAAGTAAAGAATTCCTGAAACCACTTTGGTTATCTCCAGCTTCGTGAAGAAATAAAATGTGGAATATGCAAAGAGGTAGAGAGCAGAAGAACCTGCAGTCAGATATGCTCTCCACCACCAGTGATAGTCTTCACTGCATAGCTGGAAGTAGCAAAGCACAATTGTAATTTCAGCGCAGGTTATGATGAGAATGATGAAGACTATGAAGAGGAAACCGAAGATGTAATAGAATTGGTTCAGCCATATTGACGTCAGGATGAAGAAGAGTTCAATAAAAACAGCACCAAATGGTAGTATCCCACCAATTAGTACAGAAAATGCAGGCTGCATATACCAAGCCTGCTCAGGTATCTGCCTGGGAATCTTGTTGGTCTTGACTGGATCCTCAAGAGCTGGCCTTTTGTAGCCAATATAGCTACCAACAAAAACCAGGGGCACAGATATGCCAAACCATAGTAACACCAAAGCGAACATGGTGCCAAATGGAATCGCACCAGATGATTTCTCCTCCCAGATAAGAGCATTCAGGACAAAGAAAATGGCAAACACAATACCAGGAAAGATAAAGGCAGTTTTCAAGGTGATCCTCTTCCATTCAGAGCCTTTGAACATTTTATAGAGACGGGCTGAAGAATATCCAGCAAATAGGCCCATGAAAACCCACAGGAGAACCATTGCGCTCATCAGACCCCCACGGTTGGAGGGGGAGAGAAAACCTAATAATGCAAATATCATCGTGACCAAGGTCATCCCAAAGAACTGAACACCAGTTCCTACGTAAACACAAAGAAGCCCGGAGTTGATTGGAGGTCTAAAGACATCACCATGGACTAACTTCCATCCTGTTTCTTCCTGTGCTTCCTCCTGAGTCTCAAGTTGATTATAATTAGCTATATCTCTGTAGAGGGTCCTCAACATAATCATGGCTACCATGCCAGACAGAAACAGAACTATCATCAAAGAGTTGATGATAGAAAACCAGTGAATTTGATCATCATTCATGAGAAGGTAAGTGTCCCATCGTGATGCCCATTTGATTTCGCTGGGCTGCAGTAAACAAATTCAGATGTAAGAAGCACATACCAAAATAATGTGAGTTCAAGAAAGAAAGTACACACCTGGAAGGTAACGTCATATGAGAAGACAACATATGCGTCAGCAGCTACTTCTTGGGGAGTATTGCTACCAGGGGTTATTTTAATGTCTGCACTGCACGTAGTAACTTTAGGGTTCTTCTCATCCCAGTCACTGTACTCATGTTTCACGCTGTTTGCAAAAGTGAGAGAAGTGTAAATAAGTTACAGTCTGAATACAGCATGCAAGCAACAATAATCAGCTAGAGAGAGCCAATTTGGTAGTTTCTTATTCAAAGGATAATGGATATTGAAAGCATCGCTATGGCCTAGGCTAAACATTCTTAAACATTTAAACTTTTGATATTCAAGCTTTCAAAATACTGTTCTCGAGTGCTTGAAATTAGTTAAAGAGATATAGATATGATAAAAGACTGTGACAAAGATTCAGTTAGACTAGAAAATGTACATATAACACATAAAGATGCTGGTAAGAGCAACAAGATAGAAAACCTATTTTGAAACAATAATTAGCCTAATATAAATATATTATTCTTTTATTACTACTGATAACAACATTGCTTTTCTTCTGTCATTACAATATCCTCATCATCCAAGACCACATGGAAAAAATTACAGAAGTAATAACTAACTAACAGTCGACAAAGGACCATCGTGTACAAAAATATACATTGATTGTTTTGTATGGCACTATAGTGAAGGATATCAATCATGAATATCCATTGTGCGATTCCATCCATATGTAATTAGCAATTTCAATATGTGAAATGCAACTTTTATGGTTGTCTAAAAACTTCATCCCCATTTGAGATCTAAATTTTTCTGTTAGATTTGATCAAGAAACAACACATGCACTAAGTAGGTGGTCAAAATCATCAACTTGGCATACTGCAAAGACAATGCTAATGGCATCTAACAGAGTAATCAATCCAATTTCTAAACACATAATTTTCATAAACTTGATTAATCAAGCTACTGCTTTTTTATTATGAGATTTTTCCACTGCACTTTGCTAATGGCATTGAAACAAAAAAAACCTCTGCCTGTCATACCTACTACAACTACTTGGATCAATATTAAAGTGCTATTGTCTAACATGAACTTGGAGAGGATAGGGGAAAAATAACTAATTTTAAAGAGGCTTATAGAATACAGCATGTGAAGGCAACAGATGTATATGAATGGACAAGCATTTGGATGATTCATTCAACTAGGTAACTTAAGAGGTAAAAACTTAAGAGATTCTTCCTCTTGACTCATCATAATAATGCAAGCAGGACTGCTATGCCACAGCCATTAGGCACCAGAAAATAAAGTACCCCAAACAACAGTTGTCATTTCAAATGGAACTTTCAAATATAAGGCTCATCAAAGATCGACCGTTATTACTGGGAATGACAAAGGATATGAGGAACTATGAAGCTGGATTAATTTGAGAGAGAAAGATACAACAAGAAGTACATGCAAGTGACTGAAAGACCATCACAATCAATCAGAAAACGAAGTTACTGCTGAAACTAAACATGACAGTCATGTAAACTCCAAATTCAGAAGCTTAGATATAAATCTTTCAGCTTCCCTCTTTACCATGCATTGTTGGAAATCAAAATAACATGTATTTGGATGGTTCCTGTTTCTTTCATCTCTAATTATATCACATAACAATTCAACACAGCTTCTGCATCAGTTATCACTTGCTGATACTTGACAGAAGACAAATAGTTCTGAGATACATAAAACTACTTTCCACAGTAGAATTAACTATACGATAAAGTTGTATCCTATGGCTAGCAACTACCTAAGTCAACATATGCTAGACATTCCTAAAAAAGAAAACTAAAGGGCTATGAAGCTGCATGAAATATTAGTACCTGCTTGGGATCACCTCAAAACCAACAATACGAGCATCCTCAGATTCCGGATCTTTGTGATACATTACTTTGAAACTGAGGTGGTTACTAATGTAATATTTATCATCTTTGCTCTGATGACAGAAACTGGAATGTTAACTATGTAATAAACAAGCTATGGACTTCTGCTGCTAAATGAAAGAAGTAACTTACTTTATACCCAACACGGAAACCATGTTCATAGCTTAAAGCTTGACTTCCATCTCTTCTTTGCCTGGGAACTGCAACTGGAAGATTATCCAGGATCCTATGAAGTAAACAACAAGTTTCAGGACAATATGCCATCAGAGAAGCAATCAAGCAAATCATGTATATTATAACCCATAATTAAAAACCTGTCAGTTGCAGTCAGCATAACAATTACTAGGCCAAAGGTGCTACATACAAGGTAGTTATAGGACTGAAAGAAATGCAAGACAGAGCAGCACCTTATGTGTAGAATAAACACAAACTGATAACTCACATGTTCACATGGTATTCATCATCAATCTTCTCCTTAAAGTTCTTGGCAGCCTCTGAGCTAAGCTTTGTTCGACAAACTACTTTGCAGCTTTCATCCCTTCTCATTTTAAACTGAGGATCAAATCAGGCACCAAATGAAAAAAAAAAAAGATATTAAACAGGTCAAGATTAAGTTTCTTTCTATTTAGTTTCTTGTCATCGTCAGGTATCAAGCTCTAAGAATACGTGAAAATCCAACTATGGCGAGTTATAAATCATTAGTTGTTCATCCAACTGCTGAATGGACAGTGAGTACTCACAGCATAAACAGAATTTTCAATGCGATCACCACGAAGGACCTCCCCCAAATTCTCAGCATTGTTCATTATCTTGGAAGGCTTACAGTAATCCAAGAAATAGTAATCATATGGAAGTTGGGTCTTTGTGGAAGAAAGTTTGTTCACTTTGACTTGAAGTTCATCATCCTGCCAAAAAAGGAGAATAACAAACGGTAACATTTTATCAAACCTGGTAGCCAATCAACCATAAGATTTTAGCACATTGTAAATATTAGACGATTCTACAAGTAACCAAGGCCAGAAGCATAAATGAATAGAAGAGACACAGAGAAAAGAGGCACAAGTTAATAGGATCTTGAACACAATAAAGTGAAAAGATATTTACCAAATAACAAATTTTCTGATACCTGCAAAAACTAATAGGCTATGACTCGATTGATAAAGCATCGTGTATTTAAAACCAACAGTTCAGCGTTAGCTTATGACATTAAAATATTTAAATAAACAATCTGGATTAATATACCACTGTACAATGGTACTATCTTTCCATCTTTTCTTCATCAAGAAGATAAGTTTTCAAGTACTTCATTTCCAACAATAATGTCTATAGCTCATACTGGGAAGGCCTTTCGTAAATTAAATTGGAGCAAACCAGCTACACCAAACTGGACTCTCAAAACAGAAAACAGATCTCAACAAACTGCGCCATTCAGCTGTTAAATGAAAGTACCGAGCCTCTTATTTGAGACACATTAATGCAAAGAACAACATCCATTTTGTTATCCCACGATACCAATCACCTCTGAGGGTACTTTTCCTATTTGGTTCTCAATAGCACAAATTGTTGTCCCACTAATCCTGAATAAAATGTGGATGTACGACTACTATATGATGCTCAAATTGACCTAACTTGATTCCAGATGCACCTTGACCTTATGTTACAATTATAAAGTAAAACCAACTCAAAAGAGACTCCAATGACAACGTTGAGCTCATTAAGGGGGAAAAAAAGCAACAAATGTATTGTAGAACTGTTAAAAACGCAACTTAAACCTAATACAGGCACAGATTGACTCAATCTGAACTCCTTTCTCTGAATCGGTTCAATCAGCCATCAAGATCTCAAGGCATTAGACAAAATACATTCTAACAAAACTTTTTGAAAGACATAGGACGCACCAAATCTAAGCTTTCTTCAACTTATCATCGTGAAGCTGAAACCTTTAGTTGTGGTTCGAAATGGAAATGGATAAACTTATACCCGTGCAATTTAATATCTCCATGTTTTAAAAACTTATTTTATTATTGCCAAATCATCAGATGACAAGCACTACATTTCAGAACTTTCAAGTTACATTCCAAACATGTAAATACTACAATAATATATGTCGAGACAATCGTGATTTCTGTACTAACAAGCATGAATTAATTGGCTGTTTGAAGCCACATTTGGAACGAGAGAAGGAACAACAAGGAGAGAAGAAGTTATTCCGATGGAGAAATGGTATTCGGATCTGATCTCTACAGCTCTTGGTTAGATGAAACCCCAATCGATATCCCACAGTAACCACAATCGAGATTTTAAATTGATAAATTTATTAAGACTAGATGGGCCATCAGTAACGACGTCAAGCGATAAAGTTCCACTCCCGAAATCCAATTTCAAGGGGATCCAAGGAGAGAAGCTCAGATCCGATTAAAACAAGAACAAAAACACGGTACAAACCCAGATCTAGCGAAGTGAACTAAACATCTTAAACCCTGTCAAGATCAGCAACTGGATCAAAGGTCAACAGAAATCACCTTGTGGAAATCGCGAGGAGCGACTCCCGGGAGGTAGAAGCCGCGGGCGAAGGGCAGAAGGAGGAGGCACGAAAGAAGGAGAACCGCGGCGAGCCCAACGTCCGCCTTCGCCATTGCGAGAGAGAGAGAGAGAGAGAGAGCGAGACAGGCCTCGAGATGTTATAGAGGCGACCGAAGCGAGGAAGGGAAATAAATACGCCCAAATATCGACGAGAAGAAAACCGTAATTTTATTTTTCTTCCTCGAATTAAATTAACTTGAATTCGAACGACGTGGATGCTTCGAAAGAAACCCAAAGTTTCACCCTTGCCTATAATAGAGGCCGGGTTTCGCACACTACGGGACCCACAGACACACGCCTTGTGGGTAACTAGAAACACTGGCGTCTTGGTCTCTTTTCTTACTCTGCGATCGCCGGTCTATTTGGGTTGGTCGCGTCGGTGAAGGCGGCGCTAATTGGTTGAGATCTTGAGGCAGAGTTTAAACTTAATTACGAAGATAAGCTTAGATATTAAACATTTTAAATTAGATTAGATGATATGTAAATTTTAGTAATATTAAAAGAAATAGTAATAAGTAAAACTTGTAGATATATTAAATGGATAACTCAACATGATAAAGATAAATTGAAGGACTAAAATGTTTATATGGTGACAAGTGTCCTTTTAAGATTCGACCGAGTGAGATGGCTGGGAAAATAAAGTCGTCTGCTTTGCCAGTGTTAATTATCGATTTTACTCCTTCAGCTGATGGATTAGAGAAGAGGCGTAGGTGGTAGAATACGACGGTGTGACGGAAGCGAATGGCAAGTTCATCATTTAATTCACTTCGTTTAAGCACCACGTGTTACCTAACAATGCTTCCGGTGCACCGTTGATTTCTGGAGCACCTTCCTTGTCCACCGTGTAAGACACGTACAGTCAAAATTAGCCTTCCACCTTACATCAGTCGCCTTTTGTATACGATTGATTGGTCAGGAAAGATATAAAAACCTGCTGATATTATTATTATTATTATTATTATTATTGAAAAAAAAGATTGAGATGATATAAAAGGTTCTTCTGCATTGAATATACAATTCAGAGTTTGGTACCATTGATGTGACCACTCCTACAAAAAAAAATGCAGTTCAAGCTCAAATGCAAGAAAGGAACTTATATCGAAGACTATTATATTTCCTTCGTCGACAACGAAATTCACATTTATTCATCTGAATTTAAATATAACATGTATATATTTAGATCCCTACAAAACCCAATATAACATGAATTTAAATATAACATTTATTCACATTTCTTTTCCATGCATAACTCTAAACACAGAATTTTCTACGTAAATAATTTTTAAATTCCAACTAGCAATTTATAAACATGACTAGTGATTATTAACTTAGTATTTTAAAAATCTAAAAAATATATATTAAGATTATAAAGCCAAATAGTCTATTTGCAAACTTTGCAAGGGTAGATGTGAGTGTCTGTTCTCCAGCCTCGGTATTATATGACCAGAAGTTAATATATTGAGAAAAAAATCTACGTTCTAAAAACCTGAACGAGCCAACTTTATCAAAGTGAATGATACACCACAATGGTTCAAAGTCAACACTAACAAGGATTAGCAATATATTCAAATATTACAATGCATCAACGTCACAGGCACATAGAACTGATAAGTTTTCTCTGCAGTCATTTACCATTGGAAAGACCCACATTAAAGTTCATAACAAGATGTCAGATCAAAAATATATACCGGATAATCATATTTTAGGACTAGCAAAAGTTAGGTATAAATGCGAAAAGACCAGATCATCAGATGAGAGACTGAATAAAGATACAAATCAAGTTAAGCAGCAGAAAAGAAAAGCAACAAGTGCAGTCGTACAGGAACACAGGAATCTGAAACAATAGAATTAAGTTGAAGCAAATGCAACTGTATATGAACACAAATCAGAAACAATCTTCATCATAGAGTACATTTAAGTTTTCCAACCAGTATCACGTGATCATCTCATACAGCACAAGGGCTCATGGTTTATTCGCTGAGAAGAAATAAGACTGGATCAAAAGACTTTTTTCAACAATAACATTCAAGATGAAGAATGGTCCTGGTAAATTCTACATTTTTAATCTGAACAAACGTCATATCATCAGAATCAAGCATACAGGATGTACATATATTAACATTAAAATATATATACAAAATACATGTTTTTAATCTACGTGTTTGATCATTGTAGCATAGCTTTCATCTTGTACGTTTTGGGTAAACATCAAGCTTTACTTTCTACCCAGAGGACTGTCCAATGCTATCAAGTTTTTCTTGGAAAGATTTATAATTGAATCTGCTATTACTCGAGCACTAGACTTCATATAGCCACCTGAAACAACATTGAGTTAATATAAGGATAAATTATCATATTTGTCATTGAACAGAACAAAGTACAAGAAACTGTATCCAAATCACCTGAAGTAAGCATCAGAAGTGGTATATTTCTTTCTCTAGCAAATCTGAAAACCTTCTCATCTCTAGTCATCACTCCATCAGGACTGATCTGCATAAGTGCATAACAATATCTGCTTCAGAAACATTTTCCATTGTCCATGACTACCTCCTTTCCGGGCTAATTATAGATTACCCCGTGTAGTTCGACCTCTTTAGTATCTTGGTTCCTAAACTTGAAAATTTTATGTTGGAATCCTATAGTTATGAAAGTAAAACATTTAAACTCATTACCCTAATGTCGGTTTTACCAACGGAAGATACAGCACGTGAAGGAATGACACAAAAATGATAGGCAAAAAGATAGTTTTAACATCTCAATTCTGTTTTCTTTTGTTATATCATAATTAAAACTTCTTAATCGATTGTTGTGGTGGTGGCGGACGATGGGGCCACTGCGCCACGGACAAGGCAGCTCGCTCTCGACATCAGTAGGGACTGAGCCCCGAGGTCCTTGAGATGTTTCCCACATTGGTCTACTCTAAGGTTAAGGGGCTGAAGGTGGGGAAAGGGTCGCTCAAGTGTGTGGTGTGCTTCAATGAGTTTGAGGACAATGAGAAGCTCCGCTTCCTCCCTCATTGCAGCCACGTCTTCCACTTGGATTGCATTGACGCTTGGCTCGCCTCCCACGTAACTTGCCCCGTCTACTGCACCAACCTCGCCGAGCAAGCTGCCGATAATAGCCTCGATTTGCTACCTGTAGCCACTCCTATTATAGACGTGGCGGGTCTTCAGCCCAAAACCGCTACCCTGCCACAAGATCATGTTGTCATTGTCGTGGACCCACAACGGTGGCGACGGAAGAGGTGGAAGGAGGCAGCTACAGAATTGACGCAGATTGGAAGCCAAAGGAGAGTGGCTCGATCGCGATCCGGGCAATGATTGACGAAGCTCCCATGGTCTCATTCAACCAGACATTCCAAGGTCCGACCAGTGGAGGATGTCGATCGGTACACCCTCTACTTGTCGCTCTCCCTCCTCTTCCTCCTCCGGCACCGCTATGCATCTGCGTCGACACCACCCGGACCTCGGAATGTCCAATTGAATGAGACCACGGGAGCTTTGCCAGACGCCGCTCAAATCGCGATCGAGTTGCCTGCCTTCGGCTTCCAATCCACGCCAATTCCGTAGTTGCCTCCTTCCATTCCTCGGTCGCCGCCACTATGGGCCCACGACGATGGCAACATGATCCTGTGGCAGGGCAACAGTTTCAAGCTGAAGGCCCGTTGCACGGGTGGCTACGGTTAGTAGGTTGAGGTTGTCATCAACGGCTTGCTCGGTGAGGTTGAAGCGATAGACGGGGCAAGTTACATGGGAGGCGAGCCAGACATCAATACAATCTAAGTGGAAGACGTGGCTGCAACAAGGGGAGAGGCAAAGCTCCTCATCGACCTCAAACTCGTTGAGACACATTGCACACTCAAGCGCCCCCTTTCCCACCTTTAGCCCCTTAACCTTAGAGTACACCTGCGTATGAAACGTCTCAAGGAACTCGAGGCTCAGCCCCTACTGTCACCGAGAGCGGGCTGCACCACCAGCAGCACGACGACACCACTGTCCGCCACCACCACAACAATTTTCTAAGTTTTAATCAAGGTATAACAAAAGAAAACATAATTGGGACGTTAAAATTATCTTTTTGTCCATCGTTTTTGTACAATTCCTGCACGTGCTATCACGTGTAGTATCTTTCATCGGTAAAACCGATGACGTTAAGGTAAATGACGTTAAATGTTTTACTTTCATAATTGTAGGGATTCCAACGTAAATTTTTTAAGTCCGGAAACCGGGATGCTAAAGAGGTTTAACTACAAGGGGTAATATGAAATTAGCCCCTTCTTTCCTCTTCCCTTCTTTTGTTGTATTTGCGATTTTTTGGTTCATCTTTCTATTTTCTAAAGCACAACACTCTCAAAAATTGCTTTTTAATCCTCCTCTATCCTCTTGAACTGTAAACTTCCCCCAAAATGACAACTCAGCAGCATCTCTAAAGCATATCCTTCACCAAACTTGGATCAAGATTTACATGTTCCGAATAAAAAGAGAACTAAAAAGGAATTCTGCAAGTTCCGTCTGTACCAGATCATCACACAAATAGACAGACCATATAGTACCTTCAATCTGCCCAAAGGATCTCCGTCTAGGATATCAGTGCCAGCATTATATACCACCAACTCAGGATTGAAGTTATTTCTTGCAACCTACATGAATATTATGTTTAAGAAACCTGAAATGAAACATGAGATTCCAGAATTTGTTTTGCTTAACTACTGTTGGAAGAAGAATGTCAACATACTTTAAAATAAGTAGCATTTTGATACTATGCAGCTACAGAAGTTTAAATTAATGATTCTGGCAGTCTGACATTGATAGCATTGATATGGTTACTTGAGAAAAACGCTGCATGAGTAGCATTTGTTACATGCCATATAACCATGAAGTAATGTACCATCAGTGCAATCTTAAATGTTTCTTAAAATTTAAGATCAATTCATTTAGCCCAACTTAAATTTGTGCCAATGACATTTTCAACCTACATTGTTACGATTGATGAATATAATTTAGTCCATCAACTTAAATTTGTGACAATGACATCCTCAACCTAAGTTGTTACAATCAAAGTCCTATCCTCAATTGAGATACAGAATATTTCATGGCATCTGACATGTAGGAACAATCAGATTGTGGTGCAAGTGACAAAAATGTCCAATGTGTGAAGCTAGTCAGCCATTATACAAACTAGCATAGACAATCAACTTGTGCCAGATGATTTGACAACTGATATATTTCAGTCACTTCACATCAAATATTTTGACCATATAAACATTCACCCCAAACTGACTATACTTAGTATCAAAATTTTGCTCAAATAGTTCCTGACAGCAACCGGCCATGAACATCAATTGCAACGATTTTAGAAAAAGTTGATGATACAATCAATGGTTAGCAACAAATTTGAAATTAACATTTAAATAGTTCATCCATCTTGGTTTATGAAACCAGTTTCGCCATATCTTGAATGAATAGATACATCTCCTTATACAGAAGCTTTGTGAAGATCTCACAAGCAAGTTCCTAATTCCCATCCAAAATTTTTCATGCCTTCTTTAAAGTTCAATATTTTAGGCTCTTTTATATGACCATATTGATCCCAGGATTGGTTTACCATTTATGAAACATTACAGTTGTAGCTGCAAGTAAGATACCATGCCATGCCCTAACAGCCATCTCAATAGATTTGTGCAAAAGAACAATACCAAAGGACTCCTGTACTCGGTCAACATAAATCAATAACTATGCATGCAGAAGAGGCATATACCACCATATCACTCAAGTTGACCAGCAAATTTTTGATCAATTAACACTTCATGCAATTAATCTACCTTTACTCTTTTGTCATTCCATTTACACAATGAGCTTGTGAACAAATTTATGTCCAAGGAAGCCAAAGGTCACATTTTGAATGGAAAGTTATTGTTCTAGAAGATGGATGGTCAAAAAATAAAAGCTAGCAAGAGAAAAAATAAATTGGAACTAGGAAAAATAATTTTACTTATGAAGAAAGTTTCTGACCTATCATAACTAACTAATAGGTAGGACAAATATGTACTTGCTTCGAGGTTTATAGGGATCAATTAATATATAGATATGAAAGATTTGAGCAATTAACAAAGAAACACCATGATATTGATGACAAATATACAAAAACACTTACAGAAAATAATAGAAAAACAAGTCCACCTGCACTTTGTTTTTTATGTTTACCAATCCACTATTGGGAAGAAGAGTCATCCACAAGGTCTCTTCTTACATGAATCCATAAAGAATGACCAATTAAAGGGAAGTACCCGATATAGCCAGACTAGATTCCAGATGGTAAGAACAGAGTGACATGCGTCATGAGATGCAGTTGTATACACATGTAATACATGCTTGCGATTCTTTTAGGAACAACAGCAGATAGTGAAGGACACATTTAATAAAAATGATGGGAAGAAAGACAGTTGTAGGTTTTACCTCAAGCGCTTCATCCAGCTTATCTAGATATTCCTTTGTTTTGGTCCCACTCTACATACAAACAAAAGGACAAATATATTCAGGAATACTGAGAAGCAAAATGACAGTTTGTAGTGACTATGGAAAGCATCCAAGAAAACCTTCATAACTTACTGCTAACTCAACTTTCTGATCAATGTATCTCTTAGCCTCAAAGTCCTGTCAATGAACCAGATGGCTATAAATGGAAGATGTGGGCAGAAGCCCTAACATGTTTCTAATAAAGACATTATAGGTAATAGACATAGTAGGTAACGGGCACTACATAATTGCCAAGAAAATTAGCCAATTAAAAATACCATGGTAATCATTAGGCTGTTCCATTACTTATTTTTCTGCTTTTCACGAGTGTGTGGTGGTGGTAGGCAGGGAGATGCCACCAGAATCCAGAATATGACATGCTGGTAAAATTAGAGGGCAAAAATAAGATTTAAATGAAAGAAACAAAAAGAATCCCTCGATAGATTTCATAGACTCCCAAGTCTTTATATCCATGGAAATCTTCAAATTGGAAAGTTGAACAAATGCAGACCTACAAATGTATCTTGCATGAGAACCAGACCACTGGCTGAAAACCACATGTAGGCCAACTGATCAACGTGTCAGATGTGTATTTGTCCTCAAATCCAAGGATAATAGTTGATCATGCAGTTAAAATACAATAAAGAAGAAATTGCAAAATGCTAAAAACTTGATATGTGTATTGTAAACAGTAAAACTCACAAAAGGATATATTCCAGCATTGTACATGTCCAGAATATAAACCCTTCCTGTAAGCAGAGAGAAAGTTAGCATTACTTATGGAAGGAAACAACAAAAATTGTCAGTGAAAAGCATGCACAATGGATGAGACAGCAAACTGTCATTAGAGAAGTCTATTTCATGGCCGTTCCCTTGGTGAGCATCAAGATCAATTATCATTACTCTGCATAGGTTCAAAAAAATTTAAAATATTCACCTTTTAGTTCTTTGCAGAAGTAGGTATTTGCAAGAGGGACTATATTAACAGTCTGAGAAACAAGTTCCCTACCTTGAAATATTCAAAAGAACAAAAGCAAACTGAATACAAAGTGAAATGTCAGCATACGCGCAAAATCCACCTCCATTTTCTGCTGAACAATGATGGAAACCACCACCAATATTGATGGCCCACCCTCGCTCTTTTGCAAGTTTAGCTGCCAGTATGGAACCTCCCACCTGAAAAATTGAAGATGAAAACCTCCCCCCTTTTGCATGTTGATGCAGTGAACAAGTGAACACTAACCTGCTTGCGAAATGGGTAAAGCACTTTATTCTGTACAAGGCAATTGGGAAGCAAAGAAACAGGAGGGACCTAGGATGACAAAATAATTAGAATATAGACATTGATCAAACCCCTAGCATGTGTTTATGAAAAATCCTCTTCTAAAAAGATATTGTCAGAGAAAGGAACAAAGATGTCTAATAGGATGCTCTCGAATATTTTGGGTGGTACTTGCTTAAGTATTTTTGAAGAAATATGAACAACATAGGTTGTTACATAATCACATAATATAGATTGCACAACAAGATCAATCGAAACAATATTCTCAAAAGAGATAAACAAAATAATGGTACAAGAACCATGCAACTAAAATAGTTAAAGATAAAAACACTTCATGCTTCAATATGTTCTAAACAAAAAATTTATGAAATAGCCACTGATAGATTCACATTAGTAACAATTTCAACTAACATACCGACTGGTATCCACTGGTCTGACCAAGGACTGATACTTGACCAGGTAGCTTGTTACCAATAATTATTCAGTTTCTTATATTTTCAATGATACTGGATGATACAGGTTGGTATGTCATCCAGGATACACCATAATGGTCCGATAATTCATTAAAGAAGTATCAACTGATATTTAAAACCTTGTGAGAAACTATTAAGATGTTACATCCACTCAAAATATCCATTTAATTACTTTTCAACATCCAATTTCTGCCCATATAAGGCTCATTACAAGAGTCGATAAAGATCCACAAAGTATGTACTTTATGCAAAGCCGAATGCACCATGCAGGTAATAAAGTGAATAAAAAATAATGATTTATAGAATGATTTGAAAAACATCCTAAATCATGAAACTACCTAGTCAAAGTTCTGGTTCTATGGCTCCCAATAAAAAATATTTGTGTTCACATTATCTTGTACAGAGTTTAAATTATTTATGCCTGAAATATATGTGTGTCTGTGTGTGTGTGCGTGTGTGCATGTGCACGTGTGTATATGCATATGTATATATATTTAAAGAGGATGAAGAAGCATTACCTCAATAATAGTGGCAACATTTAAGCTGCTTTTGAGACTGCTCAAGTATGATTCTGAATGCACCTGATTGCAAAACATGTTATGTCAGGTACTAAATGATGGCACAACTAAATTTATATCTCATGCACGGCAGCACTTCTTACCACCAGTAAGTCATCTTTTGAGGCTTCTAGTGGTTCTACTGTTTGTTTCTTGTCTAAGAAACCTTCCTTAATTAAGAATTGGCAAATACGGCCCCACTTGGATGAATCAAATGGATGCCTGCATGACATAAATTAAGTTGATGATGATTCAAAAATGCCATCTATAATTTTTTTTTCTTTTTTTCTTGGAGAATACGAACCTCTCCATGGAGGACAAGAGGGTTCATTTTGTTCCACTCACATGTTAAAGACCCACATGACAATCTTGTAGTAGAATAAGTTGTTCCCAGTCAAGAACTAAAGCATCATTTCCCCATTCTTTAAGTGAGATGCGACAACAGGCCTTCAAGATGTGCCATCAATGTAACTTTTAAGCAGAGTAGAATAACCTTTTCTATCTCCTTCAATTTTCAGACTTCTTTAGCACATTAATGATCATGGCCATGAATATGTATGGTGTTCATTGTTCTTTAACCCAGTGTGAATATTTAAATATAGATTTACAAAATTCTATAGATATCACTTTCTTCAACCTGCAATAACCAAAGTTTCCACATGCCTATAAATCCTCTCTTTTTTTGTATACAATCAATCTGATTATAATATCATAATGATAGGTAGAAATTCGTGGAATTTTGATGTTCCGTATAGAACTCCCAAAGTGATAGAAATTTTCCAGAGTGCTTTATCTTCCCATTCGAAACTATTGCAAAATTGAATTTCTACACAAAATACTCTTCGTTTGTCTATCTTATTTCCACCTTACACTCCTAGGTTGGGTATGGAGCTGAAAATTTCTATTATGCACCCGATAGACGTAACTTGGAACCTGACGGCTGAAGTTGATAGCCTCTTGAAACCTCAATTCCCATAAATTGGTGATACCCCTTACTCCCAAAAAAGATCAAACCCTAATTAACATGACACAGAAATGCGATCGCAGAAAAAGATGGAACAAACAAGAAAACATCAAATAACTAATAGAACAAGAAAATCAGGACTTGCTTACAGTTTCTCGATTCCAAAAAACGCGATGTCGTAGGATGACGAGTAGATCACAGGCACCTAAGATCCGTTCCAGTTCTCGTCACATAAATCGGAGATGAAAGATAGAAGAGTAGCGAAGAGAAGAGAGGGACCGAAGGACGGCGACCTTGGAGGGCAGAACGTCGAAGTAGAGATTGCTGGAGAGGATCCGATCCCTGCGGATGGCATCCGCGGGTCCCGTCGGGGCGGCTTCTGGGGAGAAGGAGAAGGCTGCCATGGCTGATGCGGGAGTAAACGACCGGACGAACCAAAGCGGTGAGAGAGAGATAGAAGGGGGGGGGGGGGGGGGTTTGGGGTGTGGGAGGAGGAGGTTTCTAGTGGTCTTACCGGAGAATATTTGTATACGATGGCTGGAAGTAGCAATGACGCGAAGTGACTCGAAGGCGAGACAGCGACGAGACGTGGCCAGTGCCGATACAGGCGCGCCGCTCGCTGCCATCGTACGCGTGCTTCAACGGGTAGAGGCATAACGATCTCTCGGCGGATGCTGCGTTCACTTGTCTGAGTTCGGACCACATTGCGGGTCGGATTCTTTTGATATCCGACCCACTTCAACGCGGTAAATTGATTTCGAATTCAAGTTGAATTTTTAGTACTCAAGAAGTTTGTTGGGTTTGGATTGAGTGAAATTTATGAATATTTTATCCATTATTTATCATATATTGATCAATCATATTCAAGCCAAAGTGGATGGAGTGAAGTTCTCATATATGGATATAATCATTTTAAATTCTATTTAATTTTTTTTATTTAGATTTGAAAGGTTTCAAGAGTAGCAGCAAATATTCAAGCCAAATTCAAATAACTAAATAATTAATTGGATTCGGATTTGAGCCAAACAGCTATATGTAATGCCATGATAAGAATACAATTTATATTATCCAGATGAAAATATTAAAATAAATATATAATTAAAAAGATAAAAAATTATTTATAAATAATTAAGTATCATTTTAATAAAATATAAAATAAGAAAAAAAATATTTAAAATAGTACGAACATCTATTTAAGAGAAAAATATAAAATGATTAATATTCATGATAAAAAACAATAAAAAAATATTTAAAATATTAATACAAATTATAAATAAAAATTTAAAATTTACATATCTTAATGATAATAAAAGATCCATATAATCAATACAAAATAATTAGAATTTATAGCTCTTTATTCTTGTTGTTGTTGTTAGATTTAACCAGACAACACCTACAAGTACTTATTTGAGTTATTGTAGAAGGGTCATCACAATCTACAAGCAAAATCTTCAAAATCACCAAAAACTAATTTGGCCAAATACAATTTTGAAGTATGATGTCTTAATTAACATGCAAATAGTTGCAGCTACGTATATAAAAAGTAAATGCAATAATAATAAAAGGGATAGGCAAGGAAAAAAAGAGGCCTTGGAAGAATCAATCTAAACAACTTTTGGTCTCAATTATCTCAAAAGTATGCACAATGGCATGGTTTAAGACAGCTGAATCAAATGTTCATAATCCTGCAAATCTCATATCAAGCTGCATATAATTTTGTAAGACATGCTGATAATTTCATTAACCCTCATTTGTCTCTAGATTCTCCATAACCAACTTTAATTTCATTTTCCTAGTGCTGGTTGACCTCTAAGAAGCTAAATAGGAGAAAATTCTCAAATGGATTACCATAAGAAACTAATAAAATCTCAGCATTCTTTTTGGTTTTAAGATTGCTTGTCACCTCTTTAGCATTTACTCTTTAAACTTAAAAATTTTAAAATTTATAATAGAATCCATGTAGTTATAGTTACGAAAGTAAATCATCTAACTCCATTTCCTGTAACATCATTGATCTTTTCATCGAAAGCACGAAAACGATAAGCAAAAAGATAATTTCAACATCCAGTTATGTTTCCAATTGTGGCGGACGACGACGTCGTTGAAGGGCCGTGGGTGGCTATTGTGGATGAGCGACGACAAAAAATGAGACAAAGGGAGAGGAGGAAGAGAACAACACAAATGTTGATACTCTTCATCTATGTTAACGCCGCTTAGTAATTCCATCGATGCCAACGCAGATACAAACTAACGAAAGAACCGCTCGACATCTGCATCAACACCGACACAGATGTAAAGTGTCGCTCAACATTTGCATTAACGCTTAGCATCTGCATCAGCATCGACACAGATGCAAAGCGACGCTGACACAATTGCCAAGCGATGCTAATGCAGATGTTGAAGCGGCCTTTTCGTTGCTCTACATCTACAAAGGCACCAACGCAGTTGTCAAGCGACGCCCAAAGTGTCGACATCTACATCGTCCTTTTCCTCCTCATCCACAACAGTCATCTGCAGCCCTTAGCGACGCCACCATCCGCCACCACCAAAAACGTAACTATAAGGTTGAAATTACCTTTTTACCTATTGTTTTCATGCTTTCGTCAATAAAATCAACAGTGTTAGAATAAATGAAACTAGATGCTTCACTTTTATAATTATATGGATTTCAATGTAAATTTTTAAAGCTTAGGAACGGAAATACTAAAGAGGTCTAACCGCAAGGGATAATCTGTAATTAATCCTCTTAGAAGAAGTCTAAATTTGGCATGTTCTATGGACTAACAACTTTGATGCCACAAAGTCATCTTGCAGCCTAAATATTGACATAGAAGCAGACTTTGATTCTAAAACTCAGATTCCCTAATTGATAAACATTTGTTCTAGAACTGAGATACTTCACATCAAAAAATAATGAGGATGGCTTATATTTATGAACCTAGTTGCTTAGTACAATTAGTTAACCTTAAGCATTTGCAGTCATGTCATTAGATCCATTCAAATGAGTTTTTCAAAAGAAAACACAACACTTGGAGTTATTTCGACTCTTACAATATAAATGCAGGTAGGTTTAGCCAGGAATGGTCAAACTTAAAATTTTCAGTAAAAAAATTTACAAAAGAAATCATATGCATTGTTCATTTAGGACAGCACTAGTAAAATAGATTCAAAATTACTGAAAAAGCATCCAACTTGGTTTTGAAGAATGTTATTGCAAATATTGTTATATGCAAAAGAAATTAATACACTTCTAATTCATTAAGGAAATGGAGGTCCTCACAGCTTGAAGCAGTAAGATATGCAACAACAAAACTAGCCCAAAGCAAGGACATAAATGTTTCTACAGCAGAACAGAAGACAAAGATATATTTGACCAGATATCATAAACGCCTGGGAGTTAGAGAGGCTACCAGCCATTATTAACAACTGATTTTTCAAGTTGGTTCTACAAGGATTTTTCAGAACATATCTCCCCAGCTTTTCTCCATGTGTAATCTGTCTCTCAGTTTTATCTCTTCGGATCTGTCTAACAAGGAAAACTTTGCCATCTCCTCAAAACCATAAACACAACTAAGCAATAGATATCGATTCTTTTCCTGCATCCACCCCTACACCTGTAACCCATACAGATGGACGAAAACTGTAAGTCAATGATTTGCATGATGCGCTGTTATTGTTAAGGTCTAGTTCCATGCTTCCTCAAAAGAAGTATTTTCATAAAACAGACCATGCTGTTAAAGCTAGCCCACCATCATATCCGTTATTTTGACAAGGAAAGATCTTTCAATGAACATTCTTATACTACTATTGCACTGACTTGGATTAGAAGACATCCAATTCAAGTACCCACCTGCCATATGATGCATCCATTGCAAGTTGAAATGAAGTGGAATTCTTTATCAAGACCAAAAGGGGGAAAAAAAAGAAACATCACACACAACTTCACTCCCTAAACAAAAAAGGGTATCATCAGACTCATGTTTTTCACAAGGCATCAGCATACTTTACAAGGTTGCTACTGCAATATAAGTTGATACATTAATACAACTTTTACCAGAAAAACAACAACATAGGTTATTTGGTACTTAGCGCAAGAATTCCATTGTATCTTCACCAAAGTATTAATGCCGTCTAAAACACACTTCACACTCCAAGATCAACAGGCTGTCACTCATATGAACTTGAAAATGACCTAAACGTGCCATTTTGTTTCTACATCAGAAGTGAAATCTCTCTTCAAATGATGGCCAGGTCATGTACACTCTATATGATGGTCGACTTCCAAGAATTAAGTGCCGAGGTGACCGCACAAACTTTGTCAATTCCAAAGTTAAGCATTGTTATATTAAATATCATTATTAAGTAAATGATATGCATGCTTCAAAGTTGAAGATATTGATGTTGACCAGAAATATCAAGGTCTCCATGAGGTTATCAACCAAGAATTCTTTACAGAATTGACTAAAATGGATTTTTTATGTGGATTAATTGGCAAGTGGACTATAGCATGTCATGGCTTGGATGGCCTATTTATCTAAACATGTTTCATATAACGAGAAATTTAGATATATGGGGACAACACTATCATCGTGATCAAGGGATCATCTTCAGTGTGATGGATCAAATATATGATAGAACATCTAATCCTACGATTCGTAACTCAGTAGTGGGAAACAAATCAAATTAAAAAGCGTCAACATATGTAAAACCCTTGGGAAAGAGAAAAAAGAAACGGGCGAGATGAGCATCGGGTACCTTGAGGATCCACCGCCGACGGAAGGACAGCAGAGTTGGAGGGCGGTTCCTCCTCGCCGTAGATGGCGCGGAGTCGGGAAAGGGGGATGAATGGTTGCTTTGGGGAGGAGGTCTGGTCGGCGGCGGCGGCGAGGGCGAAGAGGTCCTGGCGACAGGACCACATGGAGGAGTACAGGGAGGAGATGTCGGCGCGGAGGGAAGACTTTTCGGCCTCGAGGGCATCGATCTCCCGCTCTTGCACGGAGGATCGGACGGCCAAGGTCACAAAGGTGCCGAGCAGCAGGCCGGTCACCACGTTCTCTTTCTTCTTTGCCACCGACAGCAGCCACCGCAACGCTTCCATCCTGCAACGTCTCTGCTCTCTGGGTCGCTCGATGTGGCCGCCGCTGCCCCTCCGTCTCCTCCGGTTTCTTATGGTTTAGTTTCCGCAGCGGCAGCAGCAGGCCTTCGGGCTCTGTGCCCCTGCTGCTGTGGCCCAACAGCGGAAGGGTTATTTAGACCTCTTAACCGTCTAAAAAATTTTCTAATTAAAAAAATTTATATTAAAATAGCTATAATTATAAAAATAAAAATAAAAATAAAAATAAAAAATTTAATCTCGTTTATCATAGCGTTATCGATTTTATCATACTGCTAGTGACAGCATATATAGAAATAATAGATAAAAAAATAATTTTAATATCTCAGTTATATTTTTTTTATTCTTAATAGTGATAGTGGATAGTGGCATCGCTAGAGTCATAAGTGGCTGTTGTGGTTGTTATCGACGAGAATGATGATGAGTGGAATTCTGAAGGTGGAGTTGAGGGACTTCTATAGTTTCTTACGGGAATGAGGGGGAGGATGAGGAGGAAGATAAGAAAGAGCGACGACAAAAGATTAGGCAAAGGCAGAGAAGGCGAAAGAAACGCAAATGTCAATGCGCTTCATTTACATCGATGTCGCTTGGCATATATGTCAACACCGACACAAATGCAAAATGCATGAAAGAAAATGAAAGATGTGAGACCGAGGAAGGAGGGAAGAAAGGGGAGAAGGAGGAAGAGGAGAGAGAGCAACAAGAGGTGAGGCATGAGAGAGTTGAAGAAAAGGATGACACAAATATCGATGCTTTGCATCTTCATCTGCGTTGCCGTCAATGTAGATATCGAGCGACTCTTTTGTCACTCTACATCTACGTTAACACCGACGAAGATGTTGAGCGGGCTGACGCAAATGTAAAGTGTCAGCATTTGCATCATTTTTTTCCTCCTCTCCCTTTGCCTCACTTATGCTATCGCTCTTTCTCCTCTTCCTCCCTTAGCAAAAATCCCTAACACCACCTCGAAGACTCCACCCAACTCATTTCTAAAGATATCCCCATATTATTCTCACCGACCACTACATTGTTTTGGTTGATCATAATCATAATAGTCACTCATGACCCAACGACATCGTTGTCCACCACTACTACTAACAAAAAAGAAAATATAACTGAAACATTGAAATTATATATTTACCAATCGTTTTTATGTTATCATATGTTATCGCATCTTCGATCGACAAAACCATAAATATGATTAATTATTTTATTTTCATAATCATAGGTATTTCTTTTAAGTTTAGAGATTGGGATATTAAAAAAAGTCTAATTATGAACTTAAATCACAAATGTCAAATAATGTTGACCGATATGTCTAATCGATGTTTACTTTCTCTCCTATTACCGTATGATTAGAGGTGACGATTTTATATTGAACCCGTATAAGCAGGTCTCGGAGCTTTGGGCGGCTGCTGGTGAGGCCCGATAGCGGAACGCACCAAACTCAAAGCGTGGATATCAAATAATGTTGACCCATATATCCACTAACCAATGTTTACTTCCTCTCCGATTACATTATGACTAGAGGTGACAATGACCATATTACCACTGTATCATCAAATCCGACCCCATTCGATCTAATCTAACCAAATCTGATCACTTTTGACCGAGAAAGTTCGAATTTTAATTTTCAGAAACTGCATCATCAAAACATATCAGAACATAATGAAATTATTAATCCGACCAAAATCCGAGACATTGCCAAATCATCTAATTGCACAGACATGATCAATTACCTGCTTCAAGAAAATAGCAATATTACCACATCTGGGCTTAGACAAAACATAATTTTCCTCATCAAAAAATGCAAGCATACACACCCCCTGGTCCATAGACATCGAACTACAGAAACAATATGTCATGTTGGGACAATACCATACAATAAAGAACACAAAACTTCATTCCGCCACCCTGATTCTCAAAGACATCAGGGTATAAGAACTGACCATTCCGAGGACTCCACGCAGCTTCTCACTTTAAGAAAGATAAAAAAAATGGCAGGAAGTAAACCAGATCATTCATTCCAACAACTCCACCACTACACCGCAGAAAATGCTCCATCCATTGTAAACATGTTACTGTTGTTTGCACTCAGCTGGTCGTTGGGCTTGATCCCCTCCACTCTTCTGCATATCCACAGACCATAAATAAATTTGAGTATTAATCAAGCTAAAGCACCTTCTAATGAAGGTTAACATCAATATTAAAATGGGACAAGTCAATGCTGCACCTTCTGCCCTGTTGCCGACTGTTTGGAGGACAGAGAAAAGAAAGACACTTGTCAGTTTCAATTATTCCCAAAGTAAAAAACTTGTAGACAACAAACAATTTCTCGAGGAGATTGTGAGATATACCTTCTTCTTGGTCTTAGTTTGGTCTTCTTCATCCTCATCCTCGTCCTCATCATCCTCATCATCATCCTCTTCCTCTTCCTCTTCCTCTTCTTCATCATCCTCATCTTCATCCTCTATTTCAAGTTCATCACCTTCGACAGCCTCCCCCGTGAACCATGAAACTGCATGAGGGATTATCTTGTCTTTAATTGTGGACCTGCAAGTCAACAATCACCGTAAATCAATTTGGTACCAGCCATAACTGGACAACAGATTTGTAAAAAGGATAATCCAAAATTACTGATGCAGGCCAAGCATTATAAGAAGTCGTAAACAAATAAGGAACAAATGGATATTGCTCAAGTTATTCCTAAATAACCCTGAAACCATTGCTTTCTTGAATAATCAACAATGCTCGCTTAAGCTGTTTATCTATATTTATCACAAGGCAAAGGTCCAGTAGACAGACAAAGCGAACAAAAGAAAGGCCTTACCCAATATCATAATCCACTTCCATCTGACCCTGCAATTCCTCAGCCTGTCAAAAGAATGATAATGAAATTAGATGCGCTTTTACCCAATTGGCTTTTTTTCTCTGGCAAATTTTTCTGGTGATCATAACTTACAGTCTCTTCATCAATATCTGCATCATCATCAGGTACTTGTGGAGGCTTGAAAAAGTTAAAAAAGCTCTCACAGTCCTCCGTTTTTGTAATGGGCTTGGCATTTTTTGAACCCTTCTTGGGCTTCTTTTTTAGGATCTTCTGAGTCAAGCACTTCCCTGGATACCACTCAATCTCCGTCCTACATCGAAAGCCAACAATTTGTTAAAAATCACTTGTAACCAGTCTTGATATGATATGTGAATATCACCAACGTAGAAAAACAATTTTACCCAATTGCTTTCTCTAAGATTGGTTCATCCTCATCAATCATGTGGTATGTTTTTGTCAGAACAGCATTCTTGAAAAAAGGATTAGGATTGAAGAAAAACTCAAGTTTAAAACCCTTAGGATCCTCAATTCTGCACCACTTTATATCCTTTAGATACTTAAGAGCTTCTTCATCACGTTCTTGAATCTAGATGAACCAAAAAATAATGTACCTGTCAACATCATAAAGAAAACAAAGCAATAGGATAGTCATTTAAAAGTTGGATACCTCCTCAGTTAGCACTTCATTTGCTTTCATAGCAGCGAGCCAAAAGCCAGGCACGCCTTTTTCTGTGGCAAAGATGTATACAATAAGCATAAAAAAATACAAACGAACTAGAAAAAACAACATTCAACATCGTCAGTAAGATAAAAGACCTTCACTAGCTTTATCCTCAGAACCGGTTTCCTCTGGAGATTCATCTTTGATACCTTCAACTTCGACTACACCATTTACAATCTCATATCTCTGTTTAGTCCATATGGAGAAAGTGTCACAGGAATGGCCAAGACTAACAACATTTTGCAGTAGACTTCGTAAAAGAACCACAAGATTGAACAATGGTGGAAAAAGCATTTAAGCATTGGTCCTAGGAGCTTATATCTGGAATTAGCAAATCATACAAAATCAATAGATGCTGAAAGGATACCTTTGTATATAATGGCTCATAAAGCTTCTGGTATTTAGCTTCAAGTGCAGCCCTCTCCTCAAAAAATTTTGCCTCAAGCTCATCATGTTGGCTCTACAAAAAAAGAGTTATTACATCAGGCATATCTGTACACCATAATGCTCTTAGCATCAACTGGAAAAAGCCACAGCCAATCAAAATCTGGCAGGAATTTGATCAATCCTAATGGTCTCAACAAGTTTTGTTTGATACTAAGCCAACCCCAGCTGACTTCATTCACTAAAAAAAATATACAGCAATTTGATAAATGTTTAAAGCAATTTTAAGTCCTACAGCCAGGACCTGATCCTTATCCAGCAAAATGTTAATATCAGCTTGCACCAGAAAAACTTAAATACTGAAGTATATCACACAAATAATGCAGGAAATACAGGAACCAAGTTCTACAAAATGAAAATTAGATACAGGAAAAGTTACTTGAAAATGACATATAGGTGGACTAATATACTGATTAGATCAAGGTATAGATACACAAGGTCAACAAGTTGCTTTGCATCTAAACTGGCAAACACATTCAATACAATAAAACAACAGTAAGTATTGAGAGTCAAGCATATACCTCTTCAATTTTGATATTTTAAAGGAAGCAACACTATGTTATGGCAACTTTATATTCACAAAAAAAAATCATAATATTGACCAAATACCACTTAGTGACAAATAATCAGCAGAAGATAAAGTTTATAATCTGAACGAGTCATGTACGGAAATGGAAATCCTTGTATACATGGAACATGAGGAAAAGAGTCAACAATAGTGCAGTGCAACTAAGAAACATAGTTCACAACATTACCCAATTTAGATACAACAACTTGCACATTTAATTATTACCGAAGACTGATACACTTTTGGATAAGTTCTCAGCCTTAAAGACCGATCTGATGTTGACTGAAATGACTTTGACAATAAGATGGCTAGAATAATCAAACTTGACCAGAGTTGGCCAATCTTAGAATATACTAGCTGGTTTAACAGTCCATAAGAAGGGGAAACAAAAAAAAAAGGAGGGGATGAGCAAGAGAGTCAAGTTCAGTCATGCAACTAAGATGGAAGCCGAGATGGAAGACAGGAAACATGCAATTAAGATATGAAAAAGAATATGAGATGATATTACAGGTACATTCGCTATTTGCGGCAATTGTTGCCATTAGTTGTCTTGCACAATTTGTTGCAATATTTGTTGTCTATCATCATGTAGAACAGAAAGGAGAGAATGTAGGAAGAGAAATAAAAATAAAAATATATCACCTTCTGGAGGATAAAAGGATGCTTTCTCAAAGAATGATAATGTCAGAGAAGGCATAATCAATTCAAAAGTGGGATATCTATGAAAAAAAAGCGTATGTGGAGTATAAAAAATCAGGAAATAGGACAAGAAAATCCATCAAACAAGCCTCCATGCCCTCGAAAGGATAATAAATTTGCCTCTCGCTGAGCAATGCTGGGGTATCAATGGCCCTAATTATCAAAGACGAAACAGAACATATAAGCATGACCTATCATGTCCACTTTATTTAGCGCGTCAGGATTTTTTTCGGTGACATATATCTTGAAGAAGGAAATAGGCATTCGAATATGTAACGAAAATTAATACAGAGAAGAGGATGTAAAGAATTATAATTCCCGACAAGAACCAACCAAGTTTTAAAATAAGATGTACACAGAAGAACAACATAAAACGCAAGAAAGCATTCGATTCGTCAAGATAAAACGAAGAACAAGGGGTACAATAACAAGGCACACCTGGACCTCTCTCAACACCTCGACGCGCTTCCTGACCGCCGGGCTGAGCGTCTCCAAGACATCCGTATGCTTCCCTGCCAGACTCTGGAGCTTGTTCTGTGGCACAACAGATCACCCATGAAAACAAGTCAAGCAAAAAACAAAAGGGAGACCCCTCAAGGGAATTCTTCCACGAAGGCAAACACACAGAGGAAGGCCCATAATGGCACCTTCAAAGCATCGACAAGACCAGCTCGATCCTCCGCACTCAGAGCTGCACATAGATAACGCGCCGGCGCAAGACTCAATCAGAAACAGAAGAACACAAATAGAGCGAAAGACACCGAGCGGAAGTAAGATGGGTTTGGGGGCAAAGGGGGGACCGGAACCGAGATCGGCGAGGTTGAGGCTGTCCTGTTGCTTATCGCTGCTCATTGTCGCCCTCCGCTGCCGCCGCCTCCGCCTCTTCTTCTCCTCCTCCTCCTCCTTAATGGAAATGAGAAGCGAGCTGCGTGGAAAACCCTAGGGCGGGGGTTAAGTGGCGCACAGCGAATCGAGAGGAATGAGTCGATGCGGTGCGGTGGATATTTATAGGGTCGATTTTACACGGCCCTTCCAATCTAATCAATCGAGCGAATACTTTCTCCACAAGATCGTCGTTGCCCTATTTCCTACACGCTTTTTTATTGCCGTATCAGTAAGGACCTCGTGGATCCCACACCAATAAAAATCCGGTATATCTGCTAGGTAGATAGACTGAGCAACTATATATTTATGGGCTTAATTTTTAGAATTCCTTTATTAATCAATTAAAAAAATCGAGCCAATTCCACACGTACATTATCTACCCTCACCGTCTACGTACTATTGAGTATTTCATCCGGGCCCCACATAAGAGGTCCATATCCCAATCAGAAGAAGGTATCTCCTGGGTACGTGTGTCAGAATTTGCAGGAACTAAGCCGCGTGGTTTCATTGTTGTGTGGTCTGGCAAAGCGAGCAGTCTATTATTCCATATATTCCACTTTAAATGCTTTTATTGTCATTAAATACTTTGTATTGTGATATATTATCGCAATATATTATGTTGGAATACAACCAACATTAGCTAAAAGCTAATAAATATAAATAGTTTAATAATGTTGTCAGCATTTTTTCCGTTTAATGGCATATAATTCTTTGATGGGGTGTACAAAACCATACACATCTACAAGCAATTGAATCAATTCAATGAACTAAAAGTAAGTCAGGAATCATAACATTCATATGAACTCAGCATATGAGATTCCATACATTTTCTTCTTTGGCCATATCTTTTAGCATGCAATATTTCTCGTATGTGCCAAAACACAAACATTTTCTGTCTTAGAATTCCTTGTTATAAAAATTCAATCAAAATTAGAGCTCGAGACACACTTCTATTGAGGAGAAAGAAAGGTGGAGAAGAACATTAATCAGGAGTGATTGGCATCCAAATGGTTCATGTTTGTGTTTGGTTATCAATTCCAATGCATTCATTCATGCATCCACAACAAACAGTGCATCTGTTGAAATTTAAATCTAAACTCCACAATAAATGTTTTTTTTATTATATGCTAAGTGTGTTTATAGAATGGGGAAATTTCATATAAACCTTTAAAATATATAAATTATCATGAATACCATATAAAGCTGCAAACAATCACACAAATTTTTTTCCTTTTTCATATGTGATATTATTCCATATGGTACTCATAGAAGTTGCCAAATTCAAAAGATATTTGTAATAACTTCAAAGGAAACCTTAAAAGAGAGTTATAAGTTCTTAGATTTTTTAGTTTTTCTTAGATTTGTTGAAAATTTTGAACTTCTCGCTCGTATACAAAAAAAAAAAAAAAAAAGGAATTAAGAGCCACATATTTCAAATCCTTGAAGAGGGAATTAAGAGCCCTCTAAATCTTCATTTGTTTCTTCGTTATGATTGTTAGTTTGGCAAGTCCCATAGTTCCACGTCGGGAAAATCAGACTTGTCGTCTCGTCTCGGAACTATAAATAAGGGTCTAGGCTTTGAAGTCAGATACACCACAAGAGGTACCATAGGCAGCACAAGAGGCACCACAAGAAAACCTGCTTACGGTTTGGGTTTTTCTTGTTTAGTAAGATGAAGGTGTTTTATGGCCTAGGAATATCTTCCTAATGCATTTGTAAGTGTCCCTCTTTTGCAGTAGTAATTTGCTCCTCTTTCTTCCGTGGATGTAGGTCAAAGTCAATTGACCGAACCACGTATATCTGGTGTTCTAGTGTTTTGTTTGTTCTTGTTGCTTTTATTCTTTCCGCTTTATTGTCTTTGTTGTGTTGCCAAAATTATCCTTTGGTAAATATCCTGGGGCTAGCTCTAACAAACTGGTATCAGAGCCTGGTTCTGGGATCTTTTGGCAACAATGACAATATCAAAGATCATTGTCGAGAAATTCGACAGAAATGTCAACTTCGGCATGTGGCAACTTAAGACGGAGGCCATTCTGGTTCAAGACGGAGTTGATTTGGCACTACAGGAGGCTGAGAACATTCCAAACGGTACGTCAAAGGAAGATCTTGCGGGTATGGATAAGAAGGCCCGATCCAGCATCATTCTAAATCTCTCTGATGAGGTTTTACGGGAGGTAGCTACGGAGACTACGGCTAAGAGCATGTGGGACAAGCTTAAAGCTTTGTACATGAAGAGGACAGTGGAAAATCGTCTCTACTTGAAGCAGAGACTGTATATGCTTCGGATGATCGAAGGTACATCTATACTCTCGCATCTTGATAAGTTTGATTCTTTGGTTATGGATTTGGAGAATATAGATGCAAAAATTGATGATGAGGATAAGGCTTTGTTACTTTTGTGTTCTCTTCCCCAATCTTTTAAGCATTTCCGTGATACTTTGATTTATGGAAAAGAAACAGTTTTGTATCAAGAAATTAAATCTGCACTGAAATCAAAGGAGCAGATAGATAAGAATATCACTGGGGAAAGTAGAGAGAATCAGGCTGAGGGTCTGGTTGTTAGGGGGAGAATGGATAAAAGAGAATTTGACAGTAGTAGATCTAAATCTAGATCTAAATCCAGACATAGAAATTTGGAATGCAGATATTGTCATAAAATGGGGCACATTAAATCTGATTGCTTTAAGTTGAAAAATAAATTAAAGCAAAAGGAAAAATTTGTTGAGAAAACTATTGAATCCGCTGAAGCTAGTGTAGCATCTGATGAGAATGTTGGAAATATTTTCTCTGCTATTGATGATAGGACGAGGTCTAAAAATGAATGGATTTTAGATTCAGGTTGTTCTTATCACATGTGTCCCAATAGGGATTTGTTTTCCACATATGAATCTTGTAATGGTGGAATTATTTTGATGGGCAATAATGCCGCATATGATGTTATTGGTAGAGGAACAATTCGAATTAAAATGCATGATGGTATTGTGAGGACGCTCACTAATGTTAGACATGTTCCTGATTTGAAAAAGAATCTCATCTCTTTAGGCACCCTAGAGGCCCTTGGGTGTAAATACACAGCTGAAGGTGGAGTTATGAAAGTTTATAGAAGTGCCCTTATTGTTATGAAAGCTTGTATATTCTGCAGGGAACTACTGTTACAGGTTCAGTTGCAGTTTCGTCATCATCATTGTCTGATTCTGACATTACCAAATTATGGCATATGCGTTTGGGTCATATGAGCGAAAAAAGTTTGAGCATATTGAGCAAAAGGGGTCTAATTTGCGGACAGAGTACTGGGCCACTTGATTTTTGTAAACACTGCATTTTTGGAAAGCAGAAAAGAGTCAGCTTCACTTCTCCGGCAGTTTACAAAACGAAAGGTACTCTTGACTATATTCATTCAGACCTTTGGGGTCCAGCTCAAGTTCAGTCTAAGGGTGGTGCCAGGTATATGTTGACTTTCATTGATGATTATTCCAGGAAAGTTTGGGTTTATTTTCTGAAGCATAAAAATGATGTTTTTCTAACATTTAAATAATGGAAGGCTTTGATTGAGAAGCAAACATGTAAACAGATTAAGCGGCTTCGAACAGATAATGGCATGGAATTTTGTGAAGGTGATTTTGAAGAATTCTGCAAAAATGAATGAATCGTTCAGCATCGCACTGTTAGGATGACGCCTCAGCAAAATGGTGTGGCCGAACGTATGAACAGAACACTTTTAGAGAGAGCAAGGTGTATGATCTCAAATGCAGGGTTGACAAAGGACTTTTGGGCAGAGGCAATTAATTTGGCCTGTTACGTTGTCAACCGCGCTCCTTCTGCAGCACTTAACTTTAAAACTCCAGAGGAAGTTTGGTCAGGTACTCCTGCTGATTACTCTGATTTTAAAATTTTTGGGTGTCCAGCATACATGCATGTAAATGAAGAAAAATTAGAGCCTCGGGCTAAAAAGTGCATTTTCCTTGGGTATGCTTCTGGGGTGAAAGGATACAGATTATGGTGTTCTGATCCCAAATCCGCAAAATTTATAATCAGTAGAGATGTTACTTTTGATGAATTATCTATGCTATCTTCTAAAGAGGAATCTACTAGTTGTACAAATGATAGTGCGCAGAAGCAGGTGGAGCTTGAGATTGGTAGTTCAGATTCTTTTAAGTTGAACTCTTCTACTCAAAGAATGCTAGTAGATGGTCCCGAGTCTACTGATGCAGATGATCCAGAGGAAGAGCAATATTCCATAGCCAAGGATAGACAACGGAGAAATATTCGACCACCACAAAGATATGCAAATTTGGTTGCATATGCTTTGTCTGTTGCAGAAGAGACAAGTGAAGTTGGTGAGCCTACTTTTTACTCAGATGCAGTTTCTTGTGATAATTCCGCTAAGTGGTTGATTGCGATGAATGAAGAAATTGAGTCTCTCCATCGGAATAGAACTTGGGATCTTGTGAAGCCGCCTTCGGGTAAGAAAATTGTTGGATGCAAATGGGATACCATTGCTGAGGGAAAGGTCCTTGTTCAGAAAATTCATACGAAGAACAATCCAGCTGATATACTTACGAAGCCTCTTCCGGTTTACAAGTTCAAGCAGTGCTTGGACTTGGTTGGTGTTAATTGTTGATGATTGCGCGTTGGGGCTTTTATGAATAAAGTGGAGCAAGTTTTGTTGGGACATGCCAAGGTGGAGATTTGTTAGTTTGGCAAGTCCCATAGTCCCACATCGGGAAAATCAGACTTGTCGTCTCGTCTGGGAACTATAAATAAGGGCTTGGGCTTTGAAGTCAGATACACCACAAGAGGTACCATAGGCAGCACAAGAGGCACTACAAGAAAACCTGCTTACGGTTTGGGTTTTTCTTGTTTAGTAAGATGAAGGTGTTTTATGGCCTAGGAACATCTTCCTAAGGTATTTGTAAGTGTCCCTCTTTTGCAGTAGTAATTTGGCTCCTCTTTCTTCCGTGGATGTAGGTCAAAGTCAATTGACCGAACCACGTATATCTGGTGTTCTGGTGTTTTGTTTATTCTTGTTGCTTTTAATCTTTCCGCTTTATTGTCTTTGTTGTGTTGCCAAAATTATCCTTTGGTAAATATCTTGGGGCTAGCTCTAACAATGATAGTATGGACGAATCTTATATTCGTGATACTTAATTATTAATATTTTTGTAATAAAAAAGTAATACATAAATACTCATTAATGCTTCTTATGTTTTTTTATGAGAATACTACTATTTTCTAATTTTATCATCTGGATTTTATTAAGTTTATTTTGTACATTGAATTTTTCTTGTCATACTCATAATTAATGATTCATCAAGTTTGGCATCGCACGAATGGATAAGGGAAGTGCATGTCAATGGTTAATATTCTGATCCTTAAAATATGCTGGAAATAATATTAAATAAAACTTGTAATTGATCTCATGAATAAAACATCGTTTATTGCTTCAGTAATAATTAATCATCGATAACCAAATTAATTTACAATTATTCAGTAAGTTTTATTGAAATAACTGTAGAATTTTGCTTTTTTATATCTTTGATAATCTTTTGTGTCTAATAGAAATTTTTTGTGCTTCCAAAATTATTCATGAATCTTGATTCCTTGACATATGAAATCTTTGTCTTATCAATATCTACTAATTCATCATAATTATTCTTTATTTTTTGGTTTAGATTTAGCAGTTGTGACATTGGGCATATGTGCATCATCAAACCTCAAACCATCTTCTGGCTTTCCTCCACAGTGGCTGCATCACTTAATTGTGGTTGGCTTGTTCCCATAAATACTTGCATGCCAACAAGGCGCACAGTGCGAACAGATCTGTCTCACGAAGAAAAGCATCAGGGTTCGGTGGTGTGAAGAGAACAACGCACAGCAGAGATTGACCCTGCTGTCCACAATAAAATAACAAGAACCGTATGAAAGAATAGACAATGGCAGACAGGAGAGGATATCCGCTGATGTCCTGACAAATCTTGTCATTGTCTCTCTAAGATCTGCATGTATCTTTGGCACAATCACTGGTGATGCCAACTTCAGAATATGGACATCTTAAAGGTCAACACAGACCAAGATCCGTCCAAATCCTGAGGTAGATCTTCTGTTGGCGCTCCCCACAAGCAGTATCTACATATATATATGTTCTTCTTTTCATACACTTCCCCAACTTGCATTTAGAATACAGAGAGGAGGATTGGTCGAAGTCTTCTACAGAATACGTGTAACGTAGGATTTGGTTAACGACACAAAGTAAAAGAGAAACACGGATGCGTGCGTGGCGTGAGTTATTTTGCAAGACATGATCTACAGCGAGGACGTAAAGATTCGCTGTCCTGGTGAAAGCAGAGCTTGGGGATCGTATCGCCTCTTCAGTCGAACGAACACATCCCATTTAAGGCCGAAATGGTTCTTCCAATCCGTCTGTGTGGTATAATGAGGCAAGTACTGCTTAAAGTCGATCCCTTCCTGTTGGCAGAACCTTAAGATTTCATCGTTTTGGCTGTCCAAGTATTTCCAGTCGTCCACTGTTGCGGATGGCAGCAGTCCTATGGTGTAGAAAACCTCTTCGTCGGGGATCGCCGCAGACATCTTGTCATCCCACCTGCAACGCATGCATGCATCTTCAGAAGTGTTGTTCATGGTTTTGGGGGAAGCGCAAAGAGAATTTAGTGTTCTTCGTACTTGTTCTTGTTGAAGGGATAGATGAGCACCAGCCCGATGGGGTTATTGTTCTTGAGGATCCCCTTGAAAACCCCCATCTCGAAGTCTCGTATTCTTGACTTGGGGACGAACATGTTCAGCCATGGATGAAGAACATTTTCGGGCGCCGTGGAATGCGTCTCCTCTTCCTGGACTCTGTTGAGGAAACTAATGTACGCAACGTCCTTCGTGAAGGCAAAGCCGGGGACGAAGCTCAGCCGTTTGAGCAAGGTTTCAAGCTTCTGTCAACAAGTAAAGGAAGGCCATGCATGCATCAGGAAACCACCGACAACAAATGGAGATCGATCACAATACAGTGGGAGAAAGCGACGGATTCCCACATGTTTCGTGGGATGGGAAAGCAAGGAAGACAGTGCATTCACCTGATCAACCATGGACGCGGTGGCTGGTTCGTAGTAAACACCTCCTTCCACGAAGTAAATGCGGCCGTACTCAGCCGCCAGCATCTTTACCTTCTCCGTGTCGGTATCTGAGAAAAATGAAGAGTTGCCAACGTCCTTCTCCGTCAGCAGTTGTCCCTCGACATAGTCGAATACCTTCTCCGTCATTGAGACGAGGAGCTCCTGGTCTCCGGTGAAGGAACTGAAGTCTGTGTAGAAGAGCCGTAGCCATCGCACTCGCTGTGGCGCTGGTTCCAAGGCGATCCGAGCTCTGGTGATGATGCCGAACTGGCCGAGTCCTCCTAAGACCCCATAGAACAGGTCCGAGTTCTCCTCACGAGAACAGGTTATTGTGTCACCCTTCCCTGTCGAAGAACCACACGTTAAGCTAGAGTATTGCTGTAATCAAGCGTCAGTTTCCGAAAACAGAGAAGTAGTACCGGTGATGACATCCAATTCGTAGACGTTAGAGATCTGCGGGCCGTGGCGGAAGGCCTGGCCGCTTATGCCGGCGTTTGAGAGCGTGCCGCCGACCGTCAGGTAGAGGTAATCGGTCCAGGAGCGGGGAGAAAGGCCGTGCTTCAGCGTCTCCCGCAAGACGTCGATCCAGAGTTGCTCGCCTCCGGCGTCGACGTACCAATCCGACGACACATTGATCCGGTCGCTGCGCCCGCGGCCCAAGGACGCCATGTCGACGACCACGCCGCCGGGTACGAGGGCCTGGCCTCTGATGGAGTGGCCGTGGCCGTGGGCGGCGATCGAGAACGAGGAGGGGGAGGAGGAGTAGGCGAATCGGACGAGGGTGGCGATGTCGTCGGGGGACGACGGGTAGAGCACCGCCGCGGGGTCAGCTTGACTGAGGCCGCCATAGTCGGTGGAGAACCGGGCGGTGGTGTCGGGATCTACATGGATCTTATCGACGATGTCCAGGGCGAGGAGGCCCTCAGGGAGGGCAGCCGGCCATGTGCCGTGCCGGTCAACCGCAGAGAAGACGAAGCTATTCACGAGAGAGAGAGCCACGAAGAAGGCTGCTGGAATGCAGCCAATTCTCTGCACAGCCATTAATGCGCTCATATATTGGATGTAGAATCTGGTGAAGGGAAGAAGAGGCTATTATATATACTAAGAGATTGAAGGAAGCAAGGGAGAGTTACAAAGAAGATGCAGAAAAACTCCTCACTTCCCATGGAAAACTTGGTCAACCAAATCTAAGATGACCGGAAGAGATCGATGGTTTATACACGCAAGCTTCAAGGAGACATCGAGAGGGTAGATTGATCGGAACCACCTCATGCAGTTTGACTAATCTCCATTACAAACACCCGTCCTGCAATTATCCAAGTGCTCTCAAATGAACACAGTGTTTCCCACAGTCGTCTCTCGTGGTGGGTGTGCTATTGTCGACAAACATGAACAGACATGCATGCCTGCCAAGTGGATTTACTAGTATAATAGCAAATAAATTCTTTAATTCGCATGCATGATGTTGACGACTTGACGTACATCGAATCGCTAATGACACCAACCTGGGATTTTGGAAGTGGCGTTAAGCCGTCGCTTTATAGAATAACATACTCGAGGATACACACATCACATAGCTAAGCAAACA
The DNA here is from genome assembly GCF_036884655.1 of Musa acuminata AAA Group. Taxonomy (NCBI): domain Eukaryota; kingdom Viridiplantae; phylum Streptophyta; class Magnoliopsida; order Zingiberales; family Musaceae; genus Musa; species Musa acuminata. The sequence continues at coordinate 32,979,601 of NC_088336.1, forward strand.
AGGAATATGAATTCATTTTAATTCATCTTTGATATGAATTACATATGATAATATACATAATATTATGAGCATCCATTAAGTTATTATACATGCATGATGGTAGAGCAAAAAGCACGGGTTTTGGAAACAAAGATCACGATGTCAACCGGATGACTTTCAACTGCACTCTGAGGAGCCTTACAAGTCTTAAGAGTCGTGCTTCACGTTACAGTGGAATTGCATGAGTTTGACTTTGACTTAAGAAGCAGTGGCGTTTTTCCAGTTTTGCATTTATGGCCTATATATCTACCTGATTTCATATTCACACAATCCAAAAGCTTTATTTTAACGTCTTACATTATGTATATTGAACAGTTTTTTACCCTATTAAATGATAGGACGACAAGACAACCAGCTAAAGTCCTCGGAAAGAGACAAAACTCGAAGGAAGAAAGAGAACCGTCATCATAAATCTGTGACCTGAAACCTTCAATGCGTTTTTTTTGGCCACAGAAAACTACAACCTCTCGTAAAGAAACTACAACCGATTTGTCGCCACCGTGATAGATTGTGTTTGTGTGTGTACATACATCATCCGAAGACAAAGGATGAGACAAATCCGAAGAGTTCGATAGAACACGGAACGTATGTTAAGCTTATGCTGCATATGGTGATACTGATCATGAATTTTAGGGTCAGTGGTGAGCAGCCAGCAGCCCGTCCAAGGGAAGAAGATGACCCATTCTTGTCATGGGTCCCCTGCTCCTGTTTGTTAGGTCATCTGCTTAGAAATCTCTCACATAAGCTTTGGTTCGTATGATATCAAACCGAATGATAGTAAAAGCCCTTCGCTGACCGTTTAGGTTGACCGAATCACCTCCGTCTTTGTTTATCCAGGAACAAGAAGGATCTTCTCGAGATACGATGCTTGACGTCCTCCACGATTCCCTGGTTCTCCTACGTGTCAACACAAAGATACGAGCCATGACGTGATACACCACGCGTGCATCGTCAACCTTCTTCGGTACAGCATACGACTGACAAATCTTATTCGTTCGTATACAGATATGACCATATCCGCTGTATTCGTTCGACAATTGTACGCTCGAAAGCATGCCGTGACCTGGGCGTTGTATCATCAGATGTGTCACAGGGATTCGGAAGAGATCATGATTTCGGACCGAATGTTTCTTTTGCGGGTAGAATTCCACACGTAGTGCCGAAATCTCTGCGTAGGTTGCCGGTTATGGTCGACCAGCAACATTGTGGAGTCAACAGTGAAATCTTTATTGGATATGAGATGGATTTGCCGCCGACCAAATCTTGTTCCAAGGCTCCGTTTCAAAGGAACACTATGGAAGCAAGCTTGTCGAGGACCTTTGAAGGTGGCAGTGGAGTGGAGGATTCTGATACAGTGATGTAAAGTGCTTGGATACCCAAATCTTGAACGCAAGTGCCGTTGACACCAAAGCTTTCCAAGGAGGATGTTTGCTACGCTGATGTGGAAAGCCGAGGATATTAAATCTTGATTAGTAGAAACCCTTGCACTAATGTTGACCCGATTTTAGTCAAATAATTTGTTTTTGACTTTGTGCCTACCTATTATAAGAAGCTACTTCACAACCTCTTCCCTAATTTATGTTCTTGTCGTGGAAAAATTCTTATGAAAAGCTAAACTATTTTTTCTCTTCTTCTTCAATCCTTCCCACCATGTTAATATCAGATTGTTATGCACAAAATAGAGATGACATTCAAGTCGAATTTGAGATGAGCTAAAATGGATTAATAGTTAGTCAGGTTCGAAAATTTATATAGTGAAATTCCATTATCATATACATACAATGATAAAATTGGGTTGGACAAAATAGCTGATTGGACGTGGTCATGACCTAACTCGTGACCAAATGAGGCAACTCTTTCTAGAACGGAGACAAGTTGGCCGCATGCACGATACGGTGGAAGGAACGAACACACAAATCTTGAGACGACCCGATTCTTGACCTAACTCCCGTGCCGTCTCGGCGCTCGTCGAGATCCAGTGGGCGAACTGTCACGTGGAATGAACTTCTAGAACGGCATGCACAACGTTCGGGAGACGCGACTGTAAGCGCGACTCAAGTAGCGTGGGTCATGAGATACGTGCAACCCACTTCGGCAGCGTTGTCGTCGGCCCGACCCAAGTTACGAGTCCAGCAACAAGAAAATCTGACCTTTACCTCATCATTTCCTTCAATTTTGGATCACTTATTTTCTCCAACATTTTTTTCTATTTTCTTCATTTTATAAAATAGATTTGTTGATTAGCAACATCTTTTTCTTCCCTCCTCTTTTTTGTTCTTCCATATCTTCATTTCTGCAGCAATTCTTGCTCAGCTTTCTTCATGCAGAAACCACAAGAAAATCTCTGACAGTAACATACATCGAGATCTCCAGTTTTATTCAGGCATCTAAATTGCTAAATCACCTTTTGGATGCTGACAATAATATGCATCCGGTGATACATTTTAGCTTCAAGAACTAAAGGATGCTGGCCTTCCATTTCATTCGATCACCTGTCTTGAATCCATCAAAGCATCTGCAAGCTTTTTTATGTAGGTATCTTCTTGGTCAACTGGATCATTCCTATGTGGTATACCTTTTTCCTCCCTTGCTTCTTCCGCATCAGGCCTGCGTAGCATTTGGATGTCCGAAGACAACCCGGAGTTGATTCGAGAGGAATCATCTTTGTTATGCTGTCTTCCGGTTGTGTGTGCTTCCATTCCTGCTAATCGATCGGTTGAGCTATCATATGAACTTCTTCGAATCACATCATCAGCAGAACAAGTGGAGAAGGATGCTCCTTTCTCTGGAATCTCAGACCATGTTCCTGTGTTTTGTTTGCCTTTTCCAAGAACTAGCTTTTTGAGCTTGCTGAGAAACTTTGCTTCGGTTGAGGACGAAGCATTAATGGCAGGATCTTCTGGTTCTTCAGAAGATGCTTGTGATGAAGAAGAAGAAAAAAATTCTGAATAAATTTCGGCAAGATTTGAGCTTTTCTCCGTAGCACCCGAATCGGCGTACTCCAGTATGAGCTGTTTGGCCTTCGCTTCGGATTTGGGACTCAAACTCTTGCTGAGATCTCTTGCAACTGTTGTTCCTGGAGGTGGCTGGTAGTTCCTCAGCTCGTACCTTAAACAAGCATTCACCCATCGAAGATACACCAATTCCTCAGCGTCGGCATAACGATCTGCTCGGAGCTGCTCAATCTCCTCCATCAGTTCTCGATTCGCTTCCCTCGAGCGGTCTGCTTCCTCCGATGCTTCTACCTGCAAATCATGTTGCTTTGATTTAACTGCAGTCACGAACTGAAGACGAAGAAGTCATCCGATGGAAGACACACCGAGACAAACCTCTGCACCCTGGAGAACTTGAGAAGCCGCAGCAGTCATTTGTGTGGATGCCAACTTCATCACCAAACCTGAATTCTCCTCTGCAAGCCTTGAATTGACCATTCTGAGTTCTACAGTCTCGTCTTCCAATCCCTTCAACTTCTTCTCCAACTCTGCATCGTTTACCTCATCCTTCTGCTCCCTGCACTGCAGCGAACTGATCCTTTGGTGAAGGGAGGCCATTATCTCTTTTGCTTGCTCCCTGTCCGCTTTCAACTTCTGCTTGAAAACCTTAATCTTTGCTCTTGAGGCCTCGAGCTCATTCCTTGTCCTTGAATGATCGGCCAGCTGTGATTCCAGCCTCCGCTTGTCATCCTGCAAGGATTGGATCCTCAAAACATACAATTTAGCCTCGACTGCGCTAATTTTCAATCGATTCTCAAGCTCTTGCGCAGCAGCCTCTTTCTCTTTAGCTCCATGATAAGCTAGCAATTGGAGCTCAAGACTCCTTTTCCTCTCTCGCAGGGACGAAACCAACTCCCTAAGGCTTGCGATCTCCTGCCCCATCGCAGTCTCTGGGGCGGTTTTCATGTCCTTGCTTGTCACCTCAAATTCTTTCATCAGAGTGTCATTCGATTCAGGTAAGACGACACCCTGTTCGTTGCCTGAGGTACTACTGGTAGAAGACAGCTTCACGGCGGTGGTGGACGTGACGTTGTTGCTCTTTGACAAAGCTTCTTCCTGATAAGAACAAGGCTTAATTTACACGACACAAATCACTTGCGAAGGTTCATCGCAACTTACGCCTTTTGGGATTCGGAGTTCTTCGAGGCGATCGATGCTATCACTCCCACCAGTTTTCGACTCTGCGTATGTCGATGCAATCAAATTCGAATTTTTGATCTCCAGTCAAATCTTCATGAGGACATGAGTGATGAATTAAGGAACCTGCAGAGGAGGTTTGACGAGATGGCGGAGGAGGGGGAGGAGGGCGGGAGCGGGGCCGGAGCTGGGAGACGACGAAACCGGCAAAGAAGAGAGCGATTCCGATGCCGAACACAGGCTTCACGTCACTCCTCCCTCTCGCTACCATCTCCGTCCTTTCCCCACCACTCCAACCACCGTCCGCCGCTGCTGCAGCCGCCGTCCTGCCTATCTCCATAATCACCTCATCGCTACAAGATGACACCTTTACAAAGAAACCCACTTCCCACTCAAACCGAGGAGAGATGAGAGAAAGGCGTCTCGTTGGCGATCCTTAGCCTTCGAGGTGGATGATATCTTCGTGGTTGGCTTCCTCCAATGTGCCTTTCCGAAGCAAGAGGAGGGGACGGCGAGGCCATGATCTCACACGTCTCCGCTACCTTCCATGCGACCATTGGGACCCACATGTGGAAATACAAATCACAATTACGAGAAGGGTAGGGGACCGGGTATCGGCAAAACGAGTACGAGAAGCATAATTGTGTTTTTGTGAAAGCTAAATTGCGTCACCAAAACGAAGTAACGAACGCTGAGTTTTGTGTTTATTTTTTTCCTTTTTTTATAGCTTTTCAGTTTCTATGGCTGTTTTCTTGTGCTCGTGATAGTTTTTGTTGCATGTCACTGTTCAACGTTGCTTCTCTTTGAGTTACATGCAATTTTGATGTCTTAATTAGTTCATAAAAGGAAAAAAAAAGGTAAAAAGAAAAAGGAGAGAGAGAGAACAAACTCTTCTCCAACTGCATACGAAAGTGTAGTGGGGGACCCACTGATGCATGATAAACGTGAGCCGTTGGAACAGAGTGTAGCATGTGTTTCGGTTGCATGTCATCATCATCATCGTCATCCATTTGAGTTACTTGCTGCACCAAGCAGGAGCTTTGACTTCAGCATTCAGACAGTAACTGGCACCAGACATTCATCGATTCACATAAAGAAATCTCAAGCTTATCATCAACTGCTATTTGTGCTGTTAGGTTTGAAACACTTGGATTGACTTAGGTAATAAGCCAGTAGAAGAGAGCAATAGAACAAGCATATGATTCATGCATATGATGATGAATCACAAGACATCCACCGAGTCACCGCACAGTTGTTCATCCAGGCAAAGTGCAAATGTCAAGAACAAGTAGTACCATGACGAGCTTATATCTAAGCTCCAACTTCTTTGTGGCAACATATCCACCACTGACCTTTCGGAGAGTACATCGATCTTACGACTCCATCAGTGGTACTCTCCGCAGTTTATTTTCGCTTCATGGAAGGCTACAGAAACAGCACACGCAGGGACTGCTCCATCTCTCACGCTTGCTTCCACCAGAAAATAAAACGAAAAGGAAATATTATGGTGGGGGGGAGTCACAACCCCCCCCGCGTGTCATTGCACACTGTTTCACGCGTTGCATTGGGGAGCACACCACGCCGACGGTTCCCCACTCCGTCAATGCAACGCGTGAACCAGTGTGCAGTGGGGGCGGAGGAGGGGTAACTTTCTGTTGTGCCCATCATCCGCCGCCCGCGCCCCCTGCCTGTCCTGCACATTGGTTCACGCATTGCATTGACGGAGTGGGGAACCGTCGGCGTGGTGTGCTCCCCAATGCAACGCGTGAAACAGTGTGCAGTGACACGCGGGGGGGGGGGGGGGAGGGGGGGGTAGCACACCCCGGGTGGGTGCAAGGGCAAAACAGAAAGTTACCCCTCCTCCGCCCCCACTGCAGAGGGGGCGGAGGGGGGGGGGTAGCACACCCCGGTGGGTGCAAGGGCAAAACAGAAAGTTACCCCTCGTCGCCGCCATTACCCTCCCACCTGTTAAATGGCACCATCATTACCCTCCGATATCGAAGAGTGCCCTTATAGCTTGTCGGAGGTGCCGCCAAGGGCGGTGGATCAGTTGAGCCCAACAGCACATACTCCCGCGGAGCCTTCGAGTTTCAAGAATGAGATCAAGAGCACCTCCAGGAGCTTGATGGAGCTTTTGGCTCCGGCCACCTTCTGCACCGGAATCTTCTACAGCATCCTGTCGATGGTCCTAGAGAATCACTACGACTATCGGCTCTATGAGCCCCTCCATGCCTTCGTCCTCTTAGAGGTGCTGTCAAGTGTGGTGGCCGTCTTCTGTGCCTGCAGGAAGAACTACCGTTGCGAGGTTGAGGTGGGTGGTAATGATATGGAGTCGAAGCTGCTGGATGTTGGGTTCGTCTACTCAATGGTCACCTTTGTGATCCGAATTCTGCTCCAGCTCACCGCCGCCACGTTGCTGTGTGTCGACGCATTCATCTTCATCGGTTGCTTCGCAGGCGGCCTCCTCTACATCTACAAGGTTTGAAGCGATCGATTGATCACGAGGTCATGGATCGAGATTAAGAAAACAATGTTAATACAATAATTATAATATTTTCCTACTATTATTGAAAAATTTATAATGTAATACAAAAATATTATAATATAATATATTTTGTTGTGTTACTGTGTATTTCTGATATTGTTGAAAATAATCTAGTATAGTATAAAAATATTATAATTAGATTGATTCACCGACGGTTAAACGAAAAGAATAAAAAATGATGGATGATTAGCTATCGAATCAAGGGTGGGTCATTCAATGTTAATCAAGCATGAGATTCGTAGGTCAAGTCGACCCTCCAAACCTCAGCCAATCATCGCAAATGTCATTTGGGATATACCGAGAAATGAGCAAGCTATATAGAACAGTGATATATTAAAATTTCCTATGCGATACCGAGAAATATGATTTTTGTTGTTCATGAAAAAAAGAATAGAATATAAGAACAATTACATAAGAAGTTTTATCGAAGAAATGAAAAATGCTTCAATATATTAACATATTCCCTCTTTTATTTATAGTAAGAGAAAGAATTTCCTTTAACAGAATAGAAAATTTTTCTCAACAGAATAAAGAGATTTCCTTAGCATGATAAGTTGATCGATCCTTTGATGAAATTATCTCATGCAATTTGTATGGCATTAGAGAAGCTCAAGTGTCATAATCACAAAACAAATCAAGATCAGATGGCCTGCCATCCTTTCATGCTTGTACATGTTAAAATCCAGGTCTTATATAAATAAATACTAGGAAAGAAATTTGGTCGGGCTAACCTTGGCTGCCACTCTACTACTGTTTCAAAGGTAGGCGTTGGCCATTGACATCTTTTGCAGAGTTCATACAGTGCAGTTCGAGGCTCACCTTTTTGCATTTTGACTGTCAAAGCCACTAAAAGAATAACAAAAAAGTTGATCGATTAACATAAACCACTATCAGGAATAATAACAATTAACAATTCCAGTGACATAAAACCCACAGTAGACATATTTACCGGTAATACCTGATTTACCTGTGGGATGAGAACAGAAACATTATTGGAATTGACTACTTAATCGTGCGGTGTAGGAATCTCAATATTAAAAAGCTATTTCAAAACGAAACTTTTGAGATACCTTCAAACCTTGTGATCAATTGATAGCTTCAAACCTAGTAGATGCAGGGGCCGCCTGCGAAGCAGAAGATGGAGACAAACGCGACGACACGCAACAACGTGGTGGCGGTGAGCTGGACCAGAATCCGGAGCACAAAGGCGAACAGTGAGTAGACGAGCCTGACGTCGAGAAACTTCGACTCCTTGTCATTACCACCCGCCTCAGCCTCGCGGCGGCGGCTCTTCCTGCGGGCGCAGAAGACGGCCGCGAGGCTGAGCCGGTGGTAATGACAAGGAGTCGAAGTTGCACGACGTCGGGCTCGTCTACTTGCTGTTCGCCTTTGTGCTCCGGATTCTGCTCCAGCTCACCGCCGCCACGTTGTTTCGTGTCGTCATGTTCGGCTGCTTCGCAGGCGGCCTCTACATCTACCTATCAGTTTGATCACAAGGTTTGAAGGTATCTCAAAAGTTTCGTTTTGAAATAGCTTTTGCTCTCTTTCAATTACCACTTTCATGATCTTTTCTTGATTTCTATGCATGAAAATGAGAGAGAGAGAGAGAGAGAGAGAGAGAGAGAGAGAGAGTTGATGACTAATCCAACATCAACCAAACGAATACGAAATGCGAGTCCAAGAAACAGAATTCGAGACCCCAACAACCGATGCATCACTCCAAAACGCAATTACGAAACCCGCGATCACCTCTTCTTGAGTGAAAAAACCCATGAAAGAGAAAAAAAAGGTTCTTTTCTATCAAGAAAAGAAAGATAGAGAGACCTTCTTGGCTCGAATTCGTCGGGCTCGTGCTTCTGCTTCTTGGCCGTAGCCGGCGACCCTCCGCTGTCGGCCGAGTCGATGGGTCTCTTCGAGGGACTCATGGAAGAAGTCACCGCCGCAGAAGCTATCGTCGAGGCGAAAGCAAAGAGAAGAAGAGAGGTTTTGGGCTCGCCGAGTCCTTCTCCAGCAACCAAACGAAATGGGGGCCGAGGGATTGCGCTTTGACTCTCTCTCTCTCTATCTCTCTCTCTCTCTCACACACACAGTCTAGAAGAGCGCTCCCTCTCTGCTCGGCCTCTTACTCTCCTTTCTCGTTTTCCCTTCCGTCTCCTATTATAGCCACGACAGGGGACGACCTCCAAAAGAAAGGGTCAATTAATCTACTGTTTTCTTCAGCTCATAGGAAACCTCAACTCTTGCTCCAACTGGCTACACCCGAGGCGGACCCACATGTTGGACGAGTGATCGCTTTCTTAAATCTGTATCCTGCCTCGAAGGATGTAGCTTTGTTTTTCTTATATCTTTTTCACCGCAGTAAATAAAGGACAAGTTAGATTCCATGTACTTGTAGATTTGGACAATAAGAGGAACCACCTGCGACGATTTCCATAATTTTACATTCGTCATAATTAATTAATTAATTGATTTCCATAAAATCGTCAAACCAAATTCAGTTTCTCAAAGGCTACCATCAATATATGGTTATTTATATCTTCAATAATATTAAACATAAATTATTTTATAGTATTATTTAAATTTCAATTGAAACTCCAGATAAATAAATAAAATAAAATTTTAATTTAATTTATAAAAAGAATAAAGAATTATATATTAGTAAGGTGATGGAAGAACCTACGATCCATCCTCTTTGGTCATCACGGTTCATTGAATCTGGAGCACAAAGGTGGTTCCTTTTTCATTATTTTGGTGAATTCCTCTCCTTTTAATATTGTTCATTTGCTATTTAATATTATGAACAAATGAATAATGTTCACTGATATGAAGTATGAACAAGTTTTCATTGATCATCATAGGACCTGTAAGGAAAAAGATCATGGTTGTGACCTGGCGGCAAGATCATCTCTCCGAAAAAATGATAATATAAATGTGACATCAGATCAATCATGACTGATCCACCAGACGTAATGTGTTGGGAGAGATGTGGTGGGGCTCTCGTGAAACAGAAGTGCAGTGCTATTCAACGCCTTGCGGTTCTCCCTCTCCCCATACAACGCGTTGAGGAGAGATGTGGTGGGGCTCTCGTGAAATCGAATGCAGTGCCATGCAACATGTTGGGGAGGGATGTGGCGGGGCTCTTGTGAAACAAAGTACAGTGTCATATAAATGCATTGGGGAGGGATGTGGCGGAGCTCTCGTGAAACAGAGTGTAGTGCCATACAATGCATTGGGGAGGGATGTGGCGGGGCTCTCGTGAAACATAGTGCAGTGCCATGCAACGCGATGCATGTGGAGGAGGGGAACCGCAGGGCGTTGCATGGCACTACACTCTATTTCACGAGAGCCTCGCCACATCGTCCCCAACGCTTTGCATGGCACTGCACTCTGCTTCACGAGAGCCTCACCACATCCCTCCTCAACGCGTTGCATGGCACTACACTCTGTTTCAGGAGAGCCCCGCCACATCCCTCCCCAACGCGTTGCATGGGGAGGGGGGAAACTGCGGGGCATTGCATGGCACTGCACTGTTTCACAGAGCATGGGGAGCCTTGCCAGAACCACCCCCCACCACATTGCAATGTTAATAAATCCCCTGTTCCCCTGACATTGACATTCTGAAACTTGTGTTTCAGAGAGCGTCGACTCCTCTGCGCTCGCCCGGTGTGTTTCAATTTCATAACTTCATCTCGCCTGTCAACCCCCTCCGATATTGACATTCTGAAACTTCTGTTTATAGGCACCTCTGCCCCCCAATGTGTTTCGATTTTATAACTCCATCCCACCTGTTAAATGCCACCATCATCACCCCCTCATAGCTTGTCAGAGGGTGCCCCCAAGGGTCATCGATCGGTTGAGCCCAATAGCACATGCTTCCACGAAGCCTTCGAGTTTCAAGACCACTACCGAGAACGAGATCAAGAGCACCTCCAGGAGCTTGATGGAGCTTTTGGCTCTGACCACCTTCTGCACCGGAATCTTCTACAGCATCCCGCCAATGGTCGGAGAGAATCACTACGACTATCGGCTCTATGAGCCCCTTCCTCGTCTTCGTCCTCTTAGGGGTGCTGTCAAGTATGGTGGCCGTCTTCTGCGCCCATCGCAAGGTTGAGGCGGGTGGTAATGATACGGAGTTAAAGCAACTCGATGTTGGGCTCGTTTACTCGGTGGCTACCTTTGTGCTCCGACTTCTGCTACAGCTCATCGTCGCCACATTGCTGCGTGTCGGCGCATTCGTCTTCATCGGTTGCTTCGCAGGCGACCTCTACATCTATAAGGTTTGAAGCGATCAATTGATCACAAGGTTTGAAGCTATTCCTTTTCCTTCTATTTTATTTATGGATTGAGACTAAGAAAACCAATGTTAATAAAATAATTATTTTGTATCTTTTTAATTTTTTTCAAGAGTGAATTTGAAAATATGTTTCAAATATGCATTGATAATCCAATGCATATATCAAATTTAGTGCCCAATGTATATTTCAAATGTAAATTGATGTTTGATAATCTTTTTTTCAAATCGTATACGGATGCTACAGTCAAAATATTCAAATACTGATATTATCTTAGAGTAGTATTAGCATTTCAATATTGGTGGGATGTTAATGTAATTTTGAAAATTTTTAAATTTTTTAAAATATGCTATAACAATATCTAAAATTATAAGATTATCAAAATGATTTGATTTCTTATCTATGAAATTTTATTTATTTATTTTAAAGATTATTTTTATATTTATTATTTATTATATATTTAGACCATACAAAATTTTTTATAAGATTACTTTCATTTATTTATTTAATTATTTTTATTTTATTTATTTAAATAATATATATATATATATATATTAAAAATATTAGAAGGATAAAATTGTCATAAATTATTCAATGAACTTTTGAAATACAAATTTATCAAGCAACACTTACATTTTTCATTAATTATTTATCAAACACTCAAAATATTTTACAATGATGTATTCATTCAATCTCTTTCTTAAATTACACATTAAAAATATAAATATATTTGTAAACGCAGCCTCAATGGTTGCTTAGGATTTTTTTTAATATATAATTCCGATCCTTCATTTTCTGTCCAAAAATTTATATGCACGTGTCTGCTCTAAAGAGTGGGCGTGCACGAGGAAATTGATAAACTCTCTACAGAACAAAAAAGAATTTAAGATTTCATGAGTATAATTTAACCCTATGTGCACAATTACGAGGATAAGAATCTGAATCCATCATAATCATCTAATGCAATATAATATTTGAATGCAAAGAATAATATATATGTGTGTGCGTGTGTACAAGACAACACCATAGGATTACATGATCCACCAACCAAGGATTAGATGCTATGCGAAGCCTCACCATTAAACATCACATCGGGGAAGTATACTCTTTCTATCATGCCTCTGCATGTCAACTCGGGGCAAAATACACAGTTTTTAATGGTAAAGTCTACTCCCTATATGACTATAAAAGTTATTATATATATATATATATACACACACTAACAAACGCACACACAACTCGCACCAAAAATGTTCATGGAATTCTTTCGGCCGGTTGTTGCACCTCAATCTGGCACCTGCCCTGTTTCTCAAGCTCATAAAGCATGGTTAGTGCTGCAGAATCTTGTGAACTCTTCTTATCAGGACGCCGGTCCCCCTTGCGTTTGATGATGGTGGAATTTGGTATATGCAGCGTTATGCCTGATACAAACATGTGACGGTTGGCGTCTCCCCCTTCGGTACATTCATTCATCTGGTCGCCACTGTGGTAGTGCAAGAGATGAAGAGGAACAGAAAACACAACTGGGTTAGAACTCTGCAACATGATGTGGAATGCAAGTGCTGGCATTAATCAAGCATGAGTTTCGTAGGTAAAGTTGACCCTCCAAACCTCTGCCAATCATCACAAATGTCATTTTGGATGTACCGAGAAATAAGCAAGCTATATAGAACAGTGACATTAAAATTTCCTATGTTTACAATCTACTAGATACCGAGAAATGTGGTTTTTGTTGTTCATGGTCCTTAGCAGGATAAGCTGATTGATCCTAGGATGAAATTATCTCATGCAATTTGTATGGCATTAGAGTAGCTTATGTGTCATAATCACAAAACAAATCAAGATCAGATGGCCTGCCATCCTTTCATGCTTGTACATGTTAAAATCCTGGTCTTATATAAATAAATACTAACAATCATTTTTACTAGGGAAGAAATTTGGTCGGGCTAACCTTGGCTTCCACTCTAATGTTTCAAAGCTAGGCATTGGCCATTGACATCTTTTGCAGAGTTCATACAGTGCAGTTCGAGGCCCACCTTTTTGCATTTTGACTGTCAAAGCCACTAAAAGAAAAACATAAAAGTTGATCGATTAACATAAACCACTGTCAGGAATAATAACAATTAACAAGTCCAGTGACATAAAACCCACAGTAGACATATTTACATAATGGGTAATACCTGGTTTACCTGGGCTGGGAACAGAAACATTCTTGGAATTGACTACTTCACCGTGCTTTGCTGGCGTAGGAATCTCAATATCCAACATTAAACTACCAGATTTTTCAACAGATTCTTTGTGGCTTGCAATCTTTTCTTCAGCTTGTGTCCCTTTGGAGGCATGCCGGGAGTGCAAAAATCCTTTTTCCTGTCACATGATGGTACATGAGAACTTAGACAACCGGTGACCAAAAACTAGAAGCTCAGAAATGTCATCTATGATCATAACCGCAAAACCCTTTCTTGGTCCTAAAAAATAAATCAGCAACTTCTGAGCAAAAACAATGAATTCAAAATGATAAATAAGAAAATTAAAGGATGACAATAGCAAAGCAAAGACTCTAAAGACAAAAGAACAATAAGGTGCAGAAGCATACTTCCAAGTCCTTCAACAGCAAATATGCTGCTTGCCCTTTTGCAGCTTTTTTATTCTTCTCACGACCTTCCCTTACCAACAGAACATCCTCCAGTTGTACCTCAAGAACAGCAACATTCATGTCCCCCTCATTTGTGCATGTTGTATTCAAGAAGTAACCATGGTGGCTACATAATTCAGTAAGTTCACGTAGAGGTGGCAACTCAAGGTTCTCTGGAGTGGCAATTGGGGAGAGTAATGGCTCAAAAATTTCCCATACTTTATCTAAATCAAGCTTTGTATCTATCAATATGGCACCGGCAATACTTTCAACCATGTCTCCAAGGACCTGTGACAGGAAAGTGTTACTAACAGTTAAGGAATAAGAAGATATTCTATTATGTGCTGGAAACCAACCTTAGGTACTTTAGATGAACCATTTGACAAAAGCATATACTTGTTTTCATCTGAATCCTCAAGTCTCTTGACAAACTCTGTTATTTGCTCTAAAAGTAATCCAGAATTATGTTGGAGGTGCTGCTGAAGCTTATGCCTGACAGCTACTTGAGCAAAATTTTCATTATTTACTGATGCAGATCTTAAATCAGTTAATTCCCCAGGGTCAATATCTTTATGGCGCTGAAAGAGATGCCACGTAATGAGCAGGTCCAAAACTGAGTCACCCAAGAATTCAAGACGCTGAAAATTTAAAAGAGTATCAAAAAAATCTAATCGTGAAAACTAGAAATGCAACTGAAAGTAAAGTACTTGCAATTTGGAAGAGACTAGACTAATACGTATGCTACCTGATAGCAGAAGAAGACTCCTAATTCTTGCTGAGATGCATGGGTAATAGATTCCAGAAGAAGACCTTTGACAGTAAACTTGTAGCCAATTTTTGATTCCAGTGTTTCTATTTCATGAATTTTGGGAAGGTATGTCCAACCTGATGCAGTTCTTATAGCCTCCTCAACCATATCAGGCTCAAACTCGGTATCAATTCCTAGCCACTTTATAAATGCAAGAGCAGCAGGTAGCCCACCACCAACATAATATGCACCTATCAGAGCCTCGACACAATCTGATATTGTTTTTGAGCAGAGCCACCTGTGTCCTCTATCACATGCCTTTCCTATCACAATAGACTTGTCACTAATTGTATCCAAAATTATATTTGGCACTTCATTGTCATTTAATCCACATTTACAAGGAACACGGTGTATTGAAATATGTCCAGGAGCAACCCATCTACGAGGTTCAAATGCAGCATCACGTATGTAACCCTGTTGGGAAGCAACACATTGAAGTATGTTAGTAAATTTTGGATAAGTATAGCAATCTGTCAGATTTCACATTTCAGATAGATAAGAATCTTAGACTGGACATTTCAGATTTCACAAGCACATTTTCTTGTGATGCCTCATAATGACACCATGCTGTTATCTTAGAATTTGGACTTGTAAACAAGCACATTAGTCTAACTCGTGGTGCAAGGAAGACAAAACTTCAATGCACTGTTTTCCTTAACAAATATACATACTTTAATTCTAAGATAAAATCAGCAAATATCTTAGCTAACAACCACTTAGATATGTCAATTTCCTACTTAAAAAGTTCACTATTATACAAACCAGGCATATAACTAGTTACTAAGATAGTCTACACTTTTCTTAAACTGGTGCCTGAAACCTAAATGTAATTTTTATCAGTATGATACTGATTAGAAGCATGACTATTGATCATCTGAATGTTGGTCAAATAAGGGGAAAATTGATGGCTTATTGCAGTGTGATATTAATGACTTTATAGAAGAAGCAATTTCATAGTTTATGATGTTCATTTAGTGTGTTCTAACTTCTAACAGTCATAATGTTAGTGTCAGATAAAATCCTAATATTTCAAAAACAAGGACAGGATACATTTAGAGGACTGCTGGCAGTTTGTCCTCGAATATGTCCATATTTAGAATATAATGAGTAATGACATTGTATGAAGTCTTTGCTGCAAAAAACAAGTGACCAAAAATGCGGATATGTTCATGAAGCACGTGTCATATAATTTCAGATATTGCCGAATACAGCCTTGCTATGAGTGTTGATGACTTGATGGAAAAATTTTACATAAAAACGAGAAAAAATAAATCCAAACAAATGGAAATGGTGCTGTACCTGTATGCCATGTTTAGTTCCCAAGCTATGAAGAGTGGCATTACGAATTATTTTTATCCGGTCGGAGGACAATTTCCCTTCGTGTTTCCCAGGAAATTTTAGAAAGAGAGAACAACTCACTGCATATTTTAAAACGGAGTCCCCTAATAGTTCCAACCGCTCCATGGAGAAGTCTTCACAACATCTCAGCGTAGTAATTGCTTCCAAAATCTAAGAAAAAGCAATAGTCATGATGCTTAAATAACTTTAACCATGCACGAGGCAGAAACATAGATGTTAAGTTGCTTATGCATTACCAGGAAGCTTGGTATAGGATTGCTAGAACAGAAAGAAATTTCCTTCCTTAGTTGGCAGGCTAACATCAAGGATTCCACTCGGTACATCAAAGAAGGTAGCAAGTAAAAAGATTTCAAGACTTCGTATGGTACATCAATATCAACTAGAAGCTCTGGAGGCATGTGAACATGATTTAGAGACACATTCTTACCATTAGATCTTTTCGGTACAAAATTACCTGCAATTATAAGACCACAACAATGGAACACTCAGGCAGTTAATTCTACTTCCATCTGAATGTTATCCAATTATTTGTAGAAGAAAAAAAAAAAAGAACATGTCTGCATGACCCTATGAACAACCATAACTGGAGTCGGACTTCTAGGAACTAATTATCAGACAACTGGAAAGCCAATTATTTCAAGCTTGTAAATCTACAAAAATATAATTGAACTGATGAAGGAACATCACAAACACAACGTATGCAGGCATCGGCCGTTCTAATTTTTTAGATCCATGGCATCATTCTAAGAAAAAACTCACGCATATTCATGGTGTACAATAATATTGGACTCTATAAATAGCAACGTGTAATGGTGCACAACACAATTTTGGGCTCTATAAATAGCAACAGGTAATGGTACCTTTTTCTCAATTCCATAGATTATCAAATATGGAGAATATCACATTACATGGAAAAAGTCAACTGAGGTGCAATGAATTACTTAAAATTGCTTTTTATCTTTCAATACAGAAATTTGTCATGTGGAAGAAATAGATAGCGTCGTATTATAAGCTATGATATGTAACTGACAGAGGTGTCCCATTGGCATGATTGCCAGCACTTTTCCATGTTCTGCAGCTACAATGGAAGAGTTGGATGTCTTTGAAGATAAGGTGGCGGCTACACTCAAAAGATATATATTTTAGACATATATAACAATGCCATCGTCACTTCCAGAAAATGCTACTGGAACAACAATGTGAAGAAAAAATAAAAAGTCACATTTTGTGGAACAGAAAAATAATTGTTATTTTCCCAAAAGAACCAAGCCAGACACATGGGTCTCGACTCTCGACAACAATGAACTCTTTGTGAAAATTTTCATATGTCCAAGATTTCATGCGATTGTATCAGTAAAATGAGATGATCATTCTTCCAATGACCCAACATTATGACCAAAAACAATCTTTAAAATATTTTAAACAGAAAGATATATCTCTTAATTTTAGCACTGACTTTATATGATTATCAATAGCAAATCTTTCATTAATGCAGCAAGCAAGCATACAAGTGAAAACCTTATCTAGATAATGGAAAGTTCCATCATGATCAAGACGAAGCCTCAAACAAAACAACCAGAACATATATCAGCTTTCCAGCACTGCATCAAGCCACAAAGCAACCAATTCTTTGAAAACAGGTGATATCTAAAGAGCAGGCAGCTCTTTTTATAGTATAGCCTAACCCTGGACCACCTACCAACAGAGACCCACCTGCCCACCTGGCCCAACAGAAGCTATGCAGATATTTGCAGCAGCTGGCTAGTTCTGGGGTCAGGCCACTCCATAGCTCTCCATATGTTCAATCATTGAAGTAGAGGATCATCCAAGTACAAACAACTATAAGTGCAAAGGCAAACCACTAATTTGGCACAAGGGTCATGGTGCAAGTCCACACAGCAAAGCAGATCACTATATTGGTAAAAGGGACAAGTGTGGCAGCAGAAGCGAAAAAGAAAAGGAGAAGAAAGAGAAGTTAAAGAAGGAAAAGCCAGAAATAAGGAAATAATAGAGAAAGGATGGCTATCAAAATTTTTTGTTTGGCCTCCGCTTCAATCTTTTCTAGGTTCTCATATGAACATTACTTTAGTGGAGGAAATTTTCACGGCGACATTTGCTGTATTCACCTCAAGGCCCAAAAGAAATTAAAGAAAAAGTGAGTCTAATGATGTTAAATGATGGCAGGAGTTGACCTTGCTTTGGTGAGGTGGCATTATAGTACTGTGAATACAACAAGAAGCTCACTCCATTAGATAGTTATGGATTTTTATCATAATGGTCAATGATGTTACACATGTTCTGCTTACACTGAACCAAGCTACCAGGTTTCAGGTCTAACAAACTGTGTCGCACAAAGTTTGCTCAAAATTTCATGGCACTTTATACCCTGTTAGACGTGTTAATTACTGTCTAGATCTGTTTTTATGCTAACACATGGCTAGACCAATTGTTAGGCTGTGCCAATTGATATAGGTGGCAAGTCAACCAACATTAGATTATACATACAGTACCACAAAGGTATCAGCTGGCCCCATGCCATAAAATGGCAACTTGGTATTATTTATGCTAACACAATGTCAGACCAATCATTCGGTTGTGCCAATCTGCCTGACATTATACATACAAAACAAAAGGTACTGCCCATCCCCATGCCACGATATTGGCAATCCTTGATACAATTTACCATGAGTGAGATATTCTAAGTTACTAGCTTCTCGAGTAATAAGATTTAGTCACCACTTATGTTTAAAGCATATTCAAGGAAAGGATGTTTTACAGGATAAATGTATATAGATTACTTGGAAGTTCATTTATTTTAAAAGAACTTGGTACAACATCTTTCAGGAGAGAGAACTGAATCTTATTGATTAGTGTAAAACAATTAATGCCTACTGACAAATACAATCAGAGCAAATACTGTTCACAGATCACATGTATTTCAGCGCACCTCGTTGTGACCTAGTAAGACATGCCAATCATGTCATAGCATGACTGGTTTGATAGATTGGCATGCATAAGGGTCCACATACATGTAACGACAGCTCAGATATTTTTGGTATTAACGCATGGTAACAGCAAAATTGGAAAGCCAAAAAATTAACACCTAGATATAAATTTCAACGGAGAAGAAGTTGCAAGCAATACGTAATCTACATAAATTTAGTCTAAATAGTAATTTTACGTCTAAAATGAACTGAAGTCTAAAATGAGAACCAGCTTGTCGAGCTCGGCCATGAGACTGAATGTAACTACGAGCTGTTTTCGGCAAATCAAAACTGATTACACATGAACAATCTGGCACATCGGTACCCTCTTCAGCGACATCAGTGGTAAATAGTAAATTTGCCTACAAAAACAAATTATGTATAGTTGCGTTTATTATCCAGAGTAGTCACTGAAACATTGATAAATAATATAATATAAATTTCAGATACCTTCCCTGAACGAAAGGAGTCCAGAATATCCTTTTGCGTTTTTGGGGTTAGTGCGTCAACTGAAGAAGACCCTCCAGCCAAGTATGACACAGTGAAATGTGATAAAAAACAAACTTTCTTAATAAATCTTTCCAAAACTTTAGCAGTAATATTTCTTTCAACAAAGACGAGGCAGACTACTTGCCTAGGCATCCTGCAGAAAAAATAAAGAGTTGATTGCAGTCGACATTACAAGAAGCAGATTAAAGTAGGAAAAGTTCTCCCTCTGTGCACAATTACGAGGATAAGAATCTGAATCCATCATAATCATCTAATGCAATATAATATTTGAATGCAAAGAATAATATATGTGTGTGTGTGTGTGTACAAGACAACACCATGGGATTACAGGATCCACCAACCAAGGATTTAGATGCTATACGAAGCCTCACCATTAAACATCGCATCGGGGAAGTATACTCAGGGCAAAATACTCTGTATATATATCTATATATATATATATATATATATACTCTTTCTATAATGCCTCTGCTTGTCAACTCGGGGCAAAATACACAGTTTTTATTGGTAAAGTCTACTCAGACTATAAAAGTCATTATATATATATATATATACACACACACACACAAACGCACACACAACACGCACCAAAAATGTTCATGAAATTCTTTCGGCCGGTTGTTGCACCTCAATCTGGCACCTGCCCAGTTTCTCAAGCTCATAAAGCATGGTTAGTGCTGCAGAATCTTGTGAACTCTTCTTATCAGGACGCCGGTCCCCCTTGCGTTTGATGATGGTGGAATTTGGTATATGCAGCGTTATGCCTGATACAAACATGTGACGGTTGGCGTCTCCCCCTTCGGTACATTCATTCATCTGGTCGCCACTGTGGTAGTGCAAGAGATGAAGAGGAACAGAAAACACAACTGGGTTAGAACTCTGCAACATGATGTGGAATGCAAGTGCTGGCATTAATCAAGCATGAGTTTCGTAGGTAAAGTTGACCCTCCAAACCTCTGCCAATCATCACAAATGTCATTTTGGATGTACCGAGAAATAAGCAAGCTATATAGAACAGTGACATTAAAATTTCCTATGTTTACAATCTACTAGATACCGAGAAATGTGGTTTTTGTTGTTCATGGTCCTTAGCAGGATAAGCTGATTGATCCTAGGATGAAATTATCTCATGCAATTTGTATGGCATTAGAGTAGCTTATGTGTCATAATCACAAAACAAATCAAGATCAGATGGCCTGCCATCCTTTCATGCTTGTACATGTTAAAATCCTGGTCTTATATAAATAAATACTAACAATCATTTTTACTAGGGAAGAAATTTGGTCGGGCTAACCTTGGCTTCCACTCTAATGTTTCAAAGCTAGGCATTGGCCATTGACATCTTTTGCAGAGTTCATACAGTGCAGTTCGAGGCCCACCTTTTTGCATTTTGACTGTCAAAGCCACTAAAAGAAAAACATAAAAGTTGATCGATTAACATAAACCACTGTCAGGAATAATAACAATTAACAAGTCCAGTGACATAAAACCCACAGTAGACATATTTACATAATGGGTAATACCTGGTTTACCTGGGCTGGGAACAGAAACATTCTTGGAATTGACTACTTCACCGTGCTTTGCTGGCGTAGGAATCTCAATATCCAACATTAAACTACCAGATTTTTCAACAGATTCTTTGTGGCTTGCAATCTTTTCTTCAGCTTGTGTCCCTTTGGAGGCATGCCGGGAGTGCAAAAATCCTTTTTCCTGTCACATGATGGTACATGAGAACTTAGACAACCGGTGACCAAAAACTAGAAGCTCAGAAATGTCATCTATGATCATAACCGCAAAACCCTTTCTTGGTCCTAAAAAATAAATCAGCAACTTCTGAGCAAAAACAATGAATTCAAAATGATAAATAAGAAAATTAAAGGATGACAATAGCAAAGCAAAGACTCTAAAGACAAAAGAACAATAAGGTGCAGAAGCATACTTCCAAGTCCTTCAACAGCAAATATGCTGCTTGCCCTTTTGCAGCTTTTTTATTCTTCTCACGACCTTCCCTTACCAACAGAACATCCTCCAGTTGTACCTCAAGAACAGCAACATTCATGTCCCCCTCATTTGTGCATGTTGTATTCAAGAAGTAACCATGGTGGCTACATAATTCAGTAAGTTCACGTAGAGGTGGCAACTCAAGGTTCTCTGGAGTGGCAATTGGGGAGAGTAATGGCTCAAAAATTTCCCATACTTTATCTAAATCAAGCTTTGTATCTATCAATATGGCACCGGCAATACTTTCAACCATGTCTCCAAGGACCTGTGACAGGAAAGTGTTACTAACAGTTAAGGAATAAGAAGATATTCTATTATGTGCTGGAAACCAACCTTAGGTACTTTAGATGAACCATTTGACAAAAGCATATACTTGTTTTCATCTGAATCCTCAAGTCTCTTGACAAACTCTGTTATTTGCTCTAAAAGTAATCCAGAATTATGTTGGAGGTGCTGCTGAAGCTTATGCCTGACAGCTACTTGAGCAAAATTTTCATTATTTACTGATGCAGATCTTAAATCAGTTAATTCCCCAGGGTCAATATCTTTATGGCGCTGAAAGAGATGCCACGTAATGAGCAGGTCCAAAACTGAGTCACCCAAGAATTCAAGACGCTGAAAATTTAAAAGAGTATCAAAAAAATCTAATCGTGAAAACTAGAAATGCAACTGAAAGTAAAGTACTTGCAATTTGGAAGAGACTAGACTAATACGTATGCTACCTGATAGCAGAAGAAGACTCCTAATTCTTGCTGAGATGCATGGGTAATAGATTCCAGAAGAAGACCTTTGACAGTAAACTTGTAGCCAATTTTTGATTCCAGTGTTTCTATTTCATGAATTTTGGGAAGGTATGTCCAACCTGATGCAGTTCTTATAGCCTCCTCAACCATATCAGGCTCAAACTCGGTATCAATTCCTAGCCACT
Organism: Musa acuminata AAA Group; assembly: GCF_036884655.1. Lineage (NCBI taxonomy): Eukaryota > Viridiplantae > Streptophyta > Magnoliopsida > Zingiberales > Musaceae > Musa > Musa acuminata. The sequence goes on from NC_088336.1 coordinate 33,001,832, forward strand.
TTATAAATGCAAGAGCAGCAGGTAGCCCACCACCAACATAATATGCACCTATCAGAGCCTCGACACAATCTGATATTGTTTTTGAGCAGAGCCACCTGTGTCCTCTATCACATGCCTTTCCTATCACAATAGACTTGTCACTAATTGTATCCAAAATTATATTTGGCACTTCATTGTCATTTAATCCACATTTACAAGGAACACGGTGTATTGAAATATGTCCAGGAGCAACCCATCTACGAGGTTCAAATGCAGCATCACGTATGTAACCCTGTTGGGAAGCAACACATTGAAGTATGTTAGTAAATTTTGGATAAGTATAGCAATCTGTCAGATTTCACATTTCAGATAGATAAGAATCTTAGACTGGACATTTCAGATTTCACAAGCACATTTTCTTGTGATGCCTCATAATGACACCATGCTGTTATCTTAGAATTTGGACTTGTAAACAAGCACATTAGTCTAACTCGTGGTGCAAGGAAGACAAAACTTCAATGCACTGTTTTCCTTAACAAATATACATACTTTAATTCTAAGATAAAATCAGCAAATATCTTAGCTAACAACCACTTAGATATGTCAATTTCCTACTTAAAAAGTTCACTATTATACAAACCAGGCATATAACTAGTTACTAAGATAGTCTACACTTTTCTTAAACTGGTGCCTGAAACCTAAATGTAATTTTTATCAGTATGATACTGATTAGAAGCATGACTATTGATCATCTGAATGTTGGTCAAATAAGGGGAAAATTGATGGCTTATTGCAGTGTGATATTAATGACTTTATAGAAGAAGCAATTTCATAGTTTATGATGTTCATTTAGTGTGTTCTAACTTCTAACAGTCATAATGTTAGTGTCAGATAAAATCCTAATATTTCAAAAACAAGGACATGATACATTTAGAGGACTGCTGGCAGTTTGTCCTCGAATATGTCCATATTTAGAATATAATGAGTAATGACATTGTATGAAGTCTTTGCTGCAAAAAACAAGTGACCAAAAATGCGGATATGTTCATGAAGCACGTGTCATATAATTTCAGATATTGCCGAATACAGCCTTGCTATGAGTGTTGATGACTTGATGGAAAAATTTTACATAAAAACGAGAAAAAATAAATCCAAACAAATGGAAATGGTGCTGTACCTGTATGCCATGTTTAGTTCCCAAGCTATGAAGAGTGGCATTACGAATTATTTTTATCCGGTCGGAGGACAATTTCCCTTCGTGTTTCCCAGGAAATTTTAGAAAGAGAGAACAACTCACTGCATATTTTAAAACGGAGTCCCCTAATAGTTCCAACCGCTCCATGGAGAAGTCTTCACAACATCTCAGCGTAGTAATTGCTTCCAAAATCTAAGAAAAAGCAATAGTCATGATGCTTAAATAACTTTAACCATGCACGAGGCAGAAACATAGATGTTAAGTTGCTTATGCATTACCAGGAAGCTTGGTATAGGATTGCTAGAACAGAAAGAAATTTCCTTCCTTAGTTGGCAGGCTAACATCAAGGATTCCACTCGGTACATCAAAGAAGGTAGCAAGTAAAAAGATTTCAAGACTTCGTATGGTACATCAATATCAACTAGAAGCTCTGGAGGCATGTGAACATGATTTAGAGACACATTCTTACCATTAGATCTTTTCGGTACAAAATTACCTGCAATTATAAGACCACAACAATGGAACACTCAGGCAGTTAATTCTACTTCCATCTGAATGTTATCCAATTATTTGTAGAAGAAAAAAAAAAAAGAACATGTCTGCATGACCCTATGAACAACCATAACTGGAGTCGGACTTCTAGGAACTAATTATCAGACAACTGGAAAGCCAATTATTTCAAGCTTGTAAATCTACAAAAATATAATTGAACTGATGAAGGAACATCACAAACACAACGTATGCAGGCATCGGCCGTTCTAATTTTTTAGATCCATGGCATCATTCTAAGAAAAAACTCACGCATATTCATGGTGTACAATAATATTGGACTCTATAAATAGCAACGTGTAATGGTGCACAACACAATTTTGGGCTCTATAAATAGCAACAGGTAATGGTACCTTTTTCTCAATTCCATAGATTATCAAATATGGAGAATATCACATTACATGGAAAAAGTCAACTGAGGTGCAATGAATTACTTAAAATTGCTTTTTATCTTTCAATACAGAAATTTGTCATGTGGAAGAAATAGATAGCGTCGTATTATAAGCTATGATATGTAACTGACAGAGGTGTCCCATTGGCATGATTGCCAGCACTTTTCCATGTTCTGCAGCTACAATGGAAGAGTTGGATGTCTTTGAAGATAAGGTGGCGGCTACACTCAAAAGATATATATTTTAGACATATATAACAATGCCATCGTCACTTCCAGAAAATGCTACTGGAACAACAATGTGAAGAAAAAATAAAAAGTCACATTTTGTGGAACAGAAAAATAATTGTTATTTTCCCAAAAGAACCAAGCCAGACACATGGGTCTCGACTCTCGACAACAATGAACTCTTTGTGAAAATTTTCATATGTCCAAGATTTCATGCGATTGTATCAGTAAAATGAGATGATCATTCTTCCAATGACCCAACATTATGACCAAAAACAATCTTTAAAATATTTTAAACAGAAAGATATATCTCTTAATTTTAGCACTGACTTTATATGATTATCAATAGCAAATCTTTCATTAATGCAGCAAGCAAGCATACAAGTGAAAACCTTATCTAGATAATGGAAAGTTCCATCATGATCAAGACGAAGCCTCAAACAAAACAACCAGAACATATATCAGCTTTCCAGCACTGCATCAAGCCACAAAGCAACCAATTCTTTGAAAACAGGTGATATCTAAAGAGCAGGCAGCTCTTTTTATAGTATAGCCTAACCCTGGACCACCTACCAACAGAGACCCACCTGCCCACCTGGCCCAACAGAAGCTATGCAGATATTTGCAGCAGCTGGCTAGTTCTGGGGTCAGGCCACTCCATAGCTCTCCATATGTTCAATCATTGAAGTAGAGGATCATCCAAGTACAAACAACTATAAGTGCAAAGGCAAACCACTAATTTGGCACAAGGGTCATGGTGCAAGTCCACACAGCAAAGCAGATCACTATATTGGTAAAAGGGACAAGTGTGGCAGCAGAAGCGAAAAAGAAAAGGAGAAGAAAGAGAAGTTAAAGAAGGAAAAGCCAGAAATAAGGAAATAATAGAGAAAGGATGGCTATCAAAATTTTTTGTTTGGCCTCCGCTTCAATCTTTTCTAGGTTCTCATATGAACATTACTTTAGTGGAGGAAATTTTCACGGCGACATTTGCTGTATTCACCTCAAGGCCCAAAAGAAATTAAAGAAAAAGTGAGTCTAATGATGTTAAATGATGGCAGGAGTTGACCTTGCTTTGGTGAGGTGGCATTATAGTACTGTGAATACAACAAGAAGCTCACTCCATTAGATAGTTATGGATTTTTATCATAATGGTCAATGATGTTACACATGTTCTGCTTACACTGAACCAAGCTACCAGGTTTCAGGTCTAACAAACTGTGTCGCACAAAGTTTGCTCAAAATTTCATGGCACTTTATACCCTGTTAGACGTGTTAATTACTGTCTAGATCTGTTTTTATGCTAACACATGGCTAGACCAATTGTTAGGCTGTGCCAATTGATATAGGTGGCAAGTCAACCAACATTAGATTATACATACAGTACCACAAAGGTATCAGCTGGCCCCATGCCATAAAATGGCAACTTGGTATTATTTATGCTAACACAATGTCAGACCAATCATTCGGTTGTGCCAATCTGCCTGACATTATACATACAAAACAAAAGGTACTGCCCATCCCCATGCCACGATATTGGCAATCCTTGATACAATTTACCATGAGTGAGATATTCTAAGTTACTAGCTTCTCGAGTAATAAGATTTAGTCACCACTTATGTTTAAAGCATATTCAAGGAAAGGATGTTTTACAGGATAAATGTATATAGATTACTTGGAAGTTCATTTATTTTAAAAGAACTTGGTACAACATCTTTCAGGAGAGAGAACTGAATCTTATTGATTAGTGTAAAACAATTAATGCCTACTGACAAATACAATCAGAGCAAATACTGTTCACAGATCACATGTATTTCAGCGCACCTCGTTGTGACCTAGTAAGACATGCCAATCATGTCATAGCATGACTGGTTTGATAGATTGGCATGCATAAGGGTCCACATACATGTAACGACAGCTCAGATATTTTTGGTATTAACGCATGGTAACAGCAAAATTGGAAAGCCAAAAAATTAACACCTAGATATAAATTTCAACGGAGAAGAAGTTGCAAGCAATACGTAATCTACATAAATTTAGTCTAAATAGTAATTTTACGTCTAAAATGAACTGAAGTCTAAAATGAGAACCAGCTTGTCGAGCTCGGCCATGAGACTGAATGTAACTACGAGCTGTTTTCGGCAAATCAAAACTGATTACACATGAACAATCTGGCACATCGGTACCCTCTTCAGCGACATCAGTGGTAAATAGTAAATTTGCCTACAAAAACAAATTATGTATAGTTGCGTTTATTATCCAGAGTAGTCACTGAAACATTGATAAATAATATAATATAAATTTCAGATACCTTCCCTGAACGAAAGGAGTCCAGAATATCCTTTTGCGTTTTTGGGGTTAGTGCGTCAACTGAAGAAGACCCTCCAGCCAAGTATGACACAGTGAAATGTGATAAAAAACAAACTTTCTTAATAAATCTTTCCAAAACTTTAGCAGTAATATTTCTTTCAACAAAGACGAGGCAGACTACTTGCCTAGGCATCCTGCAGAAAAAATAAAGAGTTGATTGCAGTCGACATTACAAGAAGCAGATTAAAGTAGGAAAAGTTCTCCCTCTGTGCACAATTACGAGGATAAGAATCTGAATCCATCATAATCATCTAATGCAATATAATATTTGAATGCAAAGAATAATATATGTGTGTGTGTGTGTGTACAAGACAACACCATGGGATTACAGGATCCACCAACCAAGGATTTAGATGCTATACGAAGCCTCACCATTAAACATCGCATCGGGGAAGTATACTCAGGGCAAAATACTCTGTATATATATCTATATATATATATATATATATATACTCTTTCTATAATGCCTCTGCTTGTCAACTCGGGGCAAAATACACAGTTTTTATTGGTAAAGTCTACTCAGACTATAAAAGTCATTATATATATATATATATACACACACACACACAAACGCACACACAACACGCACCAAAAATGTTCATGAAATTCTTTCGGCCGGTTGTTGCACCTCAATCTGGCACCTGCCCAGTTTCTCAAGCTCATAAAGCATGGTTAGTGCTGCAGAATCTTGTGAACTCTTCTTATCAGGACGCCGGTCCCCCTTGCGTTTGATGATGGTGGAATTTGGTATATGCAGCGTTATGCCTGATACAAACATGTGACGGTTGGCGTCTCCCCCTTCGGTACATTCATTCATCTGGTCGCCACTGTGGTAGTGCAAGAGATGAAGAGGAACAGAAAACACAACTGGGTTAGAACTCTGCAACATGATGTGGAATGCAAGTGCTGGCATTAATCAAGCATGAGTTTCGTAGGTAAAGTTGACCCTCCAAACCTCTGCCAATCATCACAAATGTCATTTTGGATGTACCGAGAAATAAGCAAGCTATATAGAACAGTGACATTAAAATTTCCTATGTTTACAATCTACTAGATACCGAGAAATGTGGTTTTTGTTGTTCATGGTCCTTAGCAGGATAAGCTGATTGATCCTAGGATGAAATTATCTCATGCAATTTGTATGGCATTAGAGTAGCTTATGTGTCATAATCACAAAACAAATCAAGATCAGATGGCCTGCCATCCTTTCATGCTTGTACATGTTAAAATCCAGGTCTTATATAAATAAATACTAACAATCATTTTTACTAGGGAAGAAATTTGGTCGGGCTAACCTTGGCTTCCACTCTAATGTTTCAAAGCTAGGCATTGGCCATTGACATCTTTTGCAGAGTTCATACAGTGCAGTTCGAGGCCCACCTTTTTGCATTTTGACTGTCAAAGCCACTAAAAGAAAAACATAAAAGTTGATCGATTAACATAAACCACTGTCAGGAATAATAACAATTAACAAGTCCAGTGACATAAAACCCACAGTAGACATATTTACATAATGGGTAATACCTGGTTTACCTGGGCTGGGAACAGAAACATTCTTGGAATTGACTACTTCACCGTGCTTTGCTGGCGTAGGAATCTCAATATCCAACATTAAACTACCAGATTTTTCAACAGATTCTTTGTGGCTTGCAATCTTTTCTTCAGCTTGTGTCCCTTTGGAGGCATGCCGGGAGTGCAAAAATCCTTTTTCCTGTCACATGATGGTACATGAGAACTTAGACAACCGGTGACCAAAAACTAGAAGCTCAGAAATGTCATCTATGATCATAACCGCAAAACCCTTTCTTGGTCCTAAAAAATAAATCAGCAACTTCTGAGCAAAAACAATGAATTCAAAATGATAAATAAGAAAATTAAAGGATGACAATAGCAAAGCAAAGACTCTAAAGACAAAAGAACAATAAGGTGCAGAAGCATACTTCCAAGTCCTTCAACAGCAAATATGCTGCTTGCCCTTTTGCAGCTTTTTTATTCTTCTCACGACCTTCCCTTACCAACAGAACATCCTCCAGTTGTACCTCAAGAACAGCAACATTCATGTCCCCCTCATTTGTGCATGTTGTATTCAAGAAGTAACCATGGTGGCTACATAATTCAGTAAGTTCACGTAGAGGTGGCAACTCAAGGTTCTCTGGAGTGGCAATTGGGGAGAGTAATGGCTCAAAAATTTCCCATACTTTATCTAAATCAAGCTTTGTATCTATCAATATGGCACCGGCAATACTTTCAACCATGTCTCCAAGGACCTGTGACAGGAAAGTGTTACTAACAGTTAAGGAATAAGAAGATATTCTATTATGTGCTGGAAACCAACCTTAGGTACTTTAGATGAACCATTTGACAAAAGCATATACTTGTTTTCATCTGAATCCTCAAGTCTCTTGACAAACTCTGTTATTTGCTCTAAAAGTAATCCAGAATTATGTTGGAGGTGCTGCTGAAGCTTATGCCTGACAGCTACTTGAGCAAAATTTTCATTATTTACTGATGCAGATCTTAAATCAGTTAATTCCCCAGGGTCAATATCTTTATGGCGCTGAAAGAGATGCCACGTAATGAGCAGGTCCAAAACTGAGTCACCCAAGAATTCAAGACGCTGAAAATTTAAAAGAGTATCAAAAAAATCTAATCGTGAAAACTAGAAATGCAACTGAAAGTAAAGTACTTGCAATTTGGAAGAGACTAGACTAATACGTATGCTACCTGATAGCAGAAGAAGACTCCTAATTCTTGCTGAGATGCATGGGTAATAGATTCCAGAAGAAGACCTTTGACAGTAAACTTGTAGCCAATTTTTGATTCCAGTGTTTCTATTTCATGAATTTTGGGAAGGTATGTCCAACCTGATGCAGTTCTTATAGCCTCCTCAACCATATCAGGCTCAAACTCGGTATCAATTCCTAGCCACTTTATAAATGCAAGAGCAGCAGGTAGCCCACCACCAACATAATATGCACCTATCAGAGCCTCGACACAATCTGATATTGTTTTTGAGCAGAGCCACCTGTGTCCTCTATCACATGCCTTTCCTATCACAATAGACTTGTCACTAATTGTATCCAAAATTATATTTGGCACTTCATTGTCATTTAATCCACATTTACAAGGAACACGGTGTATTGAAATATGTCCAGGAGCAACCCATCTACGAGGTTCAAATGCAGCATCACGTATGTAACCCTGTTGGGAAGCAACACATTGAAGTATGTTAGTAAATTTTGGATAAGTATAGCAATCTGTCAGATTTCACATTTCAGATAGATAAGAATCTTAGACTGGACATTTCAGATTTCACAAGCACATTTTCTTGTGATGCCTCATAATGACACCATGCTGTTATCTTAGAATTTGGACTTGTAAACAAGCACATTAGTCTAACTCGTGGTGCAAGGAAGACAAAACTTCAATGCACTGTTTTCCTTAACAAATATACATACTTTAATTCTAAGATAAAATCAGCAAATATCTTAGCTAACAACCACTTAGATATGTCAATTTCCTACTTAAAAAGTTCACTATTATACAAACCAGGCATATAACTAGTTACTAAGATAGTCTACACTTTTCTTAAACTGGTGCCTGAAACCTAAATGTAATTTTTATCAGTATGATACTGATTAGAAGCATGACTATTGATCATCTGAATGTTGGTCAAATAAGGGGAAAATTGATGGCTTATTGCAGTGTGATATTAATGACTTTATAGAAGAAGCAATTTCATAGTTTATGATGTTCATTTAGTGTGTTCTAACTTCTAACAGTCATAATGTTAGTGTCAGATAAAATCCTAATATTTCAAAAACAAGGACAGGATACATTTAGAGGACTGCTGGCAGTTTGTCCTCGAATATGTCCATATTTAGAATATAATGAGTAATGACATTGTATGAAGTCTTTGCTGCAAAAAACAAGTGACCAAAAATGCGGATATGTTCATGAAGCACGTGTCATATAATTTCAGATATTGCCGAATACAGCCTTGCTATGAGTGTTGATGACTTGATGGAAAAATTTTACATAAAAACGAGAAAAAATAAATCCAAACAAATGGAAATGGTGCTGTACCTGTATGCCATGTTTAGTTCCCAAGCTATGAAGAGTGGCATTACGAATTATTTTTATCCGGTCGGAGGACAATTTCCCTTCGTGTTTCCCAGGAAATTTTAGAAAGAGAGAACAACTCACTGCATATTTTAAAACGGAGTCCCCTAATAGTTCCAACCGCTCCATGGAGAAGTCTTCACAACATCTCAGCGTAGTAATTGCTTCCAAAATCTAAGAAAAAGCAATAGTCATGATGCTTAAATAACTTTAACCATGCACGAGGCAGAAACATAGATGTTAAGTTGCTTATGCATTACCAGGAAGCTTGGTATAGGATTGCTAGAACAGAAAGAAATTTCCTTCCTTAGTTGGCAGGCTAACATCAAGGATTCCACTCGGTACATCAAAGAAGGTAGCAAGTAAAAAGATTTCAAGACTTCGTATGGTACATCAATATCAACTAGAAGCTCTGGAGGCATGTGAACATGATTTAGAGACACATTCTTACCATTAGATCTTTTCGGTACAAAATTACCTGCAATTATAAGACCACAACAATGGAACACTCAGGCAGTTAATTCTACTTCCATCTGAATGTTATCCAATTATTTGTAGAAGAAAAAAAAAAAAGAACATGTCTGCATGACCCTATGAACAACCATAACTGGAGTCGGACTTCTAGGAACTAATTATCAGACAACTGGAAAGCCAATTATTTCAAGCTTGTAAATCTACAAAAATATAATTGAACTGATGAAGGAACATCACAAACACAACGTATGCAGGCATCGGCCGTTCTAATTTTTTAGATCCATGGCATCATTCTAAGAAAAAACTCACGCATATTCATGGTGTACAATAATATTGGACTCTATAAATAGCAACGTGTAATGGTGCACAACACAATTTTGGGCTCTATAAATAGCAACAGGTAATGGTACCTTTTTCTCAATTCCATAGATTATCAAATATGGAGAATATCACATTACATGGAAAAAGTCAACTGAGGTGCAATGAATTACTTAAAATTGCTTTTTATCTTTCAATACAGAAATTTGTCATGTGGAAGAAATAGATAGCGTCGTATTATAAGCTATGATATGTAACTGACAGAGGTGTCCCATTGGCATGATTGCCAGCACTTTTCCATGTTCTGCAGCTACAATGGAAGAGTTGGATGTCTTTGAAGATAAGGTGGCGGCTACACTCAAAAGATATATATTTTAGACATATATAACAATGCCATCGTCACTTCCAGAAAATGCTACTGGAACAACAATGTGAAGAAAAAATAAAAAGTCACATTTTGTGGAACAGAAAAATAATTGTTATTTTCCCAAAAGAACCAAGCCAGACACATGGGTCTCGACTCTCGACAACAATGAACTCTTTGTGAAAATTTTCATATGTCCAAGATTTCATGCGATTGTATCAGTAAAATGAGATGATCATTCTTCCAATGACCCAACATTATGACCAAAAACAATCTTTAAAATATTTTAAACAGAAAGATATATCTCTTAATTTTAGCACTGACTTTATATGATTATCAATAGCAAATCTTTCATTAATGCAGCAAGCAAGCATACAAGTGAAAACCTTATCTAGATAATGGAAAGTTCCATCATGATCAAGACGAAGCCTCAAACAAAACAACCAGAACATATATCAGCTTTCCAGCACTGCATCAAGCCACAAAGCAACCAATTCTTTGAAAACAGGTGATATCTAAAGAGCAGGCAGCTCTTTTTATAGTATAGCCTAACCCTGGACCACCTACCAACAGAGACCCACCTGCCCACCTGGCCCAACAGAAGCTATGCAGATATTTGCAGCAGCTGGCTAGTTCTGGGGTCAGGCCACTCCATAGCTCTCCATATGTTCAATCATTGAAGTAGAGGATCATCCAAGTACAAACAACTATAAGTGCAAAGGCAAACCACTAATTTGGCACAAGGGTCATGGTGCAAGTCCACACAGCAAAGCAGATCACTATATTGGTAAAAGGGACAAGTGTGGCAGCAGAAGCGAAAAAGAAAAGGAGAAGAAAGAGAAGTTAAAGAAGGAAAAGCCAGAAATAAGGAAATAATAGAGAAAGGATGGCTATCAAAATTTTTTGTTTGGCCTCCGCTTCAATCTTTTCTAGGTTCTCATATGAACATTACTTTAGTGGAGGAAATTTTCACGGCGACATTTGCTGTATTCACCTCAAGGCCCAAAAGAAATTAAAGAAAAAGTGAGTCTAATGATGTTAAATGATGGCAGGAGTTGACCTTGCTTTGGTGAGGTGGCATTATAGTACTGTGAATACAACAAGAAGCTCACTCCATTAGATAGTTATGGATTTTTATCATAATGGTCAATGATGTTACACATGTTCTGCTTACACTGAACCAAGCTACCAGGTTTCAGGTCTAACAAACTGTGTCGCACAAAGTTTGCTCAAAATTTCATGGCACTTTATACCCTGTTAGACGTGTTAATTACTGTCTAGATCTGTTTTTATGCTAACACATGGCTAGACCAATTGTTAGGCTGTGCCAATTGATATAGGTGGCAAGTCAACCAACATTAGATTATACATACAGTACCACAAAGGTATCAGCTGGCCCCATGCCATAAAATGGCAACTTGGTATTATTTATGCTAACACAATGTCAGACCAATCATTCGGTTGTGCCAATCTGCCTGACATTATACATACAAAACAAAAGGTACTGCCCATCCCCATGCCACGATATTGGCAATCCTTGATACAATTTACCATGAGTGAGATATTCTAAGTTACTAGCTTCTCGAGTAATAAGATTTAGTCACCACTTATGTTTAAAGCATATTCAAGGAAAGGATGTTTTACAGGATAAATGTATATAGATTACTTGGAAGTTCATTTATTTTAAAAGAACTTGGTACAACATCTTTCAGGAGAGAGAACTGAATCTTATTGATTAGTGTAAAACAATTAATGCCTACTGACAAATACAATCAGAGCAAATACTGTTCACAGATCACATGTATTTCAGCGCACCTCGTCGTGACCCAGTAAGACATGCCAATCATGTCATAGCATGACTGGTTTGATAGATTGGCATGCATAAGGGTCCACATACATGTAACAACAGCTCAGATATTTTTGGTATTAATGCATGGTAACAGCTCAGATATAAATTTCAACGGAGAAGAAGTTGCAAGCAATACCTAATCTACATAAATTTAGTCTAAATAGTAATTTTACGTCTAAAATGAAATGAAATCTAAACATACTGTAAACTTGAGAAATCCATAAAAGAGTTGCATATAGCTCTTAAATGCATTTGAAATAAGAAGACTACACCTTCAGTTCCAGACTTTGAAGATAAAAGATTATGAGGATTGTGACTGCTCTTCAACAACAATAATGGTTGCCTTGGATGTTGAAGCACAATTCCATACCTATATCAGCTAAATCTATTATTTTCCAAGGTCATATTGAAGAGAAGCATAAAAAACATAATTTAAAAGAAAGAAATCACCCACTTCTTACTGAAGTACTCTGAGAATGTCCAAGTATCTGATGATTGTTTCCGAGAATTCCCATCAAATGGACTATCAGCAGTCAAACCAGTAACCACATCTAGAACACAATAAATCCTTCCTGTATGGATTGCCAAAACTACCACACCTTTGAGACTCTGAGGCTCTGCAAAGCGATTGGCTAGGTGGATCATATCTGGCATAGAACCCCTTGTCTCAGAGGAACCACATTTGGAATCTACAACTGGACCGTTTTGTCCTCTAGATGAATAAATTTCTCTCATAAATTTAACCACTGAAGCGCTTGCACTTATCGCCTTCCAATTAATGCTTACTTTATCATGCTTGTGAGCACAAGAAGAATCTAGAGGTAAGAGCATATACATATTTGATGTGTTCCACAATGATCTATTATCACTAAGTAAGAATTTCCTTGACACCCCAGATGACTTGGATCCTGTAAATAACTTCCCGAATAAACCATTAAAAAACAACTCCTGGAAAAGCTTTCCTTGGTCTACCTGCTATAAAAGATATAGTCAAACAACATAATATATTAGATGAAAATAGTAATAAAGAATAAGTTTCTGCAATAGAGACCTGCTTCTTATCCAATGCAATTGGTCCACAGGGAGAAATATCAGCTTTAACCATTTTGTCAATTAAGTAAAGATCTATTTCCTTGCAAGCAACATCTTGATCTAAAATTGCATCAATTAATAGGATAAAGGCAGAATAGTTCTCGCCGATCCGGTTGCACGAGAAATTTAGCTTATATCCCTGCAGAATAATACCATCATTTTGGTGTGCCCATGTTCCTGACATAGCATGAGCAGTTGTCATTCCATGCAATTCTTTTCTCTTCGTCGTTCCTTCAAATTATGAGAAAATTTTCTACTTAGTATATGCACAATAAAATGGCAATGCACTGAATGTCTCATATAAGCCTTATGCTAGGAAGAAAAAAGATCTGTTGATTAAATATACTTATATATTGTCATGTCATTTCCTCGTCTCACCTCAATGATGTTGATTCATGAAAAATAATTTGGTCAAATTTGGTGAATAGAGAGACGACAGTAAAATATGTCTAGATCTCAATTATTGTGTAAAGATTCAACTTTCCACCTTAAATATAACTCTAATATGGAACTTGTTTGACAAAACAATTGATTGCAAGTATCACTAGAGTTTAGAAGGATCCGAAGTCTGAACCATGCATTACACATACCGTCTCCCTGGATCCATGAGAAAATAATGTCCTTCAGCTATGAGGGCTCGTATGTCACCATTATTAAAGATGTTAGAACTGGCAGCCATGTTTCAAAGATGTTAGAATTGTCATCATTATTAAAACTAAAGCCTTTCTTGATTTATATCAATACATTCACGATCCAACAAACTAGATGATTTTTTGGTGAATAGGAAAATATCTTTTCTTTGATTTAATGAAGCAATAAATTGTCAGTGCAAGTGAAGGTACAAAGATTGGTTGTCTGCAAGTCCAGAATTATTCTTCACCATGCATGCATACATGCATACCTATATAATAACTCAGGACCCAGCATTTCCTATTGCATAAAAATAGGGTCCAGATTTCTAACAACTCAAATTGGTGGTAAAGCATTTCTAACCTGATGCCATCTATTGATTTCAAGGGTTATTAGGTAGTAGACGCAACTCCAAAATCACACAATTGCACACTTGATTAAACAATATCAACAATTTCGATAATTTGCACAATCTGAAAAGCCATGTGAAATTAGCTGCATGATAGCTGATGGCCAATATAACGTCATATGATTTTTGAAAAGCCATATGAATTGTGAGGTACATACCTGCTCCTTTAGCTGATTCCCCAGTTTTTTCAGCTTTCACATCATCCAAGTGCTCTTGAACACAAGGAAGAAGATGATCATTAAGTGCTCCTGATTGATGTAGTCTTTTGCAAGCCTCCAGGCATGCAAGCTTTTTTGCTACATGTGAATTTTGATTAGCTGGACCAACTATTGTCTGAATTGCAGCATTTGGAGGCAAAGTTATTGTGCACTCATAGTACCCGCCATCCAAAGTGAACCTGAAAATTGGTTTGGGAGTGAAGTACCTAGATCAATGATACAACACAACAGTTAAGAGCTCATGGAAAGGCTCATAAACTATATATATTTACTCTTTTGTGCAGAAGAAAATTTACATAGATGTCACTGGGTAGAAAACATACTTGTCTCTTGGAAGGTTTTGACAATATGTATTTATGAGACTGACACTAGAGTCAGCAGTAACACTTGCTCCAGTTGAATCAACATAATAAGCACCTAAATCTTCATTAATAGACACTATAGATACAAGGGAGTCTTGGTCTCTGTTTAATGCGATGTCAACCGTTGAATGCTTATTCTTGATGATATCAAATAACAAATCTCTTTGTTGCAAATTCCCACTGCAAAAGATTAAAGCTTATCAAACACTAAGAATAAATTATACAAAAAACCTATTTGAAAGTAAGGCTGAAAATTTAACAAATACTTGAGACAGTTGAGAGTCTAAAAGCCATCTTCTTAGGTCCAAATGATTCCACTAAACCCAAGCAACAGCAAATCCCACTAATGGAGTCCAAAAATAGTCATTTTTGTAGACTAAATTGAAACACTGCAACTAACATCTGTTTATATTTCAGAAGCACAAAAAATACTTTTTGTGCTTCTGAAATCTTTTATTAAGCCCTCAAAAAATTGAAAATGCCTTTCATATATGTATTGGGTCCTGTCATGATCTGAGAATATTGTAACTAGAACCTTGGCTTACAAAAAAAAATCAGAGGGAAAATGCATGCAAAAGATGCTTGCGAAGAATACTTTGCAATAAAACTATATGAAAGATTATATGTTTGCTCAGATTTATTTTGGAAATTTCATCAACCAAAATAAAATAAAGTGTTAGTAATGAAAAAAAAAAGAACCAACTGCCACCATAAAAAGGGATGAGCATATGAAGACCAAGCTCTGAATACTGCACGAACCGGTCCATACTGCTATTTGCAGGTCTGATGGCAAAACAGCATGTGGTCCAACCCTTTTCTGCCAGTTCAGTCTGATTCAATCCTTTTCAGGCAGTTTGGCACGACCCTTTCATATCTTTTTTATTTAGGGTTATCGCATGGGGTCTCGCCTCATGATGCACCCTCTAATATTTAGAGGCTGCATATTTTTTAGTATTGGAAGTAAGCTATAGACAAAATAAAGCTGTGATATGTGCTGATAGGCATCAAAAGAGTTACATAAGCTTATATATAAGAAAAGGTGCAGGACGACACACAGAAGATAAATTATATTATAAGCAGCAGGATCATTGTACCGTTCAAGCATGATAACGTAATGAGAACCAGCTTGTCGAGCTCGGCCATGAGACTGAATGTAACTACGAGCTGTTTTCGGCAAATCAAAACGGATTACACATGAACAATCTGGCACATCGGTACCCTCTTCAGCGACATCAGTGGTAAATAGTAAATTTGCCTACAAAAACAAATTATGTATAGTTGCGTTTATTATCCAGAGTAGTCAATGAAACATTGATAAAGAATATAATATACATTTCAGATACCTTCCCTGAACGAAAGGAATCCAGAGTATCCTTTTGCGTTTTTGGGGTTAGTGCATCAACTGAAGAAGACCCTCCAGCCAAGTATGACACAGTGAAATGTGATAAAAAACAAACTTTCTTAATAAACCTTTCCAAAACTTTAGCAGTAATATTTCTTTCAACAAAGATGAGGCAGACTACTTGGCTGGGCATCCTGCAGAAAAAATAAAGAGTTGATTGCAGTCGACATTACAAGAAGCAGATTAAAGTAGGAAAAGTTCTCCCTTACCCAAGAGACCGAATGATTTGAATAAGTTCATATAGCTTTGAAGAGATGTAACCCTTTTGTACAGCCGCTGCACAATCATTTTCAGTCTTCAAAAGTAGTTCAAAATCTGAAAATTTCCCAGATGCAAACAGTCAGATCAATGTTGAACATGCTTCAGTGTAGTCATTAGACCTTGGCTTTGTTTCCTATCTACTATCAATGTTTGCCACTTCATATATGATATAATACAGATTCTTGGATGGATGATATATAACAATACGTGGTATGGCCACCAATGTGGCTTAATACCGGTATCCAGGTGTACCAGTATAGTGCAGTCAGTAAAAATTGATAACTGCCTTCATTGAACCAGTTAATGATCCCAGGTCAAAGGTAATCTAATAATCTGATAAGTTGCAGCACTGATGCAAGCAATATATAAAATGCACCAGTATGTGACAGATTGAAACTGATCGACCATTGTTTTACATCAATGTACTAATTAAGATATAGAAAATTAAACCAATACAGAAACTTGAAATGTATATTCATGATAAAATTCAGCATAATTTCTGATCTCCATTTGCTTCATTAGGCTTGTCCATCTTCGCCAGATGAACATGGCATAGTTAACATATGATTTTTTTAGTTGCAAGATACAAAGAAAAGCATCATAAAATTGTTCAGTCTTCACTCTTTGTATAGTTCAACACATGGTTTGCTGTCTCGCACCAACAATGGGTACCGATCCCTGGTCAGATGGGTGTGTACCAATCAATACTGGTGTACCATGTGTGGGTACACTGGTACAAATTGGTGATTTAAAAAATCAGTTGAAAAATCCAAAAATAAAAAATAAACCATTTGTGGTTTTTTTCCTAATTTCTTTGTATATAAATTAAAATTAAATAAGAATAAAGTATATATATAAGTCATAAATCCATAGAAATTCTAAGCTATAAGGATCGAAAATAGAAACTCTTTGTCTTATTGGATTCGTCGAGGAAGAATTATGTCACATGGTCCTAAATTATCCCTAATGACCACTAAGTGACTATAAGGAACAATAAGCATACAATAATTATCCCTAATTTGGTCTAAAAGTAAGAAAAACCTTAATTAGCTCTAATTAGCCTTTAATCACATTAAAGGCAAGAAGAAGCCTTGAATCCACCAATAATTTCATAATCGAACGATAATAACCATGTTGTAATTCGCACTAAATTACCCCTAGTTACCCCATAATCCGGTGTAAATGTAAAAAAAATTCCTTCTTTTGCCTTAATTATGATTATTCTTCTTAATCATACAATAATAAGCCTCTAAAGAGCTGTAATACATGGTAGAATGAGCTATAAAATCATGTAAGAAGTAAAAACATGGTGCAATATGCTTAAATTCCTTAATTCCCACCCGTTAGACCTTAACTACGCTCAATCTACGTAACCATGAACTGAAAGCCTCTAACCCATTAAACATCTTGTAAATCATGCAAGAAGTCAATGCATAGTCAATATAAGCAAATTTTTCTTAGGTACCTCTTATTAGATCTTGATTAATCATTAGACCATAATCAATCAAGATTTACTAATATTCTTTACTCCAATTACATGAAATGATAAAGAAAACATAAAGAGAAGGTACATACTTTCAAATGAATACAAGTTCCACTAGACCTCATGTTTAAATCCATCTTTTATCCAAATCAACCTTCCAATCACCAACTAGACAAGTTTAAGAGTTTAGGTTAACAAAAAGAGTGGGAATGAGAATGAAGTGAACGAGAGTGAGTGAAAGAGGAGAATAACAGTCAAATTTTGACCTTACTGGGTGGTGAGGCATATCAACCGGTACACCTCACAAATCTAGTGTATCAAAAGGTACAATCTAGTCTGGGTTATGGTCAGCACTCAGACCCGCACGTATCGCACGTTTCACTCAGTTTCGGGCGTTATGGCATATTGCATGTTTCTCACACACACACACACACGCCAATTGCATTCAAATATTAGCATGACATATTAGCTTGCTAGCTAATATTAAAGAGAGGTACATACTAATATTCTTTACTCCAATTACATGAAATGACAAAGAAAACATAAAGAGAAGGTACATACTTTCAAATGAATACAAGTTCCACTAGACCTCATGTTTAAATCCAACTTTTATCCAAATCAACCTTCCAATCGCCAACTTGGGATAATAGACAAGTTTAAGAGCCTAAGTTAACAGAAAGAGTGATAATGAGACTGAGATGAGAAGTGAGCGAGAGAGAGTAAAAGAGGTTATAGGGAGGGGCTTTTATAAGCCCAAAAGAGCTTCCAATAGTCAAATCAACCATTAGGGACTAAAATGATAAATTCAGCCTGGTATCAGTTGAAATCTGACCATTACCAACTAGTATCAATCGATAACGATCGAATTTCGACTTTACCGGGTGGTGAGTAATATCAACTGATAAACCTCACAAATCCAGTGTATAATATGGTACAAGCTAGTCTGGGTTTCGGTCAACACTCAAACCCGCACGTATCGCATGTTTCATACAGTTTCAGACTTTCAGGGGTTACGACAATCCTTAGTTCAACATAGCATGTCTAACTATTATAACCCCCCCCGCCCCCCCAATCAATAAATGGAATGCATTATTCATGGCAACATGGAAGTTGTACACCTGCATTGTCATATTCAAGGAAAATTATAGAACCACATAATCAAGTTATCAATAACCAGAGAACCACATAATCATTTATAGAACAAAATGATTAAAAGAATGATACAACAAAATCATTACAAAAATCAAGTATGAAACTGTGTTATAATACCTGCTGGCAATCTTTCTGCAAGTTTTTGCAATACTTCCTCAAGAAAAGATTTGCACTGAGCTACATTCACCATGACAAAGTCGTGACGATCAGTAGAATTTGAAGAACTTACAGCATCTATACAGATCTTAGTAGCCTGTTACAATTAGAATGGTGAAATTTTATAGGATCAGAAAAGAATGATACGATACAGTAAATAACAGAATCCTAGACACACACAAGAAAACGGATGCCTGCTCTATACGAGGGGTGTGGCAATTAGGATACCTCAATAGCACAGACCAGGCCTAGCTCATCCATGCAGTGGCAGATCTTATCGTAATAACTAGACAGATCCTTTTTTGGAGCCTTGATGATGTCAGCAGTGTCATTGTAATTATCCAGTGATGATTTTCCCAACTGAACAAGTGATGCATCATACTGAATAAATAGATAAGGCATTATGTTGATACTCCTAAATTAAAGTTAAAGGAAAATAATGACAGAAAAAATAGAGGATTAAAAGAAAAAGATATGGATAGACCTTATCCAACAATAACCTCAACTTTGTTTTCAATTCTTCATGTATGAACAGCTTGGCATCATAATATCTGTTTACTTCTTTAGCTGAAGGAACAAACATGTTTATCTCACTTCTATCTGCCACTGTACAAATCTGTAAAGAATCATATGGTAACAATATTATAAATAAGTCTGAACAATCATATAAAAGTAGCATTATGCATCAAAAGTAAGACAAGTTGCAAGACCAAAAACTTTTCACCTTGGAATCTAGTATAGCCTCAAGCTCCGATAGTTGGCCTTCACAATCAGCAGTTGATGATATGCCTAGCACGAAGATGCATTTCATAAGTAGATGTGAGATGAGTATTTCATTTCTTGCTTCAACATGAATGAGCTTAGAAATTTAAAAGAAGGATTGAAATTCCAAAATAATCAGGATACAACGATTCTATTACATTAGGAATAATACAACTACACATGTAAATCCTAGACAATTATCCTATTTAATCATAAATACAACTATATAGAAATATAACTATATAGGAATAAAGCTATATTCTAATTAGATTTACAGACACATAAGAATACAACTTTCATATTTTAGGAATACAACTTCAATATTATATGAGATTCTCCAACACTTCCCCTCAAGTGATTGCAAATATGTTTTGCAATTCAAGCCTCTCAAGTAATTTATGGAACATTGGACTTAGTTAAGCTTTCATCAAAGCATGAGCCAGCTAATTTGTGGATATCATGGTGAACTAAGTTATGGGAAATATTTATTGTTGCTTTGTTGTCATAGTACAACATAGGATCTTCAAGTCTCTTAAGTATCATCTTTAACCAATTTAGTTCACAAATCCCAAATGCCATGGTCCTAAGTTTAGCTTCTGCACTTGATCCGATCACCCCCAACTATTTCCTGCTCCTCCAAGTGACTTGATTGCCTCTTACAAAAGTATGGTAACCAATAGTTAATCTTCTATCTTTATTGGATCCAGCCCAATCCAAGTCTATATAGGCATCTACTTGAAGTTCTTTCTTATTGTTTTGAAACATAATCTCTTTATCAGGTAGTGCAGCCTTGAGGCATCTTATACCTCAAGATTATTGGGACATTTGGGAACACATTTGAAATATGCATTGAGGGCCCAAAGTATATTTCAAATATGAGTTGATAATTGATAAATTATTTTCAAATCACATTTAGTCTGGATGCTCTATTGCAAATACTCAAATACTGATGCTATCTTAGTAAGCGTTAGCATTTCAGTATTTACGGGATGCTAATGAAAATTTTAAATTTTCCAAAGTACCCTATGACATTCTCTAAAATCATAAGATTGTCATTGTACAATAGAAACCCTAACTCTTATTTCCTTTTCCCTTCCCTCGCTTTCTCCCTTAACGAACATGATTTATGTCTTCTATAAGGTGAAATTTTATTTATTTATTTTCAAAAATTATTTTACATTCATTTACATGTTTATATTATTTATTTATTATATATTTAGATCATATGAAATCTTCTATAAGGCTACATACATTAATTTATTTATTTAGTTATTAATTTAAATAAAAAATACATATTCACTTTTGAATCAATATTTAAAATATCAAAAAGGTAAATTTATCACATAAATTCAATAGACTTTTGAAATATAATTTTATGAAACAACACTTATGCCAATGCACATTTAAAATATAATTTTCATCTACTATTTACCAAACACATAAAACATTGCACAACTACACATTCACTAAAACCCCTTTTTCCAAATGCATATTAAAAATACAAATGTGTTTCCAAACACACCCTATGTATACTGCATCCAGGTGAGATTTTAAAGGTGAGTGCATGAACTGAGTAATGACACTAACTGCATATGCACTGTCTAGCCTTATGCGTGAAAGATGAAACAATTTTCGCACCATCCTTTGATATAAGCCTTGGTTTACAGCTAGTTTGACATTTATCACCAAGCTTATGGTTTACTTCAACTGGTTTGCAACCCATGATGCCTACCTTTTCAAGCAAATCCAGCACATACCATGCAGAATGCGTAATTTTGTTCCTTGCTTCATCATGAATGAGCTTACAAATTCATAAAAAGGATCTAAATCCCAAAAAAATAAAACACAACTATCCTATTACATCAGGAATAATGTTACTGATATCATCATATATTAGGAATGCAACTGCACATGCAAATTCTAGACAACTATTCTATTAATATTAGGAGTACAACTAATTAGGGATATAACTATATAGGAATACAACTATATTCTAGTTAGGAACTTAGGATTACAGTTATATAGTAATACAACTTCCAAAGGAATACAAATTTTCCATTCTAGAAATACAAGCTCCATATTCTGGGTAATTCTCCAACAGCAGACTAAACATATTGTTTTCCATTTTTCATTCAATGTACGAATGGCTGTATAAATTGTGTATGCATAAAAATCAAAGGTAATAGTAATATAAATTAAATAAATTCTTAAGAGAATAAACCACATAAAATATAATCAAGTTATTTACTAAATAATGAAGTACAAAAAAAAATCAATGCGGGAAATCAGGCTATCAAGTTCAAAGTTTTTCTTCTTTTTTTTCAAGCAAATCTTATTCACTAGTACATGTACTCATCTATTTCATCCTAAGTAAAAGGCCTCAACTTTTTATAATTCTACTTGGCACTCAATTTCATAAAAGCCATAGAGCAGGGGTTATCAAAATTGGACAAATATCCTAGCAAACAAACTTACCTTTCCTCAAGATAGGCGATGCAGTCATTCCAAATATATGTGGTTTCAGCACAGACTTGTGATAAAACTCCTGCATCAAAACCCGGAAGTGATTACAAGATCAAAGGAAGCAACTAGAATTTAGTAGTTCTTTTATTTTTCTCATTTAGCAATACCTTCATCAATTTATTGTAGGGATGGTCGCCCAATGCATGATGACACTCATCAATTACCATCAGGTGGACCATATCAAGATTGAGGAAACCTTTCCTCAGAACATCTAACAAAATTTGTGGAGTCATGACCATTACCTGCAAATCACAGTTGAAGTTCACATTACTTGCGAAAATTGATAAAGAACAAGAACCAAAGCATGGCCTAACCAAATTGCAAATGTTCTAGTGAAGCGCCACTAATCAAGATAATTATTACTAAATTTCTCCGAAATATGGACAGATATTAACATCTTAAGCAAATCATCAAAAGTGCGATAAAATAGCAAACTAAATGATGATCGGTAAAATACACAGACCTAAAGATACAGCACGTTTAGCACTTAATAGGTTGATCCCAGAATGAATACTAGAAACGATATATTTGAGGAAGATCGAAAGAGCAAAAAGAACCTCTGTGATCCCAATTTGTAATGCATACAAAGACAAGTAGAAAATTTTACTTGGTAAGTGGAGACTTCCTTCTGCCAGGAGGCAATGCTCCACGCATCCACCGCCTTGGCTCCACAGCAATATTGTACGTCAACATCGGTGTGAACCTTTATTGTTTCGTATTGCTGCCAAAGAAGCACGTCAAAATAAAGAAAAAAAGAAGACAATCCTTCAATAGAAACACGAGCTCTCATCCTTTTAATTCACTACGA
Source organism: Musa acuminata AAA Group (assembly GCF_036884655.1). NCBI lineage: Eukaryota > Viridiplantae > Streptophyta > Magnoliopsida > Zingiberales > Musaceae > Musa > Musa acuminata. Next base: position 33,024,926 of record NC_088336.1, read on the forward strand.
TGTCAGAACATTCTGTAAGCGGGATACGGAATACAACCTGAACGACGAGGTGAACGGTGGGGGCAAGAAAGAGAATGAGCCGCTGGTCTCCGCGCTTCTTCAACTCCTCCCCGAAATGCTTTACTAGCATAACGGAAATCATAGTCTTCCCCGAACCTGTCTCCAGCACGGCGATCGTGTTCGTCCGAAGTGCCACTTCGTATACCGCGAGTTGATGACTAATCCAACATCAACCAAACGAAAAGTTACGAAATGCGAGTCCAAGAAACAGAATTCGAGACCCCAACAACCGATACATCACGCCAAAACGCAATTACGAAACCCGCGATCACCTCTTCTTGAGTGAAAAAACCCATGAAAGAGAAAAAAGGTTCTTTTCTATCAAGAAAAGAAAGAAAGAGAGACCTCCTTGGCTCGAATTCTTCGGGCTCATGCTTCTGCTTCTTGGCCGTAACCGGCGACCCTTCGCCGTCGGCCGAGTCGATGGGTCTCTTCGAAGGACTCATGGAAGACGTCACCGCCGCAGAAGCTATCGTCGAGGCGAAAGCAAAGAGAAGAAGAGAGGTTTTGGGCGTGCGATGTCGTCGAGTCCTTCTCCAGCAACCAAACGAAATGGGGGCCGAGGGATTGCGCTTTTACTCTCTCTCTCTCTCTCTCTCTCTCTCTCTCTCTCTCACACACACACACACAAAGTCTGGAAGAGCGCTCCCTGCTCCGGCCTCCTCCTCGTCCTTTTCTCGTTTTCCCTTCCGTCTCCTATTATAGTCACGACAGGGGATCGATTAATCGGCGGGGAGGACCTCCAAAAGAAGGGTCAATTAATCTACTGTTTTCTTCAGCACATAGAAAACCTCAACTCTTGCTCCAACTGGTCTTATACATGGGGGACCCACATGTTGGACGAGTGATTCGCTTTCTTAAATCTGTATCCTGCCTTAGTGGATGTAGCTTTGTTTTTCTTGTATCTTTTTCACCGCAGTAAATAAAGGTCAAGTTAGATTCAATGTACTCATTTACAGTTCGAGTTTTGGGTAGATGAAAGGAACCACATACGACGACTAGCGGTAGGAGATGCTATCGTAGCCGTCAGATGGGAGAATTTTGAGATCTGGAGAAGATTGCGATCGCATGTCATGCGAGCACACGAAAGCCGCGAACCCACTAAACAAAGGCCAAGCAAGATAGGTACAGTGCACAAATGGGAGGAATCACCTGCGACACGTAGCAGTCAAAAATGCTATTATAGCCATAGGGATGAGAGAGATTTTGTGAGCTCGCGAACGCATATTATGCGAGCGCATGGAATGAGTCGACGTGGCAAAAAACTATTGGCAGTTTTTTTCCAGTAATTACTGTTCGTCTGATGGTAGGACCCATATGCAATATCCAAAACTCCACTCGTTTCCTTAATTCAATGAACCATGATGACCAAAGAGGATGGATCATAGGTTCTTCCGTCACCTTACTAATATATAATTTTTTTATTTTTTTATAAATTAAATTAAATTAATTTTTTTTATTTATTTAGAGTTTCAATTGGAATTAAAAATAATTTAAACCTATATATATTCTATTTATACTATATATATATATATATACATATTTAAGAGAAAATTAGGAGAGACAAAAAATAATCTGCTAATAGCATATAATTTATAAAAAAATAGAACATCATAGTTTCAATTACAAATTCTATAAAGAACTCTTCTTTTTTATTTTTCTCTCATTCATTTTTAGAATTTTCAGATAATCTTTTTTTTTACATAATACCTTAAATACCTCTAATCATCTGTCTTTTTACCCATCCTTTCTTTTTTTTTTTATATGGTCCAATCTATTGGGTAAACAATTCTTTATAATATTTTTATACTACGTTATAATATTTTCAACAATTTCGAAAAAATACTATAACGTAATATGAAAATATCTTATATTTATTTGATACTAAATAGTTATTAAGTTTGTTTAAAATCTTAGATACCTAAAAATCTATGAATTGCATTATAGACTCATAGAATTAAGAGATCTCAAAAAGACAAATAGCAGTTTACTAAACAATACTAATGATAGGAGAACAAATCAATACTTCATTAAATAGAATATTATCAATGCATTCTTCTTTTGTTAAGTTACTAATAACTTCTTCATGCCTTTCGAAGTGTTTATATGTTGTTCATGCTATTGCAGAGAGAGATTGTTGAAACAGTTGCATCGAGATGTGATTGAAATTACTGGCAACTTAACTCATTGGTGTCCACTTCTTTGGATGCTTAGATCCATCTGAATCCACTCATAAACCAAAACAATATCACACTCATGGATTCCGTGATAATCATCTTCTCATCACATGAGAATCACAGAACACAATGAAAAATGTAAGTAATTTCATGCTAGTAAGCTTTTTTTTTTGACAATTTGCAGTTCAGGACATTATTACTTCCACATAAATAATAAATTTGAACCAACCACATGAACAAAGCCGATGAAGAGTAGCTAAGACATACATATCCATAAATGCTTAGTTGCAAGGGAACTGCTAGAGAATATTGCATCTATTATATGTAACTGAAGATGTTTACAACCTGTTCTTTTGCTTCTTCTTGTTTTTGTTTTTGCCACAATGGGCAAAGATCATCAACTTGTTTTATTTTTCCAGTTTGTCATGCTAAAAATATGACTAATATTCTCCACCCAATTAAGGTACAACTAATATGCTAGCTAGCTAATATTTGAATGAGAGAAAATCCCAAAAGGAAGAGTTGAATTCCTAATTGAAACTATGATGTTCTATCTTTTTATAAATCATATTATAATAGTATATTATTTTTTGTCTCTCCTAATTTTCTCTTAAATAAATAAATATATATATATATGTATATATATATATATATATGTATAGGTATATATATATGTATATATGTATATGTATATATATATATACATATATATATATATATGAATATATATATATATATATGTATATGTATATATATGTATATATATATATGTATATATATACATATATATACATATATAAATACATATATATATAGGTTAAAAATGATTTTACATTCATTATAATTAATTAATTAATTTTCATACAAAGTCCTCAAACCAAATTTAGATCCTCAAAGGCTATGGTCAATATATGGTGATTTATATCTTGGATAATAATTAAACACAAATTAATTTATATTTTTTTAAATTTCAATTGAAACTTCAGATAAATAAAAATAAAATTTAATTATATATATAGGTTAAAAATGATTTTACATTCATTATAATTAATTAATTTTCATACAAAGTTCTCAAACCAAATTCAGATCCTCAAAGACTATGGTCAATATATGATGATTTATATCTTGGATAATAATTAAACAAAAATTATTTTAAATTATTTTAAATTTCAATTGAAACTCTAGATAAATAAAAATAAAATTTAATTATATATATATATATATATATATATATATATATATATATATATATATATATATATATATATATATATATATATATATATATAATCTGGAGCACAAAGATGGTTCCTCCCCTCTATACAAAACCCAAACCTTAAATAAAAACATTGAATTTAACTTAGTCTTTATTTCTTACAGTGAAAAAGTTACTAGAAGAATAAAACTGCATCTTTTATGGTAGTATATAAGTCCGACCTCGAGCAGCTTCGACTCCCTATCATTACCACCCGCCTCAGCCTCACGGTGGCTCTTTCTGCGGCCACAGAAGATGGGCCACCACGCTCGACAACACCCCCAGGAGGACGAAAGCGAGGAGGGGATCGTAAAGCCGATAGCCATGGTGGTTCTCTTGGACCATCGGCGGGATGCTGTAGAAGATCTCGGTGCAAAAGGTGGCCGGAGCCGAAAGCTCCTGGAGCTGCTTTTGATCTCATCCTCGACAGTGGCCTTTAAGCTCGAAGGGTCTGCAGGGGCATGTGCTGTTGGGCTCAGCTGATCAACTGCTCTTAGGGGCACCTCCGACGGTCTGTCAAGGCACTCCTCAATATCAGGTGATGGTGGTGGTGGCATCTTGGTAGGTGGGGTGGGGTGTGTGCGTTATTGAAGTACTCTGAGAATGTCCAAGTATCTGATGATTGTTTCCGAGAATTCCCATCAAATGGACTATCAGCAGTCAAACCAGTAACCACATCTAAAACACAATAAATCCTTCCTGTATGGATTGCCAAAACTACCACACCTTTGAGACTCTGAGGCTCTGCAAAGCGATTGGCTAGGTGGATCATATCTGGCATAGAACCCCTTGTCTCAGAGGAACCACATTTGGAATCTACAACTGGACCGTTTTGTCCTCTAGATGAATACATTTCTCTCATAAATTTAACCACTGAAGCGCTTGCACTTATCGCCTTCCAATTAATGCTTACTTTATCATGCTTGTGAGAACAAGAAGAATCTAGAGGTAAGAGCATATACATATTTGATGTGTTCCACAATGATCTATTATCACTGAGTAAGAATTTCCTTGACACCCCAGATGACTTGGATCCTGTAAATAACTTCCCGAATAAACCATTAAAAAACAACTCCTGGAAAAGCTTTCCTCGAGTAAAGATCTATTTCCTTGCAAGCAACATCTTGAACTAAAATTGCATCAATTAATAGGATAAAGGCAGAATAGTTCTCGCCGATCCGGTTGCACGAGAAATTTAGCTTATATCCCTGCAGAATAATACCATCATTTTGGTGTGCCCATGTTCCTGACATAGCATGAGCAGTTGTCATTCCATGCAATTCTTTTCTCTTCGTTGTTCCTTCAAATTATGAGAAAATTTTCCACTTAGTATACGCACAATAAAATGGCAATGCACTGAATGTCTCATATAAGCCTTATGCTAGGAAGGAAAAAGATCTGTTGATTAAATATACTTATATATTGTCATGTCAATGATGTTGATTCATGAAAAATAATTTGGTCAAATTTGGTGAATAGAGAGACGACAGTAAAATATGTCTAGATCTCAATTATTGTGTAAAGATTCAACTTTACACCTTAAATATAACTCTAATATGGAACTTGTTTGACAAAACAATTGATTGCAAGTATCACTAGAGTTTAGAAGGATCCAAAGTCTGAACCATGCATTACACACCGTCTCCCTGGATCCATGAGAAAATAATGTCCTTCAGCTATGAGGGCTCGTATGTCACCATTATTAAAGATGTTAGAACTGGCAGCCATGTTTCAAAGATGTTAGAATTGTCATCATTATTAAAACTAAAGCCTTTCTTGATTTATATCAATACATTCACGATCCAACAAACTAGATGATTTTTTGGTGAATAGGAAAATATCTTTTCTTTGATTTAATGAAGCGATAAATTGTCGGTGCAAGTGAAGGTACAAAGATTGGTTGTCTGCAAGTCCAGAATTATTCTTCACCACAACCATTAGTACCTTCTTTAGATAATAGTCCCAGAGATGAACAAAGAGCAACAAAAAAAAACATGCAAAATGTAATTTACACTTTTTTATGTTGTTATTATACATACATACATATATATATATATATATATATATATATATATATATATATATATATATATAATATGCATACACGCATACCTATATAATAACTCAGGACCCAGCATTTCCTATTGCATAAAAATGGGGTCCAATTGGTGGTAAAGCATTTCTAACCTGATGCCATCTATTGATTTCAAGGGTTATTAGGTAGTAGACGCAACTCCAAAATCACACAATTGCACTTGATTAAACAATATCAACAATTTCTATAATTTGCACAATCTGAAAAGCCATGTGAAATTAGCTGCATGATAGCTGATGGCCAATATAACATCATATGATTTTTGAAAAGCCATATGAATTGTGAGGTGCATACCTGCTCCTTTAGCTGATTCCCCAGTTTTTTCAGCTTTCACATCATCGAAGTGCTCTTGAACACAAGGAAGAAGATGATCATTAAGTGCTCCTGATTGATGCAGTCTTTTGCAAGCCTCCAGGCATGCAAGCTTTTTTGCTACATGTGACTTTTGATTAGCTGGACCAACTATTGTCTGAATTGCAGCAATTGGAGGCAAAGTTATTGTGCACTCATAGTACCCGCCATCCAAAGTGAACCTGAAAATTGGTTTGGGAGTGAAGTACCTAGATCAATGATACGACACAACAGTTAAGAGCTCATGGAAAGGCTCATAAACTATATATATTTATTCTTTTGCGCAGAAGAAAATTTACATAGACGTCACTGGGTAGAAAACATACTTGTCTCTTGGAAGGTTTTGACAATATGTATTTATGAGACTGACACTAGAGTCAGCAGTAACACTTGCTACAGTTGAATCAACATAATAAGCACCTAAATCTTCATTAATAAACACTATAGATACAAGGGAGTCTTGGTCTCTGTTTAATGCGATGTCAACCGTTGAATGCTTATTCTTGATGATATCAAATAACAAATCTCTTTGTTGCAAATTCCCACTGCAAAAGATTAAAGCTTATCAAACACTAAGAATAAATTATACAAAAAACCTATTTGAAAGTAAGGCTGAAAATTTAACAAATAGTTGAGACAGTTGAGAGTCTAAAAGCCATCTTCTTAGGTCCAAATGATTCCACTAAACCCAAGCAACAGCAAATCCCACTAATGGAGTCCAAAAATAGTCATTTTTGTAGACTAAATTGAAACACCGAAACTAACATCTGTTTATATTTCAGAAGCACAAAAAATACTTTTTTGTGCTTCTGAAATCTTTTATTAAGCCCTCAAAAAATTGAAAATGCCTTTCATATATGTATTGGGTCCTGTCATGATCTGAGAATATTGTAACTGGAACCTTGGCTTACAAAAAAAAATCACAGGAAAAATGCATGCAAAAGATGCTTGCGAAGAATACTTTGCAATAAAACTATATGAAAGATTATATGTTTGCTCAGATTTATTTTGGAAATTTCATCAACCAAAATAAAATAAAGTGTTAGTAATGAAAAAAAAAAGAACCAACTGCCACCATAAAAAGGGATGAGCATATGAAGACCAAGATCTGAATACTGCACGAACCGGTCCATACTGCTATTTGCAGGTCTGATGGCAAAACAGCATGTGGTCCAACCCTTTTCTGCCAGTTCAGTCTGGTTCAATCCTTTTCAGGCAGTTTGGCTTGACCCTTTCCTATCTCTTTTATTTAGGGTTATCGCATGGGGTCTCGCCTCATGATGCACCCTCTAATATTTAGAGGCTGCATATTTTTTAATATTGGAAGTAAGTTATAGACAAAATAAAGCTGCGATATGTGCTGATAGGCATCAAAAGAGTTACATAAGCTTATATACAAGAAAAGGTGCAGGACGACACACAGAAGATAAATTATATTATAAGCAGCAGGATCATTGTACCGTTCAAGCATGATAACGTAATGAGAACCAGCTTGTCGAGCTCGGCCATGAGACTGAATGTAACTACGAGCTGTTTTCGGCAAATCAAAACGGATTACACATGAACAATCTGGCACATCGATGGTAAATAGTAAATTTGCCTACAAAAACAAATTATGTATAGTTGCGTTTATTATCCAGAGTAGTCACTGAAACATTGATAAAAAATATAATATACATTTCAGATACCTTCCCTGAACGAAAGGAGTCCAGAATATCCTTTTGCGTTTTTGGGGTTAGTGCGTCAACTGAAGAAGACCCTCCAGCCAAGTATGACACAGTGAATTGTGATAAAAAACAAACTTTCTTAATAAACCTTTCCAAAACTTTAGCAGTAATATTTCTTTCAACAAAGATGAGGCAGACTACTTGGCTGGGTATCCTGCAGAAAAAATAAAGAGTTGATTGCAGTCGACATTACAAGAAGCAGATTAAAGTAGGAAAAGTTCTCCCTTACCCAAGAGACCGAATGATTTGAATAAGTTCATATAGCTTTGAAGAGATGTAACCCTTTTGTACAGCCGCTGCACAGTCATTTTCAGTCTTCAAAAGTAGTTCAAAATCTGAAAATTTCCCAGATGCAAACAGTCAGATCAATGTTGAACATGCTTCAGTGTAGTCATTAGACCTTGGCTTTGTTTCCTATCTACTATCAATGTTTGCCACTTCATATATGATATAATACAGATTCTTGGATGGATGATATATAACAATACGTGGTATGGCCACCAATGTGGCTTAATACCAGTATCCAGGTGTACCAGTATAGTGCAGTCAGTAAAAATTGATAACTGCCTTCATTGAACCAGTTAATGATCCCAGGTCAAAGGTAATCTAATAATCTGATAAGGTGCAGCACTGACGCAAGCAATATATAAAATGCATCAGTATGTGACAGATTGAAACTGATCGACCATTGTTTTACATCAATGTACTAATTAAGATTTAGAAAATTAAACCAATACAGAAACTTGCAATGTATATTCATGATAAAATTCAGCATAATTTCTGATCTCCATTTACTTCATTAGGCTTGTCCATCTTCGCCAGATGAACATGGCATAGTTAACATATGATTTTTTTAGTTGCAAGATACAAAGAAAAGCATCATAAAATTGTTCAGTCTTCACTCTTTGTATGGTTCAACACATGGTTTGCTGTCTCGCACCAACACTGGGTACCGGTCCCTGGTCAGATGGGTGTGTACCAATCAATACTGGTGTACCATGTGTGGGTACACTGGTACATACTGGTGATTTAAAAAATCAGTTGAAAAATCCAAAAATAAAAAATAAACCATTTGTGGTTTTTTTTCCTAATTTCTTTGTATATAAATTAAAATTAAATAAGAATAAAGTATATATAAGTCATAAATCCATAGAAATTCTAAGCTATAAGGATCGAAAATAGAAACTCTTTATTGGATTCGTCGAGGAAGAATTATGTCACATGGTCCTAAATTATCCCTAATGACCCCTAAGTGACTATAAGGAACAATAAGCATACTATAATTATCCCTAATTTGGTCTAAAAGTAAGAAAAACCTTAATTATCTCTAATTAGCCTTTAATCACATTAAATGCAAGAAGGAGCCCTTAATCCACCAATAATTTCATAATCAAACGACAATAATCATGTTGTAATTTGCACTAAATTACCCCTAGTTACCCCATAATCCGGTGTAAATGTAAAAAAAATTCCTAATTTTGCCTTAATTGTGATTATTATTCTTAATCATACAATAATAAGCCTCTAAAGAGCTGTAATACATGGTAGAATGAGCTATAAAATCATGTAAGAAGTAAAAACATGGTGCAATATGCTTAAATTCCTTAATTCCCACCCGTTAGACCTTAACTACGCTCAATCTACGTAACCATGAACTGAAAGCCTCTAATTACCCATTAAACATCTCGTAAATCATGCAAGAAGTCAATGCATAGTCAATATAAGTTAATTTTTCTTAGATACCTCTTATTAGATCTTGATTAATCATTAGACCATAATCAATCAAGATTTACTAATATTCTTTACTCCAATTACATGAAATGATAAAGAAAACATAAAGAGAAGGTACATACTTTCAAATGAATACAAGTTCCACTAGACCTCATGTTTAAATCCATCTTTTATCCAAATCAACCTTCCAATCGCCGACTAGACATGTTTAAGAGTCTAGGTTAACAAAAAGAGTGGGAATGAGAATGAAGTGAACGAGAGTGAGTGAAGGAGGAGAATAACAGTCAAATTTTGACCTTACTGGGTGGTAAGGCATATCAACTGGTACACCTCACAAATCTAGTGTATCAAAAGGTACAATCTAGTCTGGGTTATGGTCAGCACTCAGACCCGCACGTATCGCATGTTTCACTCAGTTTCGGGCGTTATGGCATATTGCATGTTTCTCACACACACACACACACCAATTGCATTCAAATATTAGCATGACATATTAGCTTGCTAGCTAATATTAAAGACAGGTACATACTAATATTCTTTACTCCAATTACATGAAATGATGAAGAAAACATAAAGAGAAGGTACATACTTTCAAATGAATACAAGTTCCACTAGACGTCATGTTTAAATCCAACTTTTATCCAAATCAACCTTCCAATCGCCAACTTGGGATAATAGACAAGTTTAAGAGCCTAAGTTAACAGAAAGAGTGATAATGAGACTGAGAATGAGAAGTGAGCAAGAGAGAGTAAAAGAGGTGATAGGGAGGGGCTTTTTTAAGCCCAAAAGAGCTTCCAATAGTCAAATCAACCATTAGGGACTAAAATGATAAATTCAGCCTGGTATCAGTTGAAATCCGACCATTACCAACTAGTATCAATCGATAACGATCGAATTTCGACTTTACCGGGTGGTGAGGCATATCAACTGATAAACCTCACAAATCCAGTGTATAATATGGTACAAGCTAGTCTGGGTTTCGGTCAACACTCAAACCCAAACATAGCATGTCTAACTATTATCCCCCCCCCCCCCCCCCCCTAAATCAATAAATGGAATGCATTATTCATGGCAACATGGAAGTTGTACACCTGCATTGTCATATTCAAGGAAAATTATAGAACCACATAATCAAGTTACCAATAACCAGAGAACCACATAATCATTTATAGAACAAAATGATTAAAAGAATAATACAACAAAATCATTACAAAAATCAAGTATGAAACTGTGTTATAATCAAGGTTCGCAATACCGTACCATATCGGTATTTCGACCTGAGCTCGGTACCAGTACGGTACGGTATACCGAGCGGTACACCCAGGTGTACCAAGCGGTACACCTGGGTGTACCGAGTACTGTAGCATACACTGCTACGTGCTACAGTACTCTCGGACCGGTAACAGTCGGTCCACGTACCGACAACCTATCGGACCGGTATGTACCGCCCGTACCGAGCGGTATGGCTCGGTACGACAGACCCTGGTTATAATACCTGCTGGCAATCTTTCTGCAGGTTTTTGAAATACTTCCTCAAGAAAAGATTTGCACTGAGCTACATTCACCATGACAAAGTTGCGACGATCAGTAGAAATTGAAGAACTTACAGCATCTATACAGATCTTAGTAGCCTGTTACAATTAGAATGGTGAAATTTTATAGGATCAGAAAAGAATGATACGATACAGTGAATAACAGAATCCTAGACACACACAAGAAAACGGATGCCTGTTCTATACGAGGGGTGTGGCAATTAGGATACCTCAATAGCACAGACCAGGCCTAGCTCATCCATGCAGTGGCAGATCTTATCGTAATAACTAGACAGATCCTTTTTTGGAGCCTTGATGATGTCATCAGTGTCGTTGTAATTATCCAGTGATGATTTTCCCAACTGAACAAGTGATGCATCATACTGAATAAATAGATAAGGCATTATGTTGATACTCCTAAATTAAAGTTAAAGGAAAATAATGACAGAAAAAATAGAGGATTAAAAGAGAAAGATATGGATAGACCTTATCCAACAATAACCTCAACTTTGATTTCAATTCTTCATGGATGAACAGCTTGGCATCATAATATCTGTTTACTTCTTTAGCTGAAGGAACAAACATGTTTATCTCACTTCTATCTGCCACTGCACAAATCTGTAAAGAATCATATGGTAACAATATTATAAATAAGTCTGAACAATCATATAAAAGTAGCATTATGCATCAAAAGTAAGACAAGTTGCAAGACCAAAAACTTTTCACCTTGGAATCTAGTATAGCCTCAAGCTCCGATAGTTGGCCTTCACAATCAGCAGTTGATGATATGCCTAGCACGAAGATGCATTTCATAAGTAGATGTGAGATGAGTATTTCATTTCTTGCTTCATCATGAATGAGCTTAGAAATTTAAAAGAAGGATTGAAATTCCAAAATAATCAGGATACAACGATTCTATTACATTAGGAATAATACAACTACACATGTAAATCCTAGACAATTATCCTATTTAATCATAAATACAACTATATAGCAATATAACAATTTAGGAATAAAGCTATATTCTAATTAGGTTTACAGACACATAAGAATACAACTTTCATATTTTAGGAATACAACTTCAATATTATATGAGATTCTCCAACACTTCCCCTCAAGTGATTGCAAATATGTTTTGCAATCCAAGCCTCTCAAGTAATTTATGGAACATTGGACTTAGTTAAGCTTTCATCAAAGCATGAGCCAGCTAATTTGTGGATATCATGGTGAACTAGGTTATGGGAAATATTTATTGTTGTTTTGTTGTCATAGTACAACATAGGATCTTCAAGTCTCTAAGTATCATCTTTAACCAATTTAGTTCACAAATCCCAAATGCCATGGTCCTAAGTTTAGCTTCTGCACTTGATGGTAATAGTAATATAAATTAAATAAATTGTGTATGCATAAAAATCAAAGGTAATAGTAATATAAATTAAATAAATTCTTAAGAGAATAAACCACATAAAATATAATCAAGTTATTTACTAAATAATGAAGTACAAAAAAAATCAATGCGGGAAATCAGGCTATCAAGGTCTCAGTTTTTCTTCTTTTTTTTCAAGCAAATCTTATTCACTAGTACATGTACTCATCTATTGCATCCTAAGTAAAAGGCCTCAACTTTTTATAATTCATAAAAGCCATAGAGCAGGGGTTATCAAAATTGGACAAATATCCTAGCAAACAAACTTACCTTTCCTTAAGATAGGCGATGCAGTCATTCCAAATATATGTGGTTTCAGCACAGACTTGTGATAAAACTCCTGCATCAAAACCCAGAAGTGATTACAAGATCAAAGGAAGCAACTAGAATTTAGTAGTTCTTTTATTTTTCTCATTTAGTAATACCTTCATCAATCTATTGTAGGGATGGTTGCCCAATGCATGATGACACTCATCAATTACCATCAGGTGGACCATATCAAGATTGAGGAAACCTTTCCTCAGAACATCTAACAAAATTTGTGGAGTCATGACCATTACCTGCAAATCACAGTTGAAGTTCACATTACTTGCGAAAATTGATAAAGAACAAGAACCAAAGCATGGCCTAGCCAAATTGCAAATGTTCTAGTGAAGCGCCACTAATCAAGAGAATTATTACTAAATTTCTCCGAAATATGGACAGATATTAACATCTTAAGCAAATGATCAAAAGTGCGATAAAATAGCAAACTAAATGAAAATCAGTAAAATACACAGACCTAAAGATACAGCACGTTTGGCACTTAATAGGTTGATCCCAGAATGAATACTAGAAACAATATATTTGAGGAAGATCGAAAGAGCAAAGAGAACCTCTGTGATCCCAATTTGTATTGCATACAAAGACAAGTAGAAAATTTTACTTGGTAAGTGGAGACTTCCTTCTGCCAGGAGGCAATGTTCCACGCGCCTTGGCTCCACAGCAATATTGTACGTCAACATCGGTGTGAACCTTTATTGTTTCATATTGCTGCCAAAGAAGCACGTCAAAATACAGAATAAAAGAAAAAAAGAAGACAATCCTTCAATAGAAACACAAGCTCTCATCCTTTTAATTCACTACAATGTCAGAACACTCTGTAAGCAGGACACGGAATACAACCTGAACGACGAGGTGAAGAAGAGGACGGGGGAGACGGGGATTTATAGTATCTGGTGGGGTGACGTGTGTTAGGTTGCAGTGGTGTGTGTGTTTTCATCGACGATTAAAAAGAGCGTAATAAATCCCCATGCGTTGGGTTGCAGTGGATTCATTACGTTACGTTCTTTTTCATCGACGAAGAAAACCACTGCAACCCAACACACGGGGATTTATTACGCTCTTTTTCATCGACGGTGAAAAAGAGCGTAACGAAAACTGGATTCCGTGTCGGGCTACAGACACTCTTTTTTTGAGCCAGTCTAGAATGGACCGATTGGTTACCTCCGCTAGCCCGTTCATCTGAGGGTAAGCCACCGAGCTGAACCTCAACTGGATTCCGTGGCTTGCGCAGAACTCCCGGAACCTTCTACCGGCGAACTGAGGCCCATTGTCTGTAATGATGGTTTTGGGCAAGCCAAACCGAGTCACCAGGCTCCTCCACACGAACTTTTCAATTTGTCGCTCCGTGATGGTCGCCAGTGGTTCGACCTCAACCCACTTTGTGAAATAGTCCACTCCCACGACGATGTATTTTCGCTGTCCCGAGGCTGGAGGGAAAGGTCCGAGCAGGTCCAAACCCCACTGTGCGAACGACCATGCGCAATCGATGGGGGTGAGCGGGACCGCGGGCTGCCGGGGCGCGCAGGCGTGCTCTTGGCACGAACTGCACCGTTGCACGTAGACCTTCGCGTCCCGGCACATGGTCGGCCAGTAGTACCCTTGGCGAAGTATTTTGTGCGCCAGGGTTCGCCCGCAAATGTGTTCCCCGCAGACTCCTTCGTGGACCTCGGCCAGAACCGTCCGAGCTTCGTCGGGCTCCAAGCACCGTAGGAGGGGGTATGTGAAGGACCGCTTATAGAGCCGTCTGCCCACCTCGGAGTACCACGCATGCATACGGCGTAGGCACCGAGCCGTAGCCTCGTCGGGGGGAAGGGTCCCGTCCCGCTTGAAGCGTAGCAACTCTTGTACCCACATGATTGGCGCGCCGCCCGAGGCCGCAGCTGCGGTTTCAATGGCACGGGCAGGGAGCTCCTCGACCTCGGGCCGAGCTTCGGGGGATGACTTCGACACCATCTTAGCTAGCGCGTCGGATCGCTCGTTCTCTCCCCTCGGGACATTAGATAATGTAAAATGAGGGAACTTGGCGATCAGGTTCTTTACCTGTGCCAGGTACTTCGCCATGATCGGGTCCCGAGCCTCGTACCCGTCGCTGAGTTGCTCGACTACTAGCTGCGAGTCGGTGAGGACGTGTATGGCAACCACTTGCATTTCGAGAGCCAACCTGAGTCCTGCTAGGAGCGCCTCGTATTCCGCCTCGTTGTTAGTGGCTTGGAACCCGAAGCGGAGGGAACGCTCGAACAAACGCCCGTCGGGAGCTAGTAGCACCAGCCCCGCGCCGGCGCCCTTTGAGTTGGCCGATCCGTCCACGTGCAGGACCAATGCTTCAGAAGGTTGCTCGAGATTCACGTCCTCGATCTGAGTTAATTCCGCGATGAAGTCGGCCACAGATTGGGCTTTGATAGCGGTTTTTGGTATGTATCGTGCGTCATGCTCGCTGAGCTCCACCGCCCATTTGAGAAGACGTCCTGCAACATCAAATTTAGACAAGATCTGCCGAAGCGGTTGGTCGGTGATGACCTCCACTGGGTGAGCATGGAAGTAGGGGCGCAGCTTCCGGGCTGATAGCACAAGCGCCAGTGCCAATTTCTCAATCGGTGGGTATCGTTCCTCGACCCCGTTCAGGACGTGGCTGACGTAGTAGACCGGTAGCTGTTCGCCGAAGTTTTCTTTGATCAGAACGGAACTGACTGCGTGCCGGGAGGCAGCCAGGTAAAGGTCGAGCTTCTCCCCGGGAGACACTGAGGCAAGTCGGGGGAGGCTGGCCAAGCGTTGCTTTACTTGTTTGAAGGCTTCCTCTCATTCTGCCGTCCATTGAAAATTCTTCGGGTTCTTCAGTGCCCTGAAGAAGGGGAGGCAACGATCACCCGATCGGGCAAGAAAACGGGACATGGCGGCGAGCCTTCCGTTAAGGCGCTGCAGGTCCTTGATCATCCGAGGTGATTGCATATTGATGACTGCCTGGACCTTCTCCGGGTTGGCGTCAATTCCTCTTTCGTGTATGATAAACCCGAGGAACTTTCCTGAGGTGACACCGAAGGCACACTTCGCGGGGTTGAGTCGCATGCCGAACTTGCGCAGCGTGGCGAATGTCTCGGCCAGATCGGCAAGGTGAGCTCCTACCTCTTGGCTTTTTACAATCATATCGTCGACGTAAACTTCCATGTTCCGCCCGATTTGGTGGGCGAACATCTTGTTCACTGTTCTCTGATACGTAGCTCCAGCGTTCTTTAGTCCGAATGGCATGACCTTATAAAAGTAAACCCCTTGATCGGTGAGAAAGGCCGTAAGTTCTTGGTCTTCGGGCGCCATTCTGATCTGGTTGTATCCTGAGAAGGCATCCATAAATGAGAGGCGAGCGTGTCCGGCTGTTGCATCGACCAGCTGGTCGACCTTTGGGAGGGGGTAACAATCCTTTGGGCATGCATTGTTGAGACTAGTGTAATCAACACACATCCTCCAGCTCCCATTGGGTTTCTTTACGAGGACTACATTGGATAGCCATCGTGGGTATCTGACTTCTTCTATGAAACCTGCTGTCAGAAGTCGTTCCACCTCTTCTCGTACGACAAGTTGCCGATCAGGGGCCTGCCGTCTGGGTTTTTGCTTCACCGGGCGGGCGTCGGGCGAAATGTTGAGGTGGTGTTGCGCGACCTCCGGATCGACGCCCGTTATGTCGGATGGCGACCAGGCGAAGACATCAGTATTTTCCTGTAGGAAGCCGACGAGCCGCTTTCGTTCCTGTTCTGGCAGTTCCGACCCGATTTTGATCGTCCGGTCTGGCCGACCCTCTAGTAGCGGCAAGTCGATGGTGGATCCCCTCGGCTTAGGATGGGGGGTTGGTTTCTTCGTCTCCCGAGGATCTCCCAGCGGCGGCTCGACCCTTGCTTTCTTGTGTAACGAAACTGCGGTCAAGTAGCAGCGCCTGGATTCTCGGGGGCTTCCCATGACTTCCCCGACCCCAGCGTGGGTCGAGAACTTTACGGTTTGGTAGTAAGTCGAGACGACGGCTTTGACTTTGTTGAGGGTTGGACGGTCGAGAATGGCGTTGTATACAGAGGGGAGGTCAACCACTAAGAAGGTGGCCATCACCGTTTTCAACCTCGGCGGGACCCCAAGGGTCAAGGGCAAAGTGATTGCCCCCAGCGGTGAGATTGAATCACCGGTGAACCCGGTGAGCGCCGAGCACATCGGCTTCATGCTCTCTCGAGACAAGCCGAGTTTTTGGAAGGCATCGAAGTAGAGCACGTCGGCCGAGCTCCCGGTGTCGACCATGATTCTTCTTACTTGCGCGTTGGTGATCCTGGCCGATATTACAAGCGCATCGTCGTGCTCGGGTTGTTCGGATGCCTTGGCCGGGAAAGTGACCGCGGGCTCAGGCCCGCCCGCGCCCAGGAGCTTCGGCCGGGGCGACTCGGGCGTACGCCTTTCTTCCGGTCATAGAGTTTCCGCCAGATGCGGGTCCGCCCGCTATCACGTCGATGTGCTGTTCGACGGGGCCCTCCGGGCACGGCGAAAGTTCTTTGTCCTGCCGAAGGTACTGGCCGAGGTGCCCTCTACGAATAAGCTCCTCGATCTGCCTTTCCAACTTGCGACACTGCTCAGTGTCATGCCCATTCTGCCGGTGGAAACGATGGTACTTCATCGGGTGGGGATCTTTAAGTAGTCCCTTCTCCCTTGTGTCGAGAAATATCTCTGTTTGGGCCGAACCCAAGGTGGGGAGAGGGGGCCTCGGTGTCGGTGGGTCAGATCTGTCCAACCTGGGCCGTGGTGCAGCGGATTGGTGCTGCCGGGGTGGCTCTGGCCTGGCCCTCTTGTGCTCCTCACGCCTCCCGGCCATTATAGACATAAGAAAAAACAAAAGAAAAATAGAAAAAGACTCCGCTCAA
The DNA here is from genome assembly GCF_036884655.1 of Musa acuminata AAA Group. Classification (NCBI taxonomy): domain Eukaryota; kingdom Viridiplantae; phylum Streptophyta; class Magnoliopsida; order Zingiberales; family Musaceae; genus Musa; species Musa acuminata. Next base: position 33,042,490 of record NC_088336.1, read on the forward strand.
ACCCTGCTTCGACGGCCTCGCAAACCCTACCAAAACCCTACCCGTCTCCGCCGCCAATCTATAAAACGGAGACGAGTACGCCTCGCTTCGTCTCCTCCCCTCATTTCCTTGTGGGTTTCTCTGTCTTTCTTCTACCATCTCTAAAACACTCGGGGGTCGCTCGCGAAGGTCACAGCGGGGGAAGAGAAGATGCTTGGCGCTTCGAGGCGATCGGTCGCTTCCGCAGTGCGATCTGCCGGCGCTCGCTGCCGCGTGGTGGTGCCCTTCGTCTCCGCCTCCACTCCTTCGGTGAGAATTGTTGCATGATGTTGCGCCGTCTTTCCTTCTCTTTGTTCGTTTCCTAGGTTATGGTGGTGGACTTTGCCTCTTGATGTTGAGTACCTCAACCGTGCTGACGTGTTATTTGTTCATTTGTTCCGTGCATAAACCCCTCGGTATGCTGCGGAGTTTGCCCGTCGGAACGGTGATCTGATTGGCGGCATCCTTGTTAATCTCGACTCCAGTCATTTCAACACTTGTAGTAGATATTTTCCATCGTCACGATTTCTATCTACTCAAATAACTCAAGTTGCTCTATCCATATTGTTAATCTCGACTCCAATCATTTCAATCCTCTGTACTAGATATTTTCCATCGTCAATGACGATTTCTATCTACTCAAATAACTCAAGTTGCTCTATCCATATTGTTAATCTCGACTCCAGTCATTTCAATCCTCTGTACTAGATATTTTCCATCGTCAATCACGATTTCTATCTACTCAAATAACTCAAGTTGCTCTATCCATATTGTTAATCTCGACTCCAGTCATTTCAATCCTCTGTACTAGATATTTTCCATCGTCAATCACGATTTCTATCTACTCAAATAACTCAAGTTGCTCTATCCATATTGTTAATCTCGACTTCAGTCATTTCAATCCTCTGTACTAGATATTTTTCATCGTCAATCACGATTTCTATCTACTCAAATAACTCAAGTTGCTCTATCCATATTGTTAATCTCGACTCCAGTCATTTCAATCCTCTGTACTAGATATTTTCCATCGTCAATCACGATTTCTATCTACTCAAATAACTCAAGTTGCTCTATCCATATTGTTAATCTCGACTCCAGTCATTTCAATCCTCTGTACTAGATATTTTCCATCGTCAATGACGATTTCTATCTACTCAAATAACTCAAGTTGCTCTATCCATATTGTTAATCTCGACTCCAGTCATTTCAATCCTCTGTACTAGATATTTTCCATCGTCAATCACGATTTCTATCTACTCAAATAACTCAAGTTGCTCTATCCATATTGTTAATCTCGACTCCAGTCATTTCAATCCTCTGTACTAGATATTTTCCATCGTCAATCACGATTTCTATCTACTCAAATAACTCAAGTTGCTCTATCCATATTGTTAATCTCGACTCCAGTCATTTCAATCCTCTGTACTAGATATTTTCCATCGTCAATGACAATTTCTATCTACTCAAATAACTCAAGTTGCTCTATCCATATTGTTAATCTCGACTCCAGTCATTTCAATCCTCTGTACTAGATATTTTCCATCGTCAATCACGATTTCTATCTACTCAAATAACTCAAGTTGCTCTATCCATATTGTTAATCTCGACTCCAGTCATTTCAATCCTCTGTACTAGATATTTTCCATCGTCAATCACGATTTCTATCTACTCAAATAACTCAAGTTGCTCTATCCATATTGTTAATCTCGACTCCAGTCATTTCAATCCTCTGTACTAGATATTTTCCATCGTCAATCACGATTTCTATCTACTCAAATAACTCAAGTTGCTCTATCCATATTGTTAATCTCGACTCCAGTCATTTCAATCCTCTGTACTAGATATTTTCCATCGTCAATCACGATTTCTATCTACTCAAATAACTCAAGTTGCTCTATCCATATTGTTAATCTCGACTCCAGTCATTTCAATCCTCTGTACTAGATATTTTTCATCGTCAATCACGATTTCTATCTACTCAAATAACTCAAGTTGCTCTATCCATATTGTTAATCTCGACTCCAGTCATTTCAATCCTCTGTACTAGATATTTTCCATCGTCAATGACGATTTCTATCTACTCAAATAACTCAAGTTGCTCTATCCATATTGTTAATCTCGACTCCAGTCATTTCAATCCTCTGTACTAGATATTTTCCATCGTCAATCACGATTTCTATCTACTCAAATAACTCAAGTTGCTCTATCCATATTGTTAATCTCGACTCCAGTCATTTCAATCCTCTGTACTAGATATTTTCCATCGTCAATCACGATTTCTATCTACTCAAATAACTCAAGTTGCTCTATCCATAGTGTTAATCTCGACTCCAGTCATTTCAATCCTCTGTACTAGATATTTTCCATCGTCAATGACAATTTCTATCTACTCAAATAACTCAAGTTGCTCTATCCATATTGTTAATCTCGACTCCAGTCATTTCAATCCTCTGTACTAGATATTTTCCATCGTCAATCACGATTTCTATCTACTTAAATAACTCAAGTTGCTCTATCCATATTGTTAATCTCGACTCCAGTCATTTCAATCCTCTGTACTAGATATTTTCCATCGTCAATCACGATTTCTATCTACTCAAATAACTCTAGTTGCTCTATCCATATTGTTAATCTCGACTCCAGTCATTTTAATCCTCTGTACTAGATATTTTCCATCGTCAATGACGATTTCTATCTACTCAAATAACTCAAGTTGCTCTATCCATATTGTTAATCTCGACTCCAGTCATTTCAATCCTCTGTAGTAGATATTTTCCATCGTCAATCACGATTTCTATCTACTGAAATAACTCAAGTTGCTCTATCCATATTGTTAATCTCGACTCCAGTCATTTCAATCCTCTGTAGTAGATATTTTCCATCGTCAATCACGATTTCTATCTACTCAAATAACTCTAGTTGCTCTATGATCTATGTCCAATTCTACAAGTTTCTCTTAAATTTTCCTCTGAAACGTCATCGGATGACTGATAAATGAAAATTGATGGTTTGTTGCATTGTGATATTAATGAATTTATAGAAGAAACAGTTTTTATAAATCATATGCTAATAGTAGATTTTTTTTTTGTCTCTCCTAATTTTCTCTTAAAAATATATAGCTTTTGAGTAGAATAGAATATATATACACACACACAAATGTGCAAGTTAGAAATGATTTTACATTCATCATAATTAATTAATTTTCATACAAAGCCCTCAAACCGAATTCAGATCAGATCATAGGGTCAAATATATGGTGATTTATATCTTGGATAATAGTAAACAAATATTATTTTATATTATTTTTAAATTTTCAATTGAAACTTCAGATTAATAAAAATAAGTTTTAATTTAATTTATAAAAAAAGAATAAAAAATATATCTATTAGTAAGGTGATGGAAGAACCGATGATCCATCCTCTTTGATCATCATAGTTCATCGAATTAAAAAAACGAGTAGAGTTTTAGTGACAACTAACATGCGGGTCCTACCATCAGACGAACAGCAATTACCGAAAAAACTGCCAATCATTTTCTGGCACGTCGACTGGCTCCGTGCGCTCGCATAACATGCGTTCGCGAGCTTCTTCAGATTGCGAAATCTCTCCCATCCGATGGCTCTGATAGCTTCTTCGACCGCTACCTGTCGCATGTGATTCCTCCCACACGCCCCAAACCTGCACCGTAAATAAAAGTGACCTGTACTTACTGCGTTCGAGGCTTTCTTGTGCTCGCATTATATGCGATCGCAGGCTTTTCCAGATCGCAAAATTGTTCCCATCCGACGGCTACGACAGCATCTCTTATCGCTAATCGTCGCAGGTAGTTCCTCCCAGCTATCCAAAACCCGAACCATAAATGAGTCACTGACTCTTGCTTAGCTTTCATTTACTGCGGTGAAAAAGATCCCGGTGGTTCTGTTGGACCATCGACGGGATGCCGTAGAAGATCCCGGTGGCCGGAGCCAAAAGCTCCGTCGAGCTCCTGGAGCTGCTCCTGATATCGTCCACGACAGTGGCCTTTGAGCTGGAAGGGCTCGCGGGAGCGTGTGCTGCAGGGCTCAGCAGGCAGATCACCCTTGGGGGCACCTCCGGCGACATGTGAGGGCTCTCCTCGATATCAGGTGGTGGTGGGGTGCCGACTACTCCGGTCGAACCAAAGGACGAGAGGCTCTTGAAGAAAGAGATGGAAAAGAGGCGGAGGATCAGTGAAGAAAGATGCATCAGGGTTGCCACGAGGGTTTTTTTTGGTGAAGAAGAAGAAGGGGGGGGGGGGGGGGGGGGAGGGGAGACGGGGATTCATAACATATGGTGGGGTGACGTGTGTTGGGCTGCAGTGGTGTGTGCGTTATTTCATTGTGCTCTTTTTCATCGACGAAAAAGAGGAAGGGAGGGAGACGGGGATTTGAAACATTTGGTGGGGTGACGTGTATTGGGTTGCAATTGTGTGTGCTTTTTTTCCATCACGGCTGGTTTTCATCGATGAAAAAAAGAAGCAGGGGAGAGACATGTTCTTACAACATCAGGGTGGGGTGACGTGTGTTGGGTTGCAGTGGTGTATGTGTGTTTTCGTTACGCTCTTTTTCACCGTCGATGAAAAAGAGCGTAATAAATCCCCGTGTGTTGGGTTACAGTGGTTTTCTTCGTCGATGAAAAAGAACGTAACGTAATAAATCCACTGCAACCCAACGCATGCATGGGGATTTATTACGCTCTTTTTAATCGTCGATGAAAACACACACACCACTGCAACCCAACACACGTCACCCCACCAGATACTATAAATCCCCGTCTCCCCCGTCCTCTTCTTCATCACAAAAAACACCTCTTTTCCATCTCTTTCTTTACTGATCCTACGCCTCTTTTCCATCTCTTTCTTCATGAGCCTCTCGTCCTTTGGTTCGACCGGAGTAGTCGGCACCCCACCACCACCTGATATCGAGGAGAGCCCTCACATGTCGCCGGAGGTGCCCCCAAGGGTGATCTGCCTGCTGAGCCCTGCAGCACACGCTCCCGCGAGCCCTTCCAGCTCAAAGGCCACTGTCGTGGACGACATCAGGAGCAGCTCTAGGAGCTTGATGGAGCTTTTGGCTCTGGCCACCTTCTGCACCGGGATCTTCTACAGCATCCCGCCGATGGTTCAACAGAACCACCACGGCTACTGGTGCTACGAGCTCCTCCTCGCCTTCGTCTTCCTGGGGGTGCTGTCGAGCGCGGTGGCCATCTTCTGCGCCCGCAGGAAGAGCCACCATCGCGAGGCTGCTGCGGGTGTTAACGACAAGGAATCGAAGCTGCTCGACGTCCGGGCTCGTCTACTCGGTAGTCGCCTTTGTGCTCCGGATTCTGCTCCACCTCACTGCCGACACGTTGTTGCGTGTCGGCATGTTCGTCTGCATCGGCTGCTTCGCAGGCGGCCTGTACATCTTTTATGTGATGCTATTGGGCTATATGTTTTAATATGATACCTAATCAGACCGGTAAACATATGTTATAGGCTTTTTAAATGAACTTCTCGTTTTTAGCCCTTTTCATTATGTTTCATGTACATTTCTGTTGAAAGATTTGATTTTTTTTTTGTGCTTTTCTCTCCTTTTTAATATTATTTATTTATTATTTGATAACATGAACAAATGAATAATGTTCATTGATATAGAGTACGAACAAGTTTGTGGAAGGAAAAACACAATGGTTGTCACCCGGCAAGATCATCTCTCAATAGATTTGTCACTATTTGTATCCAAAATTATATTTGGCACTTCAGTGTCATTCGATCCACATTTACAAGGAACACAGTGCATTGAAATATGTCCAGGAGCAACCCATCATCTACGAGGTTCAAATGCAGCATCACATTGAAGTATATTAGTAAATTTTTGACAAGTATGGCAATCTGTCCTACTAAAAAATAATCAACACGGATAATAATCTTAGACTGGACATTTCAGATTTCACAAGCACAAGAAACATTTTCTTGTGATGCCTCGTAATGACACAATGCTGATATCTTAAATTTGGACTCGTAAACAAATAGCACATTAGTCTACCTCGTGGTGCAAGGAAGACAACACTTGGATTCGCTGTTTTCCTTAACAAATATACATACTTTTAATTCTAAGATAAAATCAGCAAATATCTTAGCTGACAACCACTTAGATATGTCAATTTCCTACTTTAAAAGTTCACTATTATACAAACCAGGCATATAATCTAGTTACTAAGATAGTCTACACTTTTCTTAAACTGGTGCCTGAAACCTAAATGTAATTTTTATCAGTATGAATACTGATTATATGTAATCATAGCTCTTGGGGGCACCTCCTGTGTCAGTACTGTCACTGTAAAATTCTCCTACTATATGTAATCATAGCTGTCTGTTCTAATTTTACACCTCATCGTTGATAAATGAAACTTATCATGAACTTCGACTAGTATTTCCTTGAATCAATTTATGCATGAGGATAACATCTAGGAAGAAGACCCTATCACTTTGATTCTTTCTACAGCTTTAGACCTACTAGGAAAATATATCTTGTCTGAGTAACTGAATGGTTTTATTCGCTAAGCCTCACTCGCTTTGGTAATATATGGTCGGCATGTAACATGCAATAGACATAAGAGGCAAGTCTTCTCGGTGTTTGCTCTAGACTGTCACCAAAGGAACTCCACAAGAACCTTTCTTGTCGAAAGGTTCCTGCTCTAGTATGTTACTGCTAGAGTTATGGAAAGGAAAGAAAGGTTCTTTAGCGGTAACATACAACGAATTGGTACCTGAACGGATTCACATGAACAATCGAGCGTTATGGCATGGTTTCTCACACGCATACGCACACACCCCACCCCATCCACCAAGATGCCACCGCCACCATCACTTGATATCGAGGAGTGCCCTGACAGACCGTCGGAGGTGCCCCCGAGAGCGGTCGATCAGCTGAGCCCAACAGCACATGCTCCTGCAGACCCTTCGAGCTTAAAGACCACCGTCGAGGATGAGATCAAAAGTAGCTCCAGGAGCTTTCGGCTCCGGCCACCTTCTGCACCGAGATCTTCTACAGCATCCCGCCGATGGTCCAAGAGAACCACCATGGCTATCGGCTCTACGAGCCCCTCCTCGCTTTCGTCCTCCTGGGGGTGTGGTCGAGCGTGGTGGCCCATCTTCTGTGGCCGTAGAAAGAGCCACCGTGAGCCTGATGCGGGTGGTAATGATAGGGAGTCGAAGCTGCTCGAGGTCGGACTTATATACTACCATAAAAGATGCAGTTTTATTCTTCTGGTAACTTTTTCACTGTAAGAAATAAAGATTAAATTCAATGTATTTATTTACGATTTGGGTTTTGGATAGAGGGGAGGAACCACCTTTGTGCTCCAGATTCAATGAACCGTGATGACCAAAGAGGATGGATCATTAATATATAAAGAGAAAATTAGGAGAGACAAAAAATAATCTGCTAATAGTATATGATTTATAAAAAAATAAAACATCATAGTTTCAGTTGCAAATTCTTTAAAGAACTCTTCTTTTTGGATTTTTTTTTTCTCTCATTCATTTTTAGAATTTTCAAATAATCTTTTTTTTACATAATACCTTAAAGTCCTTTAATCATCTATTTTTTTTCCGTTCCTTTCTTCTTCTTTTTTTTTTATGACCCGATCTATTGGGTAAACAATTCTTTATAATATTTTTATACTATGTTATAATATTTTCAACAATATCGAAAAAAAAAACTATAACGTAATGTGAAAATAGCTTATATTTATTGGATACTAAATAGTTATTAAGTTTGTTTAAAATCTTAGATACCTAAAATCCTTTATAAGAAACTTAAATCTATGAATTGCATTATAGACAAATAGCAGTTGAAACATAAGTTGTAAATAAATATAGCCTAACAACGCAGTTTCCTAAACAATAGTAATGATAGGAGAACAAATCAATACTTCATTAAATAAAATATCATCAATGCATTCTTCTTCTGTCAAGTTACTAATAACTTCTTCATGCCTTTCGTAGTGTTTATGTTGTACATGCTATTGCAGAGAGAGATTGTTGAAATAAACAATTTTGGTCTTTGAGTAGTCTTCTATTTCTTGTATGCTGTATAAGAGTCTCCCTCTGTACTTGAGGCATGATTTTTTCCTTTCTTCTTCCCGAATTTCTGATCTTCCACAAGCACAAGGCCTGTCTCATTCCTGCTGTTGAAGTTGAGCCACCTGGGTGTTCATTCAATCCTCCTTTGGAGGCTCATCAAGTACTATTCTGGCTTCTACTTGTACATTTAGAATAAGTGGTCTGCTTGATTCTATTATTTAGAATCTTAGTGTGTGTACTTTACTATGCTGTCGTTAATATAGGATTCATTGGCTCAAGTTGTTGCTGATGAGATGCAAAAAATCTACAAAAAAGAGTTGGGACCTCAACCAGTGCCCATTACAGTTCCTGGTGAAGTAGTAGCAGAAGATGATGTGAACAAAAGTATCTCCTTTTGTCTTAATGGTTATTTTGTGAGAATGAAGCTTTCATCAGCATAATAGATAAACAAGTCATCTGATTACACAGAAGGGGAGGATCCTAGAATTCATGGGAATGTAAATTAATACCAGATGAGGTGTTTCTCACTAAGGTGAATTAACTGATGAATCCAAATAAGAAGAAAATTACAAAGCATCATACAGTTGGAGATATATATCAATCATCTATACATATTTAAGTGATCTTGATATGAAGTCATTGTATCAACAGAGAAGCTATCTCATGCAAGCCTAGCAGGTTTTCTGTGGAAAATTCATCGGAGTTGCATGCACCCATTTGTCCTGATACACAAGGCTATATGATGTGTGTAATTTATCTTACAGTTAAAATCCTCAGGAAAACTTCATGAAGTAGTACCAAACTGCGACATGTTTAAGGTGGACCATGGTGTGAATATGTAGCGGTTATATGCATAAACCCTTTTATCTCGGTATGCAGGCCTAAATGTGAATATGTATGTCATCTCGCTTCAACAACATTCATACTAAATTTGCAAGGTCTGATGAAAATGTACCTCAGAGACTGAGACTGAACTCCCATCCGTTGAATACACAATGCTTCGAATCTCACCAGACCATTCTACACAACATAACAAAAGCAAATGAATATTTGAAATTTCCATCATTTGCAATGATATCTGAAGTTCGACAGGGTTAGCTAAAAGAAATTAGATACCAGGAGCATGTACATTCAGAATTCGATTGATGAAGTGCCTGCAAGCAGTGGATGTGAGAAATGGTGAATGAAAGCTTGCAATATGTGTCGAAGATATGAACATATTTGTAAAACAACATCCTTACCATAAGACAAGCAAAGGTTCATCTTTGATCCAAAGAAATGAGCACTGAAACTACACATAGTAGGAATCATACTAGGAAGCCTCAAAACTCCATTTTCTCAACCTATGTATAGATAGGGATTAGATGTTTATATGCAGCTTCAGCTTCTTGCATTGTTGGACCTTAAATGGGTTTGAGGATGTCGATACAGTTGCTAAGAATGTTCTGTGCGGATCTGTAGTCACGATTTAAAAACGTGCTGTGCGGAACTGTAGTAACGTTGATGATCTTAGGTTCCGATGCAGTTTCACTGAGCAAGAGGTTGGCAAGTAGGTTAAATTAAAGTTTTCAATCCAAAGTTCTTGCTCTTTCAATTTCTAGGCCTTGTGCTGACATTGAATTGTAAAAAGGCCATACCTGATGCACAAGGCTCTTGCCAATGTGGGGTCTAGGGAGGGTCACTATATGCGACCTTACATCTCTAAACATAGATTAAGTTATCTTCGTGACTTCAACTCTGGTCTCCCAGGTCACAAAGGAGCGTACAAAGGTAGATGGAAATGTCCTACTTGCAAATTCAAATAATGCTCAACTCAACAAATATGCACATAAAGAATGACTACTGACTCCTGGAATAAAATGGGATCAGGTAGTAAATATATGATTAAGGATGCCCATACATCTTGTACTATTCAGGCAACCGAAAAAGTCTAAAGTACATGCTAACCTCAGTTTTTGTCATATTGGAACTTCATTTGAGAATTTGCAGGAGAAAACAAAACATACCAAACAATGTCAGAACTGATATGTGTCTCAATAAACATCTTACTTCTGATCGTGATCAATGAACTTGCATGCTGCATAGAGCAAATACAACAGCCAACCAAATAATAATGATGATAACATGAACACACATGCAACAATCAAAGTTAAATATAGACCGATCAACATGAGGAAGATAATAAAACATTACAAAGATCTCAATCACAACAGAGCGACAGATACCCAAATGTCTAACAAGTCAAAACAAGGAACCTCCCAAAGTACAAGACATTCAAAATTTCTATCAAAAAACAACATAGATGCTTAAAACTACATGTCATCCCTTTAAGCTTTCAAGAAACCTACATGTCATCCTTTTTTACTTTAGGGTAGAACACAAAAGGAAACACACATCTTTGCTTAAGGACTAACAAGACCGAGATTCCACTCAAAATTTTAAGCTACCACAATTTTCCCTTTCATTCCACAGGTAGAATGAAACCCTATTTTAACAAATTCAAGATCCAGTGAATTGTTCTTCAGAAAATACATCATACATCACCAAGTAAACTGAAAATTCTGTAAAACGACACCAATTTAAGCTAAAATGATGAAAGCTATATATACAGCAGGCCCAGCAAGACACGAAGCTTGTTAGCTTCCCAACCTAAGTTAGGCACCAAAGATTTCGTCTTTGATACCAAACATAGCACCACGACTCTGCATCACCACTCCAACCATGACATCAAGGTCAAAAGAGAAGTTACGTTCGAACCGCAACAGTTAGGGCAAGCTGGATGAAAGCAGGAGAGGAAGGAAGACGAGAAGATAGGAAGGTGGAAAGAGGCGAGGCGAACCAAGGGATGTGTCTGGTGGCCACGCCGTTTTCTACGCGGGTCCTGATGAGCAAATCCGGGACCTTCTTGTTAAGCTCCCTGAGGATCTCCGAAAGGGGGCGGCAGATGCCCGACGTGGGGACCTCCTCTTCATCCACCGTCGCCGGCTTCAGCGCGGCAGGTCTCTCGTTCGCCGAGTTGGGCGAGGCGGAAGAAGGTCTGGCGTCGGCCGCAACGGCGTAGGAGCGAGAGACCGCGGACGCGCGGCGGTCGCAGAGGCGGGTTCGGACAAAGCTCGCCATGGGACGGGACGACGCCGCCGTCTCGGAGGAGGGCGGAAGGGTTTTAGTCGGGTTCAAGACCCTGCCGTGGGCTTCGGGTGACGGGTCCGTCCATCTTGATTTGGTCCATCCGATCGTGCGTCGGATGCATCTGCGAAACTCGTCGACAACTCACGAGTCAACATGCGATACGGCATGCTCGCATAGTGTCATGATGATGATGATAATATCTTGATCACTTTGGAGTTACGTGGTGAGCATGCAATAAACATGCTATGGGGCATGCGCGCATATTATCACGTGGCAATTCCATATATTTTTATTTATTTTTCTAAGATTAATTACATATAAGGAATGAAGAAGAAATCCTTCGTTATATACACGAATTACAATTACATAAACACTCGTCGTAACTTTTCCTAAAAGTAATATGATGGAAAGAATAGAAGATAAGAACAATTATTGAAGAAACTTTATTGAAGAAATAAAAAATACTTCGATACATTAACATGTTCTCTCTCCTATTTATACATATTGAAGAAAAAATTTTCCAAAACGGAATCGACCTCAATCGAATAGAAAGATTTCCTCGGAAAAATCTTATCTATATAAATCCTACAACTGCAGCAGCTGCAATTGTCAGGAAGAATTAAGTTCTCATGAAGCATTAAAGTGAGGAGGTGAAAATAAAGTTGGATATGGACCAATATATCCTACCTGTTCTAATAATTACATCGACCCATCCAAAGGGGATATTGATGAACTGATGCGCTGTGGCTGATGAGTCAACATGGCCTGATCCACGGAACGATGTCGGGAGTCTTCGATTGACTAAGCTGAATGCCAGAATCGATCGAGCCCTCCAATCGGTGTGTTGGCACTGTAATATTGATTAACGTCTTTGTCGGGATGCTAATTGGCGCATCGGGAGGAAGGACACCTCTATCGATCGGGATGGCCTCGCTTCGGACGTTGCTACTTTCCTGCACAGAAGACCCCGTCGGGTCGTTACCGACTGTGACCCCTCGACAAGTAAGTCAATGTGGGGTTCTGCTTTCTGCCTATTTTTTTTCTCCCCCCGGCCGGATGCCGACCAGAGGCTTTTATACTACTGTACGAGGGTCGATCGTACGTGAGTTTGGCGCGACGACTGATCCTTGAGGGATGAGATGGTACCTTTGTGCGACCGTAGTCCCGGGACGTGCGAAACGGCGTCATGCGACGCCGTCCCGGGCTTACCGAGACGGGACATATCGAGTGACGTCTTTGTACTGTTGCTGGCTCAGCGCGTGGGGATGCTTCTCTTGCTGACTTGGTTGTGACGTGCCGTGGGGCCCTTGAAGGGGCGAGAGGCGTGCCTGGGTTGGAATGCCACGATTGTGTTGATTGCTTGCGGGGGAAGCTGGATTGGCTTGTCGTGAGGCAGTTCAAGGGCAGCACCCCGTGCTTTGGGAATGATTTTGCGTTGTCGGTCGGGTGGCTGGGCTCGTGCAGGATGATGTTGGTGAGCCGCTGGTCGGGAGACCGAACTGTGTGAGTTGGGAGGAGATGGCCTTTTGGTCGAGTAACTGATCTCGGATTTATGTTTGGTGCAGACGAGTCGTAAGTCGGGAACCGATCTGGAGCGACCCGAGCAAGGATTGGACCTGTGGGCCAAGTGACTGATCTTGGGCTTAGGTTTGGTGCCGACGAGTCGCATGTCGAAAACCGAACTAGAGCGACTCTTAGATCATAGATAAGAGTAAATCATTAATATTTAGTTCAAATAAACAATATAATCATGAGCATATTTAAGAAATGCATCATCCTCGTTGTAAAACTTTGAACCTATAAGGATATATGCTTGTATGAAGTAGCTCGTGAATCGCTCATATGTGACACCTGAAAATGCTCATAAGTGAAGGAAAATCATGATTTATGTATCCGACAAAAATGGTGAAATAAAACTCAAACATGTAGGCCCAGGATTAGTGTACTTTACTATGCTGTCGTTAATATAGGATTCATTGGCTCAAGCTGTTGCTGATGAGATGCAAAAAATCTACAAAAAAGAGTTGGGACCTCAACCAGTGCCCATTACAGTTCCTGGTGAAGTAGTAGCAGAAGATGATGCGAGCAAGAGTAACTCCTTTCGTCTTCTTAATGGTTATTTTTGTGAGAATGAGATGTTTTGACAATATATCTATTGATCTCATGCACTAAACTGATTATTATTATTTTTTTAATTTATTCTTTGCCCTTCTTGCTGGCATTTGAAGAGTTGAAATAATAATTAGCAGCAGTATCTTTTATTTTGCGCTCATGCCACAAAAGAAAAACACTTCATTTCTGTTTTGTTAACATCTAGAACCCGTACGTAATATTCAATTTGAATGTGCTTTCACAATAATTACTGCTGCTGATTACATATTTAAAATGTAAATGTAATACTTTAATTTTATCACCTTTTTCAGAAATATTTTCTAGAGGCAGATAGATGATGGAAATGAAAGTGAGATAGAAGAAGAAACAGACAGCGTCACCAATGAGTTTGCTTTCTCGAATCCTTTCTTTTTCTTGTAGCAAGTCATCTGTATAGAGGTTTTTCCCATAGTAGATGTAAAGTTGGGAAGTTTTAATCTATTGCAACCCAACCTATGAAGCACAGATGGACACGGGATACGACATGATGCTGGAGCTCATTAATGTTGTAGTCATGATGCTGCTATCTCTGTGTTACTAATGAACATCTAATTTGCATGTTGGCCTTAAACCAAATGGATTTTTTTGTAACGAAGAACACTGCAAGTTGCTGTTAGTCCATACAAACAACTAGTAGAATAATATGTTAGCAATTTAACTACTAAAAAAATACATTAATTTACCTACTAGAATAATCAGCAATAAAAAAACCTAGATTAGCAGTAAAAAAAAATTCAGATTAAAAACATAGACTAAAAGACAAAAAATAAAAATAGGTAAATTAATTTACCTTCGTTGGACGTCGGGCACCACTAAGGAAGATGTTTCGTCGGACGCTGGTGAAATCGTCGAGGGCTCGAGGGGTGCTGCATGCGAAGGGCTCCAGAGCACGAGAGCGCATGACGGCAAAGGGTGGCTCAAGGCTCAGGGCTCGAGAGTGTGACAACGCGTGACAACAGAGAGGGGGACTCGAGGTGGAGGGCAAAGGCTTCATCGGTGAGGAAGAATGGTTTGGTCGGGCCCTAAGGTATTTAACGCTAACGATTTGTTTGTAAATCCTTGCTAAATTCATGAGGAAGAAGGATTTCAGATGTTGCATGATGCCTTCCTAGTCCGCCCAGTGGTGAGGAATCCCAATGTTATGATACCTCAGCAGTTGACTCACGATGAGGAAGCTGAAATCCCACACGCCATGTCGTATCCAACATAATTTAAAAAAAAAAGGCACTGTTGGACGCATGTCCGACGACATGTGTCCAGCTGTGTCAGTGATGAATCCGTGTCCAGACATTGTCTGTGTCCAGCTATGTCGGTGATGAATCCGTGTCCAACACGTATGTGCCCTTCAATCCAGCGTGTCCGTGCTTCATAGATTACACATAGATTGCAACTGGAGGACACTACACTTTTTAGCATACTTGTAAATGTTGGTTTTGGACATGGAAAGAAGTCGAGTTGCATCATTTTCATGTCTCTTTAATTTGCACAATTCATGTATTTGGATGTAATTGCAATTCATGATACATTTATTGTGCCTTTTACTTTTGTCATTCATTTACCTTTATATAATGAAGGGTTATTACTTCTCGGGGGGGGGGGGGGGGGGGGGGGGGGGGGCTTATGTCTTCTTCTTTCTACTATGTAAGCAATAAATTTTTTTCTTAAATCTCATTGACACTATGCCAATTGAAGATAATACATTTCTTCTAGAAACCTCTATAATCCTATTTAATATCTCATATAATACACATATCGACCGCGGTGCCCGTCTTCTACGCCCGTATCGTCTACTCGGCGGTCGCCTTTGTGCTCCGGATTCTGCTCCACCTCACCGCCGACATGCTGTTGCGTGTAGTCATGTTCGTCTTCATCGACTGCTTCGCAGGCGGCCTCTACATCTATCTACCTATCAATCGATCATAAGGTTTGAAGATATCTCAAAATATGAACTGTTATGTTTTAATATGATACCTAATCAGACCGGTAAACATTATATGATCATAACCGCAAAACCCTTTCTTGGTCCTAAAAGAAAATACAGAAACTTTGAGGTTCTTTAGCGGTCCTATGATCCATCCTCTTTGGTCATCATGGTTCATTGAATCCAGAGCACAAAGGTGGTTCCTTCCATCTGTCCACAACCCCAACTTTACACTGAATTTAACTTAGCCTTTATTTACTGTAGTGACAAAGTTGTTAGAAAATAAAGCTACATCCTTTTTGGATCGAGCAGCTTCGACTCCTATATGGCGGAATCAGCCTCGCGGTGGCTCTTCCTTCCTGTGAGCGCAGAGCAGATGATGGCCACCACTATAACGATAATTTCTTTCATTAATATAAATTAATTACTATAAATAATATTTTTTTTTTATTATTAATTTATATATTTGTGTATTATAATTAAGAAAATGATTCGATTTGATTTTCTTAATCATGTTGATAAGTTACAAATTTTATTAATCAATTAAATTATTAATTAATCTATTTCTTAATAAGTGATTTGATTTTTAGGAAGTAAATAATTGACATTCCAATTTCATGTGATCATAAGAAATAAATATTATATTTCTCTTATGAAAATAAATTAAAAATTAAAAATTAAATTATTACCAATTCTCCTATATATATGAATAATCCACATTTTGTAATCAATTGCAAATGCATATCATCTGACTAGTAAATGATACCTAAAAAAGCCTCCAAAAATGATAAAATAGGGTACCTTAGACTCAATTTCTATCTGAAGAACATAAAATCAGCATATGTCCAGAGTGGATTTGTAGAATGGATATGCAAATACTAGACATGTAATGCAGTGCTTCAAATAGTGAACAAAAAGGACGAAACAAAACAATGCTATCCCGCTTTTAAGCCTCACCGTTTCCACCACCTTTCCAACTAATTACCGTTACCTCAAGAAACCCAAATCAATCAAAGGATTCCAGTTTACCATAAGAAGACCACAAGAACACGGAAGGAGTTGGGGAGCAGAGTCGAGGCATCTTTCGATCTACTTGTTAGAAATACTTGTCAAAAATCAGAACTGAGGAACACCACAATCTATGAAAACCACTAAACAAACAGAAAACATGAATCGGAAACAAAGACCAACAAGACAGATGCTACACGCCAAAGGGATCGGAAAGGGAAAACGAGGAGAGTGGAACAAGGGATGAGACGATCTTTCACCTTCGAGGGGATGCATCCGACGTTAAGGCAGGTGCCACCGAGCGTCCCCCGCTTCTCGATGCAGGTCGTCTTGAGCCCCAACTGCGCGGCCTTGATAGCCGCCACGTACCCACCGGGCCCGCCGCCGATCACTACCACGTCGTTCTCGTCCGCCGCCGCCGCGAATCCCCGGCAGAACACGGCAGCTCGGCGCACCGCCTCCGGCCGGAAAACATCTCCAGCCCTCCGCCTCGCCAAGCTCGCCATCGCCGCCGGCTTCTCCCCCTTTCTTCTTCTTCTCGCGCAGGCAGTTGGAGACAGCAGAAATAGGGCAAAGAGTCAGTGACCTAATTTTAATATTATAGATATTAACAATTTGATTCAAACGGATATGAACATTCCTGGTAAGTTTCCAGACAGGTTCCGAATGTTGATGCTTATCTCTACGTCATCGCTTCAGTTGCACGGTGTCTCGTCTCCGATGAGCTTGGACCGGTCCTGGAGACAGTCAACTGGCCACATCAACGTTCCTTGGTCAACAAGACAGATGCTGAGAGCGAGGTAGTAGGTCTCTGGGCAGATCCCACTTCTATCTCGATGCGTTTGTCCTCGTCCTCCTTCCTTGGGAACGAAGGAAATGGCTTTTGAGTCGGTCCCGTCACGGATAGGTTGATAGCGTTTGACTCTTGTCGTCACGTCTATTTTGACAACGAAATCGCGTGTGACTGTGACAAACGATTTCTCCTACTCGGTCGATTGCAGGCCACGCTTCGCTTCCGATCGACGCATCATACAGAATGAGAGCAAGTGGATGACATCAGATGGTTGGTCTGTATGCATCAACCATCGTCCGCCCGGGGCTCATCATCTCATGGAAGGAGCCGGAGGCACCGAGCTCAGTCACCACCATTACGATAGGAGACCAGCAGCACCGCCGGACGGCGATGTCTGCTCCAGTTTGCTCTGCAGCCTTCTCAACAAATCTGCCACCGAGCGTCCCCCGCTTCTCGATGCAGGTCCTCTCCCCCTTTCTTCGTCTTCTTCTCGGGCAGGCAGTTGGAGACAGCAGAAATAGGGCTAAGAGTCAGTGCATATATATATATATAACGGGAAGACACTTGGGACTGAGGGAGAAGCAGGACCGTTGGATAAACGGATGTAAGACATTTATAGAAAAGACATCGGCCGTCCGATGGAGAATGTAGGGTCTGGATGCATAATAAGATGGAGGGCCAGCGGCAACGCGTATTGGATTACGGTTGATCAGCGGGTGGTGTGAGAGAGAGAGCGAGAGAGAGATAAGAAAGAAGCGGAAGATGGCTTATCTTTTGGGGAGATGTCTTATCTTCTCCTATATTAAGGGGGCTCTTCTTTAATCATTCCTCGTCGAGCCGAGGATTAAGAAGATGATGTTGGGATAATCGACGAGTGATAGAATTTTTTTTTAATTAATTTTGATTTATATTTTAAAATATTGATGTTGAGATATAAGTCCCTATTCGACTACTTGTCATTACCACCCGTCTCAGCCTCACAATGGTGGCTCTTTCTGCGATCGCAGAAGATGACCACCATGCACAACAATACCCTCAGGAGGACGAAGGCGAAAAAGAGCGTAACGAAAACACACACACACACCACTGCAACCCAACACACGTCACCTCACCCAGATGTTGTAAGAACCTGTCTCTCCCCTTCCTTTTTTTCATCGATGAAAACCAGCGTGATGAAAAAACGCACACACCACTGCAACCCAATACACATCACCCCACCAGATGTTTTAAATCCCCGCTCCTCCTCATTTTCGTCGATGAAAAAGAGCACAATGAATACACACACGCCACTGTAACCCAACAAACGTCACCCCACCAGATGTTAGGAATCCCCATCTCCCCCCTTCCTCTTCTTCACCTAAAAAAAAAACCCTCGTGGCAACCATGATGTATCTTTCTTCACTGATCCTACGCCTCTTATCTCGGTACATCCAAAATGACATTTGCGTTGTCTTGTACATATAGATATTATTCTTTACATTCAAATATTATATAGCATTAGATGATTATGATGAATTCAGACTCTTATCCTCTTAACTGTGTACAGAGGGTTGAATTATACTCGTGAAATCTTAAATTATTTTTGGTTCTGTTGTGAGTTTATCCATTTCTTCATGCACGCCCACTTTGACATGCGGATGTAAATTTTTGGACAGCAAATGAAGGATCGAAATTATATATTAAAAAAAATCCTCTAAAACCAATGAGGCTGCGTTTACAAATATATTTATATTTTTAATGTGTAATTTAAGAAAGAGATTGAATGAATACATCATTGTAAAATATTTTGAGTATTTGATAAATAATTAATGAAAAATGTAAGTGTTGCTTGATAAATTCGTATTTCAAAAGTTCATTAAATAATTTATGACAATTTTATCCTTATAATATTTTTAATATGTATTTAAAAATGAATATATATTTTATTTAAATAAATAATTAATTAAATAAATAAAAATGAATGTAATCTTATAAAAAAAATTTGTATGGTCTAAATATATAATAAATAATAAATAGACTCATATAAAATAAATAAATAAAATTTCATAGATCATATTGATTTCTCAACAAATCATTTTGATAATGTAATAACTTTAGATAATGTTATAGCATATTTTAAAAATTACATGAATATCCCGTCAATATTGAAATGCTAATGCTACTCTAAGATAATATCAGTATTTGAATATTTGCACTACGGCATCAAAAAAAGATAATCAATTTACTTTGAAATATGCATTGGATTGTCAATGCATATTCGAAACACATTTTCAAATTCACTCTTGAAAAAAATAAAAAAAGATACAAAATAATTAAATAAAATCTTAATCATGGATTGATGAAATCAATCAGAATTTTGGTATGAGGATGAATTCTTGCCCTAATTTCTTCCAACCGGTCGATGCCCTACGGTTTTAAATTGTTTTCTTTTTTTGCAAAGAGTAAATAAACGATGACTTGTGATTCATTGGCTGACAGAACCTCCACGGAGCATACTATTTGCAACATCAGAGATCTCCTCCCACGACTAATCTCTTATACAGTTTTCGCTAGATTTTTAAAGTTTTAATATTTTTTTTGAAAAAAAATAGAAAGCATATAATAATTTTATTATAATAGTAATAACGACGATGATGAATTCCTAAGTCAATCTAATTATAATATTTGTATACTATACTATATTATTTTCAATAATACCAAAAATACACACTAACACAACAAAATATATTATACAATAATATTTTTGAATTACATTGTAATGTTTTCAAGAATAGTAGGAAAATATTGTAATTATTGTATTAACATTGTTTTCTTAGTCTCGATCCGTAAGAAAATAGAAGGAAAAGGAATAGTTTAAAACCTTGTGATCAATTGATCGCTTTAAACCTTGTAGATGTAGAGGCCACCTGCGAAGCAATCGATGAAGACGAACGCACCGACACGCAGCAACGTGGCGATGGTGAGCTGGAGTGGAATCTGGAGCACAAAGGTGGCCACTGAGTAGACGAACCCAACGTCGAGCAGCTTTGACTCCATATCATTAACATCTGCCTCGACCTCGCGATGATGGGTCTTCCTGCGAGCGTAGAAGACGACCATCACACTTGACAGCACCCCTGAGAGGACGAAGGCGAGGAGAGGCTCGTAGAGCCGATAATCGTAGTGATTCTCTCGAATCATTGATGGGATGTCATACAAGATTCCGGTGTAGAATGTGGTTGGAGCCAAAAGCTCCATCAAGCACCTGAAGGTGCTTTTGATCTCATTCTCGATAATGGCCTTGAAACTCGAGGGCTCCGTGGGAGCATGTGTTGTTGGGCTCAACCAATCGATCGCCTAGCTATGAGGGGGTGATGATGGTGGCATTTAACAGGTGGGATGGAGTTGCAAACCTGAAACACACCGGGGAGCAGAGGTGCCTATAAACAGAAGTTTCAAAATGTCAATGTCGAGGGGTTGAAAGATGGGATGAAGTTATGAAATTGAAACACACCGGGCGGGTGCAGAGGAGCCAACGCTCGCTCTCTGAAACACAAATTTCAGAATGTCAATGTTGAGGGGAACATGAGATTTATTAACGTTGAAATGTGGTGGGGGGTAGTTCTGGTGGGGCTCGCCACACATATGTGAAACAAAGTGCAGTGCCATTGCCATGCAACACCCCGCAGTTCCCCCCCTCCCCATGTAACGCGTTGGGGAGGAATGTGGCGGGGCTCTCGTGAAACAGAGTGCAGTGCCATGCAACGCCCCACGGTTCCTCCATCCTCCCTCCTCATGTAACGTGTTGCATGACACTGCACTCTTCATGAGAGCCCCGCCACATCCTCCCTTAACGCGTTGCATGGCAATGCCATGCAGCAAGGGGTAGGGGGTGCGGGGTGGACCGGGGATGTCGTCGACCCGTGCTATGCAAAACAGAAAGTTGCCCCTATCTCTGGTGGACTTGGACTAGCCATGGTTGATCTGATGTAACATTTAGATTGTCATTTTTTCGGAGAGATGATCATATACAGTTTCACAAGTTCAAATATAATTAAACTCATTTTTATCCAAAACATAAAATAAAACATTCATAGCTTTTACATTTAACAAAAATATTTTTTTCTCAAAATCATTTCATTATATCACAACCATTATCTTTTTCCTTCCACAAAGTGTGGGTCATATGATGATCAATGGAAACTTGTTAATACTCCATATCAATGAACATTATTCATTTGTTCATGTTATCAAATAATAAATAAATAATATTAAAAAAAAAAAATTTCTTTCTTATCAGTCAACAGGAACGTACATGAAACGAAAAAAAAAAAAAAAAGGCTAAAAACGAGAAGTTCATATCAAAGTTTTAAAAGCCTATATAGCTCATGTTTACCAGTCTGATTAGGTACCATATTTAAAACATATAGCCCAATAGCAGCACATAACACTTCATTTTGAATTTTTAATTATTTTATATTGCTGTCCTGCCCTAAACACCAGCAGTATGTATACCAGACTACCGAAAAACTACCAAAACCAATATTGGACCAATATTTAAATCCTTTTTTTTTTTTTTTTCCAAGTACCAAATACTAAATTTGCTCTTAAACCAATATTGGATCAATATTTAAACCAGTAAGGATCGATCTTCGTTCACTGTTCCTACGCCTCTTCTTCGTCTCTTTCTTCAGGAGCTTCTCGTCCTTTGGTTCAATCGGCGTCTTCGGCACCCCACCACCACCACCTGATATCGAGGAGAAACCCCACAGGCCGCTGGAGGTGCGCCCAAGGGCCGTCTGCCAGCTCAGCCCAACAGCAAACGCTCTCGTGAGCCCATCGAGCTCAAAGGCCACAGTCGAGGACGAGAACAAGAGCAGCTCCAGGAGCTTGACGGAGCTTTTGGCTCTGACCATATTTCGCACCGGTATCTTCTACAGCATCCCGTCGATCCGAAAGGCTTAATGTTGTATCATTAAGGGTTGTATCTTCTACAGCATCCTCGACTGTGGCCTTTGAGCTTGAATGACACTGAAGTGCCAAATATACTTTTGGATACAAATAGTGACAAGTCTATTGTGACAGGAAATGCATGCGATAGAGGACGCAGGTGGCGCTGATTAAAAACAATATCAGATTAAAAACAACCCTTATATTAAAAACAACCCTCAGATTAAAAGCTACCTGCTGCTAAGTGGCTAGGAATTGATATTGAGTTTGAGCCTGATGTGGTTGAGGAAGTTATGAGAACTCTTATATTACGTGGTTTTATTTTAATTATGTAAAATAATATATATATATATATATATATATATATATATAATTATATCTAATTATGGTTATTGATTAATAAAAAATATAATGTAAGATTCATTAGGAGACATATTTGATGAGAGAATTTTTTTTAAATTATTTATCGGTAAATTTTTTAAAAGGTCATGAACTTAGAATCTCTTCTTCATCACTTTATATATATATATATATATATATATATTCATTCTTAAATGGTATAAAAATGGAGTGAGGGGTGTGTGTTTTTATTAAGTCTATTTTCGTCAATGAAAACTCCTCCTTTGACTCTTGGGTTGGAGTCAATCCGATTTTAGTCAATGAAAACTCCTCCTTTGACTCTTGGGTTGGAGTCAATCTGATTTTCATCGATGAAAGCTCTCCTTTGACTCTTTGGGTTGGAGTCGATCATTGCAATCCAACCAGGTTATAAATTTGGAAGTATCTCAAAACTTTAATAAAGGTTTAGAGGTATCTTAAAACCTTGACGGAAGTTTTGTTAGTAAACATAAAATTTGTAAACATATAGTATACTATATGCAGAAATAATCTTTTATGTTATGATTAAAATTAAATAACATTAGATCGATTTTACGATACGTACCTTTTGAAGTCATCTGAAAAGAGATTTTTATGTGATCTTTTGATGTTATCTGAAAATAGATCTTTGTATGATCCGTAAAAGTACCATCTTTAGATTCAAAATCTTATATTCATCCGAGAGCTAAAGTGGGGAGCTTTCATCGATGAAAACCTCATTGTCATCACAATCGTTCAATTATATCCATTCTACGTGATTTTTTTTCACATTAGGTTTTTCATTAAAAATTTGATGCCTCTCTCACAATGATGAGAGACGGAGGTGATGAAGCATGGTTGCCTCATCTTAACGATACTTGAATTCCACATAAAAAATGAGAGAGAAACCAAACAAAAATCTTAGGTGCAAGCAAAGGAACACGAACAAACAAGTGGTGTAAGACACGGCGGGTTCACACACAACTCTCTCTCTCTCTCTCTCTCTCTCTATAATTTTCATACATAGAAATCAAGAAAAGATCGTGAAAGTGGTAATTGAAAGAGAGCAAAAGCTAGTTCAAGACGAAACTTTTGAGATAGCTTCAAACCTTGTGATCGATCGATAGCTTCAAACCTTGTACATGTAGAGACCGCCTGCGAAGCAGCCGATGACGACGAACATGACGACACGCAACAACGTGGCGAAGGTGAGCTGGAGCAGAATCCGGAGCACAAAGGCGACCACCGAGTGGACGAACCCGACGTCTAACATCTTCGACTCCTTGTCATTACCACCCGCCTCAGCCTCGCGGCGGTGGCTCTTCCTGCGTGCGCAGAAGACGGCCACCACGCTCGACAACACCCCCAGGAAGACGAAGGCGAGGAGGAGCTCGTAGAGCGGGTAGCCGTGGTGGTTCTGTTGGACCATCGGCGGGATGCTGTAGAAGATCCCGGAGCAGAAGGTGGCCGGAGCCAAAAGCTCCGTCAAGCTCGTGGAGCTGCTCTTGATCTCGTCCTCGACAGTGGCCTTTGAGCTCGAAGGGCTCGCGGGAGCGTGTGCTGTTGGGCTCAGCAGGCGGACCGCCCTTGGGGGCACCTCCGACGACATGTGAGGGCTCTCCTCGATATCAGATAGTGGTGATGGTGGTGGGGTGCCGACTACTCCGGTCGAACCAAAGGACGAGAGGCTCTTGAAGAAAGAGATGGAGAAGAGGCGTAGGATCAGTGAAGAAAGATACATGAGGATTGCCATGAGGGTGAAGAGGAGGAAGCGGGGACGGGGACGTGTGTTGGGTTGGAGCGGTGTGTGCGTGTGTGTGTTTTTATTAAGCTGGTTTTCGTCGATGAAAGAATGCAGCGCACTTGCAATTTCTGATCGTGGTTGACTGAACTTCGTTTGTCGCTTGGAATTTCTGATCATTTTGACCAATCCAATGTGGAGGGGAGAGTATCGATTGGAAGTTCTGATCGTTTTGACCAATCCAATGTGGAAACGATAAGAAATCCAATTGATACCTCCAAACCTTGTGGAGGTACCAATTGATCACAAGGTTCGGAGGTATCTCAAAAGTTTTCGTCATGAAATAACTTTTGCTCTCTCTCTCTCTCTCTTTCAATTACCACTTTCATGATCTATGTATGTAATGTGTTTCCAGCCATGGTTGAACCAAGAAATGCGAATCCCTACTATCATATGATAGCGGGGAAGCACACCACTCCAAACCACACCCTTCATTGTGTGGTTCCTATCATTGTTCGGTCCCTAAAAACCAAATTCCCCTATCTATTTCTTGGTCCAACCATGGCTGGCACACAAGAAGATGCACATTACACCATCCGCATTTCTTGGTTCAACATGCCCATTTCTTTTCTTCGTTCAACCTTCGCTGGCCCACCACAAGATAAAATAAAAAAGAAATATTATGGTTTTGGAGGATAGTGGCCCAAGTCAGCCACGTTCATCTCTCTCTCTCTCTCTCTCTCTCTCCCTCGCTAATTTTCTAGGTATACCTAGAAATCAAGAAAAGATAATGAAAGTTAAGATTTTGAGAGTTGCGTGTGAAACCATGACGCATACAAAAGTAACTGAGAGAGAAAGAGAAATTTATGATTTTGAGATTTTTACTAAATGATCAAACTACTAACAATTTTAGTTCAAATTTCATATAAAAAATTCTTACAATAAACTCTATCATCTTAATTATAATAATGATGATATATTATTATTGAGCCAAGATATATGTTCTTTATGTTATTATGATCCTCTAGTTATTTATTCTGAATAAGACTTATTATAAATATATTATTATTATTGATAATAGTAAAAGTTTAAAGTGAATTATGACATCTTTTTTTTTTCACATTGAGTTTTTTAAAGTAAAAATTCGATGTCTCATTTTATGATTGATTTATTATTCTATTGTTTATGTTGTTCTGATTAATATTTATTATAAATTGATATTTTGATGTATCTTTTATAAGTCTGCTTTAACACCAAAAAAAAAAAACAGACTTGTGCAAGAAATAAAAAGGATTTTGATATATTTTCCAATTATATCTGACATTAAAAGTTGAAATACCATCAGAAATAAAAAGGATTTGTACAAGAAAAGATGCAATCATAACAGAAGAGAGAAGGAAGCTGGCCACTGGACAAATGTAACTCAACTGCTACAAACAAATTTGTCAATCAATAATGCCACAGAGGTGTAAATAAATGGAGGTTGGTATTTTGGACCATTCATAAGCCTTTCATAGGTTTTTTTCACTCAAGAAGAGGTGATGGCGGTTTCGTCTTCATCGGCTGCTTTGCATGTTAAGTAGGACGATGGATCTATTACTCTACCTTATTGACCTTCCAATTATAGAACTTCAAACCCAAAAAAAAATAAATATCACTGGCATTTGTTAAAATGAGCGATATAATACTATAGCAGTTGTCATACGTATGGTACGATATTAATTGATCTGTAACTGTCCTGATTCACCAGACGACAAAAAGTTGAAACTTGTTTTATTGATATACTGATAGAGCTACATCGTTTCAAACACACATTGTTGCCAAAGAGTTAGTTCTACTTACGTGTTGCCAACAAGAGGGATCTGATATCAAAGCGATGGGTGCAACTTGTTGTCTGCAAGCTCCTTCACAATGTCTCCAAGCGACTGCTCGCTCCCGATGCTCTTAACCCACTTTGCATTGTTTCTGACTCGCTCAATGCTTTGCTTCACCGTTCTGGTGATGGAAGGTTTAGTCCGGCTTGCAAAAAATTCTTCTATTTCATTGGCTTTCTCATCCGAGTTGAACTGAAAAGACAGCAGCCAGACAAATGGCCATTTTAGTATTTTTATTGTGAGAATGCTTATCTGCCTCAGAAAGCAGCAATTAGAATAACTAGAAAAGAAATCGATATAGACCGGTGACACGATGGAACTGATAAAGCGGGTGATCAGAAATCCAGAGCCCCATGTCTTTGAAATGTGATCCCAGTTTTCCTGCAGCCCAAGAGCACACGATCCTTATAAACCATTTATAAGAAACAAAATCTACATACTAACATTTCGTAACAAAAGAAGAAAAGCATAGCAATTATTTTGGTATCACAAATTCCTATGTGCTAGCTGCAGTGTGCTTTGTCAACCACAACATGAACAACATCTACTTTCTTATTAACCGTTTCAGTACTAGGTTTTGCCTCACTTAGGACATACAATGCTTGCCACTGCTCTGTTGAACATAACATAAATGACATTTGAACTGCAACTGTTGGTTTGCCCTATATATTTGCAGGCAGCGCCTGAGTACTATCTAATCTAACCATTTAATATAAAAGTGAAACAGGCATTTCATAAGTCGCAAGCAAATCCATATACACAAAAGAATTATAAATTATGTGATGCAGAGACCAAGGTCATTTAGTCAAGGGTGCAATTTAGAACTTTAGTCAGATTGGGTTTCAGTTGAATTTGTTTAGGGTACTTTGTAAATGATTTTCATCCTATTTTTTTACTCTTATTGTTAAGTATGGTTTTAAGGATTGTCTTCAAAAAGACATCAAATCATTGGTGGACCCAATTTTGTACAATATATACCATGATTTTAAATACCAGTTCAATAAAAATTTTGATAACTCAATTGATCCTTAAGGTACCAGTGTTCTATGAGGTGCGCTCTATATACTTGGAACAATAAATATCTGAAATCATATACATCAATGACTGGAAAGTTCACTAACGTGATACTAAATGCAGTAGCCTTAATTACTTCTACTCCTCTGTTATAATGGGTTTACCAGCCTCTTATATAGTGATAACAACTGAAGCTTGCAATTTGTGTGGATAGATATTTGGATATTGAGTGCTCAATTTTTTGTCTTTCTTGAGAATTTTAACATATTTTGATTTCTAGGCAGCTTTGAAGATTGCCACATTTCCTAGAAAATAGATGACAACTTACCCACTTCTCTAACATCAATGCACTTCTAGAACATTAATGATCATGATATTCTAAATAAGGTGAGATTAATAAAAAAACATTCATCCTGTAAATATGGAATCCAATAATGTCACTAGAATCTCTGGTTGTTGTCCAACTTAGAGAGGACTATTTTTGTCTGCCACTCCTGACATTCTTCCCTTATATACCTTAGAAGTATCTGACAACACATCCTTCGATTTAGCTGCTTATAGGGAAAAAATATCTAAAAGAACATAAGCAAGCAAGCTGATTAAAAATGAAAGTCGTACTGCAAAAATAAGGACAACAAACATTAAGTCAGGCAAGTAGCATTTCAGAAAAGAATACATGCCACAATATAGGTAAAGTTCTTTTCTAATTTATTTAGTGGTACTAACATGATATTCTTAAACCTAATAACTGGGTACCTTCAGCCACACCCATGCAACATCTCGCCCTTCTTTACTAATTCCAGCAAGCCCAAAAACAGCATCTTGATTCCGAACCTGAAAAGAAAATCAAAACAAGTTATCAATGGAAGAGGTTGAGATTGGAAAAAAAATATCTAATCATGAAGAAAAGGAAATATTACCTCTGAAGACAGTAGAAAGTTTAGGGCGTCAAGAACAACAGCAGGATCAGGACTGGATGCTAGGGCACCTAGCTCAAATGAAGAAAAAGACCTTCAAGATCACAAAACAATTCAAACTTCTTCACTTTCAGATAGAACTTTATATCAACATACTTAATATACGGCCTTTTTCTTGGCTTAGATCAGTTTCTCTGTAAACCCTCAGAAGAGATTCATATCCTAGTTTGTTCGAACTGTTGACAGTCTGCATCACAGCAACATATACAGCCTACAGGACATTTTAAATGAAACATCAACAATGAGTAATGAGTATGAAAATTGAAGATTTAAAGCCAAATCCTTACCTTCCTTATATCTGGAGGAAGAAGTGATGTATTTCTGTCATCTAGGAAGGCATAAAAACGTCTGACTGCTTCTTTAGTAGTAATATCATGCCCCAATTCTGCAAGAGAGGTCAACAACTCTCCCCTTAACATTGCATCCAAGTGGCCTTCATTGCTTTTGGGATCCCAACCTAGCTTCCTGTAGAAGAAATTACCCAGGAAATCAAACACCACAAGAAAAAAGATATCGATGTCACTAAATCCTCCAAAACCATTGTTTTGGGAGATTGATTATGTACCTGGTAATAAGATGACCAGTAGCAACATAAATCTGTTAAGAATGAGCAAGCAACATGCTGAAGGATGACATATAACCTATTATGTTAGAGAATGCAATTTCTTAATGTTCAATAACATCATTTTATAAAATTATGGTCTCTTAGATATAACCTGTAAAATATCTAGTCAGGCAAGTTTTAGCTTTCAGGTGCTACAAAAACAAATAGGAGGTTTTATGTGTACCCACCCAATTTTTTCCCCAATATCTCTGTTCAAGCAAAAAATGCTTCTTTCCTAATATTATAGGGTATCAAAATTTTTTTGCACAGATAAGCAGATACCGAGAATAAACTATGTTCCCATTTTATTCCTTAAAACTAGGACAATGCTGAAGGAGATTGTACATGTGGTTATATGTATGAACTTTTCCAAAAGATTTTTACCAATGAACAAATTCTCCAATCAAAGACCTTCCTAAAACATAGAAAACAAGTTCTAATATTCCTTTTCCTAATCCTTAAGTATGTTTGTAATTCCATCCTACAATTTCTTGCTGCTGTAAATCCTAACAATATGTTTAGCAGTCATTGAAGAAAGAGACTTAATTTGAGAATTCCTGTAGTATGCATCACATGCAAAAACTGATCAACAACATGTTTTATATGTGAAGTACCTCGGTAAAGAAAAAAGACAATCAAGAGATCGTTACATATCAACATATCTAAATAAATTAGCCAAAATAATGCAACAGCACATACTCTGCGGAATGCCAGAGAAGGTTGATCAAGAACTGTTTGATGTCCGCGAGCAACTCTGGAGTGGCATCAGCAGCAGTACTAATAACTTTGTAACTAATCTGTTCAGTGAAAAGTACTTATATCAGATGTTGCAATTGCGCAAGAGCAAAACATCCAAGATATGGAGAGAGACACACAGTGATCATTTGAGAAAGAACAGTATATTCATCCTCTTCTGAGAAGGAGGCCATCAGAGACAGCAAAGATGACAATGTTTGCTTACAAGCCATACAAAGGGCAAATGAATCATCCAAAACACCTATAGTCGAAGCAATATTTCAGTTAATAGAACCATACAAAAAAAGGGAAGAATTTTATAGTAATGTACCAAATCTATCTGTTGGAGAAAGTTGATTAGCCTCTATTGCATGTCTTAGTCCTGCTGCAAGTTCATCATCATATTTCACCCTATAGAAGCCTGTTTGGTCAACATTTAATTTAATCCAGACACTTCCACTTATCTTCTGATTTTCTGGATTGAACAGTTCTGGCACATCCAACTTCTCAGATTTTGTTTTCAATAGGAACTTCTTCTGAGATGCATATGAACCACAACATAATGTAATAGGGACAATCCATTGTACATTCCCTTCGCACCCACTTGACAAAAACTGTGTCTGTGATGACAAAAAAAGATAAAATAATTCAGACGATAATAAATCAAAGGCACTGGGTGGTAATAGCATATGACAATTTGTAAATTGCACATACATGTTAAATGGAGTAAGTCTATATGTTATATAAGGACATAGAAATCAATATAGATAAAGGATACAATCAACCATGCTCAGCCTAGGGAAAAGGAGCAGAAAGAAGAAGAAAACAAGCATTGCAGCAACAAACCTGCTCAAGTTGCAAGTTCCCATTGTTAACTTTTGCATAAACAACAGGATAACCTTTCTGCTTTGTCCAAGAATTCATCAACATATTTACTGGTTCACCTGATTCCTCTTCAAGAACAGCCCATAGATCTTCAGTCTTCGCATTTGAACAGGCAAATTTTTTTATGTATGAAGCCAATGACCTCTACAAGATAAATATATTATTGTCAGAAGTTTAGATAAGAAGATCCGCAGAGCTTTACCACCAAAATGTACAAAATGTAAACAAAAGAACATTTACAACTTCCATGTCAGATTGACCTCAAAACAATAAATTATCAGAATAGGTCTACTAGATAATTACACACTTCAACCATCTATCAGCAAGTGTACTAGATGTCAAAACACATGGCATGAAACACCTGCACCAAGATGTCTCATATAAACAAGGCTCCCATACTAGTTTTGCAAACAGTAACTCGCTAGGAGGCTGACATATACCTGCTTATTACATGTGTCAAATAAGACATTGAACTCCAAGGGTACTCGAGGCAAAATAATAGCAAGCTTCTATTGAACTGTATCAAGTTCCACATTTATTGAGATTACAAGAATCACCAAAAATAATCAAACTTGTCTTGCATACCTATTCAATAGGTTGTTAGATACCTGCATATACTTTTTGGATTAAACATACTGAGGAAACATAGTCTCATGAACTGCAAGCGATGGATAAATGCTACTAACTACTACTCATGAATACAGTTTACGACAACCTTAACACTTCAGAGACACCAGCTCCTGGCATGAAATTCGCCCCACGAACTGTAATAAGTTCTACACAAAGTGTGAGAAACTGCCATGAAGTCCAGTGATATGGAACTTGACATGTAGACCACAAGATATCAAGTCTAATCAAAACACTCTTTTTAACCGCAAGTGTGAGTCCTATTTGCAAGGTACTTGATGAACGGACATTGATTCACATTTCAAGATCTCAAACTGACTGCCTACCTTTAGAGTGGTATGGCATTATCTCTCTCACTTGGCATACTCTCTTGGTAAACCTGATATTTAGCACCATGTAATCAGAATTTATTTTAATTTTTCCCCTGCAGAAAATCTAATGTGTGATTCAGGATGACAAAATGAATATTGTAATTTTCTTGACATATACATGGGAATTTAATTGAGTATACTGAGCACTTAGTCTGTGAAAGGGACCCTTAGTTGGAAGTCTATGATGGTGAAAAGCATAAACAAACAAGAAGTTGCAAAATTCTACAAGATTTGCAACTAAATATTAAAAAGACACAAAAAACAGGAGGAAGAAGGAACGAACCAACCAATGGACATAATTGTACGACTGTGATGACAACAAGGTTTTCTTCCAAAATATTTCGCCAAGACAAAAAAATTAAAAAATTAAAAATTCAACGAAAAATGATATGATGTATTCCAATGTGGTGTGCCTCTCATAAAACATCAACCAATATATTCCAGCACAGACGAACAGACTGACATGGCATGATCAAGAGACATGCTTTCACTGCAATATAAATTTAATCTCTAAAAACAAGGTTAGCAATTAATAGCTTCAGAAAATAAATCACGAAGAGAAAATTTAAATGGACCAGAGTCAAATCAGTATGTGTTAACAAAATAAACCAACACCTAAAAATTAACAGGCTTTGTTTATGGACAAGTTAATGAACAAGAAATCATTGAAATTGAAGAAGTGATACTACTTATACTCAGAAGTGGCAGCATTAAAACTACTGGTCAAGAAATATCTTGTAACAAAATGAGTTAATAAGATAACGGACTCATGAACCCCACATTATATTTATCTAGAAATAGTGTAAAGTTTGCAGAATGAAGTCCAGAAACAAGAAGACAAACCTGAAAGCACTCAGCGCCAAGGTAACTTTGCAACATCCTAATAACAGAGGCTCCCTTTTTATAGCTTATAGCATCAAAAATTTCATCAATCTCACTGGCATGATTTATATCAACCTAAAACATATGACATGAAAATTTTTATGACAGCATAAACAGTTAAATGTCATACAAAAAGATCCTTACCAAACTTTTTAAATATTAAATGTGTCGTAAAACTCTGGTGAACACACCAAATAATTACTGAAATTACCACCAAGGCTTTACACATCCTTATGTAGCAAAAATAATAATAAAATATCTAAACATGTGCTGATTATTATAGTTATTTGTATTGCAACATCATCATATGTAGCAAAACTAACAATAAAATATCTAAACCTGTGCTGATTATTATAGTTATTTGCATTGCAACATCAGTGTGTTAGAGCTTGAAACTAATTACTGTCAGTGTTAGTATTAAAAAGAAACATTTTATCAACCCCAGTTTTGTCAGCAAGAAGAATAACACTAACCAGAATGGCATTTCCTACTATTACCATCAGTTGCCATTGGATTGGTCAAAACAATCAGAAATTCCAAGCGACAAAATAAGTTCAATTAGCCACTATCATATCACCACCATGTAAATGGTTAAAAAATCAGGGCCAAAATCAGGGTTGTCCATTTCGGCAAAAATCAAAATTGGACTGGATCGAGCTATATATGCTATTTAGGATCAATAGCCATAAAAGTCTTGTTTAACTGAGTTTATGCACAATGGTCAAAGTAACCCAAACTAAATTTGATGTATAGGATTTTGGAATCGGATTATTCCATACAACACACCATGCTATCAATAAGCCTAAAGAAGCCATAGCCCAAGGAATAGCCCAGGCTGCAGCTGCAAAATACTCAAAATTAAGATAATCCATTATATTTGGGTTAACAAACAAATAGCAAATTTACAAGTAGATTACAAAAGTATAATATAATAAAAGATCAAGATGATAATAGCATGATCTATCTTATTATTATCATAACCAGACAGGAGACATATGTCCACTCCAAGAAGTATTCAATATCTTAATGTTTATTTACTCATATATGTGTAGTGTGGATCTCGGTGTATTAGTAAGTTGCTCTTTTTTGATCTGGGTGACTGGCGCTTGCGTCATGGAAAGAATCTTCCTGCTTGCAACGGTAAGTCTACATACATTGGCACTTGCTTGGCCCTGCATTCTTTTCATATGTTCTCGCATATGTGGACTACGAATGCATATCCATATGTAATGATCTGGACAAAGATTGTCTAGAATTGTAAGGTTGTTTACCAACCAGATGCTGGGATCCAAAGCAATTGCTTGAAACAACAATAGTTT
Organism: Musa acuminata AAA Group; assembly: GCF_036884655.1. NCBI lineage: Eukaryota > Viridiplantae > Streptophyta > Magnoliopsida > Zingiberales > Musaceae > Musa > Musa acuminata. The sequence goes on from NC_088336.1 coordinate 33,075,910, forward strand.
AGTGCACACTAACAGGATATGTTCAATTTAGAACCACTTAATTATATTAAATTCCAAAGTACCATTTCCAGGTTTTGTGAAACAAAAAAGTCAATCACAAGATCATCTAAAAAGATGATCACGATATCATTTCTTATGTTACATGTATGAAGTTGTGTGTAGCACTGAAAATCCATGCAGCCCTCTCAAAAATCTAGTGACACGAATAATTGAAATGTTACCTCGATAGGATGAGATTCAGCAAGTGCATCCAATCTAAGCCCCATGGTGGTCTCATCAAGAAATTGGGTCCAAACTTTCCATTCAGGAAACAAGGAGTCTGCTGCTAGATAGCTGACCTGTAACCATTTGGGCATTAAGAGAGCAAAACAGTAATTATTCCATTAGAAGTGCAATGTATGAGTTTTATGTATGACAAATAAAAAGCAAAATTCAAATACCCATGTCGCAAACCCCTCATTTAGCCATAAGTGAGTCCACCATTCCATTGTTACAAGATTCCCAAACCACTGGTGTGCAAGCTCATGAGCTACAACAACAGCCACCTAAAGAATTTTTTTATTTGTTAATATTGTTATGGGCATATTAAATAAAAGATGCTGCTCACTATTTCCTATATGAGTTTATACTGAAAGTAACCAGTAAAATGACAAAATAATTTATTACCCAATGCATAAAAAATCAGTTATTAGAACATGAATCAAGAATGAGGACAAAAAAACAAATGCATAGAATCTACCCGTTGTCTATTTGAGGCTGCAGAGTGGCGATCATCAAACAGCAATGCTGTTTCTCGATATGTGACCAAACCATAGTTCTCCATAGCCCCAGCAGCAAAATCAGGAATAGCAACCATATCCAATTTTGGAAGTGAGTATGGGACAGCAAAGTATCTGATGATATTTACTTAAGATTATGGTTACTGAATTCTGCTATATAAGCATCAACTGATAAAGATAAGCACTACTGTCTATGTAAATTTGCTCGGCAAGAATCAGAGCACCTCAACAGCAAGCATGCCAAATACATAGAAGCCATAAGATCAAGTAAATACGAACACAAATTTGACAGCATTACTTTTTATATAAATCCAGTGTCTTCACAGCAACGTCTAAAGCGAACTTTCCTTGGCTACTCTTCCCAACTTGACAGTACACTCGAACCTTTATCCCTGTGCAAGCATAATCAGTTACATGATTAGCTAACTCCCTATACTTAACCATAAGAGAAAACAAAAATTCCAAGTTATACTAAGGCCCTTACCATCAGAGGTTGAGGCTTCCACATAATCAAACAAGCCAATAACAAGAGCTACTAAATATGTAGACATAATCGGTGATTCCTGAAAAGAAAGAGTCTTGACAAGGCCATCAAGCTTTTCTTCCATAACGGGCATATTTGACAAAGCTATGGTATCAGATGGCACTTCCAATGTCATTTTAAATGTGGCCTGAAAAAAAATGAAGGTCAAACAGAAAGTCCTGTCGTAAGGGTAGTAGAAAAAACGGGCATATGTATAGATAAACTACAACAAGGGTACCATTAAATTAGAGTAAACCACAACTTAGTCAGGATAAGAGGTTCAATAATATTCGAGAAGCCTTGCCTCTTATGTCTATTGTATGTTACATGCCAACCATATATTACCAAAGCAAGCCTTAGTGAATAAAAACATTCAGTTACTCAGCCAAGATATATTTTCAGAACTGAGAGAATAAAAAATAAAGAAGGGTATATACTGTGTCCTACGTATATGAGTCAATCCAGTCCTAGTCGTCTAAGCTGTAGAAAAAAATCAAGTGGTAGGTTAAAGGTGATAAAGATCTTCTTCCTAGATGTTATCCTCATGCGTAAATTGATTCAAGGAAATACTAGATGAAGTTTGTGATAAGTTTTATTTATCAACAATGTGGTGTAAAATTAGAACAGACAGGTCATGGGAGCTATGATTACATATAGTAGGAGAATTCTACAGTGATAATACTAACCCACTGCAACACAAGCTACGGTTGGGTCATATATTTTTTTCAAAAAAAGGACGAACCCCAGTGCATGGGGCTCCCGCCAATGTGGGGTCTGGGTCATAAAATTTTCTTTTGGGAAAAAAGGAACTCCACAAGAACCATTGAAGTGTCACTCACCATTTTTTTGCTCTAGACTGTTGCGAAAGCCAGCATGATGTTTTATGGACAATCACAATTATCTTGTAAATAAAAAATGTGGGGTGTCATCTTGTCCTCTCAGTTTCTCGCAGCACTTTATTGCTGATCACCACAACACTAGGGACCGGGGAGCAATCATGGGAGATTTGTTTATGATGAAAGGCAACCAACATGTGCAAATATACACATGAAACAAAAGGTCGTTATTGTGCAGTGCAGACAATTTTAATGAATCAATGTATATGCATCATATTTCACATATATATAAAGCACAAGGGATAAAGGACATAAGTGACGAAATCTTTGTAACATCTTGAGGTCTTAAATGATAAGGTTTTTTTTCTTCTTGACAAAATGTTCTACAACCTTACAAGATCAAATGCGTTCTTGTACACCTAAGTGAAGCAAAGGATGGATGCACCAAAGTTTATCAATGGCTAAAGCTACGTAGATCTGATGAAAGTTGGGTTAAGTTGCTTTTCGACCAAAAACATACCCACGTCCAACTTTCAAACAGACCTAATTTTTTTCATAAATTTAAGCAGCATGCTTAGGACAGAGTTTGCATGTCTTGAAAGATATTACCCTTGCAACGAATCAGTGATACGGAAAAAGAGAAAGGCAACTTAACCTTAAAGGCGGGCTCATCCCAACACGGGAAACATCGTCGAGCATCAGCAGGTTCGAACTGAGTGACAGCCATGTTCTTTTTCTCCCCATTATGCTCATACACGCTGAGAAAGGAAAATCAATAAATAAATAACAAACCCCTAAAACGGAAGGAAAGAGACGATACAAGGCAAGGGCATCACCTCCTATAGAACCCTTTCATCCTATCGTTCAGCGTTCCTTGAAAGCCAATACCTAAGACGCCGCTACCACGGGGAAGAAACTCATCAAACTGGAGCACCAAGATCTCATCGTCCTCCACCAGAACGACCTCCGACGGCCGGACCTCCTGAGACAATCCAATGATCTCACAATCCAATTTCTTCCCAAGAAAAATGTAGCAAGCGGATTCAAGATCACCTTAGAGGAGCTCGGATTCCTAAACCATACGGAGCCGCCATCGATGTCAAGGTCGGCGGCGTTGAGGATCAAGAACCTGGTGTCGTCGACGACGTCGACGGCGATCTGGGCGGACCCGGCGAACTTGCAGGAGGAGAGATCGGGCCTGAGGAAGAGATCATATCGCCTCGGAATGGCGAATCCGGGGAGGCGCGGTTGCGATTTGAAGCGCTCGATGCACTGACCCTCCGCCATATTCCAATGCCTTTTGCCCCCTTCTTGCTTCTTTGGACGATATTTATAGGCTTTAGTGACTAGTTTTACACCCTGACCCTAACCGTCGAGCTTTTTACGAGAAACCCCTCTTTCCCCATTTGTACGCTATTCATATCATTCCTTACAAATTGTACGAGACTCCCAGTATCTGATCTGAGCCGTTGATCTTTGAATCAACGGACGACGCTTTCTTGGGGGCTATTCCTGATAATTCTCATTCTAGATCTTTTCATTACTTGACGAGAGAAGCATAGAGTTGTTTCTCGAGAGAAACATAAGAGTCCTTTCTTTAGCTTTTGAGAGTAATTAAATTTTTGTTCCATTCATCAAGAACACGATTCCCGTTGATATTGTGGCAAAAGTAGGATTGATTCCTACGCTTGTGAGGAGCACACTGATGCCTTTTCCACTTAATAACACTTGCACTGCAAGTTTCATTGAGAAAAGATGAAAGCTATAAATCAAGAAAGAAATAATTCAACTACATGTGTGCCACACACTAATCCATGCAACGACAGTATTATGGAATTACTATGGTGACTGATGAGATAACTGCAGGACGGTATACAATGTTGCAGTAATGGACGCTGGAAACGGAGTTCGTCTCCTCTACATAGGTTCCTTGTACAGGAAGAGGCCATAGAAGCCAGAAAGGATGACCGAGCCTCCCATGACCCAGACCACAGCGGCCAAGCTCCACGGCATGATTCCGGCAACTCTCCAGCTGAAACCAAGTACCAGCGCGGCGGTCAGCAGCCACACGGCCGCCTTCATCCGCCTTCTCTTCTCCGGCGAGTCACCGGGGCCGAGCTGCTCGAACTTCCTGAGGAGGAAGAAGAGCAGGAGTAGGTCGACGTAGGAGAACAGCACGAAGGACAGCGTGGAGGGGTCGCCGAGGGACGTGCGGGCGGAGACGGCCACGTTAAAGGTGAGGAAGAGCAGGGCGAAGGCCTGCAGCGGGTTGTTTAAGAGCCAAGTGAGGAGATCATGTTCGTCACCTCTTGCTTGAGGTGGTGGTGATGGTGCTCGATCACGATGATCACTTTCCATGATGAACAGAGGAGACTAGCAAGAGAATGGTAGCTTGGAGCTAGGTTAATATATAGGGCAACGAAACTTCACTTGCAAGGCAAGGAAGACGTACATTTCAAGACATCGAATTTATTATGGATTAAACATATTTGCCAAAAATTTCAATTGGTTTATACACACTGCGATGAATTTCTCTTTACATAGAAATTATCCTCTAGAATAATTTGATGCATCGGATACGCAAGCTATCACCACCGACCTAGTCATTTAGAGTTAGATAATTTAGTGAGAGAGGATGATAATAGAGAAATTAATTTCGTGTTTGTATTTTATTATAATAATGATACATATGTAATTATTTATCTTCATTTCTTCAACTAAATATTTAGTTAATTTTAGCTTCATTTCAAATGGTGTTCGAGCAAACAGACTATCAATAATAACAATAACAATAAAATTATAAATCTTAATTACTTGTGATCGATTACATAAAAATACTTATATAAAGATAAAAAAAAATAATATGCTGACCAGCAAAGTCTCTGATAATAAATTATTACAATAAAATTAATACAACAATACAACCAAATGCGAGATGATACAATCGATTTATTTTACATCAACCCTTACTGCGACGAGCACACTTGGACATGCACGTGTCTCTCGAGAGCCATGCACGTCACTTTACAAAGTCCAAGTAGTAAAAGACGAGTAATTGAGGGAGAGGCGGTGCTGCTCGGACACGTTATCTTGTTTGCTTTGCGGAGGCGGTGGCTGCGTGGCTTCTTCCGGGTTGCAAGCTCAGCGATGGAAATCGAGGTTGAGTCGGTGGGAGAAAACGGAGAAGAAGAGAGAAGAGAAAGAGAGATGGAAGAGGGACGAAGAACATCATCGTTCCCTCTTATCATCCTTCTCCACGGAGGCGGTGGCTGCGTGGCTTCTTCCGGGTTGCAAGCTCAGCGATGGAGATCGAGGTTGAGTCGGTGGGAGAAAACGGAGAGAGAGAGAGAGAGAGATGGAAGAGGGACGAAGAACATCATCGTTCCCTCTTATCATCCTTCTCCTCGGAGGCGGTGGCTGCGTGGCTTCTTCCGGGTTGCAAGCTCAGCGATGGAGATCGAGGTTGAGTCGGTGGGAGAAAACGGAGAGAGAGAGAGAGAGAGATGGAAGAGGGACGAAGAACATCATCGTTCCCTCTTATCATCCTTCTCCTCGGAGGCGGTGGCTGCGTGGCTTCTTCCGGGTTGCAAGCTCAGCGATGGAGATCGAGGTTGAGTCGGTGGGAGAAAACGGAGAGAGAGAGAGAGAGAGATGGAAGAGGGACGAAGAACATCATCGTTCCCTCTTATCATCCTTCTCCTCGGAGGCGGTGGCTGCGTGGCTTCTTCCGGGTTGCAAGCTCAGCGATGGAGATCGAGGTTGAGTCGGTGGGAGAAAACGGAGAGAGAGAGAGAGAGAGATGGAAGAGGGACGAAGAACATCATCGTTCCCTCTTATCATCCTTCTCCTCGGAGGCGGTGGCTGCGTGGCTTCTTCCGGGTTGCAAGCTCAGCGATGGAGATCGAGGTTGAGTCGGCGGGAGAAAACGGAGAGAGAGAGAGAGAGAGATGGAAGAGGGACGAAGAACATCATCGTTCCCTCTTATCATCCTTCTCCTCGAACAGAAAGAGAGCGTAGAATCCGCCAACTGTGACGGATCCCGCCATAACCCAAACCAAAACCGCTAAAGCCCATGGCATTACCTCCGAGACTCTGCAGCTGAAAGCCACCACGAGAGCGGTCGACAGAAGCCAAACAGTCGCCTTAAGCCTCGTCTTCTCCTCCGGCCGGGCGTCCGCAGTGAGCCGCTCGAACCTCCTGAGGCAGAAGAAGAGCAGGAGCAGGTCGACATAAGAGAAGAACAGAAAGGCCAACGTTGACAGGTCACCGCGCGACCTGTAGACGCCGATCGCGACATTGACGCTGAGGAACAGCAGAGCAAGGATTGCGGGGTCGAGTTGCCAACCGCCACGAGCACCACCGTGTTGGGCCGCCGGCACTGGTGGAGGGTTGTCATCGCCCTGATGTCCCTGCTGCTTGTGTTCGACTCCTTCCATGGTTGAGCGAGGCAGCTGATTCCGGATGGGCATGGGAAGGCAGCAAGGAGAATATATATATAGTTGCATCCCCATAAACGCGTTGACTGCAGATTCCGTTGACAACGAAATGTTCGTCACCGCTGACGGAAATGCCGCGAAACGAAACGTAAGCACATACGATCCTTTTTTGTTGATTTAACATTGCTTCGACGAAATGTTCGGATTAATGATTGATCAACCAAAATTCTTATTGTAAAAAAGATACGAATATATATATATATATATATATATATATATATATATATATATATACATGTAGTATAATCACAAATTCATTGTACATTTATGTAGAAAGACCAACATGATCGTTCACAAGAACGTAGCAAAAGAAGCACCATAATATGGATCGATCATTATCCGAGCACATATATGGTTTGCATTTAATTTATACTTCAAGAGGCCAATACTAAGCATGCTCTTTGTACAGGAAGAAGCCATAGCATCCGCCGACAGCAACGCATCCTGCTAAGGCCCACACGGCAGCTGCTAATTGCCATGGCACGGTCTCGGAGACTCTCCAAGCAAAAGCGAGGTTGAGCGCCGTGGCCAGCAACCAAATAGCCGCCTTCATCCTCGCTTTCTTTTCCGGCGAGCTGCCCGGACCAAGCCTCTCGAACCGCCTGAGGCAGAAGAAGAGACACAGCAAGTCGAAGTAAGAGAAAAGGATGAAGGTTAGCGTCGATGGGGTGCTGCGCGAATGGTAAGCGGAGACGATGACGTTGATGCTGAGGTAGAGCAAGGCAGATTTGTTGAGAAGGCTGCAGAGCAAACTGGAGCAGACATCGCCGTCCGGCGGTGCTGCTGGTCTGCTATCGTAATGGTGGTGGCTGAGCTTGGTGCCTCCGGCTCCTTCCATGAGATGATGAGTCCCGGGAGGACGATGGTCGATGCATATAGACCAACCATCTGATGTTCTCATTCTGTATGATGCGTCGATCGGAAGCGAAGCGTGGCTTGCAATCGACCGAGTAGGAGAAATGGTTTGTCACAGTCACACGCGATTTCGTTGTCAAAATAGACGTGACGACAAGTGTCAAACGCCATCAACCTGTCCGTCCGTGACGGGACCCACTCAAAAACCTTTTCCTTCGTGCCCAAGGAAGGAGGACGAGGACAAACGCATCGAGATAGAAGTGGGATCTGCCCAGAGACCTACTCCCTCGCTCTCAGCATCTGTCTTGTTGACCAAGGAACGTTGATGTGGCCAGTTGACTGTCTCCAGGACCGGTCTAAGCTCATCAGAGACGAGACAACGTGCAACCGAAGCGATGACGTAGAGATAAGCATCTACATTAGGATCCTATCTGGAAACTTACCAGGGATGTTCATATCCGTTTGAATCTAATTGTTAATATCTATAATATTAAAATTAGGTCAACACCAATGTTTGAGATCTTTTAATTGGATTGATATTTTTTAATTAAAATTAATTTGATTCAACTTAAATCAATTAATTAAAGTACAAAATATTTTAAATTAAAATCATTTATAGTTTTCAAAATCAAACTTTTAATGAATCGATTCGGATTGGATTAGTTTTAATTCCGATAGATGCTTAAATATGAACATGATTTAAATATTTTATTTTTTAATATTATTTGAAGTATACGAGAAAATAAATCTGAAGCTACATATGGTTGTCGGTTTATGCTTCCACCATCTTGGCAGAGGCACTCTTTGAGCCGGGAAAGCTCAGTGATGGCTGAAGGAATAACGAGTTCGGCTGCTGGCTCGAACTCGAAGGGTTAGCTCGATGCACAAGCATTCGCAATCGGCATTGCAGCGGGTAAGTGTGGAACTGAGGAGTTGGTGTTGGGGATGGAGGAGCTATTGTAGTATTTAAAACAAGAGGATTGATAAAAACACTTTCAAGATATTTTCAGGTGCACACTCTCTTTATATACTTTGCTTCATGAACTATGGTCCTATATATAGGACCTAGTGGTAACTATCCATATCACCATGTCACCCATGATTGAGATAATTTGAAATCACCCTATAACTATTAGATCATGATTATTACTTGGATAACTATGAATCAAATCTCAACACTCCCCCTTGATTCATAGTTGCATACACCAATTTACGACATAAAATAAACATACTTTTGAATTGAAAGCAATTTGATGAGGATATATGTAACTTGTTCATCTGTTCCACAAAACTTTATTGCTATGACTCCACTTGCTACAAGATCTCGGATGAAATAATAGCGTATCTCTATATACTTCGTTCTTCCATGAAATGTTGGATTATTCATCATTGCAATTGTAGCTTTATTGTCATAAAATATTTCTGTTGCTTCTTTTTGTTCTTAATAAAGATCTTCAAGAAGTCTTTTTAAGTCATATTGCATGACAAGCTATTAATGTTACGGCTACATATTCTGCTTCCTATGTCGATAACGCAGTTGTTGCTTGCTTTTTAGAACTCCAAGATATAGCTCTCGATCCGAGGCTAAAAATATTACCCGAAGTACTCTTTCAATCATTTAAAGCTCCTGCATAATCACTATTAGTGAAATCAAATAATTTACAATTAAAATTATGAGAATACCAAATACCATAATTTGTAGTTTCAGCAATATAACATATAATTCTTTTAATAGCTCCGAGATGATGTTTGCTTGAGCTATGTATAAATCTAGATACTACACCAATAGAGAATGCAATATATAGTCGAGTATGAGTTAGATAAATCAAACCTCCAACCAAACTTCTATAGTGTATTACGTTTATCAGACTTGTACCATCTTTAAGTTTCAATTTCTCATTTACATTCATGGGTGTTACTGCAACTTTACAATTAATCATGTTAGATTTTTTTAGTAGATCCATTGCATACTTTTTTTGTGAAATAAAAATTTCATCTGATCCTTGCTTCACTTCCAACCCAAGACAATAGTGCAGTAGACCTAGATTTGACATTTCAAAACTATTCATCATGCATTTTTTAAATTCTGCTACAGAAGAGTTATATGAACCCATATATATAATATCGTCAATATAGAAGCAAACAATTAGAATATTATGTTCACCTTCATTTTTTAATAAAGAGTAGGTTCACTGCTCCTTTTAAATCTATTTTGAATAAAATAATAATAAATATTATGTTCAATAAAGAGTAACATGCTCTCGGAACTTGTTTAAACCCATAAAAGGCTTTTCTTAGCTTATACATATTTTCTTCATTATTTTAACCAAAAAACCTTAAGTAACAAAAACCTATTCGTGTAAATCTTTATTTAAAAACGCAGATTTCATATCAAATTGATAAACATGCCAACTCAAGTGAGCTGACGAAAAAAGTTCTCACGATTTCAAATCAAACCGGAGAAAAAGTATCAGAGCCTTATGCTTTTGGATACTTCCATTTGCATTAAACTTTGTTTTGAACATCCATTTTAACCTAATAACTTTATTTTCTTTCGGTAGATCCATTAGCTCCCAAGTTTTATAGGATCTAAAATAAACAAACCATAAATTTCTGTTAGTGATCTGAAATTTTTCGGAGGGGTTTTATCCGAGGAATCAGAATTTGAACAGGTTGACAATGAACTTATTAGAATCTGCGGAGTGTCTAGTTTTAGAGGAATCTGCATATCCATTCTTTATTAAGTCCCAAAGATCTTGAAACTTGAATAGTGTCTTCATCTTGATACTCCAAAATTTATAGTATTTGCCCGAGAAGATTGACAAGAACACTTACAAGATATTTTCAAGTGCACACACTCTTTATATACCTTATTTCATGAACTATGGTCCTATTTATAGGACCTAGTGGTAACTATTCATATCACTATGTCACCTATGATTGAGGTAGTTATTGAAACTACCCTATAACTACTAGATCATGATAATTATCTAGATAACTATAAATCAAATCTCACAGTTGGAACGATTTTCCGCTTCAGCTTCATGCCATGGGTTACATCCTCTTTCCCGTTTCGGCTTCTGTGGTCTCCGACGTACGACGTTACGGCCGCTGCTACCGCCGACTGGAAGTTGGGATCCGACGTGATAGCCTTCGCGATCGTGTCCGCCAGTGGATGCTGGTTTAGAGCAGGAGCTGTAGTCGCGTCAATGGCCTTCTGTAGGATCGACTGACAGAACGAGTCCTGAGATGGCCTATCGTGATATGCACGAAACTCATGGCTCAAGTACCCGTTGCTCCATGATGCTGGTACGGTGGAGGACTCCGAGGATGGGAAGTTGAACCTCGTGGAGGAGTACCACGGGAATCTGCCGAGCTGACTGAGTTGGGATGTGGATGACGGTGGTGCAGTGAGATCCAGCGTGATGGTGGAATAGGAAGAAGCTGGCGAGGGTGAAGGAATTGGGAGATAGGAAGATTGTTGTCTCGCACTCAAAGTGCTCCCCAGCAGGCCAAAGTTCAGGCCACTCAGGCTCGTGATTGCGGCGGAGGAGGACGACAGTGATCCAATGGCTTCCTCCATGCCCTGTTCGGAGGCCGATGAGCCCGACAGGTGCATGCTTGCGGCGGCGGCGGCGGCGGCGGCGGTGGCTGACATCGGAAGAGGATGGTTATGGGTGCCCTGGTAGGTGGTGATCAAGATCGACATGTCCTCTGCACATCTTTGCACCTGAAACATGATACGAACATAAAGATGGAGAATGACGTCGACAAATTAACGGTGAAGGAAGAAATCGTCACCTGCTTCCTCACTGGGCATCCCATTGCAACTGTGCATCGGTAGTATGCTCGTGGACAGGGATTCCCTTTCGCAATTTTCTGCCCATACTTCCGCCACTGGCATCCATCAATCATCTGCAATAAACCCAACTTGTTGATATCAACATCACGATCACGTAGGAACTCCAATCGTTGATTTGACATTAATCTTGTAGAGAATGCACACCGTTGGGGCATCGCATCTTGCTCTGACAGTCACACGAGCTTTCTTCACCGGGAGCTGCTGCGGGACCTCATCATCACCAGTTCCGAGACTCATCAGTATCTCGGTCGGTGGCCGTGGCTCCCCTGGCTCTTCTTCCTTGGCTTCTTCGGAGCTACTGTTCGAGCAGAGGTTTGACTCGTGCTCATTGGGACTCCTCTTTCTGGTTCCTTCAAATCTGCAGCCCAGTCCGAGAGTGAGACCTTTTCCATCTTCTTCTCTTTCTTTCTTTGTGCTGATCACGTCTTCCTTCTTTTGCCCAGTTGAACTGGTTCCAAGGCTCAGTGAGACGAGTTCATCAGGTTCTTCCACGTCGCTGGGATTGGTGGTCTCGAGAGGCCTTTTAGATTGCTCTTGCTGAACTATATCGAAGTACTGCTTTTGGAGATGCTGGTATTCTTTGATAATGTGAGCTAATATCGTCTTCAATCTATCATTCTCTTCCCTCACTTCATCCATTTCCGTTTTAGTATTTTTTAGTTGCTCCTCCTATGAATACCAAATAAAAATTACAACCTTAATGAAAGAGGTTTCATTGTGATTCTGCAGAATATATCCAAGTCTGGAAAAGCTATTTATTAACCAAAAAATAATTTCATTCATGCATATTAGTTGCACCCTCTAAGTGGATCTAAGGAGATGTCGATGAAAGTTATATATTTAGTTAAACTTAGATTATTTAATTTTTTTATTTATAATTTTTATTAAAAAAAATTGTCTCACTAACATTAATCATTTCATCTCTTTTGAATATTACGTCCGAAGGTCTCGTATGTATATATTTATATCGTTACGGAATTGAAGAAAACAAACAAATCAATAAAGAAAAAGAAAAAGAACCAAAGAAAACATAATTAGGTTTACACCATCAAACCATTATTAGAAGCAGCTGTGATCTTTATACTGGAAGCTGAAGACTGATAACATGACTATCTAAGTAGATACAGATTTGCATACTACTGCCAACTTGAGATTCTAAAAGGCCTTTGGAATCCCAATCATTTAAGTTCTCTTTAACAAGATCAAAAGCTAAATCAGGTTGCGAGGCTGCTGAAGAACATCAAGAAATCAGGTAGGTAGTTTATCTTTTTCCTAGATCTTGGAGCAAGGAATGGACACTCATAATCTTTAACAAAGCAAACAAAGAGAGCTGGTCTTCTCTTCTCGAATTATAACATGAAATCGCAGAGATAAGAGAGGACAGAATAGTTCTGTAATCACTGAAAACTGAAAGATCCATGCCTATGGTTTGGAGAAGATGACTTGGTGAAGAGTGTTTAGGATCGCAGAGAATTCAACGAATGAACAGTTCGATTTCACTGTCCGGAGATGCACTAATTTGTCAGGAATTTGTAATCATATGTGGGCTAAAGGGACTTGACATGGCTAATCTTCCACGAATCATGCATGAAGAGGAAATAGCTTCCTGTGCTTTGTTCATCCCTAGTGAAATCGATGAAACAAGAAGAAAGGTTTTGAGAGCGGAAGAAGAAGCCAAACCTTTCCAACTTCTACGCTCCGTTCATCGGCGGCACATACCTCCTCTTTAACAGCAGCTCCTTTGAACGCCAGCATGGCCGAGCAATCTCCTCCGCCTCTATCTCGCACTCCTTTTCTCTCCTTATAAAGAGAAGCTTCCTGTCGTTGACTGGAACCGAGAGCTTCTCTAACAGGCCATACGTCTCACGATGTCAACAGCTCCAAAGATCACAGAGACAAACAAAACGAGGGAAGAAGAAGAAGAAGAAATAGAAGGGGTTTCAACGTTCGCGACATGCATGCGCATGCATGTCGTAAGCTTTTAGCTCATCAGAGAACTCTCCTCAAAGCCGCAGTCCGCAGACCCGTTTGAAGTTTCTCCGAGTAGGTGAAGCTTCTTCACACCCTCCTCCGTCGGTCAACTGTCGGCGCCGTCGTCCACCAATCATTCACGGAAGTTTGCTCATGGCGGATGGGACATATACAATAAACCATTCTCTCTCTCTCTCTCTCTACAATTCTTGACTTGTCCTCTGCAAGCAAACCTATAATAAGAGTATGAAAGAGGATTTATCTCCACAAAAAAAACACAGAAAAAGAGCCCAGAAATGTCCTCTCATCCCAACCTTTCCATGGACGGTCTAATTACATTGCGCCAAATCAAAATTTGGGTTTGATGAGCTCCACAAATGATCAGACCACTAAAATAATAGCAAGAGGAAGACTTCACTTCCAGTGATGAGACAGCCGAAGACTGGGAAGGTGCATGGATCGGTCAACTAATGAGGTGGATCTGCATCAATTAGCTGTACCAAAAGACTTGAGATTCCAACTACTGTTCCCAGTTAGCCTACCTATCAATGTTCGAGTTGGAACTGTTAGAACATTTTAATCAGTCTAAATCCTTTCTTAACTCATCCAAACATGTGTTCCAATAGTTCTTGGAATCACATGCTCACTTGCTTTCTGGTCTGCATCACAGCTTAGAGTTGACTGATCTATTCATTGTATCACTATGACATATGAAATCATGGATGTCATCAAGAGTGTTCATTGAATTCAGACATATATATACACCCAAGAAGTCTACTGTATGTCATTGGTTGATGCCATCATCCATTTCAGGTCAACAAAACACAACCACTCTATTATTTGATTGTGACACTTCAAAATGCCTCATTTTTATAAGCAAAATCATGGCTTATAATTAATTTCCTGGTTGCAAGAAGAATTATCAAATGGCAATGAGGCCAAAATCTAGTTGTCAATGCTTGGTCTAATAATGAGATAAAGATATTGACTGCAACTGAGATTGACAATACCTACCCACTTGACAGCTCTTAGCAAGCTTGTTTAGGATTAAAGCATTCAAATATGTCCTTCTTAATTGAATAATGAGTGTTGCAAGAATAATGAGATTGATAAATATTTTATGATTCCTGAGACAAAAAAAACTTATAATAATCTCTTTATGATGTCAAGAGAGACTGCTCTCTATAGTTTATAAAATGGATAAAAAAAATAATTTTGTTACTATTTATGTGAGAGGATATATAATTTGTACATAATTTAATGATTTTATAATTAATATGATTTATTTTTCTCGGAGGATATAAATGAGAGTTACGTTAAATCTTGCAAATATTACATTAATATTTTAATATATTTATTTGATTATTAATCTCCGAACATTCTTTTTTCTTTTTGTGTGTAAAATCATTTAAATCCGACTTAATCATTTAATCGTCGTCCGGCAGAATGTCCAGAAGGAGAATGCGAACTCCGCCTTCGGATGCTTCATCTACTTCTTGAATCGTGGCTGGCCGTCCAAACCCTAAACCGACTCCTGTGACTCCGGCGATGTCTCACACAGTTCCACCTTCTGGCGTCAGTCCATGGTCACCCAAAATCGGAGAAGACCCCTCCTAAATGGTCCTTAGCGGTCTCGAGGTGCCCAATCTGTTCTTATAGCAGTTGCTGGGTCCATGAAGTCTGACACCCCAGCCTCCTCTTTGAGAATTGTACTCTCGCTGATAGAATGCTGCGATTCGAAGTGCCTGCATCAGATTATGGATCACACAGATCCATAATCGGGATCGCTCATTGGCTCAGTCCATCAGAGGTGTGTCTTTCCCACTCGCCTATCCTGGAGCTTGCTGCAATAAAGTACTCAGGTGGGTTACAATTGGAGCCTTGAGCAATCTCTGCATTTGGACCCTTCTTAGAGTCCACATCTTTGTCCTTTGTTCAGAGAGATGCAGCCTATAAGAATGTCCTTGCCGCATTAAATTATACAATTACTCGTGTCATCGATGTTCTCAACTCTATGGCTGCACATGGCGAAGATAGAAATCTTATTGAGGAATTCAAGCATGTTGAATTTGTCCCAATGTGGAATTTGCTGAAGCACAAGCTGGAGCAGGTGGATTCTGCCAACTTATTGAGGTCATCAGATCATGTTCTCTTTGTAATTCACATTTTAGTTTTTGAGGCATCAGAACAGTTGGAGGCTTCGCTACTTTGTTTTAAGGACCCTCTGTTCCTCGTGGCATCAGTTTCAAAGTCAGGAGTATTTCTATTTGATTTCTTCCATGTCAGTTTTGATGGTAGCTTTAGCAGGAAATGGGGAGCTCAAGGACACATCTCAGTCGTTTTGCTTCTTAGCAACAACTGCAACAATGACGACGATGAGAATTTGTAATACCCCAACTACCTTTTCCTTTTTGCCAGAATTAAATTCCAATTCCAAATGTAGCTTTATGTTGAGCAACATGCGGAAACAAGTCATGCTTGATATGATCTTTGGCCTTGTTGCTAGATGATCTACTTTCTTTTAGGTCACTAGTTAGATGAATTCTATAGTCACTTGCATTTTTCTCGATCATGGCATTCTGTATTTTTCTCTTTAAACTTCGTACTAGATTTGATATTGAATCTTGCTTTTTAACTTTTAGCATCTTTGGCTTGAGTTGTTGCTTATAGTTTCAGGTAGTTTTGAATCTTTATGTCAATTTTGGTTTTAGTATGAAAGTGTCAGTTAACTTAGATGGCAAAGATCTTGACAGAATATTGCAAGGTCCTATGCCCGAATCCTGCTTTTGTCACTTACCCTTTATCAAAAAGAAAAAAAAAAGAACTTTTGGTTTAGTAGTACACACTACACATAACTAGAAATTACTTTGTGCTGCATAACGGAGTGTAAGTGTGGAACCAATAGAGTTTTGTAATTGGAAAAGAGATCATATATGCTGATTCACTATTTTGTACTATTTATAACCAGAGATTTTTATTTAATCAGATTTTTTTGTGTACGATGCTTTGGTAAAGTCTGACCTGATCCCATGAAAATTTGATATTGATTAAACCCATTGTTGATAAGTAAATGTGGAGGCTGATTATGGTCACTTAACAGTAGAGACCATTATAAGGTGTTCTAGAAATTAAATTTGACTTGTTCCTTGACTACTCTATAAAATTACATAAAATTTATTTTCAGGTACTTTGCTGGATAAAGGCAGATGTATAATAGTATGGTTGCTCCTTTGCAAGGAGGTCACAATGTATTTTGGCATATTACTAAGTCAAGATGTATATTCTGCTATACATTCATCCCTCACTGCACACAGTTGCTTGATGACATCATTCGTTTTCATCCGTTCTCTTGGTAGATCCCTTGAACATGAAATCGCAAGTCCAATTATGGAAACTAGATACTTCTGAAATTGTGTTGCATTGGTTGAGCAATTGGAAGGCTCAGTGTCTTCTCCATTTTCTCTTCGGAAATGCAAATGTGGGTCTATGATTTCCATTACACCTTCAGGAAAAGCCATCTCAACATATTTATGAAGCCCATATCCCTCGTTAAATATCTCATCAGTTGGTATCCTTCCTGTAAACATCTCCAGTAGAAGAATTCCAAAGCTATATATATCTCCTTCAACGGAAACTTGGCTACCAATTCCATACTCTGTACATGTATGAGCAGAGAATACTAGGGTCATACATGGTCATATTGATATATATGGAAGACAATATGCCATCTTACCAATGAATAAAAATGCATCTATTATAGGTTTACCAAAATGACACTCAATTAAGTTTTCCTTTCTTTTACTGATTCATCTTATTAAGCTCTTACAATTGGAAGCTATTTGGTGCAGGATGAGGCTTAAAGCTGCAGAGTTAGATATGTAGCTGATGAAAATTTATTAAGCACAAGAAAAGAATAAAAAGATGGTATAAGGAAAATCAACTTAGCGGATGTGGTTTCTTCTGATATTCATCATTATTAACGACAATTCAAAAGGTGCAAACATAAACTCATCTTACCAAGATTTTTAGTGGTAAAATAGTCTTCTTTGTCGAGAACATTTTAGAAAATTTTCACTTTGAAAAGTGATTAATTTCAAAAGTTCCTCTCAGATATAAGAGTACACTAAATATCTTTCTAAATCAACAAATCAGCAAATTATCATAAATAAGTTTTCGGATGTATGAAGTAAACTTTCCTGCCTTAGTTTTTTCCATATAGCCTTGACAAAGCATTTGTAAATACATTTTTGGTTTCATGGAGAAGCACAACTTAGTTCCAAACAATGATGAGACATTCTTATGTAAATTCCTAAGATGGCAACATAAAGTATTCAGCTTTATATTATCTTTTCTAACTTAAATCGATCATTTTGGCTACTCGCTAGAGAACTGAACTATCTAGTTAATAAATGCATTGCAGAAGTGTTCTGCCAGCTTTATCTTCTAGACTACTGCAAATATGAAAAGGGAAAAAAGTTCAGTGTCATTGCAACTACAACCATGTCAACCTCATGGATCATCTTGTTACTATATTCATGTTAATGCAATCATTTGCTTGTGAGTTTGGAAATGAATACTAAAAGGAATACATACCTGGAGCAACATACCCAACTGTCCCTATAATTCTGCTTGAGCTATTTGGCTTTCTTGATGATGCAGATTGTGATCTCGAAAGAAAGCAGGATAACCCAAAGTCCCCCACATGAGCACACATGTCATTGTCAAGAAGAACATTGCTCGGCTTTAGATCACAGTGGACAATTGGATTCGTGCCGCCATGATGGAGATAATCTAGAGCTGAAGCAATATCGATGCAAATGTTCAGCCTCTGAATAAAATTCAAGCTTCCTTCTGCTCTGCGTCCTCTGCCCTCACTGTGCAACCACTCATCCAAACTCCCATTGGGCATGAATTCAAAAACTAGTGCCTTGAAATCATTACCATTGAAATCCATACTGGAGCATGCAGTTATGATCTTTACAAGATTGCGATGTCGGATGTTTCTCAAGACTTCACATTCAGCCATGAAGCTCCTTGAAGCTCCCTTTTGTTGGAGGTTGAGTACCTTCACAGCAACAACCTTCTCTTCTTCATCCAGAGTTCCCTTGTACACAGAACCAAAGCTTCCAACACCCATTAAATTAGCTTGTGAGAACCCATCAGTTGCTTTAAACAGCTCAGAGTAAGAATATTGTGGATACTTTTTTAAGAAGGAGGCATCAGATGAGGATTTTCTGCTTGATATTTGTTGATAGCGGCGGGCAATAAGAAAGCAAATCAGCGCAAGTAGACATAAAGTTCCGCTGGCAACTGAGATAATAATTGTACGTCGTAGTGTTCTATTTCTCCTGCTTGGGGCCTTGATTGGGCATGCTTGCAAATGCAATCCTGGGTTACCCCCACAAAGCTTATTGTTTCCTTCAAGTGAAACAGCAGTCATATTACTGAAAATTCCTCCTGCAGGTACTTCACCCTCAAAGTTGTTGAAAGAAAGATTCAGAAGCAGCAAATATGATAGTGTCTCCAAAAACTTGGGAATGTTCCCTGACAAGTTGTTACGTGAAAAATCTAACTCTTGTACACCTTTTAAGCTGCTTAGAGACGGAGGAACAGTTCCTTCAAAGTCGTTACCTCCCATATATACGTACATGAGGAGCTGACACTCTCCAAGAGTACTTGGAATACTACCAGATAATTTGTTTTCAGAGACATCAAGAAGTTGAAGATTCTTGAAGCTGCCTACTTCGGCTGGCAGGGAACCAAACAGGGTGTTGCTGGACACAGCAAAATATCTGGAGATGGAGGAGAGGCTGACAACTTCTTTGGGTATGGTACCAGTGAGCCTATTAAAAGAAAGATCCAATAGTTCCAGATTTTTCAAGTTCCCAAAGCTTTCAGGAATTGTCCCGTCCAGCTGACATCCATCTAGAGTTAATCTATTTAAGAGGGTAAGATTGCCCAAGGAGAATGGAATTTGCCCAGAAAGCTTATTTTGATGCAGACTCAGGACATGCAATCTCTGAAGCTTACCAATAATGGCTGGAATAGGGCCTGTGAGTTGGTTCTCTTCTAAGTAAAGAGAAGTTAAGCCAACAAGGTTCCCAATCCCATCAGGAATGTTTCCAGATATTTGATTTCTGTTCATTGAGAGTTTCTGGAGAGTTGTAGAAAGGTTGGAAACAGAGATAGGAAATCTGCCTTGGAGCCTATTCCCATACAAGTCTAATATCTCTAATTTGGTGCAGTTGGTCAGAGATCTGAGGAAACTCCACCCATTAGCTTCTCCATCTTCAACATGATTTGCAGCCAGGAGTAGCTCAACTAGGTCCTGTAGTGCTCCCAAGTTGGAAGGTACAGGTCCTGTGAATCTATTCCCTGCTAGTTGAATTCTCACTAAGCTAGAGGCATTGGACAGTGATACTGGTAGGGGTCCTTCAAATTGGTTTTCATACATGAAAAGGTACCGGAGCTTAGGGAAAGCATGGCCAATGTCTCGGGGAAGGGTTCCAGAGAGCTGGTTAATGGCCACATGGAAGTGCCAGATGGATGATAGATTATAGATGGAGGGAGGAATCACACCTGAGAGCTGATTGATACAGACTTGAAAGGATCCTAACCCTATAAGTTGACCAAGTGTTTCAGGAATGCTGCCCTCCAGATTATTATCAGCTAGATCAAATATCGATAGAGTTGTTAAGTTCCCCAGTGAGGGTGGGATGGTACCAGTGAGATTGTTAGTGCCCAGGATCAGCCTAACCAGCTTTGGAAGGGTGCTTAGTTCTATGGGAACAGTTCCGTGGAACTTATTAGCTCTCAAGCTTATTATCTGTAGCTCTGTGCAATTGCTAAGACCAGCTGGAATTTGGCCTTCAAGCTGGTTGGCACCTAAGCAGATGCATCGGAGCTTAGAGCATCTGGTGATGCTGTCAGGGATGTTACCTTCAAGAGAATTGTAGCTGAGGTTGAGGAACTGCAGTCGCGATAAGCGACCAAGATCTTGTGGTAGGGATCCATATAGCTTGTTATAAGCAAGGTGGAGCCTCCTGAGGAAGGTGAGGTTTGTGATGGAGGGGGATATAGTACCTGTCAGGTTCAGAGAGTCGAGATCTAGTGCTGCGACCCTGTCAGGGTGCAGCCGGCCACCACAAGAGATACCAGGCCACTTGCAGAAATTGCTGGTGCCATTCCACGAGGATAGGACTCCGGAAGGGTCAATGGCAATGGAAGCCTTAAAAGAGAGGAGAGCGAGGAGGTCGGTCTCATTCGATGTGGAAGCCGATGAACCCATGCATGGAAGGAAGAGGATACCATGCAGGAGAAGAAACAACGCAAGCTTTGGAGAAAAGACTACTGGAATCTCCATACTGAGAAAGGATGGGATGCTGTTTCTTCTGTCTGCTGCTCCAAACTAATAGGCAGCAGCGGGAGGGAGGTAACTGGCACAATACGTTGCATGGTGTGAAAAGGCTTGGAGCTGGCGGCAACGTCTTCTAGGTCCAGGTGAGGATGACGCCTTGCATTGTTCTTAATAGTATTGGGATAGTCTGTTTCAATCCATTATTCCACTATATTAAATCTTGATATTAATGAAACATGCATGGATATTAAATATTCTTTTCTGATCATTCTCTTCAGAGAAAAGATTGGCGCTGTTGTTGTGTGCTCTCCAAGGAAGGTTCTTAGTTATTTCATTGGATAATGGTATACCAATTTCAAACCTTGGTGATCCACATTCATGTAGTCTGCCTTCCTTGAACTTAGAAAAAGTTGAGTCAAAGCCATGAGGAAAGTAATCTCCACTAAACTAAGTGTAGTCAATGCCATGAAAGCGATTCCATGTCTCAAAAGTCAAGGCCTGACTCTAAGATAATCCTTTAAGTTGACTTGAGATCAGATAGCCATTGTTTCTTCTCATGTTCTCTCATTTGTGGAACGATAAAGTTTGGAGCTACCTGTTGAGGACTGCCTACGTGGTTGGTCTGAAATGGATAGGTTGCTCGATTTGTCAAAGCATTGCACTAGTAGTGAGATTGGAAGTCCACTTCGCTGTCAGACCAAATAAGTTTGTTTTTTTGGTGTTTCTGCCCAATACTCATTCAAGCTGGAACATTTGAAATCTGATAGGACAGGATTCTTTTTCTATGACCAACACTTGTTTGAACTAGTGGATTTGATATGGTAATCCCTTGACCATATATAAATGACATAACTATGATATTTCCTGTATTAAGATTGATAATTTGGTCATGAGTTTTATCTCTAACTTCATCTGAGATTTTCATAATCATTTGATTCTGTTGGTTCCTGTGAAGGGGTAATCTCGCATTGGCTCATTTGTTTAGATAGAGCTTTTGGTGATTCTATTTGGCTTAACTTGTTGTTATTATTATTATTATTATTATTATTGTTACTACTATTACTATTACTATTACTATTACTATTTATTTATTATTTATTTATTATTTATTTTTTTATTTTATAGAATTTGATACGGGTATTGGTCAACTTTGAGATTGTCGATATAATTTTTTTGGAGATTTCCTCTGGCATCACATCTTCTGCTATTATGTTGGAACTCGTTACTTGTTACTTGGAAGAAGGAAAATTTGTATTGGTCAACTTTAAGATAATCGATATATTCTTTTTTGGAGATTTCTTCTGGTACCACATCTGCTATTATGTTGGAACTCATTACTTGTTACTTGAAAAAAAGAAAAGAAAACCTGAGTAGAATTGGGTTAGACTATATGCATATGGAAGAAAAAAATAGCATCTTATTAATCGAATTGATGTGTTTGATCAAATAAATGTAGAAATCATCATCCGATTTTTTTTTTACTAATCATCTCTATGTATGAGATTTGCTCGTAATTTGCATATAATAATAGAAAGCATTGTCGGAATAGTATTGTGAATATATTTTGCGAGAGTATTACTTGTTATGTACTTTCTGCGGAGTGCAATTCACAATGTGTGTGTTCTTTGCTTGTTATTTGCATATAATGATAGAAAGCATTACCCGAATAGTATTGTGAATATATTTTGCGAGAATATTACTTCTTGTGTACAGTCTGCAGCGTGCAATTCACAACGTGTGTTCTGAGAATTCCATAATAATAATAATCACGGACCGATGACTGCTAGCCTTTATATATTTCATGCAATCAAATACATATATGATAGTTATGAATCTCTCAACTCCACTCCTTGCAGGCGTGTTCGTCTCCTCTCGACTCTCCCTTGAGCACATCCATAGATTTGTATTCTTCCAGTCGTCCTTCCCCCACCTCGTCCTCCTCAACATGGCCGGTTGGGAACACATTTGAGAGCACCGGAGAAGCGTGTGAGTCGTGTCACGAACGTCCCCGGCTTGGCCTTGATGAGATCCTTGTAGGATACATTCCCAAGTTTCCCAGCTCCTGACGGCACGAAGAACGCTCCATTCTTCAGCAGGTCACCCTCCGACCTCCATTGCCAGCTCTTCCATACTTCCTCCGGTGAGTACTCCCTCTTCGTCACCTGCAACACTCACATCGTGTGTTCCATCTTTCAGCAGTCGAGCATGGACGAGGAAACCAGTGCAGGTCACTAGTTTTACCTCCTTGGCGAACAGGGTCGGTGGCGCGATGAATCGGTTGCCTTGGCTGAGGATGGTAGGATGCTGGCTGCCGCCGATGGCGTACATCATCCAATGGGTGTAGTCGTTGTTAACGACGTGGACGAAACCCCACCGGCATCTGCGGAGAAGAAGGTACGTGAATGAATCAAGAGGAGGAGAGAAATGATGGAGCAGCGGGCGGCGGATGTGTGGTCTGGATCTGTAACCTTGGCATTCTCTGGACGAGGCCTTTCCCGAAGTGGTTGAAGGCGACTGTGATCTGCATCACCGCGTCTCCCGAGAACGCGTCGCTGGCACCGAAGAGCATCACCTGGACAGCACGGTGCGGTCTTTGTGAGAAATGGAGGATGCGGGTGTTGGGTGGGTGAGATTTGACGTACGTCGTTGTGCTGGGTGAAGTGGCCGTTGGAGATGGTGATGGCGGTGGAGCCTTGGATGGCATCGATGAGGCCGTCCATGCAGTTGGACATGGAGACGTGGTCGATCCAGACGTTGCTGGCGCCGAAGATGGAGATGCCGTCGCCGTCGCTCCGGGTGCGCAGGCCGTAGTGGTGCTCGGAGTCCCTGATCATGCCGCCGTTGCCGGCCTTGATGTCGTGGATGCGGAGGTTGTGGATGATGATGTTGTCGACGAACTGGATGGTGATGCCGGCGCCGTTCATGATCTGGACGTCCACGCCGCGGCCGTCGATGGTCTTGTTGCTGTTGACGATGAGCTCCTCGGTGAGGCGGATGACCATGTCGCGGGCGAAGACGATCCAAAGCGGCCTGTCTTGGATCACGCCGTAGCGGAGGGTGCCTTTCCGGGGGTTGACGAGGTCCAAGTCGGACGGGTCAGTGACGACGTAGAAGTCCCCGTTCTTTCCCCCGGTGACATGGCGGCCGAAGCCCTTGGCGCAGGTGGCCAGCCGCTTCCGGTGGTGAGCCCAGTTCTTCTGGCACCGCCAGCACCGGTCGATCGGGTTGGTCGCCATACACGGGCCGTCGTATCGTCTCTTGCCGCGAAGCCCCCTCCTCGTGTTGTTCTTCTCCAGATCCCTGCAGCCATGTCATCCGGTACAGGAGTACGACAGCAAATTCTCCTTGAAGAAGAAGAAGAAGAAGAAGAAGAAGAGCCAAGAGGCGGAGGAGGACGCACCTGAGCACCGCATCGTTGAAATGCTTGGTGACGGACTCGGGATTCGGGTTGTAGGCATTTTGAACGTTGGCACGAGCCATCGCCTCCTTCTTCTGCCAGTACTCGTCGAATTCGGCGATGTGGGCGTTACAGAAGGCAGCGGCCGCCATGAACAGGAGGGAGAAGAAGAAGAATCTGGGGCTGGACTCCATTGTGAACTCTTCTTCTTCTTCCCTCCTTGAAATATATATCCTACAAATCTATATATGTAAATATAAATATATATATATATTTGTATATATTCTTCTCAGTTGGTGGAGTAGCAGAATAAAGGAGGGGAGCGGAGTGACGGTGATCAGAAAGCCACGGCCATCGTCCTCTCGGCCTGTGGTGATGAGGGTTTGAGGAGTTGAATGGGATGGTTATATACGGCGGAGGAGAGAGGAGAGAGGAGAGAGGAGAGAATGAAGGGGAGCCACAGCCTTAACGTGGATGTCGTCTCCCGAGAGAGGAGGAGGAGCATGGACTTGTTTGGGTCAGTTTCGTGGGAGATGAGGAGGAGGAGGAGGAGGAGGAGGAGAGAGAGAGAGAGAGGGTAAATGATCGATGCTTCCTTAATGTACGGAATGGGATCGGAGTTTTCGAATCCCATACTGACTTGCTTGTTTTCGATGCAATAATAACAATTCATGTAGTAGTAACGAAACATTATATGATATAAACTCGAAAACATGGATTATAGTGGGGAATATTGGGATCATAAAAAGCTTAAATATTTTAAGTACTTCATAAATATAAAAAATTATCACTTTAATATACTTTATGAAATATATTTCTTTTCTATTAGTCATTCAATCCAACTAAATAATATATATATATATATATAATTTTTACTTATATATGTATTTCAATCCTTATATTTTTAAAATTTATATTGAGATTAAATATTCCTTAACGATTAAATATTTCACTTTCCTGTAATTTTTAAGAGTCTAAAAATTAAAATACTAAGATAGTTAATTATATATTATATATATGAAAGAGTACGTTTAGTCGTATAATATATAATGTTTAGCCATATATTTTTATTCTGAAACATTAAATCAAAGAGAGGGACATAATTAATATAAATGACCCATCATTCGTGTATGTTTTTATCGTTATAATTCCTGATTTCTTTGAGCTTCGTGAGTCGCATCTCGTCGTGCCATTTGGATCTCTGATCGCAAACTTCACTCGATCTGGGCGCGCCGTTACTTGCTCGATCGATCGTGAGGGTTTTGCCGTGGAGATCGGGGCTTCTCGTTGGTTCTTTCCCTGGATCTTGGGATGGTGGTGTTCGTTTTGGATGGGTCGTTTGTCGGGATTTGATGACATGCGATCGCGGCCGGTCGTCTCCGTCTCGGATCTGAGGGAGGTCGATTTTGATTCTGGATTTCTTGGGCCGAGGAGGAGGATTCTCTTCTGACCGAAGGGTCTGGGAAGACCACCATGTTTTGGAGGGAAAGGGAGCGGGACGGTGATCAGAACGGCGGTCCTCCTTGTGGCCAGGTCCGCGTTCTCGTTGTCGGCGACGCAGGTATCTGATTGCTGCTCGTCCTATATAGTTACTGATCATCGCATCGTTAGTTGCTTTTCTTGTTGCTTCGTGAATGTCTTTTTTGCAAATTGTTTGGGAAGGCACTAACTGTTATTGCAAATTTTCTTCAATTCCCATCTACAAATGCACGATTATACAGGTATCTTTGAGCATTAGTGTTCAACTCGTTCTTGAATGTATGGTTTCAAGATGGAGGACTACCCTCCCTTTTGCGAGTGTATATTGTAGCTCATGTTGCCTTACCTGTCTGCAGCAAAATTTTGTTATTAGAACTTGTGATCTATGAAAAGTATTCTGGACCTAGTACTGTAGGCTGGTATTTGCAACATTGATTATTCAAAGTTGATACCTAGATATTAATTGTTAACTATGTTGTTCTTGCTTCATCAAGCTTAGTCGATGAGGACCCTCTCTTGCTAAGAGGGATCTATGGGAACTGTTATGTGACTACACTTTTAGATCGCAATATACTTCCAAATCCTTGATAAACATTCAAATTTCTTATTAATGAATACTTTTGATAGAATAAGGTGAATATGTAGGATTTAGTAAATTGAAGTGTTCTTTTGGGCATTATTTCATACACTCAATGATTTTGCAAAAGCCCATCGTTTCATATTTGCTATCTGGTCATTGGCTTTTCTCTTTTGTTGCCCAAGATTTTCTTAGTTTGTAATAATTTATCTATTTGTGATTTTTGAGTTGATCTTTTTGTGTGTTTCCATTTATGAAATTTTGATTTCCATGACCGTTACTCCTTCTAAATGTACTGGCACATTGTTTGTGGACAAATGCACATATCTGAATGTGCATTTTTATATACAGATATTAGTTGGTAGTTTATCCACTATATCTTGATCTCTGAGCATGTTCCAGGTGTTGGAAAGACATCCCTAGTACACCTAATCTTGAAGGGTTCTTCTATTGCTCGACCTTCGCAAACAGTTGGCTGTACAGTGGGTGTGAAGGTAAAAGTATTCTCTTTTTTCTTTTGTAATTTTTGTATGTATCTTTGTCATTTTTTTTCTGGGAAGTCTTTTGATTTTAGCCTCACAAGTCAATTAATTTTATCTTACCCAGCATATTTCTTATGGAAGTGCTAGCAGTTCTTCTAATAGCATAAAAGGTGATGCACAAAGAGACTTCTTTGTTGAGCTTTGGGATGTCTCGGGGCATGAACGTTACAAGGATTGTCGATCACTTTTTTATACACAAATTAATGGTAAATATTTGCTTCCGTATTGTGACGATATTCTGTCTTCGCCACTTTTCTAGTGTTAGATCTGCCATGGCCTTGTTTAAGATTACTAATCTTGGTTTACATATGTCATGATTGCTTTGTATTTTAATCATTATTTGCATCTTCAAAAGCAAGAGTGGTGAAAAATGTACTGCTAGTGATCTATTTTCATTGGTTGCTATATAATATTTTGCTGGTTCTGCCTTTTATGTTTTAATTGCATTTTTATGATAATCTGAAATCTCTTAAGAACTTTAAAAACTTTTACTTTCATTATATCATGGGGAGAAAGATGGAGAACTCAGAAACAGGATGCCTAAAGTTCAAATTGCTAATGAAAATCGGTACTTCCTTTGAGTAAATGGTGGACTTTTGCAGTCTATGCTATGGATTATGCCCCAAAGGTTAAGCATGAAAAAAATAAGGGTATTGCCCGTGTTGTTATTTGATTTTTCAGGTTGTAGTTGAGTATCTTAATATTGTATGTCATATAAACTGCAAAATTTCTTAGTATGCAGTTGGTTACTATCTGTCCACATAACTGAACTGGAAATCTATCAGTAATGATTTGTTCAATGTTGAGATTAGTTTAATTGACTACATTGCTAAAGTTGTTTGACATGGATGTGGGCTAAGTAACTGAATGAAAACTGAGTCAGGTTTAGTTATTAAAGTGTACAAAATTTCTGCTTGATCATGTTCGTTAATCTTTGAGTTGAAGGGCTAGAATGTTTCAGAAAGGCACTCTGAGTTTTGGTAGGCACAGATGGATTGGCAAGCTTGATGATGTTATGTTCTTTGGGAATTCAAGTATATAATTTGATCGAAGGCTGCTTTGTAAAATATGCAGAATAGGGAAATAAGAAATCCTTTCATCCATGCTATGCATTAAACTATACAAGCTATTCAGCTGAAAGCTTCATCATCTGAAAACAATTCATTGTCATGATGTCTTCTAGTTCCTGGAATTCTTAAGTTATTGGTCTTTAAATTCCACTAAGGTCCTGTGCGACTTCCATATAAAAAGATACTTTCATCTTTGGTGCCATAGAATTGGAACTAATAGCATACTGTACATTTTCTTTAGCTTCAAATGACAATTCTTTATTCAGGAGAACATGATTCTTGAAATTGAAAGGGGGTTTTGAATCTGTCACCGTCACTGGTTCTGATCTGATCATGATGGACTATCCAACATAATAGAATTTGTCACAATTCTCCTATATGATATATAACAATTACAAGGATAACTGATCAATTCAGGGCATATCTTTTTTTTTTCTTAATTGAGTTGTTCTTACATACTCTATCTACTGTGAATACATTCACTCCCTTTTTAATTGAAACCCTTATATAGGTGTTATATTTGTTCATGATCTCACACAAAGGAGGACCAAGTCCAACTTGCAGAGGTGGGCTTCTGAGATTGCAACAACTGGTACATTCTCAACTCCCCTGGGATCTGGTGGTCCCGGAGGTCTTCCTGTGCCTTATCTTGTTATCGGAAACAAAACTGATATTGCTGCCAAAGAGGGCACGAGGGTAAGCAGTGGAAATCTAGTTGATGTTGCTCGTCAATGGGTTGAGAAACAAGGTCTTCTTCCTTCTAGTGAAGAACTTCCGTCGACAGATAGCTTTCCTAGAAGTTCAGGCCTCTTGGCAGTAAGAACTCAGAACTGCATCTTTGAAGCTTGAATTAATTGAATACTTCTATCAGCACTTTAGGTTTCTATTATGGTGAAGATTTACCTTTATCCTCAGTTGCAATTATTCTTTATCCATATAACACTAGACATTGAAATTTTAATTGATTCATTTGCTTTTCATTTCAATTAAAAAGTTGAATATCAACTCTGAATATGTCACCTGTAGTAGTTAATTGGTATCTGATATGTACCATCTAGATCTTCAGTGAACAACATAAGTATATGATGATGCTTTTAGTTATTCCTCTCCACGCACTTTCCTCCCTCGCACCCCACCAGTCCATTAGCAGTCATTGGCCCATTGAGTACTCCTCCCCTTCTTCCTTTGCCTTATCTTCCTCCTCCTCCTGTCCCCATCTGGGACAACGGTGTGCATCTATCATTGTTGGCTAAACTGGAAATGTATCAAAGTTACTTCTCTGTGCCAAGGTTTCTGAGATAGGTTGCATACTGACTTAAGGTTCAAGATTATTCTGGAATGCATGACTATTTCTAACTCTATTCATCATCTCCAGGCTGCCAAAGAAGCCAGATATGATAAGGAATCTGTGATTAAGTTTTTTCGAGTGGTATGTATCACTCTACAAATTTTGCTCCTTAGACTATGTTTGGATAATTCTATTCTTTCTTATGTCCCTTTATCTGTTTTCTCAGTTGATCAGGAGAAGATATTTCTCTGATGAACTACCAAGTTCTAGTCCATGGTCCATGAGCCCGTTGCCAAATTCCACTCATCGTACAGGCGAGAGTTCAAGTGATGAAGATCAATTTCACAGAAGAGTGAGGTATATTGTTTTTCAACTATCAAAATGTAGGACTGTTGAAATTTTTCGTCTAGTGCTTCATATGCAAAAACTAGTAGTTTCGATTCACTTCTTCCTTGACCACTACTTTTGGGTTAATTGGCAATTCTATCTTTCCGCATCTCCTCTATAAATTTAGTGTCAAAGACTTTCTAACTCTGTTCTTACTACCATTTTGAAAGTTAAAATATTGCTATCCGAAGCTATAAGATACAGATACCTTTTTTTTTGGTGATACTAATTGTTAGGTCTGATCTGTGCATTTCCGCAAGTTGTATGTGATCGGATCAGAACTTAACGTTCATTTACCCAATGCCCAATATGTTACAGGATGATGCTTGTATCTCCAACATTCCTGTTGTAATAGTACACACCTACTGTCTGTATCTCAGTCTATGGATGAGAACCCAAACTGTCTTGATTATATTATCTCTGATTTTTTAAATCATTTTTTATAATTTATTTTCTGTTTTGTGGATTGGTCTTGGTGATCAACACAGTGGAATGTCGTCTGTTTGATTGATTATGGTACTTATGTCAACCGTTTTCTTGCAGTTTAAGCAGTGAAGGTTACAAGTATAATGTGGTTCCACCACTTCCCGCTCAGCTGAACCTGACACCACCTCCTACGCTGTACCCCCAGCTGCCCATGTCAGCTTCTGAGAACTACAGCTTCCACAGATTCTCACCATCTGTGTCGCCTGAAATTGGCAGCACAAAACCAAATAGAGCTGATATCAACGTCTGATTCCAACTTAAAGTTTGCTCTTCATCCTCTACAGGAAAAGAAGGTGCGCGTCTCTTGATGTTGTTTGTAATTGTACAAGTGTGATTAATTCATTTTGTAAAGTTCTCTCACCTCGGTGATGGTCCTCTTAGTCCCGTCGAGACCATAAATTGTTTGTACTCCGTAATGGACTATTTTCACTACCCATCTTTTGCTAACTATTTGTTTATTCATAAGAAAAAGAAATCATATATCGTCTGTCTGTCTGTCTGTCGGTGGCTCTTGTCGCCGTGTATTTGTTACTTGGCGTGTTCTTTATATATAAGTCAGTTTACCTTAAATTGTACAGATAGCCAAAAATGATTTGTGGAGTAACTCCTGCACATTTTTTATTTGAATTATGTACTATGGCTGTAAACTCAACCGCTCGCCTTTTATGTAGGGAATGTGGGTATGCTACATTGGTGTTAATAATGGCCCCAACAGAGGTTGAAGGCAAAAGAGAGAGATGGAAAAGGGTTAATGAATGCTCATCGACAACGTGCTGGTTCGATTCACATCTCAAACCTTCACATTGTTTCTTGTTTCAGTTGATGATCATCATCATCGAGCGCTTTGCCGATTTGCTCATCGCATGAGAGTTGCTCAAACAATTCATCTATAGAAGAATATGGCAAAGAAGTCAGACACTCATCATATCAATGGTGCGATCATCAACAGAAAAGCAAGAAAGTCCGTCTGCAAAATCCGGACATTATAATAACTTGAGGTGCATTAACATGTCGACTGCTAAACAACATGGCAAGTTAGCCGCAAGCATGTTGACCTTCGTCGCTTTTACCATTTGAAGGAAATTTATAGAGTAAAGATTCGGTATCAAGAGAGACCATTACAAGGATATCAAGATTCACCAAAGAATCTAGTAGCATCCAAGAAAGAAAGACAAATGGAATAAATATCCCGGGGATGACTTGTTAGAAAAGAAAAAGGGCAATTGTGCTGCTCCTCCCTCTTGCCTCTTTCTCTCTATGCACGGCACACACACACACACACTCTCTCTCTATCTAAGCAAGGTAATCAAGGTTGGTAGAAGAGGGAGCAACAGGATGAATATGAGCAGAGCGGCGGCGACTATGCCGATGCAGACCCACTTCCGGGAGCTCTTCTGGTACTCCCGTGCCGTCTCCAGCTCCACGGTGCCCCGCCGCACGAAGGAGCTGGCGTGCGCGACGTGGCTCTCGATGTCGTTGAGCTGGTGGCCCTGCGCCTCCACCAGCGCCGCCATGTCCAGGAACACCTGGTGCAGGTCCAGCAGACTCTTCTCGATCTCTTTCACCGCGTCGTGTCGCTCCTGTATCTCCGATATCGTGTCCATCACATCGCCCCGTCCCTGTTCCTGTATCGCCTTTTGCACGAACGTCTCGCTAGCCCCCGACGAGATGAGCGTCTCGATCGTCTCCTCATCCGCGTGCGTCCCCGTCACGGTGTAGTACCGCCGCCCCACCGTCTCCTTGTACTCCTCCGCGATCCTCGTTCTCAGCCCCTGGAAGCTGTCCATCAGGTCCTTCAGCTTGTTGCCCAGCCCGCTCACCACCGACGTCCGGGTCCGGTCGGCCGACGACCCCGGCCCGCAGCCCGGCACGTTCCGGTGCTGGGCGTTCGACCGGTCCAGTGCCTCCAGCTTGGCCTTCACCGCTTTCGCGCTCCGCAGCACCAGCCCGATGTCGGAGTCCATGCGGCCGCGCACCTCCTTCATCGCCTTCGCGTTGTGGACCGTCTTGCTCTCCTCGTTCGCGTCCTGCAGCCGGCGGTAGAGGCCCTCGAGCCCCCGCAGGTCCTTCTTCACGCTCTCCACCTCCTCGAAGAACTGCTCGAGGTTCACGCCGGCGACGGCGCCCATCTCGCTCATGCCCGCCTCCATCTGGTCCATCTGCACCTGCTGCTTCAGGTTGGTGTACTTCTTGAAGGAGGTGGTGGAGAGTAGGTCGTTCATTTTGTCTCTTGTCAGGATCCAACCTCAATATACGACCGAAGCTTCTACCGAACAGGTCTCGGAGATCAGAAGAGAGGAAGGTCGAGCCTAGTCTCGAGGATCGGAGACGGCGCCATTATCTCCCTTGGTAAAGCCGATCCGATTAAGATTGGTTCGAGAGTGGTGCGGAGGAAGGAAGGAGGGAGGGAGGTGAGGAGTGGCTAGGAGGGCGAAGAGAGAGCGGCATCACATGAGAGGCCTCAAATGAAAGCCAAATGAGGCCAGCTCAGAGATGGCCCTCTCTCGAGGGAGAGGGAGGAGGAGGAGGAGGAGGAGGAGGGCGTGGGGTTAGTATGGTAGAGAAATTGAGGGTGGCTGCCATTTGGCTTCGCCGCTCGAGGCTCTCCTACAAAAGCTGTCATCCAACCACGAGAGAGAGAGAGAGAGAGATGACTGCGTCTTCCCAGGGACGAGTGGTTGCGCTTCGTGTTTGCTCTTCCTCGCTCCCATGGTTGGAACTCTTTTCTATTTGTGTTCCGAGATGAGTTTTGTGCTGAATCGATCGTGATCGGATGTCATCCTCGTTTGACCATTTCCTTGAGGTGTTTTGACTTCAGGTCATTCATTGTGCAAGTGCTTTTGACCATAAGTCGTCGTTGATGGAAAGATATATGTATCTTCTAATACGGTGATGGGATATATCTATCAACAAGCACATATAGATGTACATTTAGTTTAGAGGTCGGTAACGAAGCGTGATGAGAAGAAGATGAGATGTGGCGGTAAGGACAAGATAATAGTTTCCCGGATTGGATTAGCTCTTATTGAAACATAATGTAGTGTTGTCATTTGACGCTAACGGGCTCGAGTGCATATAGATGGAGATATCTATCATTGGGTGAGGCATTCAACAACGTAAGAACCTTTTTCGTGATGACTTATGAAAGAAGGATACGTCTTCATTTTGTAGAGAGAGAGAGAGAGAGAGAGATATTGAGCATCAAAATATCTAATTTCCGAAGAGTTTTAATATGAAATTTGAAATATTGTCAAGTGGGGATAATATATTTTGATTTTGTTTTTTGTTTATAAAGGTAACAGGTGAAGGTGAACTTTGATCATAAGACTTGCGATGATCTTAGAAATTCTTTACCATACACTGATTGCGTTTAGAATGGTATAAATATAAGCTAACGATTTACTGGCTTATACAACAAACAAATATTTATCAGCACCTAACTCCGACATCGATCAAATAAGAAATATGAAGGGGAACCAAAATTAGCAGAGAAGATGGAGGGAAAGGATTACACAATTTCATCAAAAGAGTTTGTATTATTCCCTGACAATTTTACAATCTTAGTAATGAACCTACATGAATACACACCGGTAAAGGGTTCAGCAATGAACACATTTGATGATACTACAAGCATACAATTCACTGGAATCACAACACTTCTGGCTTCATCGACCAGTACTGCTGAAATCTCTGCCTTGCATACTCCATGTACTCGAAGTCGATCTCATTAACATGTTCCTGTGGGTAAAGCAGATTTTATTGTCAGCATTTGACCAGACCAGACATAGAAGAACAACAAACAGAAGATGGAAGCGTACCGATATAATTCCCCATAGACCCCAATGAAGATGACTGGCAAGAGCATATTTCTCGATGAGCCGCAGCATTTGCTCGACTTCCGCGTCTTCTGATGTTTCGTTGCCTGCAATAGTGGTAATTAATTATATCATTAGTAGAAAAATAATAAAAGTTAGAAAGATGGCATTCTATACATGCTGCTCCGATCAATAAGGATGTCGACAGTATTGTCCGACAAATTTGCATTTGTCCTCATACACCTTCGTATCAAATGATCAACACTCTATAATTGGATCACTGGTGTGCCCAATGGTTACATAGAATTGATAGCATTATGGCAGTTTGCCTAAACAAGGTTCCAAGAAATGAGAACCATATAAAGGTTCAGAATCGGTGTAAAACTAGACACACATCCGCCGACCATAGAAAAACCACTACTGGCTACATGATTTCTCCGTTTCTACTGCAACAGAATATAATGCTGAAAAACCACGATATGCCGCCAGCTCAATTAAACGCAAAATTTCACCAAACTGACCACTGGACGTTTGCCAAAAGCCTAAGAGTCCTGCAGCTTTGTATTTTGTCATGAGATTGACAAGGAATTGGTGACTCGTTCACTTATATTGAATATCAGAACAGATGTGCCTTATCATTCAGACAAATTGTCTGATTAATCAGGAGCGGGAATAGTTTATGCCTATTGAACTATTTTACGATACACAAGGTCAGTAGACAGTTGTGCTTTCTTGATTGTAGAGAGATTACCTGAAGAAAGATATATCTGAATAAATCTTTTGCGCTCCTCGACATCTGTTGCCAAATAAGCAATTTTAGCGAAATTTGATCACCAAAATACTAAAAACTTTTATAACAGAGTAGTCATAAAGTCACAATGATAACAATCACCAACCTGGGTACTTATTGTAATCCAAAATGTGCGGTGTTTCTGTATGATAATTTGCAGCCATCTCGCAAAAATGATTGGCGAGATCATACGCGATAGGATTAAAACTTGCATACTCGTAGTCCTACAACAAACCAAAGAGTGAGAAAGATGATTTGGACACAAATTCAGAAAATGCCTTCTTCAGATTTGAAAAAACTATAGAAATAATGATTCAGAATGCCAAAGGATGCAGCCTAGCCATGAAAATACAGAGAGTTCAAGAGGCCATCAAGATCAGGTTAAACTTACAATGATAGTCACTTGTCTGAACTCCTCATCCATCATGATATTGCCATATTGAAGATCGTTATGGCAAAATCCAATGCTCTGATCTTCTGTGGACAATATGTTTTCCAGAGTAGTTATCTCATCATCAAATGTATCCAAACGAAATTCTTCGATTTCCTCAGAGGAGCACATTTTGATGGCTTCTTTGTGCCAATGTCTGACAAAAGAGTAGGTAGCATGAGCCACCACTTCAGTGCTCACATTCAAGTTTGAAATCCTATAAACAACGATGATATACCTTAATCTTTCCCACAAGAAAACTTTTCTTGGACCAGGCATGTTAAGAACATGGAACTCCCTCAACTTTGATGCGATGAGAGCAGATACTTCAGGGTCACGAAGATCAGGTGCAGAGAGAGTCTGAAATAACAAAAGCATCAGGATTAGTTTGGTATTACCATAGAAAAATATATACTTGCGTGACCAATCTATTAAGAGCATGCATGGCAAGGACACTAACCTTATATCTACATTTAAAATAAAGATGTTGAAGGATTCCATATCCTCAGACATGATATTAATGCAACAATTGGGTCCACACCCAGATTATGTTTTGGATATCACCACAGTATTTCGAGTGTGACATTGCTCTATGCTAACTGTTTATTGTGGATAACTTCTAGTGAGCGGCTAAAAGTGAGAGGAAACATAGTATACTGGTTGTGCTACTGTTTTTATCTTTTTTAATTACTAGAGTCAAGATTGTTCCACTGCATCAAGACTACAACAACATGACTGCCATGAGTTTGATATGCATTAAAGCTTGTGGTATGTGTACTATAACTGGGTCCATCCTTCAATCTTTTAAGATGCATTAGAGGAAAACTTCCCCAGATTGACTCCACTCTCTACCAGGTATCTACAAAGGTTATAATAATCAGCAAGTTTCCTGGATACCAAAGGGACCCACAGTTACTTCCTTCATAGTATGAGAGCAATGAAAAACTAAATTTTCATATCATTAAAGATTATTTTCCCACAGCCCTAACTTCTGCTATTCCATATACATGAGTTAAACTTATGGAGGACAATGTATTTTTAAAAAGGTGTGACCAAAAAATTGAAGCATGTTTTGCATGAGATTTGAACACAAAGAATGTCTCCTTAAAAATGTCCCTTGAAAAAGGCGTTTCTCAGAATTTTTAAAGCATGTTTTTCATGAGCGTCTCCTTACAAAAACATGCTCACAATGATACCATGACAAAGAATTGCCCTGATTAGATGCCAAAAGTCTGACCGAAGAGAGTATAATAAGGGTAAGCTGTATCAAGTCATGTGTAGCACATTAAATATTTTTCTGATGGTGGTATTTTTTTAATGCACCCCAACTTGGATACGACCGAAACAGTGATTTCTCATTGATAAATGACTGATTCTAGGTGGTGGGCTTCCCAGGTGGCAAACTAAAGAATCAACTTCTGGCATTCTACTAATAGTTTCCTTATGCCTTTATAAGAATATCCAAACAAGAAAAAGAATCAGATAAGCTGTAAGATACGGCTACCGATGAACAAAAATTAAAAGCAAACTGAACCAAATGTTATGAGAACACACATAAGGAATACGACAAGATACATGATTGTTCTATGTGCCATCAGGCTGCTAATTGACAATTAGCTCACAAAAACAGGACTCCGATCTAGCGTTATTTTAACAATCCACAGGCAATAATAGCAGGGAATAAGGTCCTGATTGCACCTCTTTCCACAACTTAAAAAGTTGAGGTTATGTGTTGTAGCATAGCATTTGGGACAGCATAAACCATAATATACTGAGCAGACCCCACAAGCACATGAAGTCCAAAACATCTAAAATGAAACCAAGAGAAAAAGGAACCGCCCCCCCCCCCCCCCCCCCCAACCTATGATTCCAGAAAGGCAGAAGATGCTTCAAGGTTTCTCCAGACAGCATCTCAGGCACATCACATAAAGGATAATATAGAAATCAATTGATTAAATTCAAGAAATAATAAAGTTGTACTTGTAAGTTATTAATCTTCATTAGTTTACCCAAACAGTAAAAGTAGCATTTCAGGATTCATCAATTGGAGCAATGCAATATTTCAATCAACAGCAATTATTAAGCTTTGAGGGGAAGGGGGGAGTTTTTGATGGAAGAGGAACGTACGCGAGCATGGATGAACTCCTCGACGCGGCCGTTGGCGAAGCGACCGAGCAGCAGCGGCCCCTGCCCGTGCTGCGACATGCACTCGAACGTCTGGATCTCGTTCTCGCGATCGAAGAAGACGTCCACTCCCTCGCCGTAGATCCGGACCAGCACCTTCCGGGAGACGCCGTCCTTGGACTGGGTGGGCCAGTTGACCTGGTACACCTCGTTCGTCATCGCCCCCTTGAGCTGCACCACCTCCAACGCCTTGGAATCCTTGACGTCGACCCACGCCGACGCCAAATCGTAGAGGATCCGCTTCGCTTCCTTGGGAATCCGCTCCGCGACCTCGATCGCCTCCGCAATCTCGGCTACTCCCATCTTTGCCGAACAACCCCCAAGGAAAGTAGAGAAGAACGAAGAAACAACCGAACAACAGACCGTCGAGGCCAAACCCCACATGAACCGACGATTCTCTGCAAGAAAGAACCCAAATGCTCGTTGGAATCGAACTCCAGAGCAGAGACATATATAGCAGAGCAGAAACAAGGCCGCCTTTTCTTCTTGCAAACCCGATCGAGAAGGAAGACGAATCGAAATCCCAAAGTGAAGAGACTATAGGAAAAGGAATGCAACCGATGGACTTTGCTCGGAAGAAGCGAATCGATAGGGGAGACGAACGGAACAGAGGGAGGCCGCGGGGCATACCGAGAGGATGCAAGACGAGCAGGATAGAAGCTCTCGGCCGCCGGAGACGCACGCGACACGAGAACCTAACCGAAGACAGCACACGACTCCGTTCCGGCCCGCGAGTCGAGGCTCTTTATTGCGGTGGGATCCCGTGGGAGGCGGTCCTGCCTTCGTTGGCTCCGGCGTAGGCATTTCTACGGTGGGACACGCGGCATCCAAGCGCATTGTGGTCAACGCCCCACCGTCCAATTGTTCGAGCGTTTCCCACCAACAACCACCGTAACCAAGCCGACCTTTGGTCGGCGTTGACTTCATATGCGGAGCTTAAGCTTCAAAGCTTTTCTTGGAATGTGCATCAATTCCTTTTCATTTTCAGAAAACTGCGAATGATTAATTTGGAAATAAATATTTGTTTCCGATTTTATACGTTTTCTTACTCACACTTTCTAGATATATCGGATTTTACATCTAAAGGCTAAAACAAATATCTAATAATTACATTAACATAATTTTATGAACAACAACCCATCAAAGAAATGGTATAAGTCGTGTGCTCATTGGGATTGATGAGGATACAATATGCTTAGAATTCATTACGAGAAATATATTTATTTAAAGCAAAATATACAACAAACCTAACTAGCAATATAGCGTTTGTGATAGCTGCATGCTGCTGAAGTCATTTTGCATAATAATTCTTTTATGGTATCATAAGAACACCTGTTTAAGTTCAAGATGCTGAAGCAAATAAATCTAGTAATATCTTTTGATGTCACGCATGTTCATGGACAAGATCCAACAAAAGGCTTTAGCAAGCCAGGAAAAGAAACAGCAAGCCAACATTGTCAATGTGTTTCAGAAACAAACGCCAAATAATATTGACAAGATGTAGTCGAAATGGATAGTCACTGTCAATCGAGATGGGTAAGAACTACATCAGTATAAATACTGGCAGACCAGATTTCTAACACCACCGGCAGGAAATGAGACGGAGGACAAAATATTTGCGCAAATGCCAAACGTGTTTTCTCCAGTATCCAAATCTCAGATAACAAGTCTCGAGTATCCAAATCTCAGATAAGAAGTGTATTTTCTCGATCCTTGCTGGCCTCTCCAAAATAAATACATGGGCAATCCTTCAGCAGACTAACCTGCAAAAGCGAAAATGATTTAGTGTAAAAATCATTATTGGCATTTAAGCAAAGGAAATAATTTTCCATGTCTGCTTGCAATAATAGTGGATTACTAACGTTATACACAATATTAGTAAGTATGACCAAGCTCCATCTTAGCTAGTTGTTGACCTGGACACAATTCCAAAGAATGTATGATAACCGTAACATCTTGACTTGATTGAACAACTGATTCAACTACAACTACGAGTCTCTAGGGCATAATCAACTTACCCACACCTTGAAGGCTATTAAAAATCTGAGGTGATGTGTTAGCATAATCAACTTACCCACACCTTGAAGGCTATTAAAAATCTGAGGTGATGTGTTAGTTTGACTCATTTAAAACTCATGCAAGTTCCAGAACTTTGCTACATGCATCATCGTCTACATGCTAAAGAACATCCAAATTATCAGCGCTAATTGGTGATGATGCACAAATCTATGGCCAATGAAGCCTGGGCACCACAAGGCACAAGGTACCATCCCACTTTGAATGATAGCTGCATGCATGGTTTTGTCCCTTGAGGTCCACCCTCAATGCACATCCCAAAGAAAGGTACTCCAATTTTGGGCTACAACCTGCACAGTGTTGTCGTCTAGGGTCCAGCCCTATAACAGCCTTTTGGAGAGTAGTTGTCAGCTCTTTCGAGACCCTTAAGCTCCCCAACGTCTAGCTGATGTGGGATCATCAATTTTATGACATCACCAAGTGTCATCACTCAGGTCATTATTTAGAACTAAAAAAAGCAGAAACTAGGATGATACTAGACATAATTTTCTTGTTCTCCATACTTTCAGCTAGAAAGTTAAGCACCCAAATCAAAGTTCACAACGTAGAACAAAGTAGAGCGATGAGATACCAGCTAACCTTTCGTCAAAGGCTCATCTTGAGGCTTCATGGCAGGAAAAAGCAGAACTTCCTGTGACGCATATTCGAGTATATTCATTAATCATTTAGCTAGATGTAACACAAGTTTGGTAAAAATTCATGACTATAAAAGGGATGTGTGAATCAATGATATAAATGAGACCTTTATATTCTGAGAATCTGTAAACAACATTGCAAGGCGATCTACCCCCAAACCCCATCCACCAGTTGGAGGCAAGCCATATTCAAGAGCAGTACAAAATGTTTCATCTAAAGCCATTGCCTCATCATCACCTGATTGTCGGTCCTGATATCACCACCAACAAATTACAACTAGACATTGATTTAGAATCTGGGTAAGTTTAATAAATTTAAAGAGCCAAAGTTCAATAACACCCAGTTATGATATTCAGTAATTTTTCACAAGTACCTTAAGTTGTTCAGCAAATCGTTGACGCTGTACAACTGGATCATTCAATTCCGTGTATGCATTACAAACCTGAATCCCATGTTAACATCATCAAAATGATGTATTAGTTTATAGCAAAAGATAAGATTGAAGTCACATACCTCGTGTTTGTTGATGAACAATTCAAACCGCTCAGTCAGACCTGGTTTCGATCTATGCCACTTTGCCAATGGACTCATGATCTCAGGGTGATTAATGATAAATGTAGGGTTGACGCATGTCTCCTCCAGGAAATGCCCAACAAGCTATTGAACAAGTCCATATAAAATAATTTAGTAAGTCATGCACTAATAGAATGAAAGTAGGATCTACTCGATCAGATAATCATCCATGAAAACTGATGATTAAATTGTACGAATGAAACATAAAGACTTGTGGTTGATCTTTTTTTGTTATTAAGATAGCTATATTCTTCCATCAAAAGAAGATAGATTTTTTTTCCATCTCATTTGCCACCCCATGCAGCTTTCTAATGCTTCTACCGCCCATACAGCTCTTCTCCAATCATGTAGAAGAAATCAATTGTCACTTCTCTAAGCTAAGAATTGTGAGATAACAGAATGACGAGTCAACCTTGTCCAATAACCTTGTTGTTGTCTGAGGAGGGGGACATTTAACATCAAACTTCACACAAGCATCCAACAAGTACTTGTTTGCTGCTTCACTTGAAATATCTTTTGGTATAGAAAGATTAGCCATAGTCTCCAATCCCTCAATCATGTCAATCCGTCTGAAAAAGGGAATCAAGTATGTTTAATTCTCTTACATCCGGATACTCTGAAAAATTATACAAAAGAACTGTTTTACAGTCGCACCTAAATGGGGGAGTAAAGTCAATCTCTATCGGATCCTTGTCCACTCCATTTGCATGGTATTTAATCTTATAACCACCAGTTAAAGATTTGACCATTCCTGTTTAATAATTTCAACACTAGAAATCATTTTGACACCCAATTAAAAAAAAATCACATGAAGGTGAAATTCTTACCAGATAACATTTCTTCTGTGAGAGCCATTAAATCATTGTAATCCGCAAAAGCCATATAAAACTCGCACGTAGTAAATTCAGGATTATGAGTCAAATCAATACCCTCATTCCTAAACTGCTTTCCAATTTCATAAACACGGTCCAACCCACCAACAACCAACTCCTTCAAGTAAAGTTCAGGGGCAATGCGCATGAACAACTTCATGTTCAATTCATTGTGGTGAGTGACAAAGGGCTTGGCAGCTGCTCCTCCAGCAATCATGTTCATCATAGGTGTTTCCACCTGGTAAAGCAAAAGTTTATAGCCAAAAATTGCATCGAAGTTACCATAAAATAAAAAATATTGGGGGATTAGAGCCAACCTCCAAGAAATCAAGTTTGTTGAGGAAATCCCGGATATAATTGATAATTTTCGCACGAGTCTTAAATATTTGTCTAACCTCATGGTTTAACATCAGATCCAGATAACGTTGACGATAACGTGTTTCCTAGCACCAAAAATTTAAAAGTTCAGCATTCCTCCTTGTTCAGTTAAATTAAATTGCACCAAACAGATACTAGTTAAATGAAAGTTCAGACCACAAACATAAAGCCAATGTTCAGCTACCAAAATGATAGTAAAATCTGAAAGGAAAGTACAAACCAAATATATATTACACACTGATAGTTCAGAAAAGGATCTTCATCTAAACATACAGAAAATGTCATGCAACACATTGAAAAAATGAAAATATTTCAAGTGCCAATTGAGGGAGAAGACAACCCAGAAGACACAAGGTATCTGAAAACAAGCATTAAAGACATAAGACTAAATAGCATAAGAATTTGATTTGGTCAATCAATTTCATTTAAGCGGCAGTCCCATGCACAAGGATCCTGTCAATGCAAGATCTTGGGAAAGTCAACATAATGAGCAATATCCCTCCTAGTAGAGAAGTTGTTTCTGTGACTTGAATCCCAGTCAACTAGAATATAAAGTGTGTGACACCAGGCTCTCCCATATACCTCTTGATTGAATTTGGAAATAAAATTCTATCAAATTATATCCAATTTAATTATGTACAAGAAAACTCAACAAAGCAGATAAATGCAGATTTGACCTCGTTTGGTACACAAAAATTTGAGAATGATTTCATTAAAAAAAACAGTTGAATTTTGCAAGGATCTTCATGGAAAATAGGCCATGATCTGATCAAAGCAATCATTATATGACTTTTAAAAGCAATAATGTTGACCACATAGCTCTTTTGGAATAGTACATAAGTAATGGTCAACTGCATGTAAGAAAGCACAAATATACTAAGAAAGGGTGACATTGCAGAAATCAGAGTAATATTATGTCAGCATCAAGAGATCCTCTGATTTGACACATGTAATGGTAGACAAACAATTCCCCCTCAGTACCAAAATATGCATGAACATAGCACCAGTTAGTAAAATTGTATGTTAGGAAAGCACAAATCATAGTATCATACATGCTGTTGGCATATTTAAGGAAAAAAACGTTCAAGCAAACCAAAAAAAATTTAGATACCTGATCTTTCAGAATATATGTTTCAGGGTTCCTTGTCATTCCAGGAACCCAAACATCTGATGCCACTTTCCCTTCATTCTTCTGTGAAGTGGTCATAACCATTTTTAGTGAGTGAACAGACAAACTATATGAGATCATATGAACTAAAGCTTATAGTATTATACTTGCATCAAAGAGTTATTATATGTGCTTATACCTTAACAGAAGCATTCTCAATGCCAGGACCAGCTTTCTGCCTTGGCATCATATGAAGGCATGGGGACAGAACAGTAAATCTTTTTGGGAAAATACTAAGCTCTCCTCTTTTGCTCTTACCTGCATATGAAGAAAGTAAGGACAGTACATGTTCCTTTTTCCAGGCTAATGTTGCAACTTTGAACCAAAAAATACAAAAAGAAAACTTAAGGATCCATAACGTCTTGTTGTAATCGCCACTTTTCAAAAAGCAGTATTCTCTAATTTGATTTCAATTTTAGTGTTGTGTTTTCCTTTAAAAGTCTAGATTATTGATTAAGGCCAATCGTGACAACAATCAACCTGCAAAACTTTTGATTCTATGCAGAGCTTTTGTAGAGAGAGGGCATCTTCAATCAAGACATGTTAAAAGATAAAGTTCAGCATAATAAACATGGTTCATCAAACCTTGCTAGAAAATGAATATTAAGTTACACTGAGTTTTCTTGCTTCATGAAAGGTGAATTTTAATACCAAAAAATTTTGAATTAGTTCAAAATTGTATTGCAGAACACAACTAGTGTTGCCATATCTACAATTGTAATTGAATTTCATTCATTTTACATTTTTTTTAGTTCAGAAATGATCATTAGTGCCAGAAATTAGTCTAACCAAATAAACTGATGCCATTACTTCATTCGACCTATTACAAATGCTTTTACAGATCTATGAATAACTATCTACATACAAAACCTCTTAAAGGATATAGCCATAACCAAGGTTTCAAAACTCAATTATATCTATGGATAGGTATCTATCCACCCAACCAAGTTATGGTATCAAAGTTATATCTTGATACTGCTAAAATACTTTTTATTGATTTATTCAATGTTAACAGATGATATGCACAGATATATCACCCGATATATTAGCACTACCAATCTGTGATATTGGACTGAGATTTATATCCCTGATTTTAACAGGAAGATCAATAAAAATAAAAATGATACTGGAAAGAGTCCTCTAAATATTGTAAGACTATTTTAGTACCTAAATAAAATGCTACCAACCTGGATAACCACATATCCCGACAATGTCACCGCGCTTCACACCAGAATGGTATTTTGCAAATTCAATTTCATCCATATCTGACTCCCTAGTTAACAGTAAAATCAAGATGTTGAACAGTCTTTGGTGAAGTAAAAGCAAATATTTTAGCATAACATATTATTTTATTCATGACAGAAAAGAGAGATGCAAACTAGACTTTGACTGCATGATGCAAGATTGACGTCAAGTCACCGCTTAAACAATATAGTTAAGACGCATACATGAAATTGATGTATGTGATAAGCCTAGTTGCATCAAAATTATATCATTGGATTCCATGAAAAGTAAAATCAATAATCAATCTTGAGTCTCCATTTAATCAACAAAAGTTGCCTTCAGTTCCTTTCTCAAAGACATGGTAACGACAAAGCACGAAGGTATAAGATAATGGCAATCATGGTATTCTTTCTCCGTATCGTGTCTGGAATAGATACAATGCTTTAGATTTGCTATGTGAATCTTTTGAAAAACCACTTCTACATAGCATAGGTATCATGTCACGACCCGAGCCTGATGGGCTAACTGGTCTATCAACTTCGTTTAGCCCAGACCACTGGCCAAGATGCTTACGCTGAAGTAGATAGTAGTACACTCATCAAACCCTTATAAGTCAATCTTAATCTTGTCCACTTCCGATATGCGACTAATCGGGGTATTATAATTTTCCCCACTCAAGGGCTTGACGACTTCCTCAAGACCCTGCATAGATAGCCCAAATCAAATCCTAGCATGGTGCATATGAGGCATAGCCCAATGGTGACTCCACACCGTGACAAATCCTCTGACTCCATCCACGAGTAATCATTTCCTACTCGAGCCCTCTCACTCTACTAAATATTAGATCGGCTC
Organism: Musa acuminata AAA Group; assembly: GCF_036884655.1. Taxonomy (NCBI): domain Eukaryota; kingdom Viridiplantae; phylum Streptophyta; class Magnoliopsida; order Zingiberales; family Musaceae; genus Musa; species Musa acuminata. The sequence continues at coordinate 33,120,813 of NC_088336.1, forward strand.
TGATATCAAATGTCACGATATGGACCTAATGGGCTAATTGACCTATCAACTTCGCTTGGCCCAAATCACTGGCATGGTGCATAGCTCATATCAAATCCTAGTATGGTGCATGTGAGGCGTAGCCCAGTGGTGACTTCACACCATGACGAGTCCTCTGACTCCATCCACAAGTAATTCTTTCCTACTCGAGCCGCCTCACCATACTCAATACTAGATCGGCTCTGATATCAAATGTCACGACCTGGACCTAATGGGTTAATTGACCTATCAACTTCGCTTGGCCCAAATCACTGGCCAAAATGTTTAAACTAAAATTGATATTATGATACTCATCAGATCCTTAAAAGCCAATCTTAATCATGCCCGCTTCAAACCAATCAGGATGTTGCATATCACTCTTTTTAGCTAATGATGAAAGTCCATTCTATGTGTAATGGATAATATGCAATAAGTACAAATATTATAAGATATTCTTATACACAAGGCTTGCTTTATAATGAAAAAATGCAGAACAGTGTATTTCCACAGCATGTAGTTAAAAAAAGTGATGATTTACGCATAGCATGTGTTCGTACTTAATACTAGCCAAATAAAGGTAATACAAGCCCTTAGTGCCAACTATAAGATAGAGAAAGATATGAGCCGAATACTTGACTGTTAAGTTCCAGTCCAAGTTCAACCCTAATAGTAAAGCTCCATCCCAATATGCATCAGTGGCTAAATTTAGCTGAAGAAACAAATATGGTAAAAAGAAGAAGAAGAAGAAGAAATGGGCCAAAACTAGAAATTGATCTCAGCAAGTGATACCTAGCATCAGCCATCACTTGCACTTTTAGACCACCTCCATACAAGTCATAGAAGAAAAGCTTTGATGAAGATGTTCGCTTGTTCATAATCCTCCCTTAAAATAAGCAACAAATCCAGTGAACAATCAACAATAGCTACCAGAAGAAGCATGTAAATCAAATACTTGTACAGTAATCATACCAGACAGCAACACTACCTGCAATGTTGACTTCAACATCCTTAAGGTGGTCTCCCTCATTCAAAACTCTATATTTCTCGATATATTCTGTAATAGTCATGGATACTTGAAACTTGTGAGGATAAGGATTGCCGCCGGCCACTTTCACTGATGCAAGGACTTTCAACCTATTTTCATAATATTGCTGTGACAAAGAGTATGCACCAAGATTGAGACATTCAAACCAAAGATGCTTAAAACCTCCTATTTTTCTGCTAAAGAAAAGGGAGGCCAAACGAACCGTTGGGTCCATATCCTCATCGTCCGCTGACGACGGCTTCTGCGACTGTGGCATTGCAGCAACCTGAAAATTAAGCAATAAAAAGTGAGAACTTAGAATACATTTAGATTCCAAAGGCCAACTTTTCTTGACCAGCTTTCGGCATATTGAATCCCAAGTAAGGTTTTTCTCAATCAGCAGCAAAATTAGGTCTTTTTAGAACATCAACCAAAGCAAAGAAGTAAACAAAAAAAGGATTCAAAGAAAAGAAATCGGCAGGCACAAAACAAGAACCTTCTTCTTCTTCTCTTCCTCTTTCAGGCGGTTCTCCTCTTCCTTCTTCTTTTTCTTCAGTTCTTTCTTCAGAGCACTGAAAAAGATAAAAGAACAGAGAATAATGATCAATCAGTAGAGCACAACAGATGGAAAGAGACCGAGTAACCGAAGGGACTACTTCTTGCTCGGGGCTTCCGCGGCGGTAGTATCAGTAACGGAGAGATTGGAGACGCTGTTCGCCGCCTCTTCGATTCCGTCCGCCATGGGCGATCGAGAGATAGAGAGGAAGAGATTACACTCGAGAGACGAAGACGGCGGCCCCGATGAATTCGGGGGATTCCAAGAAGCAAAATGAGTTGGTTGTGATGGGCGCTTTAGGTTTTGGTCGACAGCATTCGGCTTTATATAGGGTTTCAGGATCTAACGCAAACCCGATTCAACTCGAAAACGGATCAAACCTGTTACGATTAGATATCCGACCCATTTACAAGCCTGCTTCCTGGGCCGCCTAGCTTTGGACGATCCATCACGTCCGTCGATGGAGCATCGGACGGTCGAGATGAACCCCAATGATCTGGGTGAGTGATCACATCCAAATAATATACATTTGCGAAATATTTCCTCGTAAAAAAAAGGATCGGTAAAACTATTGCAATTATGTAAATAATTAATAATATAAAGAATATAATAGGAGGGCTTTTAGATCCAAAATTTATTTATAATATAATAAAACTGATCCAATTCTAACTCCAATTTGATAATCCACCTAATCTATGATGTGTATAGAACTTAAAATTAAAAGTGGTTCACTGTTTTATAATAATAGATGTATGGTTTTTTTTGTGTGGAAAATATTTTTTGTGAACCTATTAAGAAGATATTATTATCTTTTAAGTTAAAAATATTTAGTATTATAAAGATAAGGAATTGAATTTAAAGAAAATAATCTTCTGTAATTTTTTTTTAATCTGGGATGTCATATAGAAATTTAGTTTGACTACAAATTTTTTAATTCTATTTTTCTTTTCAAAAGAGGTATTTAGTTTGATTATAATTTTTTTACATCAACTTTGTTTATTATAGTTTTACATCAATTTTAATTTTTTTTAGAAAATAAATTAGTTATTATTTTTTATAACTTTTAATTTTTTTTAATTAAATATAAAAAAAATTATGATTCTAATCTGATTTTTTTTCTGGCTATAATATTCTATCATAAATATTTATATAAAGACAATATTATGTGATGGAGAAGACAAATTTATGAATATATTTGCATTAATGTCATCTATAGAATAATAATATTGAAAACACAAGACCTTTTTGTTCATCTCACCTACAAGCTTAAGGCCACAAATAATGTAATCTGATTTATATTCTTAATAAATATTTCTTTATGTACCATATTAAGCTTATGAGATTTTTGGTAAATCAATCGAGATATTTACTTTTTGTCTTAGCCATCTCTATTTTATTCGGTGTTTCATCGATATCTATATAATATGTTTCAATACAAATCTTACATGCGAATATGTCAAGAGTTTAATACATATCAAATCATTTCTTATCGATCTCAGCTTTTAGGATTCACCCAATTCGAAATCTTCATCAAACACACATGAAATAAACAAAATCAATGAGTAGGTGGAAGCATAAAATAGTCCACCAAGTCTTGTACGTTTCTTGTGATCCAAGGAAAGCATTTGCCACCTTTCTATTACTATGAGCTTTTTTCCAATGCCTTACTTTGAAAGTTGACTGCACTTTACAGTGGTTGAGTTGCCACTTTCCCAAGCCCACTATTTCATATTAATATAAAAATTAATAATATTTAATGAATCACTATTTCTTGTCATTAAGCGTAAGTACAAGCACTCACGAAAAATTATCCGATTTAAATAAGCTAGTATGATTTTACCCTTTCAAGGAGCTTAAAAGGTGTCTCGCGGATAAAATATGACCATGAGACTAATAAGGTATTGATTCTTTTATTCATCGATCGAAATAAAACTAAACATATTTATCAGTGCTCCTATAGTCTTTTTAACGTTAAAATAATACGATGAATGTGAATGATAGTTAAATTAGTCTGACTTAATCTAAGCACATGTATATAAGAAGTTTGATGTAGTCAAAAAAATACTTAAATACTTGTTCACCTTATAATGTTTTAGTTAGCATTGAAATGAAAAATTACAGTGAATTTAATCGAAAAATATTTTATAATATGAGTGAAATATTTTTATTTTGGACTACCATGCACGTGGCTCAAATGTGAATCTCATTTGTCACGTGTTGTTGGGATAAATATTTATCTCATGCATATTAATATTCTTTTTATTTTGGATGTTATTTGTTGTTGGTTCTTAAATAAGTTTAAGGAGTGAAAGCAGTCGTTGCACTCACTGTTGGCCTCATGGAGATTAAATCGTAAGTTGAATCCCAAACCTAAATTATCGAATTCGGCTTCGAAAATCTCAATTTTTGATGTTGATCTTTCTATTGGCTATGTTGATTATGACCACACAGTTTGACTTTTGAGTCAACCCTTTTGCAGTGCGATTCCTATGTACGAAGATCTACCGCTCTTCCTTGCAGATCTCGTACACACAACAAAGATCGATGCACTCTGATCCTTTCTGCCAATATCTATTGCCTTGGTATCCTAAATCCTTCACCCACTTCACCGCATCCAAGAGAAGATTGCCAGAAGGTACATTCCTTCGTTCCTCCCCATGCACGTACCGATGGAGACACCGAGAAGCAGCAGCACATCTCATCCTGGATACGCTCATCACTGCTTTCTTCCTCCGTCGTTCGGTGCAATTCCCCTTCCCTTCTCTCTATAACCCGAGCTTTCCTCCGAGGAAGACAAAGCCCCTCACCGACCATCATGGCGGAGTGGTTCTTCAGCAGCTGCAAGCGCCCCAAAACCCTGTCCTTCGACTCCAGGAACGATCCGGACACCGGCGTCGACGTCTCCCTCGCCGATCTAGTCGTCGAGAGGTCCGATACCCTTCACGATCATCATCCGAACAGCAACGACGACGGCAACGGAGGCAGTACCGATGTCAGGCCCACGGGAGGCGACATCCGCAGCCCCGGCCATCCCAGGACCCGCGGCGTGGCCGTGGTCAAGTACTCGAAGGAACCCTACTTCGACTTCCGGCAGTCGATGATGGAGATGATGGAGGAGAACTGCGTGAATTTGGGGGAGAAGACCGACTGGGATTTCATGCGGAGGCTGCTCGACCGCTACCTCGAGCTCAACGATCGAAGCGTCCATGACGACATCCGGAGGGCCTTCGATGATCTGACGCGCCGTTGATGCCTCATAAGAACGCAAGTGTCCTGAGATATCTGCATGATACGAAGAGAACATGCACATACTCGTATCTGCACCATGTACACATGCATGTGAAATATATACATATAAATATATAAATATATATATTATAAAATCAAATTTGATTATCAAATTGACTTAGTAAATTTGAGTACAAAAAAAAAATCAAATTATTATTAATGATTAATTTGTAAGAGAGCTTTTTAATAAATTTAAATGAAAATTATGATTATTTTGGGATATTTCATAATAATAGATGGAAAAACCTTACTCTTTCCATTATATATTAAATCTAGGTCTATATATTTCAAAAAATTATAAAAAACATGAGACATTAGTAGCAATGAAATTAGGATTTTTTTTTTTTGTTAGTGAACAACAACAACAACAACATTATAGTCAAGTTTTAATTAGTCAAAATCCATACCAATCATATTTATTATAAATTATGTATCTATAAAATATATTGAAATCCAACTTCCTAAAACTTCATTAAAAGCCTCTAACCTCAATTTAAACTCCAACCCTACAACATTACACACTAAGATCTATTTGATGACTGCAATTATTTCTTTGGCTCCCTTCCTCATCAATCTAAACCAAGTGTTTAAGCAAAATAAATCAAATGGTTTTACTTGTGCAGTCCAAAGAGCTGAGCCTGATCATGTTTTGTGGGTACCATAGGTTCCGTTCCTCAGAGAGAGACATATACTTGCTCTCCATGCTGATGTTTTAGGTTGATGTAGCTGTCGGAGATAGGAAGATAAGAGAAAATGGCTCATATATATGGTGGCTATTCTTAAGGCCACCTCAAAACCAAGTCATGCAATGCAAGGCTTTATTGGCATGTATATCTCTAAGTTTGTGTGATGTTTCCTTGCCTTTCTACTACTACTTGAACTGGGAATTGCTGATGAGTTCTCCATATAGACAAACAAGAGAGCATCCCACCCCATTTCTAATGCACAAACACATGCATGCATCCTTTTTTTAAGCGCATCATCATCCATGACAAGCCTACACTGTCATTCTTCTGCCTCCACTATGTTCTTCTTCTTCTTCTTCTTCTTCTTCTTCTTCATTCTTTCCTTTTTCTTCTAGATTTTATGCTGAAATCAAACCTCATCGTGATTAAAATGTTGATGATTCGACAAAGGAGCCGCAGAAGGCGTGGAAAGTGGTGTCGCCCATCGCCTCTCTTTCTCTAGAGGTGGGAAAGGACTCGGAAGGATGAATGGGAGCCAACCATGACGATGATGATGACCATGGTGGGAGCGATGACGGCATGGCCATCGGTCACCACCATGTATCATGATGTCAACTTATTGATTGGTTTTATATTTGTCTTCATTCTATTCCAACAGTAACATATTTATCGTTATGTATCCTGTTTATTTGTCATTTCAACCTATGAGAAGCATGGAAATACATACTTTTCGATTGGATCGGAATCTCTCTCCATAGCATGTTTTAATAATATTATATCTATACAGATAATATATGTTATTTTTGAAATATATAAGGATAATATAAAAGAAAAAAAAGGCTGACAGCATGATACATGGTGATGACTGATGGACATGCCATCGTGTCGTCGTCATCATCATCAACATGATTGGCTCGCATTCTCCCTTCCAAGTTCCCAATAGTAGTGTTCACTGCTTACCCTTGCACGAGTTTACTTATCTCCTCATCTCTCTCTCCTTTCCTTTCCCACATCCGTGAAGAGAGAGAGAGAGAGAGACGACGACCGACACCACTTTCCACGCTTTCTGCGGCATCTTTTAATTCGCCTCCCATCGTAATTTCCGCTCTTCGTTCCCCCCTTAACCTTCACTCTACTTTCTCTGTGTTATACCCCTTTCTCTCTCTCTCTCTCTGTGTAAGACCAAGCTGACCATGGAATCAAGGATTCGTTTAACATGTCTACGACACTACTGAGCTAAGAATAAACTACGCCTACCGTCGAAAGTAAACGTTACCGAGGAACGAGAGGAGGAGAAGCCACGGAAGAAAGATTAATGGAATACAACCACATGCCCACCCTCGTTTGGAAGCTTCCAACCTTTGTTTAATGGAGGGTACCTGTGACACGCTTTTGTAGTTATAGTAGGCTCCATGTATGCGTTGTGACTCGCCCAATACATCTGCTTCTCCCACCCTCCATGTGTATCTTGCACCCTCAAAACTCCACTAATCATGCATGCTTTCCTTACGAACCCTTCCTTCCTTCCTTCCTTCCTTCCAAAGCGGCCGAATCGATCCTTATCGTAGAACATATGTGGCATAGCTGTCGACTGGCATCCCAGGTCAATACGTTTTGCATCCGCATCACAAATTGCTTAGCCTCCAATCCCCAAAATTCCAACTTCTTATCTTCATCGATGTTCTTTCTCAGGCTGTGCACACCCGAGACACTGTGGTTCTGATGAGAACATGAGCCGTGTGGCCTCCCACCGAGATTGTTAGTCAGCAGCAGCATCAGATTGACGTGACGAAGCAACCGCGTATTGATGGGGAGGTCATATGATTAATGGCTTAGCGTTGTATTAGTCTCAGCTGCAGTGCTCGTGGACTGTGGTCCATTGCGTTAGTTGGATCCGGCATTATGTTTCCGGTTGTCATTAACTCTTTGGTTTAAGATCTAAGAGAAGGGAGATGAGAGCTTAACTGGCCGTTAATTACTGCCGTAATAATCCTATTAACAGTTTGATTGCAGCCGGGTGGCTACCAAATCTTGGGCTGGATTCGTAACAGGGGTCGTGACGGGGATCCGCGCGAAATGTGGGCCCCGCTCACATGGGATGGTGGGCCTCGAAGGGCCCCGCCTGTTGCGTGATGCCGTCGCCCGTCGACATCGACATCCGCATCGCCATGCATGCATGGATCGATCCATGCATTTTAGACCACACGATGACGGAATTGCCCCCCGCCCGCGTTCCGTGCGCCGGTCCAATTCCATCGATCGATAAATAAACCCGGCCTACAAGTCTTTTTATTTCCATAAATTAAACCGGGTTTGAGCTTCCGAGCAACCGCGGTCTTCTTACCGCCTAACGATGCTTGCCGCGTCGAACCCCCTTTTGGCCTTTTGCTTATTCTAATCCCCACCACTGCTGCCACTCGTTCCGAAAAGCGTGGTGAGCGAATCCTCCTCTCTTTATTTATAGCATCAAAAGCATTCATCTTTTAACGCCTTCCACCAACTACGAGCGAGTTGGCTTGCAGAGGAAGAGTCGCTGACGTAGCCCACGGCGAGTGACGGGAACGCAGCATCTTTGGGAGTAGACAGGAGCGCAAGGCGAGTCGCGCTCATTATTAATAAGGGCGAGGGGGCACCGTCCGTATATGATCATGCGGAGCACAGAGGAGGCGAGGAGCCAAGTACGGATGCGAGAAGCAGCGCCTTCATTGTTGTTGGGTGGGCTTTGAGCTGCGCTTCAGCTGTCCTCGGTCTTCTTCTTCCCTTTCCTACGCTTTCCTCCGAACACCTTGAGAACGAACGCCTTTCCCTGCTCTCCCCACTCCTCCTCCCCTATCTGGATCTCCTTCTCCCCTCCCATACGCGTGATTGTTGTCTTCAGAATGAGATGAGGAGAAGAAGCGGATCAGCGACGCATCTCCTCTTCCTCCTCTTCCTCGTCTCGTTCGCGGCATTTGCGGCGGTGAGAGCGGCTGCTTTCAGCCGCCATGGCCTCACGGACGCCGAGGCCGGACTCATCCGTAGGCGGCAGCTGCTGTACTACCTCGACGAGTACGGCGACCGCGGCGAGCGGGTGACGGTCGACCCGTCCTTCCACTTCGCCAACCCCGGTCTTCGCGCCGCCTACGTCGCCCTGCAGGCTTGGAAGCAGGCCATCCTCTCCGATCCCCACAACTTCACCGGCAACTGGGTCGGCCCCGACGTCTGCCACTACTACGGCGTCTACTGCGCCTCGCTCCCCTGCAACGGCTCCCTCACCGTCGTCGCCGGCATCGACCTCAACCACGGCGACATTGCCGGGTACCTACCCGAGGAGCTCGGTCTCTTGACCGATCTAGCCCTCTTCCACATCAACTCCAACCGCTTCTGCGGCACCGTCCCCCACAAGTTCCGCCAGCTCACTCGTCTCTTCGAGATCGACATCAGCAACAACCGCTTCGCCGGCAAGTTCCCCGGGGTCCTCCTTGAGCTTCCGTCGCTGAAATTCCTCGACATCCGGTTCAACGAGTTCGAGGGCGGCGTCCCTCGCGAGCTGTTCGACAAGCCCCTCGACGCCATCTTCATCAACCACAACCGGTTCGCCGTCGACATCCCTGACAACTTCGGCAACTCCCCTGTCTCCGTCATCGTCCTCGCCAACAACCGCTTCCGCGGCTGCTTTCCGGCCAGCATCGGCAATATGTCGAACACCTTGAACGAGATCATCCTCATGAACAACGGGCTGCGGTCCTGCCTCCCGCCCGAGATCGGCCTTCTCAAGAAGCTCACCGTGTTCGACGTCAGCTTCAACGAGCTGCTGGGGCCGCTGCCGGAGGAGATCGGCGGCATGGTCAGCCTCGAGCAGCTGGACGTCGCTCACAACCTGCTGTCAGGGTGCATTCCAGAATCCATCTGCGAGCTCCCGCACCTGCAGAACTTCACCTTCTCCTACAACTTCTTCACCGGCGAGCCGCCGTCGTGCTTGAAGGTGCAATCATTCGACGACCGGAGAAACTGCCTGCCCGAGCGGCCGTTGCAGCGGTCGGGCAAGCAGTGCGGGTCGTTCTTGTCGCACCCGGTGCACTGTAGTTCGTTCCGGTGCAAGCCGTTCGTGCGGTCGCTTCCGCCTCCGCCGTCTCCGCCCCCGCCGGTATACTCTCCCCCGCCGCCGCCACCTTCCCCGCCTCCGCCGTCTCCCCCGCCGCCGGTTTACTCTCCCCCACCGCCGCCACCTTCCCCGCCTCCACCATCACCTCCACCTCCGTCACCACCTCCGCCATCTCCGCCACCGCCGTCACCACCTCCTCCGCCTCCACCGTCCCCTCCACCTCCATCTCCGCCACCCCCATCCCCGCCTCCTCCATCGCCGCCACCACCACCTCCACCAGTTTATCCCCCTCCGCCACCACCGCCATCTCCACCCCCGCCTCCACCATGTACAGGACCACCGGAGACCTCACCACCTCCGCCAACACCTTACTACGAAGCTCCATTGCCACCCGTCGTCGGAGTCACATACGCCTCGCCTCCTCCCCCTCCTTTCTATTAATTCATTCGTTGATTGCTAGCCTCCTCCTCCTCCTCCTCCTCCATTATCAAGCAGCAATCCTTACCGTCATTATTCTCCGCCAATTAGCATTTCCTACCACTACAGCTCAGAGAATCGGCGGACACTGTGCAAGACGAAGGGGAAGAGCAGGAACCTCTCCACAGTAATTTAATGGTTTGGGCTTGTGAATAAATGGTTGACAGATCGAGATCGTAGGGTGCAGCGTCAAATGTATGTATAGAGAACATGAGAGATTGCAGACATGCAGATCAAATTGTGGCATCACTATCTTCTTGCTATACTTTGTTTGTTCTTCTCACTTGTATTTCTCATATTATGAACACCGGTGGATTACTCTCGATTGGGTTTATATCACGTAAAGCTGCCTTCTTTTGCTAAAATCTTCTCAACCTCCATCGTTTCTGTAGATCAAGCTTTGGATTCAGTAGGAGAAAACCTTGAGCTGGACGCATTCTACATCAAGTACTGAGATGCAGCATGTGGGTTTGGATGTGGGAATTCCTCCATTGGTTGGATCGAGAACCCGTCGGTGATGATTGCGAGCTTCTTTCGCCGCATGCCTAATTCTTTATGCGGCGGTGACAAAGATGATGATACCAGTGTTGACTTGGTGATCGGCTTGCCCACCACGCTTAGCGGGGAATAGGAAGAAGGGCATCGCCGTCGATTAAAGCACCTACCTTGCACATGCGGCGGGCCCCGCCCCGCCCCGCTCCGCTGTGATGAGCCGACGAGGAACGGCAGCAGCGGCACATGAGGGCGTTAACTCCGCGGCACCATCACGATAACGGTGGAGTCCAACTCGTGACGTTGACGTCGTGCCGCAAGTCGCGAGCGCGGGCTTCTTTCTCGTGTTGCGTGTCGTCCACGGAAAGGGCTGCAGCCCAGCTGGGCCGTGGGGCCCACCGAGTCGAGGACGAGTTAAGAGCGGTGGCCATAAGCTGTATTGATTCGCTGCTGCGGCAAGAGAGAGAAACAGAGTCACTGTCATACGTACATAAACACTTAGCGGATAGATGGATGGATCGATCTAAATTTAATTCATAAAAATAAAAAAAAACTTATATGACACCGATACTCACATACGTTGCACCAATGCATACATACATGGATTAGCATCTTCATCGGTGGAAGTCTGTCCCAACTCGGCCTAGCAGTTGTTCCTCGTTTGAGCGCATTTCATCAGGTACTCGTCGTGGAATAACGATGTCAGATCGAGAAGGATCCAATGATTCCCACCCATGTTCACCGAATCCCATTTGCTTCCACACTATCATCGTATACCAGATGGGCATTGATAAAAGAAGGCGCAAAAGGACGAGATGGATGGAGGAACGTCTTTTCATTTCCTTGGATTTTTGTGTCGCTCTCCAAATAATTCTGTGGACAACAATCATAAATCATGCAATCGATTACCTCATAAAGTTAGGAAAAGACTTCAATGTGAGAGAATGGCAGCTCTTACATACTGGCTATTTCCGATGAGCTGCGGAGGGTGAGATTTCAGGCATCTGCACGGAGTCCTCGTTGCTGTAAACAGTACAGAACTTGTCTCTGCATGGTACAGAGCACGGAAGCAGATGCTTAAAGACTGTTCCTGTGGAACAAGACAAAGGACAAACTTCAATGGCACAGAAAATTAGATCGTTTGCATGCACATTTAAGCCACTGACCAACTAAAAAGAAGAGTGCACGATTAGGAAGCAGTCGATGGTAAGTAGTTTTACCCCCTTCCAAGGAAGTGGAAAGAAATTGCGATCGACTGCGACTACAGATCTACCTGTCGAATGAAAGAGGGCCTCCACCTTTATGAAAGCCACCTACCTATCACGTTGCTGCTGCAATGTGGGGAAAGTCCCTTCCTTCATCATCGCTGGCTATGGGAGACAATTGTAGACGATAAAAGATTCATATGACCACCTCCCGATAGTTATGATTTTTGACTTTGTTGTTGTTGTTGTTGTTGTTGTTGATAAGTAGATGAGATTTCCCTAACTGTTGAGGAAATCTCTCTACTCTGTTGAGGGAAATCCTCTAACCCGTTGAGGAAACTTCTTCTTCTACAACTCATTTATCTCTTTATTTTAACATGGTATCAGAGCAGCTCCTCTTGGCGACAGCAGCATCGCCATGTGTTAGCCAAGCGGCCACAGTAGCACGCTGCCTCAAGCGGAGTCATTGAAGAAGCACCAAGACACGGATTCAGAGCCAGTGCTAACCGGTCTTGCCTTTCTTCGCCGGCCTTGCTCCCTCTCCTATTTGCTGCACCTTCCTCTTCCTTCTTCTTCGCCGGAAGGACAACGTGGTCCTTCAGCCCCACGTTGAGCAGCACCAGAGAAGACATCAGCCGCCTCCTGCACTTCTCCGGCCAGTAGCAGTCGCAACTGCTGCATCTTCCTCTATCGCAGCAGCCGCCTCCTGCACTTCTCCGGCCAATAGCTGTCGCAACTGCTGCATCTTCCTCTACCGCAGCAGCTTTCGTTGCCGTTTCCCTCTACACAACGGCGCCTCCTCAACGGCGGTGTCTTCCTCCTCAATAGCGACAACGGCGAACGACGGTGTCTTTCTCGCGTCTTCCTCCTTCGCTGTCGCAGCCACTTCCCGGCCAGCAGCAGCCGCAACCGCTGCATCTTCCTTCCTCTATCGCAGCAGCTTTCATTGCCGTTTTTCTCTATACACCTAATTGCTACAGATTTCTCTCACTGCAGTTTCCTTGAGTACTGCTGCAGATTTTTGCGGTCATTTTCCGGCGAACTGCAGCCTCTACAATCTGCTGCAGCAAGCAGCAATCCACAGCAGCGAACTGCAGTCTTGAGTACCGCTGCAGTTTTTTTTTTGCAGCCATCTCCCGGCGAACTGCAGTCCCTACAATCTGCAGCAGCAAGCAGCAATCCACAGCAGCTGCCGGCAGCTTTTTGGCACTGTTGTAGATTGCTCAATCTGCTACAGCAAGCAATCTATAGCAGCAGCCCCCTCACTCATTCTCCACCTTGTGTGACCTGAGTATCACACAAGGTTCGCTGCCTTCTTCTAAAAAAAAAAAAAAATAAAAAAAAAAAAAAAAAAAGAAGGAAAATGTCTTCGTTCACTTCTTCTGATGTTTCAGTTCCTGTAGGGACTCCCACTTCTTGTTCTTCTACCGGGCTTATCTCCATCAATGCCGCCACGCTAATCCCCTTTAAGTTATCAAAGGGTGGCAACTATGTGTCCTGGCGAGCTCAATTCTCTAATCTTTTATTTGGATATGATTTGTTAGGTTACGTTGATGGTTCTTTCAGTTGTCCTCCGGCCATGCTCAACATCCCCGGTGATCCTAATCCAGTACCCAATCCAGCTCACAAACTATGGCTACGTCAAGATCGTCTCATTCTCCAAGCCATTCAAGCTTCAGTTGCTGGATCCGTTGCTCCCTTGATATCTTCATGTGTGACAGCTGCCGATGCATGGTCTAAACTGCAAACCACCCTGGCAAATCATTCGCGTACTCGCAAGCTCAGTCTTCTATCCAAGCTTATGGAGACAAAACAAGAGGGAAGTACTATCTCTGATTATTTACAACTTATCAAGGTTATCATCGATGACTTGGCCTTGATAGGTCATTCCCTATGTGATGAAGAGGTTGTCATTCATACCCTCAATGGTCTCGACACCGACTACAAAGAATTGGCTGCTGCAATTCGGGCACGCGACTCGCCAATCTCTTTTGAAGATCTCTATGATAAGTTGACTGACTACGAGATGTCTTTGAAGCGTGCGGACAAACTGCCTGGATCAACTGTCACAGCTCAAGTCAGTCACAAGTCTAAACGGAAGAACGCTCGGTACTCACCGAACATCACCCAAGGTTTGGCTACTACGCCTCTTGATTCTGTGAGTTCCATGCAACACCCCTCCTATCCTCCTAGTCATCCCTTCTCGCAAAGTGGCGACTCCAGCCATCATCCGTCTTGGCGTCCTGCCCTACCGAGCCATCAGAGACGGGTCGTTTGCCAACTGTGTGACAAAGTCGGCCATTCCGCTAAAGTTTGCCGGTCTCGTCTCCGCCTCCCTACTCCGTCACACTGGCCACAGGCAAATCTCCTAACTACTCCGACACCTAGCCAGTCCAATTGGATTGTCGACTCTGGTGCCTCTCATCACATCACCGCTGATCTTCAGAATTTGTCTCTTCACAATCCCTATGGCGGCAATGAAGATATCATCATCGGTGATGGTAAAGGACTTTCTATAACTCATACTGGTTCCACAACGCTTAATTCTGACTCTAATACATTTACTCTCGATGATGTTTTATGCGCCCCTCATATTAAACGCAACCTCATTTCTGTTTCTCAATTTTGCAAACATAACAATACTTCCATTGAATTCTTTCCTGATTCATTTCTTGTTAAGGATTTGAGCACGGGGGCATCATTGGTCCAAGGCCCGAATAAAGACAACATTTATGAATGGCCGTCAGCCTCTCGAATGACCCAGCCCACTGTTCATTCTTCTGTTGCGGCTCCAGTTGATGTGTGGCATCGTCGGCTTGGCCATCCCTCACCCTTTATTCAGCAGAAATTATTATCTTGTCACTCTCTTCCTTTTTTTAAGTCCCCTAATTCTATGATGCATTGTGATGCTTGTCTTAGTAATAAGAGTCATCGGCAGCCTTTTGGTTCATCTTCAATTTCCTCCTCTAAACCTTTTGAAATTATATATACTGATGTTTGGGGTCCTGCTCCAATCTTATCTTTTGATAAGTTTCGATTTTATGTTATTTTTGTAGATCACTTCTCCAAGTACACATGGATATATCCTCTTTCTCATAAATCTGATGTTTCTCGCGTTTTTTCCACTTTCCAGAAGTTGGTCGAAAACTATTTTCAGTCTACCATTAAAACAGTCTACTCTGATGGTGGCGGTGAATATCAAGCCCTGGCGTCTCATCTCTCAGCTTGTGGCATTCAACACCTCAAGTCTCCTCCACATACTCCTCAACTAGTTGGTTCTGCCGAACGCAAACATCGGCATATAGTAGAAACTGGACTCACACTTTTACATCAGGCTTCCATGCCTTCAACTTTCTGGACAGCAGCCTTTCAAACTGCTGTCTACCTAATTAATCGGATGCCTACACCAGTTCTACAACACCAGTCCCCCTTTGACACACTGTTCCACAAACCCCCTAACCTTCGTAAACTCCGCGTGTTCGGTTGTTTATGTTATCCTTGGTTACGTCCCTATGCCTCTCATAAGTTAACATCCCGATCTTCTCCTTGCGTCTTTATTGGTTACTCACTTGACCATAATGCTTTCCGCTGCTATAATCTCCACACTCACAAAATCTTTGTATCACGTCACGTTATCTTTGTTGAGTCTAACTTTCCTTTCCAAACCCTTCCATATCCTGCCATACGGACCACTTCACTATCTCACTGGAGTATACCTTCGGATCAATCGGACGAGCCTCCCATGTCTTCGTCTACTTCCTCCCCTCCTGATCCGCACTATATCACTCCAGTTCAACACTTGCCCGTTTCCTCTGTTCCTACTCCACTCCACTCTTCTCCAATTGATGGGGCAATATGTTCCGAAACACAACCATCCTCTTTACCTCTTTCTCGCCCAAGTGCCCCTGACGTGTCTCCACTTGACCCGGCTTGTGCCACTGATCCTCACCCAACATTACCTCCTAATCCTGTCATCTCCAATCATCCTATGACCACTCGCTCTAAGCATGGTATTTTTAAACCTCGTCAAGTACTTAACCTACAAGCTGTCATGAATTCCTCATCCCCCAACATTGAACCCACCACCTTCACTCAAGCCCAAAAATCTCTGCATTGGCGTATTGCCATGAGCGAGGAATATAATGCCCTCCTCCATAATTCAACATGGGATCTAATTCCTTTTCATCCTTCACAAAACATCATCGGGTGTAAGTGGGTCTTTAGAATTAAGCGGAACCCAGATGGCTCAGTTGCTCGATATAAGGCACGCCTGGTCGCCAAAGGGTTCCATCAACGACCTGGAGTTGATTTCACTGAGACGTTTAGTCCTGTTGTTAAACCCACTACAATCCGGCTTATCTTGAGTCTGGCTACCACTAAAGGCTGGCAATTACGACAATTGGATGTTAATAATGCCTTTCTACAGGGATCTCTATCTGAAGATGTTTTTATGCAACAACCCCCCGGTTTTACTCATCCTCAGTATCCACAGCATGTTTGCAAACTTCGAAAAGCCATTTATGGACTTCGTCAGGCTCCGAGAGCTTGGTACACTCAACTTAGCTCATTTTTGACTTCTGTCGGCTTTCTTAACTCCAAATCTGACACTTCGTTGTTTCTGCGACATCATCATGGAAACACAGTGTATATTCTGGTATATGTGGATGATATTATTGTCACAGGCAACAATCCCGCCAGCATCCAAGCGTTCGTCAAACAGCTGGCAGCTCGATTCTCGCTTAAGGATCTCGGACCCTTGAGCTACTTTTTGGGCGTCGAAGCTACCTTCACATCTTCCGGTCTCCTTTTATCACAACGCAAGTACATTCAAGATTTGTTATTAAAGACAAACATGCAGGATGCAAATGCAGTTACAACCCCCATCTCTACTAGCGGTTCTCTCAAATTATCAGATGGAAGTCCTGCTACGGAACCCACTCAATACCGCCAAGTTGTTGGCTCTTTACAATACTTAGCTCTCACGCGTCCAGACATCTCATTTGCTGTGAACAAATTATCACAGTTTATGCAGCAACCATCTACTCTACACTGGTCTGCGGTTAAGAGACTTCTACGATATCTTAAAGGGACTCTAAATCATGGACTTTTTTTTCGTAAACACTCTCCACTTCGTCTTCATGCATTTGCCGATGCTGATTGGGCGGGCAACCTTGATGATAGAACATCCACATCGGGGTATATTATCTTCCTTGGTGCTCATCCAATCAGTTGGAGTTCTAAGAAGCAAAAGACAGTCGCCCGGTCTACAACTGAAGCTGAATACCGTGCTATTGCCGCTACCACTGCAGAACTCAATTGGATCACGAATCTTCTCCAAGAACTCAACATCGATTCCACTCCTACAATATATTGTGATAATATTGGAGCTACCTATCTATGCGCTAATCCGGTATTCCACTCCCGCATGAAACATATTGCTATTGACTTCCACTTTGTACGTGATCAAGTTGTCCGCCGTCAACTCCGTGTTTCTCATGTTCATACAGCTGATCAATTGGCCGACTCACTTACGAAGCCTATAGCTCGTAAGCTGTTTGCATTACATCAGTCCAAGATTGGCCTCCTTGATAGGAGCACCATCTTGCGGGGGCATGATAAGTAGATGAGATTTCCCTAACTGTTGAGGAAATCTCTCTACTCTGTTGAGGGAAATCCTCTAACCCGTTGAGGAAACTTCTTCTTCTACAACTCATTTATCTCTTTATTTTAACAGTTGTATCCTTGGAAAATGATTCATCTTCTTTTTGCCAGCTTTGTTTGCTTTAACACCAAAGAAATAAGAATACATCAACTTAAGTAAGAGCAGCTTTGGCTAATGACAAAGGGGACAACAATCACAAGACATTGATGAGTTATCAAATTCATATGGCAGGAACAAGTATACTCGAAAGAAGATACGCAATAAGCATGTGATATGCAAAACATCCCTGATTGGTAGTATGGCTTCTAATACGACTTGCGTGAAACAAAGATGCGACATCAGTTTGATATGCAAGTAGTCATTCCATCAGCAACTTAAAAACTCACCTTCGTCCGTGCAGAATCATCAGCAACACTGAGTCCATTACATCACCCAAGATGTCTCTCACAGAGGGCACCTTAATAGGCTTCATGTTATTACTTTTATGAAATATCTGATCATTTCCTTGAAGAGCAGTAAATTTAGAAACAAATGGGTTTAACATGGTGGGTGAACCACAACAGGAGAACAAATTTACAAGAAAGCTAAATTAAGTGGGAATGATACCATGCTGACAAAGAATACAAGTCCAGAGGTTTGTGCAAACATACTGTGGCTCCTGTCAAGATTTTGTATGTTAGCGTTGTTAGACCAACAAAATCAGAGTTTAAAAAACTATGCAAATGTTACTTAACAGGAATAATACAAAGAAATACAAAGAAACTATTTAGCGGAACACAAAAAGTTTGCACTACGATGAAAAAAAAAATCAAAATTACAGCTAGAATGTACTTTGGGGCATATATATGCCTATAGAGCGAAAAGAAATCAATGACTATTCTTAAAACACCATAATCTTGCACTACAATGAACATAAACATCAATGTTACAGCTAGTATGTCTTTTGGGACTTACTGACCCTCCCTGCAGATAAAAAAAAAAAAAATCAAATGACACTAGGGTGTGATTCAGTGACATATTACAAGATCTGATGCATACATGTCTTAGTCCATCATATCTCATTGTAGAATATGATAGAAGGTCTATGACAGCATTGTCAGCTGATTCCAGGAAATTAGATGCAAGGATCATAGTTTCAGTGTGTACCGGACATAACCCTGATGTATACCACACTATATTGCTGACGATGCAATATAAGGAGAGGTGTCTATACCGGCTGACATATATTAAAATTTGGCAGCACATCTACTACCAACCCAAGTTCAACACAACATCTATTTATTTTTTTTATACTGACTGAAATAGATTAAGATATGGAAGCACACCTACTGGCAACCCAAGTTCAATAGTCTCTGTTTGCACACCTGCAGTTTTTTCCTTCTCATTCTTTTTTTCTTAATATAAACCTGAGTATGGTATTCCATGCTCCCTCTGACTCAAGTCATGTACCCTTCTCCATTGACTCAAGGTGGAACATACAAGCCACACCACTACGTCCAGGTTAAATTTCCAGTAAAGTTGTCAGCAGATCAAAGCTACCAAGAATCTGACAATCTAGTTTATTGGACCTTTTTCTCACAGGATCTCATGTATTAAAATATAGTCATTACTCAGGCATCCATGACCGACCATCACAAAATCTAGCAACCACCAGATCATCACCATTGACAGATTAAGATGTATTTGTTTTGACTTCGTTCTATGCTCTCTTTTGTTCTTATTGTCAAACAATATATTTTAATTTCTGATTTTTTGGGTTGAGTCAACTCACTTGTAGATTTAAATTTGAGGCCATCATAAAACACCTAATCCTTTTCTCTGTTAGTGAGTTGACTAGACATGTCGGGCGATGCCTCACTTTCAACAGTACAGTCATGCGTACATAGGTTAGAATTATCTGGGACAAGGTATGGACTCTGCCAGAGAGGGCTTCTCACAATTTAGTTTCCTAAATAACAATCTCCTTGATAAGATGCAAACCACAGAACTCCTAAACAAGGAAAAAAAATTACTTAAGCAAAAGCTCATTTCTTTTACTATAATCATCAAGACTCCCATGAGAACCATCCTAATACAAGAGTATTCAAGATCAGCCATTCATACAGAACTCCCAGGACCCAGTGAAAAAAGTGAATAAAACAGAATAGACACCCCAACCTAAAAGCATAGGAAGCCGGAAGAGAAGTCTTATTATCTATACTCTAAGCTGTGGGAATACATATCATAAGAAAGTATAATCCATTAACAATTATCTTATCTCATCAGTCTATGTCAACATAAAGTAAAACCTTTAATAAGAAAAACAAAAAAAAGGAGAAAACATCATAGCTTTCTTTAAGACAATATAATCTTGGTAGTACAATTTCTTCTTGAATAGTAAGGCCAATTTCAGTAATCCTGGCCAATTTTTTGTAATATTTTTGTTCTACTTCATCTTTATCTCCTTAGGTAAACTAATAGCAACATTATCTCATGTTCTTCCATCATAGTTTCATCTTGGATTTCATCAAACCACCAATTCATCGTCCTCAAAGATATGCGATGACTGTTATAATCTCCAAGCAATATATTTCCATGTGATACTATATCATTTTTCTTGCAAGTCTCATACTACTCTGATAATAGCATACCATTTTCCTCCAAGTCTCAAACTACTGAGTTAGACTTTTCTAGAAGATCGATTACTTTGACCTTTACATTCGATCATTTAGTTCTAATATTAATGTGTCCTACTTATTCTTTTGCATTTCTTATGCATATACCTAACACTATTGATCAAAGTTGTGTATTCAATTTGTCTACAGATCTAACTTCACAATATATGCATGACTTTACATTTATTCTCCTAGCAGGGAAAATAAAAGTCAGTTGACTACGAGTTTGGCCGGTCTAAGGAAACTTAGACTGTAGAAACTAACAACAATAATTGATTGCTGCAGATTTATCAGAATTAACTTCCTCTACAAAGTACAGTAGCTTAAGAGTAGTCCAATACAGTCAAAACCTAATGTGATTTAGAACAGAACCAATTTTGTATGATACAAGAATGTGCTACAAAAATACAACCATCCCATACCGTCAGGTTTTTAGCACATTAAAATTGAGAAATCCAAATAATAGATCTGTGTTAATAGATCTGCGTCAATATAAAATCATTTTGTCCTGTTATCCAATAACACCATATCAGTCCAATTGATGCCCTCGAATTATCTTCTCATTCTTCTAATCCTCATCGAGCATCACTATTTCCTCTAAAGTCAGCCATTCCTTTCGAAATTCAAATTAGCGGCCAAAATGGAGTATGCCTACATCAACCGGATCTCACGGCTATCTAAGACATAAAGCAGAGATGATCAAGACCTTACCGATTTTGGCTTCCAACTGGGGATTCGGAGGGGAACCCAAGACGACATGAACAACTCCGAATGCGGAGATTGGGCAAGGCCTGTTGGACTTGCTCGATAGTCTCGAAGTCTCGATGACCTGTGGCGGAAAAGAGTGCGCTCCTCTCTTTTTCGTTTGTACCCTCGAAAGATTGAAGGAGAAACAGAAGAGGAAGACGAGACGACGCAACAGAGTGCCCTTTCTGACTTAGTCTTCTTCCCATTTCATCGGCGCCTTTGTTTTCCCGCGCGAGTGCCGCCTCCTTCCCACTCACGTGACGACGCAGAGAGCGACGCGAGGGGTGAGGTAAACGGTCCTGTCGGCAACAGGGTCACGTCTGGGTCCCATCCATCTGTGGTGTAGCGATTGGAATCTTGACGAGATCAATGATGCTTGGTTCCATCGGACGGTGAGATATTCATCGGCGCCTTTGTTTTCCGAGCGAGTGCCGCCTCCTTCCCACTCACGTGACGAGCGGTGCGGTGTCAGCTGTCCTGTGGGCAACAGGGTCACGTCTGGGTCCCATCGATCTGGTGTGTAGCGATTGGAAGCTTTGGACGAGATCAATGATGATTCGTTCCATCGGACGGTGAGATAAACGTGATCAGATTGAACCCACGAGACACCACAAAAGAGTTACATTACGGTCATCAATGACAAACGTTCGGTATCGAAAATAAAAGAGGTTTATTTATTCTAAATATTGCTTGCCACTGCAAATGTTCGTTACGACCCTTTACCGATCTCCTCAAGGAATGCCGTCAGATTCCGATCCGACGACCCTCCTTCGCTGACGGCCGCCCGGGCTCTCTCCTTCCACTGCTCTGCCTTCTTCCTCATCTCCTTGCCTCCCTCCCCCTCCCCCATCACCAGTTCCACGCACCGCTTCAGTTCCTCGGCCTCGACCACGCCGTCCTCGCTGAGCTCCGCGGTCACCCCGGTCCCCCACGCGCCGTCAGCCATCCTCGCGTTCGTCCTCTGATCCGACAGCCGCGGCGCGCCCACCGTCGGCACGCCGCACGCTAGGCTCTCCAGCATCGAGTTCCACCCGCAGTGGGTCACGAAGCAGCCCACCGCCGCGTGCGACAGCACCTTCACCTGCGAACACCACTCCACTACCATCCCTTGACCGCTCCCTTCTCGTAGGTTCCCCTCTTCCCTATTGTCCCGCCGCACCACCCACATGTACGGCCGGCCGCATTCCTCCAGGCCCGCCGACAGTTCCTCCAGCTCTCGCTTGGTGAAGTGGTGCAAGCTCCCGAAGGAGACGTACACCACCGACCACTCCGGCTGCGAGTCCAGCCACTCCATGTACCCCTTGTCGTCTGGCTTGAAGATGTCGCCGCCGGCGCCAGTCTCGGTGTCTTTGGGAGCGGCGGTGCCAGAGAACGACCAGGACGGAATCAGTGGCCCGATGGTCAGCATGTCGATCTCGTCCACCGCCGCCAGCGCGTCCGGCTCCAGCTCGTCGAACGTGTTAACGAGGACCCTCGGCTTCGACGAGGATGCGGCCTTCTCAGTGTCCAGCGCCGCAAACGCCTCGCGCAAGGTCAGGTAGACGGAGGAGAGAGGGTGATCCACAGGCGAGGTGAGGAAGGACGGGACGTCGCTAATCTTGATGGGCGGCAGCCGCGGGAAGGTCACCGTAAACGAGGGGTCGTCGCGGTGGGCGTCCACGACAGCACCGTAGTCATGGAAGTAGTGGTAATATACGGCGAACACGGTGGCCGGCTGGATCCAGTAATGGATGGAGGGGATGCCGTACTCGCGCGCCACGTCGGCGGCCCAAGGGAGGAGCATGGTGTAGACGATACACGTGACGGGGCGGCCGCGGGCGGCGAGGCCGGCGACGATGCTGGAGAGGCTGCGGGGCCCGGTGACCTTGAACTCGGCCATGAAACGGTTGAACCCGGCAAAGCCGCCACGGTCGCCGTCGTCGAAGCCGTCGGAGAAGGGGACATAGGAAAGGAGGCCGTCGTAGACGTCGTGGTGGTCGGGGGCCGAGGGGAACATGCGTCGGTGAGCCGAGAGGGTGGTGGAGAAGGTGACGAGGGGGCCGGCGGCGGAGTGGGCGAGGTGCTTGGCGAGGTGGAGGACCGGATTGATGTGGCCTTGGAAGGGGAAGGTGGCCACCAAGAAGTGCTGCTGCTGCTTCAGCTCCATTACCGAGTGGCCACCAAGAACTGTGGGTGTGAGCCTGTGGACGACGATGACTCTGCTGTCAATGGTTATATATGGCTGACGAGCGCCTGCAATTGGTGGTACATACCGAGCCAAGTGGAGATCTAATGTACGACAACATCTGATCGAAAACATCCAATGTTTCCCGTTATTGCAGTTCATACTCATCCAATATTCAAATTAAAAATCCATTTCCATTTCTCTAAAAGCAAATAAAAGACTGTCATGAATGAAAGATTTCACATGGATATATTATTAATCTAAACTTAGAAAACATACAACAGTATAAAATGATGGAGAGATCTCCGTATCTCGTGATGCTCATAACATTAAGTTCACACACTTCACTTACATTTTGGAATTTTGAAGTGATCAACACTGGGTAATATATAATTTCAGAAATGACGAGTACAAACGAACAACATATTATCGACTTCACTCATCAGATAGCCAGTAATCCAATAAGAAAGAAAATTTCAGTGAGCGTAAAATTTAGTACGAAAGGCGCTATCATTAGAGATTTCAGGAATACAGGTAGAAGACGGAAAATTTCTGTACAAAATTAGCACCAAAAACTACACACTACCTCCGGGGATACGAATCCCCATCGACGCAAGCTACAGCAGGAAGCTGATATCGTTAAACTGAAGCAGCTGAGCAAAATTTTCAAAGAGCAATTCTGTCTGCACGCAGCGTCCATGTGTCAATATCACTTTGAATTCATGGGTATTCATTCGACTATAATGATCTCTTGCAAGAAAATGATGCCAAAGTCACTTTCCAAAAGAGCTGTTGTCCAGCAAAATGATATAAAACTTATGAAAAACTGCTGACCAGTAAATCCACGATATCGATATATTATCCATCACCGATAATATCTTTCTCAGACGCTTTTATTGCCTCTGCAGTCATAAGTGCAACCGTAGCTCTATGAAGGGCAAGATCTGCTTTGTGTAGCAACCACTGTGCTTTCTCTCTCTTAAGCTTGGCCATGTTTAATGCATGCTGAGCTGCACTTGTTGCATCGCGCAACCTGAACTCATCCATGTCGGCATGATGTCTATGAAAACCAGTAGATTGAGATTGCCTTGTGTTGGACCATTCACAAAGTTCAGAACTCCATCTATTAAGTCCATTCCTATTTGATCTTTGATTACCTGAGAATGGTGACCCTTGAGGATCCCTGGGAGACAGGAACGGATCAAACTTCTTTGAAGTACTTCTGTAAAATTTTGGGTCTGGACATCTCTCTGATCCATCATTAGTGAAAAAGGATTCTGTGCTTGCAGTATCCCTTGGTGAAAAGGTAGATCGAGACTGAGGCCCATGATAAGAATCGGAAGATTCATAGCTCGAGATAGCAACCTCCCCAACTGAAATTCCATCCGTTTTTCTCCCTGGTACAACAAGAAACAGGAACACTATCAACAAAGAAGCCAAAGAATTAGGATAAAAAATAAAAAATAATAGAAGTACCCGGTGTATGGAAACAATCTTGTTCTCTCATTAAAACATTATGGTGGCCAGTGAATATGAGCTTCTTGTGAGACCTCTGCTTTGAACCTTTGTTTGGTATTTCCAAGCCTCGCGGTCTCAAACAGAAGGCAAACATAGGCGGTTTCTTCAATGAATGTGCTTTCTCATGGCAGCCTACGGGCTGCAGTGGCGTTTTGTTCATGTTTGATTCCCATTGGTTTAGTTGCTGCTGGTGAAGTTCCCACAGAGGAGGCTGAAAAGCCATGAAATAAGAATAGATGAGATTAAGCACTTTATCGTACCAAAAAGAGGCGTTTAAGGATTGTTGCAATCATCAGATGATTACAACCACGGGCCAAGGGTCATCCTTAACTTTCGAAGAAAAGAGAAGCAAATGAGCATTTAAACAGATCCAGCATAGTTTAATAATAGGTCATTTGTTAAATAAATGGAAAAAGACTACAATTAGATCTGTCAAAATCGATCAGATTAAGTAAAATCAGTTTCAATCATTGTGATGGAATCACAGTTCGTTCCAACTTCATACGTAGTTGGCAATTCAATGGAAGAATAGGGATTTCATTGTCATGCTTGTTAGCTGACAATGATAGAAACAGTTGAATAAGTTGTAATGCTTGGCAGTCGATAATGATCGAAACAGTTGAATAAGTAGTCCTCACTAACTTAGATATCCTAAGATTTCTCCTTGGATTTGTCGCTTTTGGTTTTTCTTGACAAAAGGTGGTAAAATAAGCACTGGACATTTTGTCGTGCTTACTTACTGTATAGTAATTTCTCAAGGTAACACAAATATGACATTACATAGCATTCATATGCAAATGACTTGAAAACATAGTAAGACAAAAAAAATAATACAGGAGAATTAGAAGATAGCAGCAATTTCATTAAAATGCAAAGTGCTCAAAACAAGATCCAGGCATCAGAACTTTAAGAATCAACTTTGAAATAAATCCCATCAATTGATGAGCATGCCGGGGTATAGGAATTTCGGAAATATAGTCTCATGGAACTAAAACTTCAAACTACCAAAATTAGGCTTCTATTGGTTGGTATATGAGAGTAAGACATGAAAGTTCAATGAAATTTCCAAAAAATATTTTTTTTTTATCATTTTGGTTAAAACCCAACTTTAAAAAAAAAAGCTAAATCAGCATGCAATCATGCTCAAGATTAAGTGCATTAAAAAAAAAAATTCTTCTCATGCATCAGTTCTTGGAGCTTAACTACAGCTGATTCCTAGCCAAATTCAAGTTTTCAAGAACTAGGCATCTTGGAAACTTCTGAAGTTCTGATTGCTCTCATGTAGTCAAACATTAAAGTACTTCCAGGCCTTTGCTTTCCTGGAACCAATTCAATGTGTGATAAATACAACACCAGTTCCAATAGAACTGCTAGCAACTTTGAATCTGTGTCTGTCATAATCTAGTAAAAGAGCTACATTAACTTAATCAACATGCTAATTGTTTAACACTAACAGGCGACCATAGTCATATAGTTTGTGTATGCTGCAAACATGTGATGCATGAAAAGAAAGTACAATTTTCATGAATAAAGTGATAGGAAATAGACTTCAAGAAATTAGCAGACATTTAGCACCTTAACATATATAGTCTAAACCCTAAAACAATTGATGAGCAAATCAGCTATCTGGCAGCAGACTTAATCAAGCAGCATACTTAAGTTTATTCATATGAGAAAGAGAACAGACTAGCATAAAAAATGTAAACCAATTTAGACTCACCTGAAATTGCCGAATCAGAGGTAAACCTTTTTTCCTTCTCTTTTGCCTCCAATGCTCGTAAATAACTTCAATTGTGTCTGCTGGTCCATCATCAGCCATGTATTTTTCTATGTCATCATTGGTGATCTCTTCACATTGTTGAGTGTATGCAAATTTTTCAAGCATGTCCATGACCCTCTCAAACATATCATCTGTAACCTCAGTCATTTTATTATCCTTGGCATCCATATTAGCTCTCACTGTGGATATCCATTCCTCGTCCTCACTGTCCATGTCATACAACACATGAGAAGAATCCAGGGCCAAGTCAACCTCAGTTCCCACCTGCCGAAAGTACTTCGATGAACTGAGAATGAAAGGCACTTCAACACAACCATCATCACCATTTGGAAGTAGGCGAACTCCCGGAATGGGAATGTTCTTAACAGAAGCAGCCCTAACGTTCTGGTTGTAGCATTCTTCATGCATTTGTTTGAAAATATACCACTGGTTTCTGTCAGTGAACTCTAACATCCATTCTTTTCCCCCTTTCCACATCATAGCATGAGTGTAACGATTTGTGGTTCCAGGCTGCAGAACATGGTGTGCCTTGTAGGCATATTTAATAGCCCCTGAAACCTTTATGATTATCCTCCAATTCTTCTGATCATCACAGTCAAGTTGAACCTTGGCTCCAAATTCTCTCCAACATTTGTCTCCATGAGTGACAAGGACATTAGCATCACAGGCTAACGAGTCCAGGTAACTTTGATGACTTCTGGAACAATTGGATGAAACATTTGCAATAACAGTCTTAACTTTTTTATGAGATTGTACCTTCTGGTGATTGCTTTGGGATTTTGCAGCGTGTCCATAACTTCCAGATAATTGTGAATATGAAACCTGGGTCCGGGGCCTTTTGTAGCCACTAGTGAAAGCATTTTCTACATCATCTTTTGAACCCAATCTTGGGTGGTGAATAAATGTCCGTGAAAGTGAAGTGTGCCGATTGCGATGCCACATGCTTCGTGGAGCAGTTGGACTGTGGATTGTGTGTTCATTCAGATCAAGAACCAAGTTGGATGTAGAGTCAGCAGACAGCAATCCCTTATGAAGAGAATGTTTTTCAACTTCAAACAATTGAACCTCCACATTGGCAGTTTTGACAAAAGAACTGCATCCTCCAGCAAGAGACTTGTCTGTAAAAGAAGACTGTTCAGGACATTCAGAACAAGTATCCTCAGCAAATTGAGATGTTCCATCCTCACATTGGAATCTTCCATATTGAACAACTCCCTCACCACTAATGCTTTTCCCCACAGCACTACTATCTACAGAATTCTGAATCACATTATCCTCGCTAGTAAAGAAATTCTTAGTAACTCTATTCAAATCGCTATTACTCCCAGCAGACAAAGCATCTAAGCTTGGTCTTCCATGAGTTGCTTCAGCCTCGCTCAAAGAGGATATTAAGTTATCAAGCTTTTCCAGAGCATGCTTAAAAGGATCCTCAAGAGAAGTGTGACCATCAGCTGTCAATTTATCATTATTGTCTGCATAATTTTGTGAAGAAACTATATTGAAGTCTCCAGAACAAAGAGAAGCTGTGTCTTTCTCATTCAACAACTTGAGATGAAGACCGAGTGAAAATGAAGGCGCAGCAGCAAAATAAAGGGAACAGAGAAGAGGCTTCTTCTGATCTTGAGCCAAATAATGAATGACAGAATTCACATTTGGATCAACCAATTTCTTCAGATTGAATCTATGAACTAGGCTTGATCTTCCCCAGAATCTCTGAAAAAGAAGCAAAAACATAGAGAAATTTGTCAAACCAAATTCACTAATAGATATAGACAAAGTAAATATTGGCTTGACTGCAAGTTTATTAAAGTGACGTGAAGAAAACCTTTCTAAAAGAAAGTTATCCTTTTAAACTGCACAAAAATCACGAGGAAAGTGCAAAGACACTAAGAATTGCCTAAACCAACAAGGTGCAGTCCATGAAACCAACTAGGTAAGGATAGCTGACAACATACTTCTCTGATTTTATCAAACTACAAATTCCAGGTTTAGCAAATATTGCGTCCAGCCCATCTGGCACAATTATTAACCCTTTGAAAATAGACTAGTAACAACAATAAGGTCTCTGGATCCAGTCAAGTCTACTTCGGTAGTACTTCAATGAAAACAAGACAAAATATATCTAGTCCGTAAATAGATAAGTGTTATATTTCAAGGAGCTAGGCATTGCTCCTTGGTAATTAGGTGCTTGTCCAAAAGAAACTAATAGCACAACTATTTTCTTTGTATGACAAATCTCCAACACATGATGCCTTGAACTATACTAAATGCAAAAATAAGTGCAACACTATTCACAGGATTTTGTTAGCAGAAGCAACTAAAATCCATCAAAATTCAAAATTCTGTGGTGATATAGATTCCAGACTCCCAGAGATGCAGTCAAAATTTTCAGAAAACACTGCATGGAATATGTCAACTGCTTTTAGTTGCATTTAGGTAAATTATGGTTCTGATCCTCCACATGATGAATGAAAAACATGTTTGCTTATTAAGCTAAAATAAAAACATGATAGAACAATGCATGCAGGCAAATTTATTGGCTAAAAAAATTCCACATATAGGCATAAGAACCATGAAGTAGATGAATATGTAATTGAATAACATGTAGATAGTGATAATGTAACATATAGAAGAAATTTCATATACCACCACTTGCCAACCAAGTAAATGTCCAAGATGTGCTCCCATAACATTTATTTCACAACTGCCCAATTATAACCAAACCTACATTGGAATCAGTCTAGGTTTCTCCAATCTCGAAACAAGCGAATAGGCATTTTTCATTAATAGGAAATAAGCCTCAAAGAATTTTCCATGTGTCATCATCTGAATTCATATAATCCAAAACAATTTTTTTGCAGACAAGAACAGTAAAAAGAAATAAATAAAAATACTCAGAACGACTACATTTAATCAGCAAAACAAGCCTAACAAACAGAAACGAGTACCTTGATTGATTTAATAGAACTGCTGAGTATTTGACTACTAGCAAGGTTCTGGATGTTTGAACACATGTACTCAGCTGTAGATAATGCCTCCTTTGCGAAAAGCTTTTTCAGTTTATCTTCAAGATATCTCCATTTTGAACTCTCTATCTTGGAAAGGGTACTCAAAACAAAAAGAAGTTTCCTACCTAAATTGTGTAAGCTTGAAATCCTAAGTCCAATTGATGAGCAAGGACTTTCTGGCTCGGCAAAGTCACTCTTCACAACATGTCCACTGACTGTTGTGATGATCAAACATAAAAGAGACACTGCACGCTTTAAAGAACCCTCAAACAAAAGAAACCTTAATCCAGGAACAGTGTCAATAAAAAATATTTCCATGCGAACAACCGGCCATGCATGAACTAGTTCACCATGATGCATAATATAAAGGGCTTGGCAGAGCCAAAGACTTTCTCTTTGAAAAGTGAGTTCCAGAGTACACTGAGGCGGTAGGTTCAGTTTAAATATCACTACTTTAAATTCTTTCCATGTCACAATCATATTGAGTTCCTCTGCAGCTGCTTTGCTGTTAGCAACTGAGGCATGAATTCTCACTGAACCACCTGGACCACCAGGAGCAGCACCCTGCACCACTCTAGTGTCCAAAACGTCCCTTTTACTGCGAAACCGTTTCCTGAAATAAACATAAGGTAACTTCCTGCATTCAGAGTCAACACTCCTCTTCAGCTCAGAAAATCTGTTAAAGTTCTGATCACATGACTGCTCCGACTCATTGCAATTAAAAAATAATTTATTTGGATTCTTATCCAATGGATTCATAGACATACTTTCCTTTGATTCTAGTAACACAGGACTGATGTCCTTCAGAGGACTAACTCTGAGATGCTTCTTTATGGTACTAGAAGGGGAGGATGTAACGCGGCGAGTAGTTCGTGACAACCATGAAATAATGGGTTCTGATTCCAGGAGGCTGCCTATGTAACTGCTCTCCATGGCTTCTGGCTCTCCCTCTGTGTTATTCTGTCTTGATTCCGACCCCTGTTTCCCAAAATTAAACTTGCTAGAAACTTCACTGGGGAAAAGCAATAACTTGAATCTCTCCTTTTGGAGATTAATCCATTCTTCATCACGATCATCATACTTAACATGATGCAACCTAGTTACAGGATCATAACCCTTAACCAGGCCAAAATACCAATTTTTATCCAAAGGCCAGAACACTCTGATCCGCTGCTTAACGATATAATAGGGATCCATATCCCTCGAGCAGACCTCATAAAAGTGGCGACGCTTCCTAGCAAAGCTTTTACCAATGTGTCTCCTTGGCCGCAGCACCCGGCCTGTAGCATCTACTGAACAAGCTTCAGCCTGTGAGACCTTCGACATTGCATGGTCGGACTGCAAATATGTTAAACCTTCTACTGGTTCTGCCATACATGTAGTCCTTTTCCCGGAGAAACCAGTGCAACTTGGATCGAATCGTGAAGAAAGCATTCTAGCAGCATCCACTTCAAGGTTTTCCTCGTCATCATCCTGAGAAACCTCAACTGAATCCCCACTGTCATCTATCAGAGGTGCATCGCTCTCGAGACAACCCTGTTCAGACATCTTCAAGTTTATTCTGCTTCCGTAATTTCTATAATCAGACTTAAAATGACTGTCATTTTCAACACTGGTGCAAGGAGCAGAATCATCTTTCTGATACCCATTCAGCTCAAAATCATCAGCTTCCAACATCTGCTTGTCATTTAACACCTGTGAATTCGAATTTTCACCGATGGAAGATTTGTTATTCTGAGCATCAGTATTAATCCTCTCATAACTAGAATTACTAAAAGCTACTTCGAAGCTGATAGGATCTTTAGCTTTTCTCCACTTAGAAATACCCCTAGGCCGCTTCGGTATAAAGAGATCTTCTCCGAAATAGCTCTTGATTTTAGAGGTTACACCACTCGGAGATTCATGATCTGTCTTGTTTGGCAGTGGCGAATAAAGATCGCTTGCTAAATATTGTGCATTCCCATTTGACCCATCCAGATCATGTGTGGCATCGCTTCCACTGGTGGAAATGTAGTTTCGCTTTGGCCTTGAGACATTCAAACTGCCGCGCTGCCTCCTAGAATCAGGCTGGAGATTGCTCAAAGAAACCTCTTTTCTACTTGGTTTCCTTGTGGATTCTGAAAGAATCTCTCCTACCTCATCGAATGATGACCCAAGCTTCTTCTTGGGAACTTTGGATTCTTGTTCCAACCTCGAAACCTCTCTCCCAGCCCAGGATTTTATAACTGAACTACTTGATTTCTTCACGTAAATGCTCTGGAGATCCAAAGATCTCGGCTTCTTAGGTATGTCGGATGCTTCAGCTCTCTCGAGGCTAATTTCCATCTACAATTCCTGAATCCCAATGAAAGAAAGAAAACCCCCAAATTTTACCACCCATCATACATGACGAGGAAACTGAATCCCTAATTTCGGATCCGGACGCATAACACCAAGCGCATGATCCCAAAATTCTCCCAAATCAAACCTAAACAACAAAAATCACCGATCACAACCATTTCCCCCATCGATCCCCCAACAAAATCGAAGCGATCAAGAGCGGAGATGACACAACCACATACCTGGACCGGGAACGACGACGCAAGCCAAATCCCCCATCGATAGGATCCGCAATCGACGGACAAACCGGTTCCGCAGTCCAATCCCACCTTCCCTCCGCAGGAATCGCCCGATTGATCGAGGTTCTCGACGGTGATTTTTTCAACCCTAGAAAGAGACGGGGCCTAGGGTTTCATTCATTCCAAGGGACGTGAGGGCTCGGGACGGAAAAAAAAAAGAAAAAAAAGGAAAATGAGAAAAAGAGCGAGTTACTCGGAAAAGGACTAGGCACGATCCGCCCGTCAGATCTCGATCGGACGGTCTGAATTCCTTGTGGTGACGACAGGGGAGCTAACGGCATCAAGCTGGATTCCAAAATCTTTATTCCACCGCGAAGAAACGAACGGTGGAGATCGTTTTCGTTGATGCTACGGACGGGTGGGATCCGATCAAGCAATAGCGAGAGTTTGGGCCTGCCGTGCGACAGGTCATCGTTAACGGAAATTTCTAAAAGGCGCCTCGACTCTTTTACTTTTTCTGGTCGAATCCACATCTTAAATGCCCCAACCATCACAGTGATTTACGGTGCAATGCCATTGGGGAGGTATACGTGCCCCTTCCTCTTCTCTTGCTCCGATGCAATATAAGTTGGGTGGGGCCCGGGACGTCCTCTGCTTGGATATACGACTTGTGGTCCAAGGATAGGTTGGTAATTGTGGCTTTTGCTTGGGCTAGTTTTAGCGCTGTCTTAATACAAACGATTCTCGGATCATTCGCGGGAGAATCTTTAGATTCGTCCTCAACGAGATTCCAATGGGTAGATGGTTTCGAGTAACAATAGTACCACCATCAACAACGATAACAACAAGAAAAAAAAAAGGGGGGAAATGTAATAACAATATTACCAACCACTTGGAAAATAAAAAAGATCTAATTACTTCAATTTATTTTATTTACAACTCAGCTGGTAGCTCTTTTGGTACACGATCAGAACGTAACATTAGTTGTTGATTGGTACACTACTCACGACCAGCTTTTAGGAAGAGAACAGTATATTAAATTCAAGAACTACATTTCGTTACGTCTATAATATTTTGATCTCAGAAATAATATTTGTTATTTGAAGATCGAGCATGCTAAAGGCTCATGACAAATTTGATTTGACCCAAATGTAGGGTTTTCTTTGTTTCTTGAATTACCGAACAAGTGGCACGGTACGAAGACCTCCATTAAGAAAAGGGACAAACAATGAGGTTTTGACTGACACACGACGAAAGCTAGGGATGGAAGCCTCAAAATGGCGTACTTCTTTAACCAAGAACACCACAAAGCTGATGGGAAGATGCTATATTATCGATGGCTAAGTATCAAAAGTCTATTAGGGAAAGGAATAGTTACATAACACGAGATATTCACCATTTAAGAACACAGTTATCAATGGTGGAATGATCATTCGCGGGAGAAGTGAATGGCCACTTAAGAACAGATAAGATACAATCACTGTATTGTAGAGTATTTTCACTTGATCCTACAATTCCTAACTCCCACTTAACCTGCACCTTGGATCTGCTAGGAAAATGGGAAAAGAAGCCCCAGATGGAAGAACATGTATTCTGTCAATCACCAGAGGTAACGAGGGAAAAATAATTGTGGAAACGAAAAGGGTACAAAGAATGCAGATCATGGGTACCGGAGATTGTTCGGTTGAAGGTGTGTGGTAGAATTATGCAACAAAAAAGAGGAAGATCATAAGGAAAACCATGAGGACGAAGAATATTTTGATCATCAGCCACCTGTTGCTGGATATGCTGTTGAGGTACCGGAGGAGTGCACCTTGTGCTCCCTCCACGTTAGCTAATGTGTCATCCATGTTCTCATCGATCCTGAGATAGTCAATACCAGTTAATTAGTTTCCACACATAAAAGTACTATAAACTTTATAAGCAGTTGGATCAGCTCAACTTATGCATTACCACACCACTGACTATGTTCAACCAAGGTATCTTATTTATTCTATCCCTGCCACCAGCAGTCTTGCTGCTAGTTATATACCAAAGTCTTCATCCTTAAAAAGCTAACCGCGACAGCATTGATGATTTTTTATAACGTCCATTTTTAAAGATGAAGAAATTGATCCAAATCGAGATTCAAAAACGAAATAATCTAAGATTAGAACTTTAAACAACATGAACTGCATGAATAGGTTGAACAAGAGATGCCAGAGAAAACACAATTGGTTCAACTCAGCATATATAACAGCAGACAGGCTTTGTGAATATTTGTCGCAAAGAATTCATGCATGATTAAACTTGAAGATTCTAGACAAAGTTACAACTAGAGTAATCAAATGAAAATTAAGAACATGTACTCTTTGGAGATTCCAGACAAAGTTACAACCATGGTAATCAAATGAAGATTAAGAACATATACTCCATCCATCAATACAAGTAACGGTGTCAATACCAAGATAACTATGGTACATTGGTTTACGATTTATCATGGCAGGTGAGATATATAAACACAAATAATCAAATAAAAATATGGTAGTCTAGTATACAAAGCTCCCACTGATGTGATGTTTGGAAGGTGTCTATATATGCAGCTTTAACCCTACAAGTAGCAACTCTATTTCCATGACTGAAATCCCAATCACCAAAAGAGCAACCTTTCTGTAAAGCAAGTACATAATCCAATAATATGTGTATTCGAGAATCTTGAGTGTTCTTATATTTTACTAAAGGATGATTCTAAATGGCTCATGACTAAGATGATTGAGGGGTAAATCCTAACAAGAATGTAAATCCTAACAAGAAAACTATCATAGCAAGAAAAAAAGTGACCTGATTGCAAGCTCTCCCTGCTGTGAAACCATGGTAGCTAGTTGTGTGAAAATATTGCTCAGCTCATGAATTGTTGACTCAACATTCTGAAGAGCTTCTGCTCTGCTCTGCATGTAACTATCCTGTACTGGAACTATTTGTTGTTGTTGCTGCTGTTGTTGTATCAAAGGCTGAGTTGAGGATGACGGGTCCTCATTTGTCTTCCTCCTGTCAACCAAGAATCATCAGAATTAACTAGATGCAGATCACCATATGGACAATGTAGACTGAACTCAGAAATTACTGGAGGCACACACCACATTTCAATTAAAAAAGGATATCATATTAATAACAAAATGATAATTAACCTTGACAATTCCATCTTGATAGATAGATTATTGTAATATGAAGATTCAAATTGAATTATGGAAATTATGATAACCAGTAATAAGTTAAGAGTATTAATTGAGCAGTTCGTAAAATTACCTGGGAAACAAAGGAGAAGAAGATGTTGAGCTATTTTCCCATGGTGCTGGGGGAGCCAGAGC
Source organism: Musa acuminata AAA Group (assembly GCF_036884655.1). Lineage (NCBI taxonomy): Eukaryota > Viridiplantae > Streptophyta > Magnoliopsida > Zingiberales > Musaceae > Musa > Musa acuminata. Next base: position 33,156,081 of record NC_088336.1, read on the forward strand.
AGAAGAGTCATTACTTCCCTTGGAAACCAGTGGGCGTTGTCTAAGGAAAGGATTGGTTGCATCCTTTGAGGCTGATGAAGAAAATAACTGTCTTCTGTTCTCATGAACCTTCAAATTCTATAGGTAAATTTTCAAAAAGAATATGAAAAGAACACATTAGTTAATGATTCTGGTGATATTAAAAAAAGAAAGGGGAATGCATGACCAAGACAGAGCTAGAAGAGGTAACATTTGGTTTACCTCAGTCCGCATGGTTAAAACTTCTTTAAACTCCTTCGTTGTGCTCATCAAACGGTTCTTCAAATTATCAACAACAGTTGTTGAGTGATTGGTAGTGTCCCTGGACATATTTCCACCTTTGTTCTGTGAATCACAAAGATGTTGCAGGTCTACAACTGCAGAATTCAGGGCAGTAATATCCTGCTTGATAACTGCTGTCAGTTCCTGAATCTCAACAGTAGGGTCATCAAAAACCGATGTCCTTTTTGCCACTAGAAAAACAAAAGCATCTCAACATATGGCACTTGACTATATTTGTCTAGTAAACAATTAGCTGTGAGTAAACAGTCCTAAATATGGTTAGAAATTACGAAAGGTGAGCATAGTAAAACAGAAGCATCCCATCATTACTGAAGTATGGCCATCCAAGAGATTCTTATGTGCGCTTGTGCCTGGGATCTCCAAGACATGCCATATAGCCAAAGCCAGCTAACTGTTGCATGGTTCAAGCAACTTTTCTGATATAAAGAGCACAAAGTATTATCTTGTTTGAATCAATTGTGTTCTATAACTTCTCATTTTCGAAGTTATTTGCCATATGGAGCTGATAAGATATTTTTAAAAAGGTAATATTATGTTATTTAACTTTTAGGAAAAGAGAAAACTATAATTCAGCATTTCAAAGATAATGTTTTAAAATTTACCAATTGACAGAATTGTTTTGAATTTTCATGAAATTAAGGCATTTTACAGAAAATAATATTGGTAAGTTTTTTCTAGGTTATGTTTGTAAGAGGTGGTTCTTACTTGTTCTCACTTCATATGGTTCCCAGCTGAATGATAGATCTTATTGTTTGTTTATAATTACTAAAACACTCACGATCATAAAAATCATTAGAGAACATCTTATGATTCACATCTTTGTCCACTTTCTGATGATAAACCAATCTAAGACCTTTATGAATTACAAACACAATCAAAATCCTGATAAATTCAATATTTTAAAGATTAGACTGAAAAATCAGTCCAATCCCTTTATGAGTTGTACACTCTCTACCAAAGTTTGAGAGTCCTTTTTCTCACCAAAACCAAGTAGAAGTTCTTCTTTAATTGAGAACTAAAAGCTAGACCTGACTTGCTCTCTTGGATCAACACACTGAAACTATACAAAGCTGTCATATGCTGAATCATGCTAGCAAGTGGACCCTTTTAGTGATTAGGGATAACATTTGGCCTTTAGGGAGAGGGTTCAAGGTGGAGAGGAGGAGCAAAAAGCAGTAGTAATATGGAAATCAGAATTACAAAAGGCAATATCTTTAGCTGGGTATCAAGTTTTATTTATTGGTGATAATTTTTAAGACGTTCCAATTTATGGCGTGTTCTAAACTGCCTAGTTCGGGGCTGCCAGAAGAATACTGGTGCTGCATAGTGTTACTAAACATACTGGTGCGTACAGTAACTTAAATCATCACCAAGATCTGGGAACTCATATAGAAGCATTAACTACCGGACGAGGAGACTGAAAGACACATACAAATGAATCGGAATTCAAAATGTGATGGATTTGTATAGAGCATACATGCTAATCTAATTATTATAGCAGCCCTAAACAGTTCATATCAAACGGAGATTCTCAACTGATGACAAGCATCTCACGTTCACATTCAACTCCAAAAACGAAAGCAATTTCTCGTGAGAATGGTAAAATACTTACACTTCGCAAGATTGGTAAGTTTCTGGGAGGTATGATGGATCCCGAGACCAATTTGCGAAGCTCGCTTACTGAACTCCGACTGGATCGAGGCAGCCGATTTCGGTACTTCCAACCTTGATACAGCGTTGCTGCTCGGTGCATCCGGTGTGGATGAGGACTTCTTTAGATTCTCGATTGTCTTGATGAACTCCTGCGTCCGATCGCGGTAAGACGTTTGCCCATGCCTCGCATTCATCGCCAACTAGCCCTAGAGCCCCAACAATCACCTCAAAGAAGTACAAATTCTAACTGCCAATCTTGATCCTAGGGATCCCAAATCAATCCACTGGCAGAATCGCTACCAAGACTCAGAGTCGAATCAACTTGCCAGATCTACAATCGCCAGAAAAAAAACCAACCTCAACCTCTCTTGCGGCTCGAATCAACGAAAATCTGCGATTTCAGGAGAAGATAACCCTAGATCCGGGCTCGTAGTCCCGGAGACAGAACAGTAGTAGGGGATCCCGTTCGATAGATTTCAAGATCCAAATGAGGGTCGACGGAGGCGAAGATGCAGCGACGAATCAAGGTTGATAAGCCACGGAGACCATCCGCCGACGAGGGGTGATGAAGAGAAACGCGCACAAGTTTGGTGCAAAAGGCCGTTATCGTGGGCCGGGCGGGATGATGAAGAATGGGCTAAAGCCTAATGAAAAGAGACGTCCAGTCGAGCAAGCACATGCAGAGGCCAAATCACAAAATACGAATTATTAGTCGGCCATAATATAATATAATTAAAAAAATAATTATAATTATATATTATGGTAAAATAGAAGATATATAAATAATATTAAATTAATTAATAATAATAATTATTATAAAATAATAACAATAATATTTATAAGGTTTACACATTGTAATAATATTCAAATACAAATATATCCAAATATAATTATGACTAAATAAATATAATATTAAAATATTATTTTTTCTATTATAAATATATCCAAATAAAATCTATAAATTAATAATTGATGCTCATATATCCATGCAAGATGGAACCAATGTAAATAAGAAAAAGTATAAATTATCAATCAATAAAAACTTAAAAATAAATAATATTATTAAAATAAAATATGTATAAATTATCTCCCAATCATCTTTATCCTCTACTATTAAATATTAATTTATTAAATAAGTATAAATAATTAATAATTAATATTAAATAAATAAAATTAAAATTTGTTTTACTCAAATTAAAATTGATACCATATATTTCATCCATAACCAATCTTGGATATATATTAAAGCTTCTAATTTGACATTGTGGACTCACAAACCTACCACCAGTGCTAAAGATAGACTCTAATGCAATAAATATATATTAGAATTATTAAAATATCTCAATCAATATATATTGTAATGAAGGGTACTTAATCTCATTCATTTTTATTAGAAAGTCATGGCAAGAAAAATTCATCCAAATATTTGTTTCTCTCTTATTTGACATTATCACTGGTAATATTATCGAAAATTGACAAAGGATTACTATTTTATTCTAAAAAAAAGGATATCTAATTTAGAGAATATCAAAATGAGAATATTTTTAGGATGAATCAGCATATTAAATCTTTGAAAAATAATACTCAATCAATTTCATCTTAAATTTTGGATCCAAAATGGTTGTAACTCCTGTTATCTCATGAATTGCATTCCAATATTTTGCAAACTTTTCTACCATATTATATGTTACTGTTCTAATTTCATTGCAACTAGAAATTACTAATCTCAGCTCACAAACCTTAGCAAAGAAGAAAAGATTCACCATGGGATATTGGTTCTTGAAAATATCTCTATAACATTATAAAAATAACTTCAATTTATCACAACAATCTAATCTTCTTCTACATTATAAAAACATCTCTATCAAATTCAATATGTAGGCACAACAACACATATGAAATAATTCTGAATTCTAAAAAAAATTATCTAACAAAATAGAAATCACAACATCATTGGTAGAGCAATTGTCTACAATTAAAGAAGACAACTTACAATCAATGTTCAAATCTAACAAACAATCCATCAATGAGGAAGGAAGTGCTTCAGCCATGTATGGACATAGCAAATACATAAACCTAATGGAAATGAGTACAAATAAAAAAAGTTATAATCCCATTATAAAACTTAAAATCATTATAAAAGCTAGACAATATGGAACATGCTAGTTGGTCATTGCAAGCTTCAACTGTTTCTGGATACTTATTTTTGGTGTTAGTATCACTGCTATTTGAGAGTTCCATTTGACCTGCAGGTGATGATCCAATGTCACATAGCAAGAGAGCTTGAGAACGTAGGAAAGCTATTCATATAGAAAATAAGTAAATCTATTAACACTGAATTGAACCCCATGAGAACAAAGAATATTTTGACCATCAGCCACCTGTTGCTGGATACACTGTTGAGGTACTTGAGCAGTTCACCTTGTGCTCCCTCCACAGTAGCTACTATATCATCCATGGTCTCATCATTCCTGCCAAACTCAATGCCAGAAAGTAGTACATTTAGATCAGCTGAACTTTATAAGCAGTACGGAGCTCTTTGTTGTTGCTGCATCAAAGGCTGAGTTGAGGACGATGAGTTCCCATTTGTCTTCCTCCTGTCAACCAAGAAGCATCAGAATTAACCAGATGCAGATTACCATGTGAGGCAACACACCACATTACAATAAAAAAAGGATAATATATTAATAACAAGATGATAATGATTATTTTTATTGTGGTGATCAAAATATTATAATGGATCACTCATTTACATGATATTATTTATAAACTATTATAGATACCTATTCAAATCCTAATATGATGAATCATATGATTTTTAGTATATTCTGATTTTATTTGGCTCACTTACATTATTTAAAAAAAGCACTATAGTATTATTTTTTAGGTACAGAGTTATTAAAAAAATTATTATAAATGATCATTTATAGTATTTCACATAGGTTTAATAGTATTTTTATTACTGTAATTAAAACACTATAACAAATTAATTTTTAGTCCCTATTTGGATGGTGAAATTGCTGTGCAATATAATTGAAATAAATAAATGCTATGGGAGATGAACTTGGGTTGGTAGTAGATAGATATGCTGTCAAATCTTAATCTATGTTCAGCAAATATACTTGAAATAAATACTTATCCTTTCATTGCACTCTCACCAATATAGTGTGGCATATACACACCACAATATAATGTGACAGAGAGAGAAGAGAAAAAACCAAATTTGACCGTGAGACGTCCGGTCCGGTCCGGTCCGGGTGAACATCCCTCGGACCGTTTCGTGACCGTATCGTACATCATCCATATGAACAGGAATTGCATGACGAATCAAATCCCGACACCTCATCACCGTCCTCTACGTACGCATACATAAAAACTAGTCAAAAGCAAAAGCTACTCGCATTCATACCAACGAGATGGGTACATTTGTCACGTCGGGGAAGCCGCATCGGCGATCTCATCTTTCAAGCTCGTGCCAACATATACACGAGACAACATCCCATCCGTTGCCTGATGAATCCAACGGTGTGTATTCATTCCTATAATATTTATATGCGACCGATCAGTACACGTTTCTTACAATGTGGACGCGTGTCGGACCAGGAAGGCACCGCAGGCCGGCGACGTCCATGAACCGTCGGATGCGAGTGGTTTCGCTCCGAAAGGGCCAATTGCAAACACGGTTTCCAACGAGTTCGTTGCACGGGATCCGGACGACTGGCCCTTCTCGAGTACCAAAGCGTACCTACCTTCTGCGTTTGCGCTGTGCCGCTGTCGTGTGCCAGCAAGCGAGCCCTAAAAAGGGCGGAGGGGCCTTTCGTTTTAGCCTTTTGCGTGAGGATCGAGGGAGGAGGCGTGCCCTAACGCTTTCGTTCTTTGGCTCGTTGCGATCGGTGGTTTTCTCTCTGTTCCGTTCTTCTTTTTGCCTTCGTTGCTTCGGGCGGGCGTTTCTTTTCGGGGTCGGCCTTGTGGAGCTGATCGAGAGGGAGAAGGTGGGATGTGAAGAGATGGAAGGGAGCCTCGGAGATGGAGGTGGTGGCGCTGTAGGAAAGAATGGGGAACGAAGCGACGGACGGCCGCCGAACCCTTTCGCTGGAGCGTATCGGCAGAGCTACGGAGTGGCCCTTGGCGGATCCCCTGGCGGGGCAACTCTCATTCGCCATGGCTCTCTTGTACGTCTCATTCCTTCTCTTCTCTCTTGATATCTTAGGTCGCTATATTTTGGCCTTAATGATGTCGTGCCCGTCGAGATTTAGTTTTCGGTCTTGCTATCTTATGTTATTTTACGTTGATAGTATCAGATCTTTTAATAAGCAACTGAGAAGTGTGTTCTTGCGGTTCTTATGTCTACCTTTTCTCGTTTTAGATTAAAATGGGTGTCAAAGATCTAAGCTTTAGGTTTCTCTCCGTTGTATTCTTGTTTTTGCGTCTTTTGTTTCTGTTCTTCGGTTTTTCTTTATTTCAGGATTCTGAAGATTTGCCCTACATGTAATGTCCACCATGTTTGAAATTGTTCCTGACTTACGTCATTGTGTAATAGATCTGGGGTTTGTGATCAATTTTTTGTGAATTTAGTTTTTTTTAGTTAGATGATTTCCTCCAAAATCTTCCTTTTTTTTTCCTTTTTGGTGGTCAGACTGTATAGAAAAAGCCCGTGATATGCTGATTTGGATAACGTTAAAGAATGGAGTGAAATGAAGCTAAATGCTTGTGAATGAGGAAAGTAGTGCTCTTCGCTTTGGATCAATCAGGATTAATTTCGTTAATGAGATATAAATTACACATACATTACACCACCTAGCTGTATAGATAGCTAGGTGGTATAATGTATGTGTAATTTATATGGACTTTATGAGATTGTATCATAAATTGTGTGTTATGCCGACATCCAGCGAGAACATATTGGTTCATGATCATTGAAAATATGATGGCTAGATGGAATATACTAAAGGATTTAGTTATTTCATTAACATGGTGCTGGTTAGATGGTGACACACCTAAAAGATGGATAAACTTATCTCAGTAAAATGCTATGAAGGCCAAGCCACAATGGTTTGAAGAGCTGCCTTGATGTAAGTGGTCAAGATTCTGTATGGGGCATATGCTATATTCAAGTGCATATGTGATAGATGTTAAAATGTTTAACAAAATGGAATCATTTTGAGCCATAAGATACATGGAAAGTTGAGCATCATGAAAACACTTTCTACGCCATGTTTTATAATACTAAAATTATATAATCACATTAGGGAGGAAGTAAACGTAGAGCCCATACTGCAATCACATAGGGTTGCTGGTGTTATGTTGTCTTTTTTCCTTGACTTCAGAAGAATTTTGTTTGTTCGGATTTCTTTTGCCAATATGATAAGTTACTGCATGACAGTATCGCAGGATTCTATCTCTCCATTGCCTACATATTTTGTTGAAGACGAAACTGGTTGAAAATAGAATACAAATAATTTGTTATGGTTGATGATATTACTAGACAGGAAATAACGAAAATTGAACTTTATTGAAGATTCTGTCCAATGAATGAAGTTAAGATTTTTGTAAATAGGCATTACACGTGAAATGAATCTGTCAGCATATTGTTTCCAAAAGAAGAAAGGTGGATGATTGATTATTTTTAGTAGTCACAGGCCTGTGTGTCCATATATGCAGCTGCATAGTGGATCCATAGTTATGAAGCATTTAAGTCCTATGTGAAACAGTACATGATTGTATACACATTCGAGGCTATGAGCACTGCATTTTTGGAACATTTGTAAACCACATGCAGTTAGTAGGCAGAATGTTAACATTCAAGTGGCAGAAGTTTTCTGTTGTTATAGTATTGCCACATAAGAAAGTTCTGGAAAAGATCTTTCTCAAAGGCCATGTTATTTAGAGTTAACATTCAAGTGGTGCATCCCATCGATTTCAATTTGATACTGCTTCTTGGACTGTTTTTAGATGATAGATAACATATTGAAACTAGTGGTATTTGGGATTTTATTTTGCAAGAAAGAAAAAATAACATATAGCTCTCACAAGGAAAAGAGTTATGCAAGATGAATATACAAGCTGATGACGACAGAAATTTGTGCACTAGGATAATACATTTTCATGGGGTTCTGTAGACGTGTCATCTTGTCTTGGGCCTTTTTGTGAATTAATTGGTTCCTTTCTTTTCTTTTTGGCTGATATTTCATTGTTAGTGCGAGAGTTCTCTGACCTGTCAGTTTACTTGATGCATGCAGCTGAATCTATGTTGAGAATTTGATAGATGAATAACAGCTCATCAATGGACTATATTGTGGTAGACATGCTGCTGTCAGGTCTCATGTTATCAACAAAGTATTATCGCAAATGATGATGTTACAACATAATAGAGAATTTGCTTATCTCGATAAATTTCCATTTAGCTTCAATATTGCCACAGTGATTCTGTGATTAAATAGATTGCCTCAGTTTCCCCTTGTCCTTGTGTCATAACAAAAGTTAATGCTGCAGACAAAGACAGAGGTACTGGATGTTCCTGTGGAGGATGAGAAAAGCAATGAAGGTTTTGAAACCGAGTTTCTCCCGATTGTGCGATCTGGAGCTTGGGCTGATATAGGAATCCGGCCGACAATGGAGGATGCCTATGTTTGCTGTGATAATTTCATACAAGAGTATGGGCTCAAGAATTCTGGAGGGCCTACTGCATTCTATGGGGTATGTATATATACATTTTTAATTTAATGTAGGGTTTTTCCCACAAGTATATCAAACTTTCTACAGCTTGGTGTTGACCACTTACCAAAGAAAATGCATGCGTAGTTATTAGCATGGTGCCAAGCTGGGACAGCATTATGTTTAATTTAGTCCTCGCTTGCAAATATTGATACTGTGACATAGATCACTAGGTCTACTTTCTTTTTTGTCATTTTCTTAATCTACACCAATATGTTCCTGGATTGTTACCTGTTGCTAACTTTGATTATGTAAGCACTCGCTCTTAATAGGTTTTTGATGGGCATGGTGGAAAGCATGCTGCAGATTTTGCTTGCAGCAATTTGCCTAGATTTCTCTTAGAGGATGAGGATTTTCCAGGAGAGATTGAAAGAGCGGTTGCTTCTGCATTCTTGCAGACAGATACTGCTTTTGCAGAGGCCTGCTCTGTCAACTCTTCTCTTGCTTCTGGTACAACCGCACTGGCTGCACTAGTTGTTGGAAGGTCAGGTCTTGTTTACTTTTTTTCTTTTTAGAGTCTTTTTTTCTTGATATCTTCCTCTTCCTTAAGACTCGTTTTGGGGATTTCTCGTGGCAATGGCATCAAGTTTATCAATACATAATGTTTTCTCGTGCTTATTTGTATCAAAAGTGGGTTTTGCTACCCTTTGAACTGACTGCTCTGGAAGATCTCCCCTGGTGGTTCATAAAGTTTGAATTCCCATCCCTGATCATCCTGAAATTTCTCTTTATTTTTCCTCAAAATGAAAACTTGGCCAGACAAGTAATGTTTTCATTCTACGTTTGTGGTTTCTTTCAGATTAATTTTATGCTTTTTCCCTTTTGAAAAGTGTCATTCAAGGTGACACCTGACTCATTCCTTAAAAAGGTGTCTGCTTAGAATCGTCAGACTAAGATCATTATCATCAGCTAGTTCTGCTTGTGAATATTGTTTGCTCTTGTTTCCATTCTCACCACTTCTTTGTGGTCATTTAATTTTTCTTTATACTAACTACTATAAAATCATGGAGGTAGTCCATTCGATCTGTTGTCTTGGATGGGATATGTGCTAAGAAATAATTGTTTGTCAATGTCGAGCACGTATCTTTGTCATCATTAATATGTTTCAATTATATTTCTTCATACACAAAACTTAATTGTCATACATGCATTTTTTGGTTCATTGTGATTGTTACAGGTGGCTGTAAACCATGCAGAAGATTTTTGAAATCTACTAAATCCAAGTTTTCTTCATACACAAAACCTGCCTGCTAAACATTATATATGTTTGCTTCGTGCTTTCAATTCAATTCAGTTCATGTTGTCAAGAAATCCACTTCTCTTAGATGTTGTCGTCTTTGTTGTACAGGTCACTGGTGGTCGCTAATGCCGGAGATTGCCGTGCCGTTCTTTGCCGCCGTGGAAAGGCCATCGACATGTCGCACGACCACAAACCGGATCGCAGTGAAGAGAGGGAACGGATTGAAGCTTTGGGGGGATTCGTCTGTGATGACTATCTCAACGGTCTGCTTAACGTGGCCCGTGCCATCGGGGACTGGCACGTCGACGGGATGAAGGATCGGGACGGCTTGGGGCCTCTCAGCGCCGAACCTGAGGTGATGACAAGGAGGCTAACGGAGGAGGACGAGTTTCTGATCCTGGGATGTGATGGCTTCTGGGATGTCTTCCGTAGCCAGAACGCCGTGGACTTGGCGCGCCGAAAGCTCCAAGAGCACAACGATCCGACCACATGCTGTAAGGAGCTCGTCGACGAAGCGCTGAAGAGGGAGAGCAGCGACAATCTCGCTGTGGTTTTGGTGTGCTTCCAAACCAAGCCGCCGCCGGTCATGACTGCTCCGCGGCCTCGAGTTCGGAGGAGTATATCAGGAGAGGGGCTTAGGGAGTTGCAGAGCTTTCTAGATAGACTGGCTGATGGAGCGTAGTAAGGATTCAGTGTCGACAACCTTGTGATCCAAACCCTACCCATAGGGTGGATTTTAGATGAGCTCATGTTTTTTGCCTTCCTTTGGTGAGATTTGTTATTGGTTGGTTCAACTGTAGCATATGCGGTGGCTCATTGTCTGTCATCTGCAGTGAGTTTCTTTTAGCCCTCAACTGTAGTAGGCATATGGTATTGGCATAAGCATTTATTATCTTTAGGTTCATTGTTAATTCCATCGACGGTCACAATTTAAGACTTGTGCTGAAAATTTTGGTGGGTGTGGTGGTGTATTAGTTTCTTAAAAAGATTAAAATTTTTTTATAATATAAGTTATATATTGGATGGTATTGTTTTATACATGATTTGCATCAGACATATCATTTTGATTTACTAAGGTCTGTATGTATTAAAAGGGAGCTAATTACATACAGTTAGATCTCTTTAGTATTATGATTGTTAGATTTTAAAATTTTTTATGAAAGTGAAACATCTAACCTTATTTACTCTAATATTATCAACGGAAATATAAAAATAATAAACAAAAAAATAATTTTAATATTCCAATTGATGGTGGTGAATGATATGAATGATGACAAATAACGATGTTGCTAGGGGTTGCAGGTGTTTGTTGTGGATGAGGAGGAAGAGCGACGACGAGAGGTGACGATCACTCTGCATTTGTATCGACGTCAACGTAATTGCATAGTGACATATTAATGTAGCTGTTGATATTTGCATTTACGTCGGCGTTGACATAGTTGTTGAGCGACAAAAGGATCACTTGACATCTACATCAATGTCAATGTAGATATAGATCAACACTTGATGTCTCTTGATAATTGCGTCGATGTAGATGCAGATGCCGCGTGATTCTTTCGTCGCTCGATAATTGCGTCAACACATCGCTCGGTAATTGTGTTGGCATCGACACATATGTAAAACGACTCTCATCTCTCGTTGCCGCTATCCCTCCTCATCCACAACCACCTGCGACCTCCAGCGATATCGTCGTCCACCACCACCGACAGTGTTTGCCGACACTAACTGAAACATTAAAATTAATGTTTTGTTTATTATTTTTGTATCGATAAAATCAACGATATTAGAGTAAATGGATTTAGATGTAACTATAAAGATTTCAATATAAATTTTATAAGTTTAAAGATCGAGATACTAAACACACAGGATAATCTATAATTAGACCATTAAAAAAGATTAATTGGTATAAATATTTTTATATTATTTTCTTTAATAAAAATATAAGGATGTTGCATTTTACATAGGGATGAAGAGATTAAGTCATATATCGTAACTTAATTAGTTTGACTTTTATATTATCCAATATTGTTGTATAGTAATCGTCATTGGTTTTTATTAACAATAGTTGGACGGCCATTGCATAAGACGACGTCTTTTCACCGGTTATTTTGACAAAACGAGAATGGGTAACACTAGGGATGATAGTGATTCATGAATCATGGAATGATTCGTCGGAGGAAAAGACTCCCAACTCTGACCAATTGATGCTTCATGAGCGGCCATCATACATAACAAAAGAGCAGCTGACGGATGCTTTTACTCCATGCAAGTTGAACATGAGCACATAATAAATCAGGCTTTAGCATGTTTTGTTTCATCAAGAAGTGAATCATTGAAGTGGCTTTCCATTTGATGTGAATCTCAAAAATAACATCTCGGAAAGCTCTAAATTTAATGAAAGTGGATTTCGATAAAGAACAGTCTGGCTTCCTTTTCTTTTGACGAGCAAAATGAACACACACCCTAACCCTAGATTTCCAAAGGTCACTTTTCTAGTTATAATACAGGCGAATATATTTGAACTCAGCAAATCTTTCGGACGATGCCAACTCAAGAACATAATGGTGTTATCAGCTGCTTTAATGAGAACTAACGACAAACACCGAGTAGGCGATTTCATGCATCTGAGTTTTGATGTAACAAGAGAATAACAGGCCATCTTTTTGTGAAAGTTTCAAGAAAAAAAGTTGATATCTGGTTGCAATAGACTGCCAGGAAAAAGATTGGTCTAAAGATCTAACGGACTGCGTATTATGCGCCAGTTCATGAAGAAGTTACTCCTCTAAATGGACAACAATGATACAGATGCCCAGGATTTGTCATACCTGCCCATTGGCATAAAGTGATCCATCTCTTCCACCAGCATCCTCACCCATACCAACATCGGACATTGCCACATCAACGAGAGACTGCAGCATGTTAAGAGCATAATATAAGTCAAGATTTTCGGCACAAGGGTGCATGTAATTTGAAATTCTAAGTGCTGGTGATGCATAAACACCGACTAATTATTCAATATATAAGTGCACAACACATGATGTAAGTCTGGCTGGGCAAGTCAAGCAAAACAATGTCTTTGTTCGGTGCCATCAGTGCATTTTAATATATGTGCAAACTTATATAAGATGCGACATATCCATGAATACAGCAACCTTGTTCAGTTTTCTTCATATTTTTATGTTTTAATTAAAATTTACATTGTAGAAACTAGATCAACCTCGTTCAGTTCTCTTCATATCTGCTTCATCCCTTGTTGATTCTGCTGCCACATCTTCTTTCCCAAAGCATAATCCCACCAAATCCACATCCACCACCATCTTTGCCACATCATCGATACCTCCACTGCCATTATGATTCACCACGTTCTTTACCACCATCACATTCCGTATTCTACCATCTTTATCATTCTGATGATTAAGCTAGTATCACAACCCTGGATCATCTCATCCACCACCACATTGAATGCTTCACATCATTGTCATATCCCCATGAACACTAAAACAGCCACCATCATCACAACTCCTTTAAGGTCACATTCCTATCTCTCCATTACAAAATAACAGACAGGCAGAGACTGAAGATATGAAAAAGAGGAAAATCATCGGTATTTGGTGGAAAAGAACCCACTTTGTGATCAACCAGGGGGCCATGGAGGTCCGACTTTGAGTTCACCCTTGATAATTGTAGGTGGACACAAAGGGGCTCTGATGATGGTGGATTGGGAGAACATTTTCAACGACGGATTGAATCTCTGGATTTCTTACAGTGAGAAGAGAAGAGGTGAAAATAGCAGGCGAGGGCAACATGAGCTATTAGAATTAAGGCTTTGAATGAGAAAAAAAGATGCGAAATTAGGCACACCTTTGCCTCTGACCAATCAACAGGCAAATGCAGAATGCCGCAATATGATTTATTATATTAGCTTCATGGAACAAGGTTAGATGGTCATGATCCAATTTGGACAAGAAATCCTCAGCCTTCCTGGCAGATCACCAATGAATTCACACCTAAAACTCGAGGTCAACCTAAAGGAGAATGAGACTTGAGGTTGAAAATACAACATTTTGGACATATTATGGTTCAAATATAATTTCCGGTATCTTGCATAGATGGTGAATTCCCTGTGTCATTTGAAGGCTAGAAACCAGCAAAGGCCAACAAAAGATGCAGGGTCTATGTAGGGCGGCCAGCTGAATAGCCTGGGATTAAAGCTTCTCCTATGTGGATCTGCACTCGAATGGAAAATGATTCCTCACCACCGGAAAAAGGAGTGGGGTTCATCAAGAATGGTAATTTTAGAATATGTAAATATCCAATATTACTTTTGCTTCCATCATCATCAATACCCTCTAGCAGTACTTGTGAATACACAATATCATGACCAACACCAAAAAATACCACTTAGCATGCACTATTTCTCTTCCTTTCACCTGTCAAACTAGAAAATCTCTGATTTCAATTGCTTCTTCTGCAATATACAAGTGTTTGCTACTGTAGCAACACTTCTGCCTCTTACAGACTGAGATTGCCCTGGCCATAGCCAGTAATCTCTCATCTCAATGTTTATACTTATTTTCCCTAACAGAAGAAACGAAACTGCTTTCTATCAGGAATACAGTACATTACTTTCCTTATACTGCTTTTGAATAACTTAAAAAGGAATAGGTATCCACTACAAACTAACCTGGAGTTCGTGCTCAGAGCTTTTGAGCCTTTCAGTATAGTCCTGAGCTCGAGCAAAGCAAGAATGCAGCTGAACAAAGGTTTTTAGAAAAGAATATTCATGTCAATTTTTCGATTTGAGTACTGGACAGGAAAAATAAAAAACGTGCTGTTTGGATAAACTTATGTACCTTCATCAGCATCGACTGCCTTTGATAGGTAAGCTTCTTCGCAGCCGCCAATGCATCCTCTAGTTTCTGTACTTGTGAAGTGTATCAATCAGGCAAAGAATTGATAATGCAAATAAACGAAAATTGATTTGACTGTTTAAATGGAAAGGGACACAAATAACAAACAAAGTTTAGATAGGATGCAATTGCAGCTGATGACAGCACTAGCGAGCAAAATTGTAATTACCTGATATTTCATTTGTAAATCTGAAATAAGATGCTGTTTCTCATCGATCTTCTCCCCAACAATAGTAAGCTGATTGAACACAAGATTAACACATTTTTCAGGAGAAAATACTAAATTAACAATCAGAAACAAATAATATTGTGCAGCAATTTTTGGAAAAATAGGGCCATGAACAAGCATATCTTGATAGCTATCCACATGGCTTGTTTACTAAAAAATAAGATGTTCTCAATGAAAAGGATAAAATATTTGGCAAATAAGCTATGAAGCTCAAATTAACATGTAATGGAACTAGGGCACAGTTCATGTAATATATGGTTATTATCTTAAGAACATATTTAATATATGAGGAATATGAGCAATTCAAGTTTCTTCTAATAAAGTTATATGTGCCAGTATGAACATTTCCTCAGGGTTGGCCAAAGATCTTAGCTGATGGTTGGGCCGTTCTGTAACCCGGAAATAGGTCTGCGAGATAGTACTTTACAAAGGCAGAGCAGTAGAACAGATAACTTCACATTCGTGGAATATTCTTTCTTTTCGATACAGGGGCAATTTAGTTTTATTTTGTCTTTGGAGTAAAATTACTTATTTAGGACGTTTTTGCAAATGTAATAAGTTGTCATATGAGAGCAATCTCTTTGTTTCTATACAAATTGTCAAATTTAGTCAAGAAGAAAAAGGGAATCAAACTAATATGAGACATGATTGGAAATGATCGATTGAAGATTCTCAATGGAAGATCTCACAAATATGAAAGATCTTTTTAAGCAAAAGATACAAGTGAAGATTCTCTAAATTTGGTAGATGGGATGATTGATTCCTTGATGTAAGAAACTAAAATTTCTCTATTTGTATTTTTTTCTCTTAGGAACTATAAAAAGGCAAAAGAGTTATATCTTACAATAATCATATTTTAGAAAAACAAAATATTTTCCATGCTTTCATCCTTCATCAGATTTGATATAAAGGCACTCGTCTTACATCACTTAATAATAACTATGCAGACAAATATATTATGATGATGACCATAAAGATACAAAGTGAAAACAATCCATTATAACCCATTCCAGGAATGAAGCAACTTAATATATACGTTAAAATCATGCATTATTAACTCTAAAATAAGCCAGACAATGAAGCACCTCCTTTTGAAGATCCTCCCGTCTTTGAATGGATAACTCCAGCTTCTCTTTCACCTGGTCAAACATTACAAAATGGACAAGAAAGAATGAAGTAATACAGCAGAACTCGATGTCGCTCATGAGAATGAATCTAAATAAACAAACATTAAGTTAATGGTCTTTCACCTGGCCGTAATAATCATCACTAGAATTTGATGATAAATCTCTGCTTGGATGCTCATTGAAATCAGCACTGTTGAGATTAGCAAACCGAAGTCAACAAATGTTTCAGAATTCACCATATTGTCAAACAGAGACAATATACACCAAAAAGTGAACTTGCAGTACATTTGGATCCGAAAGAACCAAAATCAAACAGCGACAAGATATTAAAAAAATGGCAAGATGAAGCAAACTACTCAAGAGTGTTTCCAGTCTAACTGGAGTTGACCTATTGTCAGGGGAGGTCCAAGCACACCTGAAAGGGCAATGGATGGGAAACCATGATTTATATCTCACAGTTACACCATGTTCACATAAAGATCAATCACCTAATTTTTAGGACAATAAAAGAAAATAATATTGTGGTAAGCAAGAAAAAGAATGAACACCAATAAGAACAAAAAACAAACTAAATACAAAATAAAAATCCCAATATAATCATAAAAAGAGTGACCCAATGCATAAGGCTCTCGCCAAACCAGCATGTGAGGCGAGTCAATGTATGAAACCTTACCACTTCAAGCAAATAAACTATTTTCACCAACACAAGCGTTAATTTTAAAACAAGAACTATCAACAATCATGGAAGCCTATTAGAAAAAGGTAAAGGCTAAAAATATAACAACTTTACCTTATGAATATACTGAACCTGGTCTGGGTAAAAAACTAAACACAAAACGAGACCTAAACTTTAATGTGGCTTAGGTTGAAATGATGCTCTACAGTCCACTCATATAACCTAGGGTCTAAGGGCCTTAGGAACACTGGTCCTCTTGTCATGTGTCTCTCCCAGTGCAAATTCTTGCAAACCAAAAATTTAAGGAGTGTCAGTCTTGTGCAAGCTACATACTCAGGTGTCCAAGCTCAAGGTCTTTTTATTTTTGATGTCAAGTTTCCAGGAAAATTTTTCACTATTAAATTTAGACTATACTAAGTATATAACTTGGATAAGACCAAGGGCTGTCAAACGCAACCATTAAATTTATATTTTTTTCATTAATTACTCCAAGGAAAAAAGTATCTTTTAACTTTCTTTCCCAATTAACTTTATTTCTATGTACAAGGAAATTCATGTCAACAAAATGAGAAAACTACATTTGCTTGGCGAGAATAATATGAAAATTGACTAAAAACAGAAGATTGAATATCTTTTGACAGGTGAGAACCGCTGCAGTCACAGTGTATCTGTCTTTCTAACAATCTTTGAAATATACACACCGACTCATAGCAGGTAAGACGGTATGTAAACCTAACAATATTAATGACAAAATAATCTCAGAGATTACCCATTTTTTTGTCTCAGTTGTTGCTCCTTATCCATGTCTTTGCCTCCATCATGATCTTTAGTTTTGTCCACATCTCTATCATGGTCCCAGTCCATGTCACGATCCCCTTCCCAATCTCGATCATGGCCTCCTGGATGCTCATGGTCATCGCCTTCTCTATCTCGATCTTGATCCAAAGGGTGTGATCTTGCTCGATCAAAGTTACGTCCACGCTCAATATCTATTTCTCTTTCCCTTTGTCTATCATGATCTCGGGACCGCTCATCATTTCTATCTAGGTACCGAAATCTGTCCCGCATATGATCCCTCTCTCTTTCCCTGCCCCTCTCCCAATCATCATCCCTATCAGAATCTCGATGGAAATTTTCACGATGAAAGTTTGGCCTTCCACCCCTTGAATGAACTTCATTTACTCTTACAACTCTTCCTCCAATTTTCTGGTTAAGAAATTTAAACATCAATAGCTCAACTATAAAAGGTAGCAACATT
This sequence comes from Musa acuminata AAA Group, assembly GCF_036884655.1. NCBI lineage: Eukaryota > Viridiplantae > Streptophyta > Magnoliopsida > Zingiberales > Musaceae > Musa > Musa acuminata. The sequence goes on from NC_088336.1 coordinate 33,174,209, forward strand.
TGTTTTTATGTTCACATCAGACTAACAAGACAGTACCGGAAACACATTATTTAAATGCCCTATTTGGATAGAGAGCAAGAAACATACCCTGCCATTCATGTCCATAATAGCATCAACAGCTGACCTAGGGTTTCTAAATGTAACAAACCCATAGCATTTTCCTCCAACTTGTCGATCATTTATTATCTGCAGTCGAAGAATTGCATGATAAGAATAACAGCTGTCTGTGAAATAAGAGTTTTTTACTGTTTAAAAGAAGATTTCATGGAAAAGATTATGGCAATGATGAAGTTACATACAAAAAGTTGATGTATAATAATTACACTCCCTCATATTTATTTACAAGAAAGAGGAAGATTAAGAGCATATAGCAAATTTGACCAGCTTATGACAAACCATTCTGCAACTGGTATAATGTTTGTCAACACCTTCATGCATATTCACTATTTAGAAAAACAAATGTAGCCCTAAAGATTGGAGAAAGAGATGAAGCGATGGAGTACAAAGCCAACATGGCTACCAAAGATCCTACAAGAGTGGTTTTCAGCAGTGACAGCTGAAATCACCTCTCAGACAGGTTTAATATGAAGAAAATCTCAAACCAAGAATTACAGGCTGGTGGGGGAAACCAAAACAGTTGTTGCATAACAAAGAACAGGAAACTTAGAATTTATAAACAAAAAAAATGTTCCCAAAGCCAGAAGAATTTTCTGATCTAGCAGAGCTCTTCAAGTAGCAATAAAATAGACAGCCAGTCATCAGACTAATGCCATAGTTTTGTTAAGCTTTGTGTTGTTTATCTCAAAAATATCCACTCTAAAGATGCAATATGTCTAAGGCTGCTTCATAACCTCATCCAATGCCAGAGATGACTTCCCACGAAAAAAAAAAAAAAAACACATGCCAGTCGACTGATAGCATAATTGTTGATAATATCTGTACTATCACGAAACAGATACTTTTCTCCACTCCATCAACAGCTCTTACTGCAATATGGTAATTTTTTATTAAAGAAATACCTGTATATTTAGGAAAAAAGGTATCTTCTTGACCTAATTCTGAATCTTGATAGGTAACACTATTACGATCAGTATGACATTCTGAGATTTCTCAGTTCAGAACAGGAACTCGAACTTACTGCCAAACTTTTCTTCTCTAGATGCCTCAGCAAGATACTCTACCATTTGAAAAAATAGCTTTTTTTTTTGCAAACTTCTTTGTTGTTTGAAAAAGAAGACATCTCTTCTCAATTCCAAGTTTTGATGTGCAACACATTACACATTCAAAAGACACCTCCATACAGCAACTCGAATTCACTACCAGTAACCTCATCATGTCCAGATCCTCATCTCAGGGAGGCTCTTCGCAGTGTGCAAATTAGTTAATTTTCATTCAATATTCTTTTTTATTTAGAAAAAAAGGTGTCTTCTTGTAGCATTTCGAGTTTTGACAGGTAACCTAAATCAAGAACAAAATGACACTCTGGATCTCTTCAATTCATCCAGCAAAGAACTCGAATCCTCTATTTTTCAACCCCATATCCTCCGCAATCATTTGCCACCCTCAGGTGACTCCAGGTGCTCAAACAAGTGAGAGTCTAGGGTTTTGGAGAAATCCGACTCCAAGCTCCCTCAAAACCCTAACACGACAACGTGCCATTCGGCTCCCAAAAGAAGCAACTTGAGGAATGAGAAAATAGGAGGGAGCCGGGGAGGAGGAGGAGGGTTAGGTGACGGACCTTGACGTCGACGATGGCGCCGTAGAGGTCGAAAGCACGGCGGAGGTCCTCCTGAGTGCAATCGTAGGGGAGCCCACCAACGTAAATTGACTTCTCGTCGTCCAACGTCATCGCTGCCCCCGCCGAAGCAGATACCTCCTCTTTCCCCTCTCGCGTGCTCCCCTCGCTTCTCTGAGGAGGAGACGGTGAGCTGGGGCAAGAGAACGGCCGAAGAACTTCTTTTAGATCGGCCATTTCATACCTTATCTTGGGCCTGATGGAGTTACGGGCTCAGCCCAAGACTTGTCTCTTACAAGTCCATCACCAAAGCAATACACCATTCCCCTTTATAGTCCTCATCAGCCCATTTCAACTGAAATAACTGCCTCGTCGGCCATGGCGACTCCTCTCCCCTTCACTTCCACCGTCCCTCTTCAACTGAAATAACTGCCTCGTCAGCCATGGCGACTCCTCTCCCCTTCACTTCCACTGTCCCTCTTCAACTGAAATAACTGCCTCGTCAGCCATGGCTACTCCTCTCCCCTTCACTTCCACTGTCCCTCTTCAACCTCCACCGCCAAAGGACCGCCCACCCCACCATCTCCTAGAGAGATGCACCACCATGGCCGAGCTCAAGCGGGTGCACGCCCGAATGATCCGTTCCGGCGTCGCCTTCGCCCCCCTCCCCGCCAGCCATCTCGTCTCCCGTTGTGCCGCCGAAGACTTCGGTTCCCTCGACTATGCCCGCCTCGTGTTCCGACAGATCCCCAGTCCCACCGCCTTCACCTTCAATTCCATAATCCGTGGCTACACCAACAAGAACTTCCCATTGGAGGCCCTCCGCTTCTATGTCGAGCTGATCGAAGGCGGCCTGGTTCCTGATAGCTTCACGTTCCCCTCGCTCTTCAAGTCTTGTGGGTTTCTGGCCGAAGGGAAGCAGCTCCATTGCCATGTGGTCAAGTTTGGGTTCTCCTCGGACATTTATATCCAGAACACGTTGATGAACATGTACGCGGCTCGTGGCTGCTTGACCTCCGCCTGCCAGGTGTTTGAAAAAATGGGTGAGAAGACGGTTGTTTCTTGGGCCACCATGGTTGCTGCTTACACGAGGTCGGACCACTTGTCCGAGGCACTGGATCTTTATCGGCAGATGGAGTCGAAGAACGTAACACCGAATGAGATCGCGCTGGTGAATGTTCTCACGGCTTGTGCGAGAGCAAGAGATCTAGAGACCGGGAAACGGGTTCATAAGTACATCGAAGAGCATCGAATCGGGTTCGATTTGGTCCTCTGGGCGGCGCTTTTGGATGTTTACTGCAAATGTGGTTGCGTTTCGCGTGCTCGACAGCTTTTCGGTGAGATGCCGGAGAGGAACTTGTTTTGTTGGAACATCATGATCAAAGGGCATGTGGAGGATAGCGATTACAAAGAAGCATTGCGATTGTTCCGCGAGATGCAATTCATGGGCATCAAGGCAGATAAGGTGACCATGGCGAGCTTGGTTCAGGCATGCTCTCAGCTCGGTGCGCTCGAGCTCGGGAAATGGTTTCATGTGTACATAGTGCGGGAGAAAGTCGAGGTGGACGTTGTTCTGGGGACTGCTCTGGTGGACATGTACGCGAGGTGTGGGTGCATAGAAAGCGCATTCAAGGTCTTCGGTGATATGCCTCGCAGAGATGTCATGACATGGACAGCCCTCATCGGAGGACTTGCAGTGTGCGGGCACGCGGAGAGAGCGCTGCAGACCTTCCACGAGATGCAGAGGATCGGAGTGAAGCCCGACGCAGTCACCTTCGTCGGCGTGTTGACAGCTTGCAGCCACGCAGGCCTCGTAGACGAAGGCTGCTCCCATTTCGACTCGATGGCGAGCATCTACAACATCCAGCCCAGCGTCGAACACTACGGTTGCATGGTCGATCTGCTGGGTCGAGCCGGTCAGATAGGGAGGGCAGAAGAACTGATAAGAAGCATGCCCATGGCGCCGGATCGCTTTGTGCTCGGAGGCCTCTTGGGCGCTTGCAGAATCCATGGCAACCTTGAGGTGGCCGAGAGGACTGCGCAGAAGCTCATGGAGCTGGACCAGAGGCATGGAGGGACCTACGTGCTGTTATCCAACATCTATGGCTCGTTGCAGAAATGGGATGAGGTTGGCAGAATAAGAGAGCTCATGTCAGAGAGGGACGTGAAGAAGCCACCCGGATGCAGTCTGATAGAGATGGACGGGGAGGTTCATGAGTTCGTCATGGGGGACGAATCACACCCGCAGTCCGCTGAGATTTACGCCATGGTGGAGGACATGATTTCCAGGCTGAAGGAAGCGGGATACGTGCCCAACAAGTCCGAGGTGCTATTGGACATGGACGAGGAGGAGAAGGAGAACGCGTTGTGCCGGCACAGTGAGAAGCTGGCCATTGCCTTCGGGCTCATGAGGACGGCCCCGGGGACGCCGATCCGGATCATGAAGAACCTTCGTGTTTGCGGTGACTGCCATGCTGCAACCAAACTCACATCGAAGGTCTACGGTAGGGAGATCATCGTGCGCGACCGGTGCCGTTTCCATCACTTCAGAGATGGATGTTGTTCTTGCAAAGATTTCTGGTGATCATAACAATTAATATTGATTCTAGTCGTTCGATTTAGAGTGTTGATTCGGTTGAGTAACCCGTAAAGGCTGAGTCGTGTATCCAACAAAGATTCCTTCTACGTTTGGGATATCTGTCTGTAGAATATAGGGGATTCGCTAATGCCAAATGTAACGTGCCTGAGACTTTGATGAATGTACTTTTAGATCTTTCTGATCAAAATTATCCAAACACTTGTCTTTCCTCACAAGTTTATTTTGATAGCAGATACTTAAACAACAGTACAACACAATAAAATAGTTGATTGCGTCTTATGCCAAAACAGATCAGATTTCTGGCTTCTCATCAGCTCTTCTCATATTATTCCTATCTGATGGAACCCTAAATTAACAAAAGTTTCTCATCATCCCTAACATCTGTCTTTCTAATCGTACCAGAAAGGGCAGCTTCATTGACTTCGGCCAGTGGAGGTTTCCGATGAACTCTCAGACTCGGAAGCTAATTTTTCCTTCAAAGGCGACCCATTTGTTGAATCCTCACTTGCTATAGATTCATGAAGAGAATCATTCTCTCTCAGTTTTACCTCGGCAACTAACCCATCGGTGTCCTCCCTCGCTGCCGCAATCAAAGACTCGTTCGCCTTTTCTTTCCGCATTTTCTCCTTCTCGAGCTCCTTCTTAGCCAAAGGAGAGAATTGAGAATCCAAGGATCTTGCAGCACCCAACCATGCAAGAACAATCACCAGCAGTATGCCTCCCAGGTATGGGGTCGAGTTCGCCAGAGACCCAAATGTCAAAATCATAAACTGCTGGATCAGTGCACCTCCTGATTTTCCCAAGGGGTTGCAGACGACGTCAATCGCGGCCTTCCCTTTAACCTGTAATTTATCAAAAACAAGCACTGAATATCTCACAATGACAGCATATGGGGTACTTTGGTCATATGGATTAGTTTCACAAAAGAGCGAAGACCAGAGAAAAATGGTGTTTCGTTGTAGATAAACAAGTCAAGAAGTCAGATGCATATTCTATCAGGTAAAAACATTCGTGAAAGAAGGAACCTTGAACCAACTTATACTAAGATATAATTGGAGACATACACTAATGATATAAGCCATACAAAGATATAAAAGGAGATGAAACATGCAGCTGCTCATATCAAAATATAATAGGAGACAAAACACTGACCTTCATCTCTTCGTCTAAAGGAATATAAGCCATTTCTTTGCAAGGATCAAACAAGCTGTACTTTGCACTCTTGCTGAAAATGTTTTGTAATGCCCCCACGTAAACAGCAGCAAGCAGAGGAGTCATACCAAGACTTCCCAGAAGAGGAGCCAAAGGCTCACCAAACAATAACAATGAGAAGAACCCAACTCCTGTCAGGAGCAAAACTGTGGGTGTAATCATAGCTGCCACCCCCCAACCGAATTTTCGGAGTATCAGTCTGCCTAGCAACATCATTGTGAATGTTGCAATCCCAGTAGCAGTTGAGAAATCACCCATGAAGGATGAATATTCGTTTGGACTGGGGAACTGCCAAATAAATGCGCAGACGTAAGTTTGAATTATGTGGGTGCTGAAGGGCAAAATGCGACCATCAAGGAAGAAAGTTTACCTGTGCCTTGAGCTTTGACTTCCATGTGACTTCTACCAGGTTAATGCTTATACCATAAGCAACCACCAAGGTGGCTAGGTCTCTGACGTATCTAGATGACAGCAAAACTTTTAGGCTCTCATTCATACCTAGCTTTGGCTTCTCCTGCACAATGAATAATCTTCGATAGTTAGTGCTAAAACGAAATTAGCCAAAACAAACCAATTGCTTACCTTCTTTTTGCGATCTGATCTTGGAAGAGATGGATCATTCACAACAAATGTATTCACCCCCCAATAGATTGCACATATCCCGAAGCCAAGAAGCACAACAATGCTCATCATTCCTTTTAGTGAAATTGCCCAACCATCAACCCCTGGTCCCAAATTCTTACGCAGGTTAGAGAAGTATTTGACCGTTCGTCCCGAGAAGATGAGTGCAATATTAGCTCCAAGTCCGAACAATGGGTAGAATTCCTTGGCTTCTTCAACTGTAGTAATCTGCAAAAGGCAAGGGATCAGTATGTCTAAGCATCTTTTGAAGCTGAAATCATCACTTGCATCATTAATCAAGTTTCAACATGCAGACATGCATTCATTTGGCATATGTCACATGAAAGGCATAAACTGGCATAATCAGAGTACCACCATTGAGAAAAGAACAGAATAAACAACCATCATATAACGAACCAGTGCAGTCTCAATGAAAAAGGTTAAGTTAACAAAGAGGACAGCTTAAATCAGATGAACAAGATCTACTATAAACTATAGAAGAAAACATAAATGGGGCAATCTTCACACTTGAAGGTCCAGGTAATTTTATAGCTATTTCCCATGCAAGCAAGCAGTGATTGCTGTTTTGTTGTGTTACAGGCCAACTGGTCAGTGAAGAAAGCACTGATCAACTTCCTCATTTGCGACATGTTAATCTGATATCAAAAAGATTTGGCAGTCTCTCCTCTTATGCACATACAAACAATTCTAACAGACTTGAAAGACAAACCTATGGCAGTAATTGGCACTTAAGAGCTCATCTTGAGTTTGTGGGATATCTCGATCATAATCTCAACATCAAAAATTCATGTCTGGTAATGAAGACTATTCACTTGGTAAGTTATTGTCATAATGCAATCAATTGACAAATATACTACAGAGAAGGGGGTAGAAGTAGAACTGATGGATAAGGAGACCTTACAACATTTGAATAAGTAAGTGGGTATTTGAAAAAATAAGAAAATTGATAGTATTGGATATAACTTTGGTATACATGAAAAAATAAACATATGACTGAGGCATTTGTCGTTGTACATAAGAAATGTGGAAAAGAATATGTTGTAGAGGTAACAAAGAGTTGAATTCATGCAAGTATAGAAGTTTTTCCATTATCATAGTATTTATTATATTTTCTATGTGGGATACAGAAGCACTTACAGAATATAGGCAACTTCATAACCAAAAAGTAAGTTTACTTGATGCAACAAAGCAAAACCATCAAGTTAGAAGCATAGAATTGCCAAAATGGATAGAAATAAGAATGATACATTCATGAAAACTGGGGTACAACTAATCATGGATGAAATGAGAGAAGATCATCTAAATTGATTTGGACATATTCCACGATGACCAACGAAAGAACTGATGACATCCAGTCAAGATGAGTTAGTTAATACAAAAGGGAAAGATAGAGGAAGATCAAAGAACACTTGGTCAGAGAAAATAAAAAGGGATATGCTGCCACTTAAATTATGATTAACATTGTTATTAGGGAACATTTTCGAAAGGAGAGAATGGTTACCATCAAATAGTTGGCAATGATTGCTATTTTGTTCATTTGTTGTTACTTGTGCATTACCTTCAAGGATCTGAATCACTTTAAGATCTTTTAGTTGGGACCTCCCACACAAAATATACAAAAGCCAATAATTAGCCTCTTCATTTCTTAGTTAAAATCTCAATTTAACTTTGTTAGACTGAAATTGCAAACAAAAACACAATAAGACCTCTTTAAACAATAAAATGCTTAAATAACATAGATACAAAAGAACTAGACCTAGAGTCAACATGTCTAGATTCTATCCTAAACTTGACTCGGACTACTCCAATCCATTCCTGTCCATAGAAAACTTGAGCTGAGCAACTCACAGCGAAAGAAGAAAGTAGCACCCTTAGGCAACAACTCATAGTCAATGTTTGAAAGGCAGCATCACAGATTCTTAACTAATATGATTGTCAAAATAGTTTCGTCAGCTTTAGTAAAACACTCATTCACAAGTAACTTGCACTCTCAACATGTCATCTAATAGCATCATCTATGTTCAAAAAGATGCACCTAGAAAAAGAACAAAAAAACAAAAGAGCATAGTACAAAATCAACAACAGAACAATCACAGCATCATTTAACCAGCACCACCAACAAACCTTTTCAGAATGAGGGTAAAGCAAGATATATGTAATCAAATGTACAAAACAGAAACTGAACATGCAAATCTTGCTTGCCACCGTAACAGAAAAAGATAAAAAGACATTGATCAACATGTATTGAAAACTAACCACAATGGGGTCTGAACATAAAGAAGGCATGGCAAGATTTGATAATCAACAAATTTCAGATGTGATTATAAGTAGTAAAATCAACGAGCAGATCAATTCGAGAATTGAAAGAGAACAATTAAATCCTATTCCATATCACAAAGCATATATCACCTGATTGGCAAACCCCCAGAACAGGACCGAGATCACCACACTTCCCCACAGCTCTGCCATGACATAGAAGAGGCAGAAACTCCAAATCCTCAAAATTGCGACTGGGCCAAGGAAGCTCGGACCCAGCGCCGCCAGAAGCTTGTCCGAAAGAGCGGTGGGATGGATGGCATCGCGAAGCGGATACATCACGAATGCAAAGGCCCCGAAAAAGGCTATGAAAGGCAGAATCACGGTGTAGAAAAGAGCCTCCTTCGACAGCACATTCGACAGCTTGGTGTACAACAGCATGAACCCCACCGCCATCGGCAGGTTCACCCACGTCTTCAAGAACGGTATAATCTCGGCGCTGCTCCCCTTGGCGGTCACCACCAGCACATCCTTGGTATCCCTGAGAATGGTATAATTGAAAAGAATGCAGAAGAACATAATCCCCAGCGGAACTATCTTCTTAAGCGTCGTTATCTCGACACCCAAGAATTTGGGCTTCTTCTCCCCAAGCTCCGCAGAGCCGGCTCCGTCGGCCGGAATCGCGGCGCTGGCTCTAAAAATCGGAACTTTCCTCTGTTTCCCCGAAATTCCGGGGTAAAGGAGCGACCTTTCGGGGTCCCTGGAGGCCGTCGGTCTCGCAATTGACGGGGTTCTCTCCCTGCAGCTGAGGCCATGGAGGGCGGAAGCGGGAGCCCGGGCGCAGAGGGCGGGCGCCGCGGCGGAGGGGAAACGAATACGGAGGGTGTGGAGAGGCAAGTAGGGGCGAACTTGAGGCTTGGGAGGGAGGGAAAGGAGGCCCCTTGTCGAGATAACTCTCTCCATGTCCCCTGGGCAGGCTCTGCAAGAAGAATGGCAAGAGGAGCCGAGCGGAGGAGATATGGAGAGAGACTATCCGAAAGGAGGATTTTGGGTAAAACGGCAAGGAGGCTATATAATGCCAATCGACACCAGTTCTCTTAGGTTTGGGGAAAGGTATAACTGTTGTGGAGGGTAGATTTTTTTGGAATAGGAGATGCGAAGTATCTGCTTGTATTGACGCGTGGCTGATTCATAATTATGCAACACGTATTATAGATGCGGACATCCAGTAATGACACTTTAATTATTATTCCCATTCCCTTTCACCAGACATACGTTAACTCCCTCGTAAACCTGAAGTGGGGTCCGTATGTAGGCCGAGAGAGAGCCACATAAGATGAGAAGGCTTTTCTGGACAGAAATTTGGTACGATTTCTGGGTTTGAGATGCATGGTCGGCTTTTATATATAACATTTGTTAGTGTTACAATGACCATAATACCCCTCTCAATTAGCACCTCCAGTTCGAATAATGGCTGTCCACGTGCAACTCTTACGCGTACGTCCAAGCGTGCCGGTCGATGCGCACTGAAGGAGTCGACACGAGGGGATATCCCCGTGCGCGTAAGAGTAGCGGGTGAGAATTCCTTGTAGAAATAGTACTTATCTTCAGGTATATCCCTGCCGATCGAATTTTGCACGAATCTCAAACCATGATGGAATAGATAAATTGACAAGTGAAACTCCACAGTGACCTGCGTCTCCTGCCTCCTCTGTAATGCGCTCATGCCATGTCCTTTCCCTTCCGAGAAAAGCCACATCTCCCTCTTCACCTCCGCCTTCCACTTCACGCCTTCAGACATCCACAGGCTGATCTCCAATATGTCTTCTCCTCTCCCTCGCGCTCCGCCGCCACCCACCTCCCTCACTTCGACACGATTTGCATTAAACTCTCTGTTGGACGCCTGCAGGACCATGAAAGAATTCAAGCATATCCACTCCCTCATGATCCGCAGCGGACTCGCCCGCTCCCCGCTCGTGAAGAGGCGGCTGCTCTCCTGCTGCTGCGCCTCTGGCTTCGGCGACATGTCCTACGCCCGCCTCCTGCTCGACTTGATCCCCACTCCCGAAACCTCCCACTGGAACTGCCTGATAAGAGGCCACTCCGTCCGCGGCGAGCCGTGGGCCGCGGTGGCGGTCTACGCGGAGATGCTCGCGAGCGGCGTCGGGCCGAACAGCCACACCTTCCCTTTCCTGCTCAAGGGCTTCACTCGCGACGACGCCGTCGCGTACGGGGACGAGCTCCACGCGCACGTGCTCAAGTTCGGACTCTCCTCCAACGCGCACGTGCGCAGTGCATTGCTTCGTATGTATGCCGTCAGCGGCGCGGTCGATACCGCAAGGGAGCTGTTCGAGAAGAGTCCCGAGAGAGATGTCGTCTCGTGGAACGCGATGATTTCTGGTTATAACAGGAGCAACATGTTCGAGGAATCGTGTGGGCTGTTCACCGCCATGGCCGGGGAGAGCGTCATGCCCACCGCCACCACTTACGTCTTGGTGCTGTCGGCTTGTGCGAAAATGAAAGGTTTAGAGTGTGGGAGGCAAATCCATGGGCGTCTCATGAATGGCAATCTGCTGCCTGATTTGAGACTCGAGAACGCATTGATCGAAATGTACGGCCAGTGCGGCGATTTGGACTCTGCTTGGAGATTGTTCCAAGACATGCAAACTAGAGATGTGATATCATGGACGGCGGTGGTCGTTGGATTTGCAAAGTCCGGGGAGATCGATCGAGCCAGAGCGCTGTTTGATCGAATGCCTGAAAGGGATCGAATATCATGGACTGCCATGATTGATGGCTACGTGCGTGCAGGCCGCTTCAAAGAGGCTTTGCACGTATTCCGCGAGATGCAAGCTGCCGCTGTTTGGCCCGATGAGTTCACCATGGTCAGCTTGCTCACTGCCTGTGCACAGTTAGGAGCCCTTGAGATAGGAGAATGGGCAAGGGCTTACATGGAGCGCAACGGGATCAAGATGGACATCGCCGTGGGCAATGCCCTTATAGACATGTACTCGAAGTGTGGTCAAGTGGACAACGCGGTCGAGATCTTCCGCAGGATGCACAGGAAGGACAAGTTCACATGGACCGCCATGATCTCCGGCTTGGCCGTGAATGGGCATGGAGAGGACGCCATTGATCTGTTCTCCCAAATGGTCGAAACCTCTGTAAGACCAGATGAGGTGACCTACATTGGCGTTCTTACGGCCTGCGGACATGCTGGATTGGTCGACGAGGGAAGAAAGATCTTCTCAAGCATGATCGCGGTTCACGGGATTATGCCCAACGTGACACACTACGGGTGCTTGGTCGATCTCCTCGGTCGAGCTGGGCGACTAGAAGAGGCATTGGAGACCATAAACAACATGCCCATGAAACCAAATTCTGCAGTGTGGGGGGCTCTTCTTGGAGCTTGCAGAGTTCACGGGAATCTGGAAATGGCAGAGTTGGCTGCTAAGCATCTCGTCGAGTTGCAGCCTCATGATAGCGCTGCTTATCTGCTCCTGTGCAGCTTGTATGCCAACCGCAACAAATTGGAGGAAGCACACAAGATGAGAGAGATGATAATGGTGAAGGGGATCAAGAAAGAACCTGGCTGCAGTTTGGTAGAGATGAACGGAGAAGTCCATGAGTTTGTGGCTGGGGACAGGTCTCATCCCAGGACTGGTGAAATCTATACCAAGCTTGAAGAAATGATCAAGGAGCTGAAGCGAGCTGGCTATGTGCCTGACACTTCAGAGATCCTTCACGGTGCGGGGGAGGAAGAGGCAGCAAATGCTGCCATTTACCAGCACAGTGAGAAGCTGGCGGTTGCTTTTGGATTGATCAGTTCAAGATATGGTGTCGCAATAAGGGTAGTGAAGAACCTGAGAATTTGCATCGATTGTCACAATGCAATGAAGTTTGCCTCTAAGATTTACCGAAGAGAAATTGTTGTCAGGGATAGAAGGCGTTTCCACCACTTCAGAAGTGGTTCATGTTCTTGTAAGGATTATTGGTGATGGATTCAGCTAAAAGCATGGGCTCTTCCTTGGATTTACGAGCCACCTCATCCATGGGCTCCACATGCCGGAATTGTTACAGGACTGCCACATGTGAAGGATTATTGACGAACTCGACACAAAGTTATGATTTAGTGGCAAGTTTGTTGACCAGATGCTGACCGACAACCCAAGTGCTATTTTTATTTTCAATTACGAATTAATTAATTGTACACTAGTTTGGTGGGTGCGTAAAAGAAGGCCAGACATGCCGACAGCGGGCAACTTCACAGTGTCCTATCGTGGTTTACGATCCACGCCGAGTGTCAAGTTCAAGGCAACTTTTCTCGTCTTTGGGATGAGCCATTTGTATGAGAGACACCATACAGACAAAATTTGGGGACGCGTCGCTCGTGGGCCCCACCCTCTGGCTCTTCAAACTCCCGCTTCTCCGCGGTGAACGTACGACGCGCTTCTATTCGCCTGGGAAACCAGCTGTTCGTGGCACTACCTCTTCTTTTCTTCTTCTGCCGCTGCTTCTTCCTCCCGGTCCCCAAACCTGTCCTCGCGATTCAAGGTCACCTGTGACGCCTCTCATGGGCCCACGTGAGCTCCGCCGCTATCGCTCCGTTCTTACGATAGGAAACTCTTCGCTTTCCATCTCCCTCGTCCTCTCTCCCTTCGCCCCCAGCCATTCTTGATTTCGTCGAGGTTTCGTCTCGATCTTGTTCCTGGGAAGATATCAAACCCTTCTCCGTGCAGGTCGCGCCATTCTTGGCGCTCGAAGATGGGCGAGGGTTTTGGCTGGCTCTTGGAATTTGTTTTCTTGAAATGGGTTCGTTCCTTTGTCCTATTCTTTTAAGTCAAAGTTTTGGTTAGTTTCATCTACTTTGGTGTGGGCTTGTAGCTTCATTCATTTCCCTTAAAATATTGTTGAAAATATGGGCTTCTTTTTAGTAAAATTTTGCACTTTCTTTTGAATCGAAAAAGGATACCTCCGTTCGTTTTCTTTTCATGATATTTCATTTACTTATAATTTGGAACTGGACGGGTTCATCTTCACAGGATTAATGGCTCTTCTGCCCCATATAAATGTTTGTGATTTATAGGGTTTGACTGTGAGGTAAATTTATATGGAAAATATGTCCACGATAATCTTTTTTGTTATCGGTGATGTAGGTTGGTGGCGTCTTTTCCCTGGGATAATGTCTCTCATAATCGTCACTTATGGAGTATCATCTTCTAATCATGTTGGTATGCCCTTTATAACTGGCAAATTTTGGTAAATGTTCAAGAAATCCACCATCCAGGCATTACAAAATCTTAGAATTTTGAGATACATCGAGATTAAATTTCATACTGTAATAGCTACTATCGATTAGCTCCATGTTATTTTTAAAAATTGCAGATAATTGATTACTACACTTCTTTGTTATCATTGGCCAGATGAGTTTAAAATTGTTGTTTTCTATTGCAAATGTACGTATGTCCTTCTTAAGTAAGTGACATGCTAGTGTAATTCTTCTTTCTACAATTTGATGACTTTTTGGGATCGGCTTTGTGCTCCATTTTCTTGTCCTTTGTCGTCCAATTGGAAATTTTTTTGTAGAAATTTTATATAAAACTGATCTGCTGCAGCTTTTGATAGTAGCCTCTCACATTTTGCCACTGCTCATTCTTGCTGATTATTGTTGGTGATTGCCTCTTATGTAGGTCTTCATGGTGATTGCCTCTTATGTAGGTCTTCAAGACATTAAGATCTGAGACGTAATTTGATAAATCCTTATGATACCAAACATCTATGTCTCATTTAGAGAATCCTGATAATCCCGATTTTCCATTTCACTGGGGTGAAAAGGGTGAATTTCTTGAGGACAAATATGTCCAGTTTTACAAGTCCTTCACTTACTATGATGAGGAGTATTTTCTATATGATTCTGTCTACCTATATGAGACGTATCAGGACATACCTTTTATTGGAAAAATTTTGGAAATATGGGAGCAACAAAGTCATGGCAGGAAAGTTAAGATTTTGTGGTTCTTCCGCCCTAATGAAATTGTGAATTATTTGGGAGATCAGGTACCCTTGGAGAGAGAGATATTCCTGGCATCTGGCAACGGTCTTGGACTTTTTAATGTTAACCCACTGGTAAGTTTTTATTTCCAGTTTATCTCCAATTTTATGTTGAAATCTCTATTCATGTTAGAGTTCTTCTTGCCAGTATGACAATAAAATGTGTGCTTTATGCCACTAAATAAATATGTGGAACAATAGATATATGCTTATACGTTATGCATCTGAATATATTTGGACCCATGTATGCATATATGCATAAATGTCTGGCACAGATTGACATGGTATGCTCATAACCATGGTGATGATAGATACTGTCATGGCTGCATACCATGGCAATGCTGTGCTCATGATCATTTTAATGGTTAATGAAGTAAGAAAAATAGGAAAACCCCAAAAGAAGGGTGTTATCACAATCTGGCCTGCCATGATAATTAACTTTATTGAGTCTGAATAACTGACCCACTAGCCTAAAATGCTTAAGCCTGAATTGACAATAGTACACTCATCAAATCTTGTAAGTCATTATAAATCCTTGTCCACTTCCGATATGAGATTAAATATGGGGTGTCATATCCTTATGAAAGACTTGATGTCCTCATTAAGGACTCGCATAGCCCACAATCATGCATGTGAGGCTTATGCTAGTGGTGGCTCCACTTGATGTGTCTTCTGGCCCATCAACGAGTAATCTTTTTCTACTCGAGCCTCTTATAATGTCTCAGTGTTAGGTCGGCTCTAATACTAATTGTCACAACCCATTAGGGATAACTAATCATTTTACTTTGTTAAATCTGAACTATCAATCTGAAATGCTAAGGCCTAAGTTAATAATAGTCCTCCCATGAGGCTCTTATAAGTCATTCTAAATCCTTGCTTGCGTGCTAACTTCTGATGTGAGACTAAACAACCTCACTTCTGATATAGGACTAAACAGGGTGTTACATGTATTTTCTTGAGTTAAAAATAGAATACACTTGGAATAGCATAGACGGATGCTCCTCTCCTCGGATTGGTGTGGTGTGGTCCATCAGCTAGTGGTTGTTATTTGGCATGAGCAACAAGGCCACAACTTAAAAAAGTTGCATGAAGAGAAATAACAGAAGTGGCAAAGTAACCTTAGACCAAGCCTCTTCACGTTTGATGGTTCAGATTGGTCATGTACAACTCATTTTGATCGGTTTGGTTGGGCTTGGATTGTTTAAGTATCCAATGACATATCAGACAAAAAAGGAAACAAAAAACTGTTCTGGTACCACTACTGCCAAATGTTTCAGGTTGTTTGAATAGTATGTGCTGCATGATAGTATTCTTGCCTGAGGTGAAACTATGAACTCACATCACTGATCTAAATGTACAGGATAAGTGCATGAGGATTTCAGCTTGCTGTCCATTGATAATATTATGCAGTCCTAAAATTAGATAAGTAGCAGTATAATTTACACTTTTGTCATGCATTCTGGTTAAACCATATTAGTATGAAGGTAACCCAGCTCTTTCTCCTTGCTTTCTGTATATATGTGTGTGCAACCTCTTGTCTCTGTATGCTTGTGAATACATGCTCACTCATTCATATCTGTATTCACTTATGCATTAACAAAATAACAATGTAGTTATTTGAGACTAGTTTATACAGTAAAAGCTCTTTGGGAATTGTTGTCCCATTCAACTTATGTGGAATACAAATGACAAAGAGAAACATTCATGTTCTGGAGTAGCATCATTATTATGGTTTGCTGGTATCTTTCTGAATGAAACATGTTCATCTTTTTCTGTTTTCTATTACAATTTTTTTTGCTTAGATCATGCATTAACAGGACTGGCACAATGTGCCTGCTGGAATTGAGTCTCGTAAGAAACTATTGTACATTTGAGTTTTGAGGAAGTAAAATTCATGGGACAAGTATACCATTGTTCCTAGGACTGATGGAGTCATGTTATCTGGGAGCAAGTGTTTCATAATACCAAAATAGCAACAATTTTTAATCAGTGATCTGCACATAATGGTTTGCCTTTGAAATGACTATTGAACTTGGGTTGAATCCAGGCAAGCCTTATCTATGGTACTTATTACGTCCCTTAAGAATATTGTTTATTTCCCTCTTACAATACTATTTTATTATTTGTTCTCTGCCACTCTGCAACTGTATTAATATCTTATAGAGAAAGATTTGTTTCTATTTCCTATTTTTGGGTTTTTCTTTATTAGATACAACACCATTGTTCAAACAGTTGTCCTTGAAGCAGGAAGCAATAGCTGGCAAATGCCGTGTAATCTGCACATCAAAAGACCAAAGGAATCAACAACCTTCTACTCAAGAATTGGAAAATGCTGAATTCATTTTCTTCCGCACTTTTGATGTTATTAACTTCACAATATCTGATGTAATGCCTGATAAAATATCTGGAGTCAATGGCAAGTGTTACTTTGTATGTGTTCTTTAGTTACTAGAATTTCTGTTTTTGTAATCACCATGTGCCCTTTTGTTGCCAGTAAAGTATCTTTTAAATCAAAAGAAGGACCAGAAAGCTTTTCTTACTAAAAGTAAAACTTCTACAAGTGTGGCAGAAGATCGACCTCAGAAGAAGCTAAGACTGACTGATAAATCAACAGACCCATCAATTAATTTACTGACAAACAAAATGGTTACTGGTTTAAAGGAATTGAGAATTGAATGTGGTGAAGAAAGTGATGTTGCTCTTAAAAAGTTAGAGCTTGGTAAGTGGGCCAAGTATGATGAACTCCAGTTAAAAAAAGATCCGAATCCAGTCAGGAAGGATACAGTGATTGACCACACATCAGATGCTAGCAGAAGCCAGTTTCTGGTAAGTTTAGACTTGTTTGGTATTTACAAGTTCAAATATATATAAGTAATGAATTGTGTGGATTTTTTGTCAGGTTACTCTTCAAGATCTTTTTTGTCTGGCTCCTTATCATGAACATTTAGTTTATTCAATGTTCTTATTTTGTCATGTTTGCAGGACAGAAGCAAATGGTTTCGACATGTAAGTAACTCTTTAGTAAAAACTCTTTTTCTTGTTTATATCATATGAACCTTTAGACAAAATAGCTATACATAATTTCAAATTCAACCAGGCTTCCATAACTAGCATTTATTTAATTTTTTTTTTCAATTTCTTGGTAAATCAGATACATATTTTAACTTATGCATTTCATAAAATAATATTGGTTTCTGTTATTACTGATTTAATCACTGCTTTTAGCTATCTATCTCCTTGTCAAGTAATTTACACATTGTGGCTTTATTTTGAATCTTCAATTTACCTTGTCATTAATTTACTTTTTGCAACTGCTTGAATTGGATATGGGTCAGAAAATCCAGCATAATCTCTATGTATTGATAGAAAACTGCTACCAGAGATTGTTTCTATATCATGGAGTTCCATGAACCTGTCACATTTAAGGTTAAATGTACCATGTCCTAGAATTTTTTGAGAAAGCTATCTTTTAAAATCTCTGAGAACTACATAGCTGTGAATATGATTGTTGTTTTAGTCTGGCAATATAGAATTTTTTCTTACTTCCTAGTTGCATGTACCCTTTAGATTTCATTATATGAGTCAAACTGTTGCTATGACATGTAAAGGTCATAATTGGTAAACTTGGACCTAAGTTAATATGCATAAATAAAGCTGATGGCTTTTCTGGCTCACAGCACAAACAACATTGTCATGGCCTTATGAGGCAGACCATGCAAAATTTTAAGGCTTCTGCATGTTAATATATTATAATCACTGCTTTTTCAATACCAGATTTTAACTGCTAATCATTTTTTTCTTTTTGATAATCTGCATTTGTTGTATCCTAGATCTCTGAACACCCAAGGGAAACACTTCTAAGATCATGTTGTTTTAGCTAATTAAGATGGCTATTTATTTCTAGTTTTGAAATCTTGTCCTATATGCCCTGATAGTTGTAAAACTATTAAATTCAATAGTTTAATAATTCTTAATATTTCAATACAGAAACGAAGAATTTTGTTTATTGCAGCTTGATATTTTTGTTTGTAATGCTTTTGCTGCAGTATCTAATTTGATTTGTACTAGAAATACATAGACAATTTAAGGGGTAACATACTATTCAGGATTCATAGAAAGATCACTTTTTGCTTAGATGATTAATTTTTTCTTGTGAATGCAATATTCAGTCATGGGAAGCACAACTGGAAGCTGCTAATCAGGGAGGAAGACTTGTGCTGCTTGGAAATTTGGACCCATCCATCACTTCGCAAGAAATAGAGGTGCCTTGCTTTGTTTGTGAATTTAGTATTCACTATGACTACACTCAGTGATGCTCTTTTTGTGTGCAATCATTTGTATTTCTTTGTTTGCTTCAAACATGAAGAAAAAAAATGGAATTTCAGTGTCTGCATGGTAGTTAACCCTTAATGGATTTTGTGAAATATTTAGTTATTTATCCAATAACAACTTTTGTTGTTAAAAGTATGCCAAGGCTAGTTATGAATGTTTTCTTCCTATGATTGTCGAAGTCTGGTTTATTAACATATTACATGAATAGTGGGATATTATGTTAATTCAACGAGGATTGTTGATAATGTTTGCATTCGTTCTTGTTGAAAGAGATCATCATTTTCAGTTTTCTTTGTTTTTACCCTTTTTCTAAAGTATCAATAATATCTTTGAACTTGTGTTATATTAGTCACCAATTAGTTTGGTCCACTTTTGAAAAGACTGACATTAATGAAGTCTCAATAATAGCATGTCTATTGTAGTATATTAGTTACCAATTAGTGGATACCTTTTTGCTCCCTTAAGTTTGGTCTACTTTTAGAAAATTTACATTAATGGAGTCTCAATAATAGCATGTCTATGGATCAACTGATATAATTATGCTCCATGATTTCATTCTATACATTGTTTTATGCTCAAGCATGCATGATAGGGGAATTAGCCCTCACAAGATACCGCTGAACAGTATTTTGTTCACCTCAACTCTGTCAAGCATACATGATGGTTTCTGTATTTTTATAAAATTTAGTAACATTTTATATTACAATGTATCATATGATTTAATCTACATCAGTTATTTCAAAAGTTCTATTCTTTTATTGGTGAATATTTCCCGTCGTGTCAATTTTCTTGCCAGGTGCTTCTTATTGGATTTGTAATTCTTCTTTGAATATTGAGGGTGACCATTGACACTGTCTATATGGGCCTCAAGCCTTGATAAAAGAAAGTGGAGGGTTGTGTCAATGTACTAACAACTAGCATAAAAATTCATCAGATTTCATGTATAAAGATTTTAAATTTTTTTATGCTCTTGATTTAGCAAGAGATCTTGCCTTCCACAATTTAAGTAACCAACCCCATCAAGATGTTATCAAGATGTTATGTTATGCGGGATCAATTTGATTTGTTACTTATTTGAATAAATTTGATTTATTTAGGGGCGACTTCACATATGACATAGGTCGTCACATGGTATCTGGAATAATTTTAATATATATTTTTTTGATTCCTCAAGAATTTGAAAAAAAGAAGTAAATGCGAAAATTTAGAAGAATTAATTCATGATTGTGATTGAAGATTACCAATTCTAATGGAAGATATTATAAAAATTGATAACTATAATGATGGGAGTTTATTGTCAAAAGAGGAAGAGTATTTTCAAGTGAATTATGTAATGTTATCTTCTTCAAAGAAGGGAAAAAAAGGAATTCTTTATTTGATTTGATGTAATTATATTTTTACTAATTTGTGTTTTTTCTTTTATTTGGGCTTTAAAAGGAATAAAATATTATAGTGGAGATTATTAGCTCTCACATTTTGTGTGAGTGGTGTGAGACTACAGTTATATTTTTAATGATATATCATTCATGTGCAAGACGTGTGGAATTACGAGGCTTTCATCCTGGGAGTGATCTTACATAAGAGAAAGTCTATTATTAGTTGTCATTTTTTATATTATCTTTCTGTTATTGTCTTTCTCTTCCTCTCTTTTTATTTATATGTTATCAAAAAAGAATTACTCGGTTACTCATTTTACATCATTATGGTTTACTGTTGTTGTGGTATTGATAATCATTCTTTGTGATTGCTTTTGTTTTTTTATTAGGATATCATGTATAAAGTTTTTCAGCAACAATGTCGTGTTAAGGTCATACAACAAGCTACATTTCAAATCCACAACTATGGTATAACATGTTGTAACTCTTGTCAAATTATCTTGTTTTTGCTTGTTGGAAATATCATTTGTATTTTTGCATGATCTTATGAACTATCCTTGCATCTTAGGTCAAGCTTATGTGATTTTTAAAGCAAAAGATAGAGCAGAGCAAGCAGTTAAAGCTATCAATGGTGGATGTCTAATGCTATCCCAAGAAAGGTACCAAAATTTTCTTATTTTTTTGTGCAAAGGTTAAGTGGCGAAGGCGGGATTCGAGCCCAGAATCCTTTGGTATACTGTAAAAGTCTTTACTAGCTAAGTTAGCTGACATATTAAAAAATGTGCAATTGAGGTTTCGAGCAAAATGTGTCAATTGAGATTTCAAACCCATAACCTTTGGTAAGAGGGTTTGGTACACTACCACCAGACTAATGTTTAAGGTATATAATTTTTTAATTGCATAATAATTACTATCCTACATTTTGAGGACAAGTATTTGATTGCATGTATGCATTACTTGTATGTGTTGTACACAGGCTATAATAATAAACAGTTGGGAAGCAGAGTTGCTTAATCCATCTTCAGAATATTTAGTGTCTACATCTTCAGAATATGTCTACATATTGTTTTTATGGTGGAAAATACTGCTGTCTATGTTGCACCTGTTTTCTATTGACAGATGCAAAATATAAAACTAATATAGAAGAAATGCTTGACCAGTTGGTCCTGAAACTGAGATCAAAGCATTGGTTATCTCTCGAGACAATAACAATTGTTTTTTGCTTCATTAAATATTGTAACACTAGTGGGTTATGGTTGCTTATTTGTCTTTTGAAACAAAATTTCTTTGTTGGGGACTTGGGGTAACTATGTGCTATCTTTATTGTAGGGGCACATTCTTGCTCCATTGTTTTTTCAATTTATGCTCATCTTTGGCTGTTATATTTTCTGGACTGTTAGTTAAACTTAAGGTCATTTGTCTTTTTTTAAAGCATTCTTATTGGTAGGAAATATGAAGCACATTTGCATTCATTTAAGCATGCCTCTAGCCTCTTTCAGCTTATGGATTTTCTGTATTTGGACTTCCAATTTAGATATTTCCATCTCTTTATCACAGCATGTCTAACCCAAGGACTGCCGTCTTGTGCCGTCAAGTAAGTCTTGGTCAGTACCGGCATACCATATGTCGGTATGCTAGTACATATCATTTTCAGGAAAAAAAAAAGCCTGAAAATGGTCAAAATAAAAAAATACCTCTTTTAGGATTTTTTTTACTAATTTAATTATATTTTTATTGTATTTAAATAAGAAGAGAGTATGAATAGAAATTTTTGGTCACAAGGATGAGCAAATAAATTTACCTTTCTAATAACCCCTAGTTGGGCCTAAATTATACCTGATGACCCCTAATTGTGCCCAAACCAATCAAAATAACACTAATTAACTCTAATTAGGTTTTCCAATCCTTCTATTATATCCAAATCAATAGCTTGATTACTACTAATATCGATCAGGAACTTTAATCACAAATGAGAGTAGAAGAAAGAGTGAAAATGAGAGATTGAATGAGTGAAAAAGAGGGGAGCGAGAGAGGGGCGATTTAAAGCCCAAAAGGGGTCCTAACAGCCAATTTAATTGTTGGGTTCAAATTTGACCCGATTTGGGTTGGTGGTACAAGTCAAATTTGACCCGATTTGTATCGTTCAATATTGATCGATACAATGAGTTTTGTCCGTATCGACCTATACATCGCCTGTATCGGTCCGAAACAAGCTGGTCCATGTACCATCCAGCTGGCGGACTGGTAAGTACCACCGTTTCATACTGTTTCGGATGGTACGATAGTCCTTGGTCTTGCCAAACTGATAATGAGCAGAGATCCCTTAAGATATCTCATTAAAAAGATGAAAAAAAAAATCCTTGAAGTAATCCGAGTGTTCTTTGTTTTGTTGCAGACCCCTTGTTAGCAGTATTGGAATGCTGAAGATTCCAGCAAAAGCATCTACTTTGGTTGGTCATTTGCCAACATACAGAGGAAGATTTCAAGTTCAGCGGGAGGAAATGGTGAATATGATGCCTTTTCCTTGTTTCTATTTATTGCTTCTTCAATTCTACTCTGTATTTATGTAGTCTAAATCTCCAGAAATGTGCTGTATCTACATCACATGGTTCTCAACCAAACACAATGGAGTATGACTTGGCGTTGGAGTGGTTTTTGTTGCAGGATAAATACCTCCTAACTCAGAAACTGCTACATGAGGTTCTTGGTCACATTAATTCCTTCTCTGATATTAACAACTGTCTTTACCATGTTATGTCCTTTAGCTACTTATATCTAAACAAAGTAACCTTCTTTCAGAGCCAGCTCAAGGAGAGGATATACTTCAGGAATCACCTCAAATCCAAGTAGAGCAACAGGTTTGCATTTGTCAGTGTTGCATCTCCAATATGAATTACACACTTCCAATAGCTCAGTTACACAGTGGATACATATCAGTCAGAAATCTCAACTCTACTGCTCACAGCTTATCAAATTTTGCTCAAACAGAATTTCTTTCTTTTTTTTTTTCTTTTTTTTTTTTTGAGAGGTGGTGAATGCTGTCTGAACAGTTTTTTGAATTTGCATCGTTGACCTTTCCTTAAAAAAATTTATTTTTTTCTCAAACTAAAGCTGCATACATCTCAGCTCTGTAATTTGATTAACAATATCAAAGGGGCTGTCAGGGGTCTGTGGAAGTTGATAGTTATTCTGTATGAATGCATCAAGATTTTTTTTTTTTTTATTAAAATTAATATTCAAGATTTAAAATAATATTTAAATTTAGAATCCAATCATTATCTTTAATACATCTAAGATTTGAATATATATATATATATATATATATATATATATATATATATCACTATTTAAATATTAAAATACAATCATCATCTTTAATACATCTTATGAGCCACATCACATCGCACACCCATCAATACTGCTTCTCTGGATTTGCTGAATCAACATGCCGATGTTGTCGTGAGAAGAACCGCCTCGTTCCGCCGCCCGCTTGGCGCTGTCCTTCAACTCCCTCGATCTCTTCCTCCTCGCTTCCCCCTCCTCCCCTCCTCCCATCAGCTCCGACACAGCCTTCTCTACCTCCTCCCTTTTCACCAGCACGTCACTGTTCTCTACTCCCACAGCCACCCCGACTCTTAGCACTTGGACCACCAGTTTCTGGTTGAGGAACTGGTCTCCGAAGTTAGGCCATGTTACCATGGGCAGGCCGGCGGACATGCCTTCCAGTATCGAGTTCCACCCGCAGTGGGTGACGAACCCGCCGACGGAAGGGTGCGACAAGATCACCATCTGCGGCGCCCACCCCCTGATCACCAGTCCCCTTGACCTCACCATCTCCTCGAACTCCTCCGACAGCCACCGCTCCACCTCCGCCGCCTGCTTCCCGGGTCTGATCACCCATATGAAGGGCCTGCCCCAAGTCTCCAGGCCCATTCCTATCTCGATGATTTGCTGCAGCGTGGAGCTAACGAGACTGCCAAAGCTCACATAGATCACAGAGCTCGGCTTCATCGAGTCAAGCCAGCGTATGCACTCGTTCCCATCGATGGCGGCCTTGTTTCCTCTTGCAGCCATGTGGGTGGCGTCGCCGTCGCAGAGGCGCCACAGGGGGCCGATGGTCCAGACTCTCTTTCCCATGGCCTTCTGATAGGATTCCACGTACGGAGCCTCTATGTCGTCGAAGGTGTTGACCACGACGCCGTCGGCCCTCGACTCCTCCTCCATCACCTCGCAGCGGAACCTCTGCAGCCTCGGCCCCATGAAGTTCCCCGGCGCTTGGGCCTTCCTGATCTGGAGCCGATGGGGAAATCCGGGCAAGTCCAGCATCTGCGACTCATCAATTCCCTCCTCGTAGACGTTCTCCCGATGCAAGATGTAGCGAGCGAGGAGGGTGAAGCACCCATAGCCATTAAAGACCAGCCGCGGGACGCCCAGCTCCCGCGCCATGTCCCCTGTCCACGTGTAGAAGGCGTCGGAGATGACGCAGCTCGGAGGCAGATGGTGCCGGCGTAGGTGCGACGTCAGCGGCTCCCGGAGCATAGCGCAAGCGCGCAAGAAGGTATCGAGGTGGTCGTGCGACGGCAGGGCGTCGGCGTTCTCCGTCCCTTCGGGCAGGCCGACTTCCGCGCACGGAAAGCAGAGCGCCACGAACTCGATGGGCAGCCGGGACTCCTCGGCGCGTTCGATGATGAGCTTGATCCGCAGAGCGTTGAGCCGGGTGGTGAGGAAGCTGACATGGGCGCCGCGGCCCGCGAGCACATGCGCCATGTCGACCATGGGGATGATGTGTCCCTGTTCCAGGAACGGCACCAGGACGAAGTGTGGCTTCGCACCATTTCCACCGTTCACGGCTGTTTGGTTCGTCATCTTTGCATGCAAAGGAATGGTTCCGCTTCAAAGAAAACAGAGAAGAAACGAAGGATAACACACGGCTCGAACTCGATCTTTCTATATAGTCTCACTCTCAACTCTTAGAATGTTTCTTTCCGACTGTGGATGACTTCATCCATGGAGGCCTCTTCTTCTATTTGCCAGTGAAATGTTCAAACAACCACCAAAAAAGAAGGTGCAAACGGTTGAAACCACCGGCAAAGTATGAGATAGTAGTCTAACTAATAAATTATTTTTTTCACGACAGAGAGTACACCTTCGGTAAATCATCATCCGATACTTACGTTATGTCTCGAATGAAAGAAGAATCAGTCTCTATCCGTCTATCCATATGAGCAAGAATCAGACGATTCTAAGAAATATTTTATCTTTTTACGATCGTATATAAAAATTTATTTTCAACATAATATAAGAGGACTTAGCTTTTTCTATCATTCGTATTTGTACTTATACACATCGGGTTACTAACTTGAGCATAAGAAATAATATGTAAGGAAATTTCTCTCGATCTCGCTTTTTTGTGTAAGTGACACATTTAGAGCTCAACGTTTTTACCTTAAAGATATCTCGGATAACCCTGTGCATATAAATCTAGACTACATCGGGCTAACGAGGACAGTAACGACTTCTTCTCTCAACACATCGTATAATTTTTTATTTTCATCTTTCATGTTGTTCTAGTTTGCCCGATATTTTCTTCAATAAAATGATGATTTATCACATTATATTTTAGTGTTTTTATTTTATTTTATTAAACTTTCATTTTATTGTTTTAGAAAGATACTATTAATTGTCTGTAGCCAATTTAAATTTTGTTCTTTTTTCAGGAACGAATGATAAATGACGTGCTTTAATTTCGTGCGAGGACCGAGCAACACCATGGCCAATAAATTAGGGTTACAACGATAACACGAACGGGAAGTGTCTTCTCGTGGAACGATAAGGGTTTCAGACGAGACGATCGTCGGCAGGATCCGACAAGATCTGTTTCTTTCTTTTCGATGTGATGATGCTGTGAACTGAAGAATATATTAGACACTCATGAAATGTTGACCATGTCACGTAGCTTATATAATTGCATGTCACATATACATACATATATATCAAGGAGATTAGTCTACGGACAGGCATTGTCATCATCCACTGGGATTAGCATGATGACAAGATGAGATTGGAACATGTCAAATTTGGTGTTCTTCCGAGAATGGGTCAACCATTATGAGAAGGAGAGTTACTTCGATGAGCAAAAGCTAAGGACGACAAGAGCCTTATTAGATATAGACACCACCATAAGTTTCGGTAGCTTGCAAATCACGTGTTTGACGAGTTCTCCAAACATCAAATTTCATCAAATTAAGTGAGATTGAGAAATTGGAAGTGAGTGCAACTAATAATAATTTTTAGTTTTCAGTGGTGTTTTTCCTTCTTAATAATTGGATGACGATTGAATATGCTAGTGAAGAATAGATTTAATCTCAACAACAACAACAACAACAAGCTACCGCTTTAAATAAAACGATCGATAGAAAATATTAGTATTTAATGAAAAATTACAAAATTGATTCTCCTTTATAAAAATATATTGTACGTGTAGATGGTAAGAAGGGTGCACAGATTTATCCTTTCGGAGCACGTGAGCAAGTCGAGGTGCAGGCATCAAGCCCTCTATTGGTGCGGCTCATAGGCTCGTAAGAAATTGTTCACTTTGGACGATGGACATACCCGCACAATTTTATCTTTTTAAAATATGTGAACTCCAAAAAGCCCTATCATCGCACCAACTTCCACATCTCATTAGCTCCACATGTCCACCAAATGGTCTGTTAAATTAATAAGACATGTGACTCCACTCGTAACTCCAATACTTTGATTAACCCTCTACAGGTAATGCTTGATGATCCTATACTGCTACCGTAGGGATTAAACACTCCCTTTCTCCGAGTCATTATAGGAAACCATTATAAAAGATTTCAGGTGCATTATCTCTCTCTCTCTTTGATGGTTAATAGTATCCTCAAACTTTCAAATCTCCTTATCCTAGATTAAGAATTACACACTCCTGACGTTTTTTTTAAGAACATTTTGATGTGATGATTGAATTTTGACATCAAGATTAGTGATAAGTTCGAACGTTAGGCCAAGGTTAGCTCTAAATACTTCAACACGAATATACTTTAACACCTATGTGTTTTTGATATGCCTTTAATATCTATATTTAATTAAAAAATTAGTAGTTATATCTATATTTAATTAAAAAACACCTATGTGTTTTTGATATGCCTTTAAGAATTATATTTTAAATTAGAGGACTTGAGATAACGTAACTAAAGATCTAAGTACTCTTAACTTAACTAAACTTATAATTTTTTACATATCTTAATGGCGACAAAAGATTCATCTTAAATAATTAAAATTTATGCCTTTGCTATTGTTATAGACCAAACGATTTAAGATAATTAATCTTGAAAGATTATATAATTGTTATAGATGAGGTGCCATCTAATGACCCTTTCAAAAGAGAAAAGGTAAAGATGGTCAGTAATATTAGAGAAAGAGAATATTATAATTAATTTATCAACAAAATTTTTCTTCTATATTATATATATATATATATATATATATATATATATATATATATATATATATATATATATATATATATAAGAGAAATTAAGATGACTGTGAATTCCCTATATCAGATGGAGGAATTGTCGAAAGTATATATTTTTTTGAGTAATAAAGGTTCCTCTTGTCCTTATTTATCTTCTTTTGTTGAATAGAACAGAAGCATGATAAAGAATAAAAACAAGAAAAATCTTCAATCATTGGAAAACATGACTTCGCTAGATATGACTTAGTATGCCATACTACATTGTCTCATGGATTGCATGTTATGTTATTCTTTAGAAACACCTTCATCCGGATAATAATAGAGTAATGAGAATCCAATTTGGATGGCTTCTCTTTGGAGATTTGTGGTTGTCGGCATTCGTTTTCCATTATGAGACGATCGGGCTTAGTCTACAGAAGCAAAAGCAAATGGAGGTCGCAGTTGGGAGCTGCTTCCGCAACGCTGCAACCTACCAAGAACACGTCCATCCATTTGGGAACCATAACTCCCTTTGGATTAAGCAGAACTTTTCCTAATGGATTCCTTATCTGCCCGAGATTGAGAGAAAATTTATTTTTTTACATTAATAAGAATTGAAATTTTTGTATGATATATACCACCGTAATTTAATAAACTTTAATTATTAGATTGAATTGGTGTCCAAAATAATATATATTGATTTTAGTCGGTTTGATTTTGAAAAGGTAAGAAATCGAGATTAAAAAAGAAACTTAGATGTCGATTGAAGCTAAAGATAAAAATCATAAACGAGCGTAGAAGATATTCATATGTGAGAGAAATCGAGATTAAAAATAGGACTAATAAACGGTCTCATAGATAATTGAAAAGATGTATTGAATTCGGCCCATTATTTAATAAGAAGCTTACTATTAATAATTTTCTAGAAATATCATAAAAATATAATTTTACTATTTACATCTCATCGATCGTCAATCTTACTCTTTTGTTTCCCATAATCCTTTAACATCGCTTGTTGTCGCTTCATCGCTTGATCGATTAATGATAGAAATGAACTCTCGAAGAGCATAAAAGTAAAAAATATAACAAATGATGGTATTTGCCTAGCACTGATTCTTTTATTATTTGAAGGAAAATAATAACCTAAAAAGTTCTTGAAAATCCGAGTAGAACCGAAGTAATTGAAAAAAAATAAAAATAAATTTGGTGGGAGAGTAAAAAGTTATCTAATTTTAGAGATGATTTGATGCAATGATGGAACCTAAGTGTTCTTGGTTTGGCTCTCACAATATGAGTGAAGGAGTAGAAGAAGAGGCGTTCTTATCGTCGCTCACGCTCTGACCTCGTTTGTCACTCGTCAGGAAGGAAATTAGAGAAATTAAAAATTCTTAAGATATTATTTTAAATAGTAAAAAAAGGATTATAAATAGAAATTTTTTTTAATAAATTTATTTTTAGGTTAAATTAAGATTGAATTCGATGTATATTAATCTTCACTAGTGAGTGTAACACTACAGTTGACAGCTTGTCTTAAGTAAGATAAAGATGGAAATGGAAAGATGTAAGCAACTATGACGTGAATTTATTGGGAGATGTTCGATCCAGCATGTTAAATTCTAGAAGAATGATGAACTGAATCAACTGAAGGTGAAAGGTAGAGGAAGCCACGCTCACCCAATTCCCAAGAACAGATGATGATTTTGACGGCGGCGTTACCGCATGAATGATATCACATGCCTCGAAGAGGTCGCCAACAAGATGAATGCCGTGTTTGTCTTCGGTCTCGTCTTCTTCCGGTGTGGCCCGATGATAACTAGGCAGATGAACCGGCTGCTCCCTCGATATAGAGGCCACCGATGGATGATCATCTCGTACACAGACCTGACCTGACACAGTTCTTCATCGTTGGAAGATGACAGGCCAACTCGATTTTAATGGCTTTGGTGATGGGAAGCCGCACTTTGTACTGGTTCCGCTGATGGCGCAAGGCCACATGATCCCAATGGTCGACCTCGGCCTGCTGCTCGCCGATCGTGGAGTCACGGTCAGCCTCATCACCACGCCCTTCAATGCGTCGCGGATCATAACCACCATCGACCAAGCTCGGGAGGCCGGCCTTCCGATCCGATTCGTCGAGCTTCCGTTCCCCTTTGCGGAGGTTGGCTTGCCTGAGGGGCTCGAGAACATCGACGCTGCGACAAGCATGGAGCCCATGTCAGCCTTCTTCAGAGCGACCAGTCTCCTTCGGCGGCCACTGGAGCAGTATCTCCGAGAGCAGTCGCCCTATCCGAGCTGCATCATATCTGACCTCTGCCACCCATGGACGCTGGAGGTCGCCCGTAATCTCCAAGTTCCGCGCCTCACCTTCTTCAGCATCTGCTGCTTCACCCTGCTTTGCATCCACAACATCTGGTACTACAAGGTTTACGACGATATGCCCGACGAGCACGAGTCATTCGTGGTGCCGGGCTTGGCAGAGAGGATCGAGGTGACCAAGGCCCAAGCGCCGGGGTTCTTCGACATGCCTGGCTGGGAAAAGATGGCGGAAGAGGTTCGCGAGGCCGAGTTCGCAGCAGACGGCATAGTGGTGAACAGCTTCCGCGATCTGGAGCCGATCTATATCGAGAGCTACCAAAAGGCCATGCAGAAGAAGGTGTGGACCGTAGGACCATTCTCTCTCCGCAACAAATCTGTCGCCGCCATGGCTGCCAGGGGGAACAGAGCCTCCATTGACACCGAACAATGCCTGAGCTGGCTTGACTCGAAGAAGCCGATGTCGGTGGTTTACGTCAGTTTCGGCAGCCTCACGAAGATGAACTCATCCCAGCTGATGGAGATCAGCCTGGGACTGGAGGCATCGAACCACCCGTTCGTTCTGGTGATCAAGAAGAGCGAGACGAGTGAGAAGGTGGAGGAGTGGATGGCGGCAGGATTCGAGGAGAGGATCGGCTCGAGGGCTCTGGTGATCAGAGGGTGGTCACCGCAGGTGATGATCTTATCGCACCCATCGGTCGGGGGGTTCATGACGCACTGCGGCTGGAACTCGACGCTGGAGAGCATCACGGCGGGCGTGCCGATGATTACGTGGCCGCACTTCGCCGACCAGTTCCTCAACGAGAGGATGGTCGTCGACGTCCTCAGGATCGGGGTGTCGCTTGGGGTCAAGGAACCGACGTACTGGGGAACGGAGGCCGGCCACTCGGCCGTGTCCAGGGATGACGTCGAGAGGGCCGTGAGGAGTCTGATGGATGAGGGCGAGGAAGGCAGGGAGAGGAGGCTGAGGGCGAAGGAGCTCGGGGAGAAGGCTAACGAGGCAATGGAAGAAGGGGGTTCATCTCGTGCCAATATGACACATTTGATCGAACACTACACGCGCCACGCCATGGAAAGCATGGAATCAAACGGAGATTAGAGAGAGAGAGAGAGAGAGAGAGAGAGAGAGAGAGAGAACGCGCTTTAATGCCATCTTAAATTTGCAGTCATTGTCATTGCATTCAAATGATTAGACCTAAAATGAGATGACGTTGACTTAGTTCGTTAAATTTCCGGTCGTTGTCATTTCATTCAAATGATGAAACCCATGACGTTGACTTATTATTATTCTTATTTTGATTTATGGAGAATTATCATAGACTAAATGATGTTTTGATTTATGCTAGTTTGAGCTGCATGCAACTAAATATAGACTAATAATAAATTATGTTGAAAAGATTTATTCATTTAATTATATTATGATTACAAGAAATTAATTTAGGGGGTTTCGAACAAGGGAAGTCGCCGACCACACAGATGCCACGTGCTTTGAGCATGGGGACTGCTGGACCCGAAGCGTCGTTCCTCAACACACACGTTGACGCTCCCCTCGCCATTCAATTCATCCCGTCGACGCTCGTCAAGGAGAAGTCTTTATATGGCCCCCCTCTTCCTGACCTTTTCCGCTCCTCGTCCCATCGCCCGCGTCCCCTTCCTCCCTCTTCCCGAAAAACCAAGCGAGCGCTTGGGTCGGAGACGGGATCGGCTTCTTCTCTCCCCATTCGCCAGCGGAGCCCGCATTCCAGGTCCCTCCTTCGAAGATCTCTTTGTTTGCGAAATCGCTTCTTGATTCACTTGGTGTTTGATCTCTGTTTGATGCTTGGGTGCTGGCTGCATTGGGGTCGTTCGCTTGTTCTTGGCCTTTCCAAGAAACGTGACTTTGATTTCCTGGATGCTTCGTCGCCGAGTCCAGATCTATTGTCACATGATTTGCTGCGACGCTATTGTGGATTCTGTGTCTCGAGCTGTGTTCTTTTCGATTTTATGGGCAAAATATCACCTTTCCGCGCATGTTTCCTTGGTGCCCCCATTTTATCCTTGTTCAAGATCCATTCTTTCCCCTAATTATTCTGCAAGACGAGCAATTTTTTTTGGTCAAGATCCGATCTTTCACTCAGGTGTTCTTGGTGGTGTTGATTGTTTTGTTCAAAATCGTTTCTTTTTCCTGATAGTGGATGATTCGGTTTGCCAGAAGAACAAAAGAAAGAAACACGAGGTTTGGAATACCATTCTATGCTTAATGTTTTACCTTCATCAACTTCGTGTTGGAGAGGAGACGAAGAGAAAGGAATCGTCGCTTTTGTTCTTCTTCTTGTGATATATGAATGTTCTAATCTTGTTTCTCTTCTGCATTGTGCAGGTCTCCGCTTTTCGATTTCAATCATCAATTTCTTGATCGAATCCCTCATTCCTGTTTCCCCTGTTGATCTCAGGCCGAAAGATCCCGCCTTTCTACCTCCAAGCGGCAGTTTACTCTTATTTCGATCTCGATCATGGCCGAGGCCGAACAAAGACCCAATGCCCCTTTGCTCCAATCATCGTCCTCCCGTCTCCCTGATTTCAAGCAATCCGTGAAGCTTAAGTATGTCAAGCTCGGTTATCACTACCTGATCAGCCATGGGATGTTCCTGTTCTTCTCGCCCCTCATCGCCGTCGTCGTCGCCCAGCTCTCCACCTTGTCCGTCAAGGACCTCCACGACCTCTGGGACCATCTACGCTTCAATCTCATCTCCGTGATCTTGTGCTCCGCGCTTCTCGTCTTCCTCTTCACCGTCTACTTCCTCAGGCGCCCCCGCCCGGTTTATCTGGTCAACTTCGCATGCTATAAGCCCGAAGAAGCCCGGAAATGCACGAGGCAAGTCTTCATGAACAGGTCCACGCTTACAGGCTCGTTCACGGAAGAGAACCTCGCGTTCCAGCGTAAGATCCTCGAGAGGTCTGGTCTTGGCGAATCCACCTACCTCCCTGAGGCTGTCATCAACATCCCTCCCAACCCCTGCATGGCCGAGGCCCGGAAGGAAGCCAGAACCGTCATGTTTGGAGCCATCGATGAGCTTTTGGCGAAGACGAATGTGAAGCCCAAGGACATCGGCATACTCATCGTGAACTGCAGCCTGTTCAATCCCACGCCTTCTCTTTCCGCCATGGTTGTCAATCACTACAAGCTTCGTGGAAACATCGTCAGCTACAATCTCGGCGGAATGGGGTGCAGCGCAGGCCTTCTCTCCATTAATCTCGCCAAGGATCTCCTCCAAGTCTATCCCAACTCATATGCATTGGTCATCAGCATGGAGAACATCACCTTGAACTGGTACTTCGGCAACAACCGATCCATGCTCGTCTCCAACTGCTTGTTCCGCATGGGGGGCGCCGCAATCCTCCTCTCCAACAAGAGATCCGACCGCAGGCGATCAAAGTACCAACTGGTGCATAGTGTTCGAACCCACAAGGGAGCCGACGACAAGTGCTTCAGTTGTGTCACCCAAGAAGAGGACGAGATTGGCAAGATCGGCGTCTCCCTCTCGAAAGATCTCATGGCAGTCGCAGGTGATGCCCTGAAGACCAACATCACCACTCTCGGCCCGCTAGTCCTGCCCATGTCCGAGCAACTCATCTTCTTCGCGACGTTGGTGGCCAAGAAGTTGTTCAAGATGAAGGTCAGGCCTTACATTCCGGATTTCAAGTTGGCATTCGAGCACTTCTGCATCCATGCGGGAGGAAGGGCGGTGTTGGACGAGATAGAGAAGAACCTGCAGCTCTCGGAGTGGCACATGGAGCCATCGAGGATGACACTCTACAGGTTCGGGAACACCTCGAGCAGCTCTCTGTGGTATGAATTGGCGTACTCGGAGGGGAAGGGAAGGATAAAGAAGAAGGACAGGATCTGGCAAATAGCATTCGGGTCGGGGTTCAAATGCAACAGTGCTGTGTGGAAGGCTCTCAAGACTATCAATCCTGCCAAGGAGAAGAACCCATGGATGGATGAGATTAATGACTTCCCGGTTGTGGTTCCCAAGGTGTCAGCACTCTGAATGATACACGATCTTTGTTCGCGAGGTAGTAGTGTGTCCGATTCAGAGTTGAGAGAAGGTGGTGCATCATCTTCTGTGTAAGCGAAGGATTTGGTCACTAGAGTTGAGAGAAGACATGCACCCAAAAAAATGTCAGACTAGTAGGAGGGTCAGTAGCACTGCTTTTTCCTATTGATTTCGTTATTAATGCAATCCTTTGGGTTTTCTTATCAGTTTCCTCGTTAAGTAGCTAATGCGTCTTGTTGATTGGTGCCTTTCTTTTTGTTGGTTATGATCATCCATTAGTGATTGCCTACTTCTCTTGATGCCCTCTTCCATTGGCTTGTCTTGTAAGTATCAGTATCAATGTTTGACATCAATACGTATCAATCAATATACTAATATACTGTATGTCGATACATTATTACTTAATATTTTATACACACTAGTATAAAATATATAGTACAAATCCTTCTTCTTTCTTTGCATCTTCCTCTTCCTCCACCTATGACTTCGCAATCTCTTCTTGTTTATCTCGATACATTGATTAGTATCGATTACGATTCGAACAGAATCATAGTCGAAGCTATTCGGTATATTGTGCGTCGATATATATCAATGTGTCGTGTGTCGATACATCAGTATAATTCGATACGTATTGGTTTGGCTTGAGATCAATGCTATATGAGTACATTAAATGATATACGCATCAATATCAATCCAAAATTTTAAAAAATTAATAATTATAAATTGATATATCATCCTTAGTTAGATTGGTAAACACCAATCGATGCGTATGGTCTGTATTTATATAACACACCATTAAATTGGTGTTCTATGATATAACATCTGTGATGTAACAGATTCGTTCAATCCACAATCAATTTTAATGGTATCCTGAAGAGACATTCCTTTTCACGTCTGTTGGATGGGACACAAACCAAATCTATGTCACCTCGAGGTCCCATAAGTAATGTTTTTGCAGAAGCACCATTCGAATGGTACACTGAAGAGAAGAGAAAAGAGAGTAAAATGCTGGAATCTTATGGGGTTAATCCCATATAGTCTGGACTACATGAGTACAAGCAATATATGAATCGAAGAATCGTCAAAGATTGCTTAGAATCATAATACAGAGACCGGAAGAAGTTTCA
Organism: Musa acuminata AAA Group; assembly: GCF_036884655.1. Classification (NCBI taxonomy): domain Eukaryota; kingdom Viridiplantae; phylum Streptophyta; class Magnoliopsida; order Zingiberales; family Musaceae; genus Musa; species Musa acuminata. The sequence continues at coordinate 33,209,369 of NC_088336.1, forward strand.
AAGCCTTTGAGAACACTCTTAAGGTTCCTTTCTGGGAAGCATGAAGCAAGCTGCTGTTGCAGGTTACCTGCAAATGAATCTTTCCTGTTCTTAGGTTCTTCACAAATTGTGGCTTATCAGAGTTCACATATCTTTAATTACTTGCTAGTAAAGAAGGCTATCTGAAGCTGATCCTCTTCACACTTGTTCTCTATTCCTTTTAGATGATAATGCAAGCTGGAAGCAACTCTCCTGCTTTGACGTCATAGAAATAGATCTCAACGGAAGCCAAAACGCTTGCCTTGGGATGCAAGGAGGAGGAAGCCTTTAAATGCTTTGATCAGGCTTATCACTTGAAACATCCAGTTTTCATGGCTGCCGCTAGTGCGATGCGTGTTTCAGGTGGCTCTTTTGGCTACTGCTTGCTCATGGTTTGCTTGCTTCATGCAGATTTCTGGGTCGGCAGATGTGCTTCTGACGGGGAGTGTTCAGCTGAAGAGCTTCGAGCCCTTCTCCAGTTCAAATCAGGTCTCATCGACCCCGACAACCTTCTCTCGACATGGCGAGGTCGTCACTGCTGCCAGTGGAGAGGCTTGAGCTGCGACAACCTTACTGACTCTGTTACTAGCATCGATCTCCACAATCCATACCCAGATGTTGTTGATCCTCCAAGAGATGAGGTCTGGAACTTGAGTGGGAGATTGGATGCCTCCTTGCTCCGGCTCGAGTTCTTGAGTCGCTTGGATTTGAGCTACAACAACTTCGACGGCCTTCGGATACCGGACTTCTTGGGATCCTTGAAGAAACTGAGATACCTTAACCTGTCAAACGCAGGCTTTGCAGGTGCTGTTCCATCAAGCTTGGGGAATCTATCGGAGCTGCAGCACCTTGATCTTTCTTCACCTTTCCAACCATTGTTTGCTCATAGTTTGCAGTGGGCAACTGCTCTTACTTCGCTTCGGCACCTCGCAATGCCCGGCGTTGACCTTTCACGGGTAGGATCAGAATGGGTTGAGGTGCTCAGCGGACTCTCTTTTCTCTCTCACTTGGATTTGCGATCATGTGGTCTTTCAGGGATTGCCTACTCTCTTCCTTCTGTCGACTTTGCATCACTTTCTTTCGTTGATCTTTCATTAAACACCTTCAATTCTAAGGTTCCCAACTGGTTCAGGAATCTAAGCAGTCTGGTTCACCTGGACGTCAGTAGTGCCAGATTGCATGGCTTGATTCCTATTGAGCTCTCTGAGATTCCAAGCTTGAGATACTTGGACCTATCCATGAACGGTAATCTTACTGTCGATTGTTCCAAACTGCTAGCTGGGAGTTGGAGACGGATCGAAGTTCTTGACTTGGCATCCAATCAGGTCTATGGAAGACTTCCCGATTCCGTTGGGAACATCTCCTCTCTCGTGGAGCTCAACCTCTTCTCCAATAACATGGAAGGAGGCATCCCAAGCTCCATTGGCAAGCTCTGCAACTTGCAAGTGTTGTTCTTAGCCGGCAACAATCTGACCTTGGGATTGCCGGAGCATCTCGAGAAGTCTGATGGTTGCATCTCTCGATACCCTCTGCCTAAATTAAGGTACTTGAACTTAGCAGTCAATCAGCTATCAGGCGTTTTACCTGAATGGTTGGGTCAACTTCGAAATCTAGAATCCCTGGATCTTAGTTCCAACCTGATTCGAGGTCCAATTCCTTCCTCTCTAGGGAAACTCCCACTTCTTACAGATCTAAGTCTTGCGGGGAATCGATTGAATGGAAGTCTTCCACCTTCCATAGGACAGCTTACCAAATTGGCTAACTTGGATATCTCCTCAAACCTCCTCACGGGGACTGTAACACGCATGCATCTCTCAAAGTTGAGAGATCTGAAGCTCCTGGCGATGGGATTCAACTCTCTGGTCATCAACATGAGCTCTAGTTGGAATCCTCCATTTCAGCTTCGTAAACTAGTCTTGGGTTCATGTCAGTTGGGTCCCCAGTTCCCCTCTTGGCTCAAAAACCGGAGAGAACTCATGTACTTGGATCTCTCCAACTCTGGCATCTCTGGTAGGATACCCAACTGGTTCTGGGACTTGAGTTCCAACCTCTCTCTGCTGAACATCTCCTTCAATCAGATCGAAGGGCGCCTGCCGAGTCCACTAAACATCGATGCTTATGCTGATGTTGATATGAGATCGAACCTGCTGAGTGGCCCCTTACCAGTTCTATCTAACTTCGTCGAGCTACTTGACCTTTCCCAAAATCGATTCTTCGGTCCAATCCTACACGACTTTGCCCAGCTGCAACCTTCACTGATCTATTTGTCTCTATCCGGGAACAATCTGTCAGGAGAGATTCCTGCTTCGATCGGTCGGATTCAGGGCCTACTGGTCGTCGACCTTTCCGGGAACAATCTTACTGGTGACATCCCAACAAGCTTGGCGAATTGCTCTAACCTCAAGGCTCTTGTCCTCGAGCACAATTCTCTTACTGGAACCATTCCAGCAGCTTTGGGAAGCCTGCAGCAGCTTCAGTCGGTGCACCTCAACGACAACATGTTACATGGAGTCATCCCTTCATCCATGAAGACCATGTCCAGTCTCCAAACTCTTGACCTTGGGAATAATAGGTTGCAAGGTGCTATACCAGCATGGATCGGAGAAAGCTTCCCGGCTCTACGGATTCTTCGATTGAGAGGGAACAAGCTCTCAGGACGAATCCCAGACCAGTTCTCAAACTTGAGCTCCTTGCAAGTGTTGGATCTTGCAGGAAATGAGCTGAAAGGATCAATTCCTCGCAGCATTGGAGGCCTCAGAGCCATGGCTCGACCAAAGGCCTCTCTATACTTGTTCTACGGATTCTATAGAGGAAGTTATTACGAAGAAAGCTTGTCCATGGTGATGAACAACAGACCAATAATGTTCACAAAGACTCTCACACTGGTTACGAGCATCGATCTGTCAGATAATAATCTATCAGACGAAGTTCCCCAAGAGCTGATGACACTCTCAGGTTTGCTGGTTCTGAACCTCTCAAGAAACCAATTCACAGGAAAGGTCTTGGAGCGGATGGCCGACCTCCATGATCTGTTGTCCCTGGACTTGTCGAACAATCACTTCTACGGGAGCATTTCTTCTAGTTTGGCATCCATGAGCTTCTTGAGCTCTCTCAACTTGTCCAACAACAACTTCTCCGGCAGTATACCCCAGGGAGGGCAGCTTGGAACTTTTGGTGCATCGGCGTACTGGGGAAATCCGTATCTTTGCGGAAGACCGCTGAGTCCGTGTGATGTACGAACTGGCGTTCATGATGATGACGATGATGAGGTTGAGGAGGGTGCACTCGTAGACGGCTGGTTCTACTTGAGCGTCGGCTTGGGATTTGCGGTCGGTCTGTTGGGATTATTTGCAGTGATATCGATCAGGAGACCGTGGAGCATTGCCTATTTCAACTTTGTAGATCGCGTCATCGATAGCATTACAAAGGCTAATTGAGGGATTCGATCGAGTGAGGAATTAACCTCTCGTCTTGTATCATCACAGTGTTGTTTCTATGGAATGGGTTTCAGGATTCGATCCAAATTAAACCTGGGTGTCCGGTTTGGACTCGATTCGATACAATCCGATCTCGTCCTTGATTTGACCGAACCGGTCTAATGCAGGCGGACGTCGGCCTTACGGCTCCTGCATGCTGCCTATGGAAGGAAGCTTCGGGGTCCGGGCGAGAGCACATCACAGGTCGGTGTAGAGAGGAAGAACGCCCACTTGCGTACAAAACAGTGGCCAGCGTAGAGACAGAGCACAGACGCAGAGTCGCGTAGAAGAACGCCCCGATACAAACGCTTGGCGGGCAGCAGCCTGGAAAACGTGTTTGTATACAGACGGCCAAAAATATCGCCGTCCGTCGACGTAGTAGAGAAGACGAAGAAGAACAAATGTGATGGAAATACGACTCTTGAAAGACGAAACTGCCCCTGCTTGTGGTTTCAAATTTCCGCCGTTGACATTGGCAGGCATCACCAAAGATTGATTCAAGATCTTACTGATTATTCCATGATGACCAAAGTTACATCTCGTATAAATGTATTGAGATTTACGCATGATCCTGATGGATCTAATTGCGATGCGTTGAATAATTTGGGATGGTTTGAGCATTGACTTGTTGACACGGCCTGCTTGACTTTCTTATCCTATGCACGATGACGTGGCGAGGCTTGATATTATCATGATCACAATCCACCATTGTAAATAATAGATTGGTCGAGGCTCTTCTCTCGAAAGGACTTGGGGCAATAATGTGTTTCTCACGACGGTACGCGCGTCATTCACCGGCGTGTGAATGGAGACACCGGTGGGATCCATGTGTCTAGATTGTGGGGCCAAATGTTACGTCCAGTAACGCGGCAGGTAGGGTTCTGGCAAAAGTATCTTTGCAAGGCAGTTCCAGCGATGCGGTGGGCATGCCGGTGGGTATAATGGTCTTTCTAGTTGTGGAAAAGAGCGCGAAGAAGGAAGAATAAAGGCGAAAAGGGCAAGGAAAAGAAAAGGACGTCGTTCGAAAAGGTCCGTTCACCAACCGCTCGATCAGTGCCACGTGTAATCTGCAACTTCTTTCTCTTCCTCCTCACCTGGCCTTATCCATCCCTTTCCCCCTTCCTTTAAAGCACACCTCTCTTCCTTCCCTCCTCATTTCACCGGAAACCTTCAACAAAGCAAGAAAGCGGGATCGTGAGAGAGCGAGAAATGGCTTCTGGTTTGGTCCTCACCTCGATCCGGCCGGCAGTGATCCGGGCGAGCACGGGCGACGGCCGCGGGGGGCGGTTGGCCCCCGCGAAGGCCGCCGGCGGAGGGGGCAACAGCTGGTGGGTCCCGCTGTTCGGGTGGTCGTCGGAGCCCGACTACATCGACGGCCCCGCGACGCTGGAGGCTTCCGGGAAACGGGCCGCGGCGGAGACGGAGGGGAAGAGCAGGCGGCCGGCGGGGCGGAGGTTCGTGGCGTTCACGGAGGAGAAGGCGAGGGAGCTGCGGATGCGGACCATGGAGACGGAGGCGTTCCACGACGTCATGTACCACTCCGCCATCGCCTCCCGCCTCGCCTCCGACCTCCCTCGCCGACCCCCCGCCACCAGGCTCTGAGCCCCAATCCGTCGATTTCAATCTGTCTCTAATATTTCGGCCCCCTTGTTTTCGTATATGGACATCAATCATTGTATCATATCAGCGACCGAATGAACAAAAATAATGTTTTCATTCGGGGTTATTTATCCCCCCAAAAAACATTTGATTTCTTTGGTCTGACAATCGTCTGATGAGGATCGGACCGTCAGGAGTGCAGATCTACGACGGTAAGCTATTTACTCTCGAACAGCAAACACGTGCGAGAGAGCGTCGTCTAAACTTTGTTCCGGATCTGATATGTACATCAAAGTGATCGATTAGGCTATTACTGTTACTACGATATGTTAATGTTATCCAAAAGCGATGACGTTTTCGTTGTTATCCAAAAGCGATGATGTTCTCGTTCATGTCCGCATAATATGTCATTGTAACATTATAATTTTGGGCGGCAATCCTGTAAATGAGTTCTTGGAAGAAGATTATTTTTTTAGGGTTAATTATATATTATCCCTATAATTATTATCATAATATTTTGATTTTTAATTTTTAAAAATATATACTATGATAATATTATATATTATTAGTGATAAATCAAAGTAAAACAGAACATGTGTTTAATGGTAATATTTTAAATTTACATTTAAAATAATTTTTTTTAAAATGATCATTTTATCTTTTCGTTCGTTACCTCTTCCGACTAACCCAACCCATCGGCCATCCTCTTTATTGGAGCCCTCATCAAAATCTAATAGCGTATGATAATGATATTTGTTTAGAGCTAATGGTAAGCAACCCCATGCGTAATAGAAGGGGGTGGCCCCATGCGTGGCTAAGGGGGGTTAACCCTTACATGAGAGCTATAGGTGGAGAGAGAATCTCACGTTAGACAAAAGGGAGATATTTTATAAGATAAAGGAAAAGTGCCGGTGACAACAAACCCTTATGCAAGACCTATGAGCAATTGTAGATTCAATGAAAAGAAAAAAAGCAAAATAGTTTTTTCAACAGACAAGGGTACTATTTCAAAATTTTGAAAAGTAATTTTTTTTCAAGAATTCAATATATATATATATATATATATATATATATATATATGTTGTAATCTTTTTAGAAAATTTTTCCATCTTGGGTATTTTTCTATCATTACCCAATTTTATATTTTTTCAAACAAGATAACTAATTTTAAAAAATATCTAAGTTATTCATTAAAATATTTTTTTTATATTTTTTTATTATTTTATAGTATTTTTAGCTTTTTACAATATGTTGCATACCATAACACAAATACTATAAATAAGCCAAATGAAATCAAAATACACTAAAAAATATTTTAATCATGCTATGATTTAAATAATTATTTATAATAGTTTAAGAACAATATCACCCAAATAAAAATAAAAAATGGGCTTGTTATGGTTTTTTTTTGTCACCACAATAAAAACATGGTAAGACGTAATCGAAAATATTATAAACAATTTAAATAGACATTTAAACTTAACTAAACCAACTACAAGCTTAAAATATTATATCATAATAGTATATGGGTAATGACAATCAAAGAGGCACAATATGATCTCACTTATAGTATTTTTTTTAATATTTTTTATAATATTTATAATAATTTAATAAAAATATTATAAATTTTATTAGAAATACTATAAATGAGTCAAATGAAATTAACATAACAGTTTAAACTAGAAAAAAACCGAACAAAAATATTTTGATGAGAAAATTTTTAAGAGAGTATTTTAGATATTTTTTAATTAAGGATATTATTTGAAAAAATATAAAATATAAGTATTTTCTATGGAAACCGCTCAATCTTATTTGTAACTTTCCAACATTTGTTGTATGTCATTTGGTGCATTGTCGAGTGTAAATATATTGTATTAATTGAGGCATCGAAATAGCATTTTGCCGACGGAATTCAAAGAACCTAAATAGCAATTTCCACACAACCGTAGAAACGTTCAAGTGTTCGAGGCATTCTACAATCCCAACACAATAACATCTCCTATTTCTGCATCAGTATAACTCAAGACACCAATTCCACCCGCAATAGGGATTTAACATGTTGACAAGGAATTAAGAATCTCAAGCTATAAATATAAACCCTTAGACAATATCCAAATTTCTCTCCACTTTTCCACGTCGAGGAGTTCATTCAATTGGCTTTGGCAGTTCATCATCAATTTTCACCTTTTAATCTCTCTCTTCCGCGACGTGTTCATGGTGGACAATTCCTATGCTTGTCACAGTGCCCTACAACTCGTACTTGGAATCCGAAACGTACTAAATGCAACCAAGTTAATTTCTATATCATGTGACATGAAGTACAAGTAATGCATGTCTCCATCAAGCTTAGGCTGAAGGACTTATGTTGGGTGATCGATATCAATAAATAAGTTGGCAATTTGTCGTGCAAGAAAAGAATAAATGAGTGACAAAAAAAGAATCATCAAAGCTAGAGAGGGTTTAAGAATAATAATAAAATGTTGTGTCATGAAAGTTGATGATCGATTCGAATTTAGTGTTCACAAGTCTTCGAGATAACAAGTTTTATGATGTGAATGATGTTGGTGTTAATATTTTTATTGTTAATGTTCATCTTAGCGATAAACAAAATAATTTTTATAAGTTTAGACCTGTTCTTGATGTTTTCATATAGTTTCTAGTCATCAAGAGAATATTATTCTTACAAATTTTGATTAGTGGAAGATTATTCTTACTATTGAGTTTCATATCATCTTTAGTACAACACTAACTTTGACGCATCGTCGATCCAACACATAATGTTTTACGATATTAATGGGACGCGTAACAATGACTCTCGATGATTCGACGTTCGATGATTATATAGTTATCGTACAATTTAAACAATCACTTACTCTAATCGATTATCAGAAATTACTATTAAAATGCTTAAGTATGACACTATGAAGTCAATGATAGGTTCAACATAAGAGTTGGAAGTAAAATTTATGGATCTTGAACTATACATGGGAGGCTCCATTCATAGAGTAGTGAAAGAAATATTCAATATTCTTTACTTCGGTTCATGTTGAGTTGGTAGATTCGATTGCCTGAGCTCGATGTGATTCATCCAAAACATCAGGGTTTTTCATATGCACGCTACGAAATCGTTCATCGAACACTAGGGTTTTTGTTATCACATCATCCAAGTAAACCTTGTCGTCTCTCGTCTTCGTTCTCTCACATCGGTTCAAGTATTTGTTCTTCATGCTCCCAAGCACTTCTTCTGCATGATTGCTAGCAAGCTGTGGGTGTTGGTAAGCACCGGCATGTGAGCAGAACAGCGTAGTCGAATCCGAGTCACAACATGCATGCTGTGAAGACATGATGTTGGAGCAGACGAGGCCAGCGTGCATGTCCCTCCTCTCCCCTCCCATCCATGAGAGGACGACATGGACATGCACAAGGAGAGGCTCTCCCCCACGGTAGTGTTGGTGTAGACCACAGAATCTACGAGAAGGGACAACAAAGCTACAAGGACGGGGACCGGAGATGATGGTGGGGGACTGCCTCTTCTGGTATTCACTCGCAGAACCTCTCGAAATGGCACTCAGTTGGCTCATCTCCCATCATAGCAAACAAGCTAACATGGTGCTTGAGAACCCTAGCGATGGTAGATGAATAAGTGTGTGTCATATTTGATGTGAGACATCGCTTCTTCGATTACTATATGAGTCGCCTCTCTCTCTAAAATAGTAGGCCATATCTATCTCCTCACAACAACGCATATGATCTTGACATTAATGACTGTTCATGACTCAAAAATTACCTGGTCCAACATCTTCTTGATACGAAGCTTCGGAAAGATGAGAGGGATGCAACTGGAAGAAGGGGATGGTGAGGATGGATGGATGGATAGACATTGTTCTTCACTTTGAAAAGTAAATAATCATTCGATAGGAAGTAATTTGATTGATTTCCTTAAAGATTTAATTGGGTGATGAGTGATAATAAAAGATTAAATTATTAGGAAATCTCCTTATATATATATACACTTTAATATTCTCTCCCATGAAAAAGCCCACAATGACATCCCAAACAATGGGTATGGTCGATGTCACCATGATCGTAGACCATTCACGCGCATCGGTTTGAAACACGTAACGCAAGCTCTCAATCGTCGGTGCAAGCATGATCATGACAAACCCTATCGAAGCTCAACTTGCATCTTGTTATGCGAAGGCTAGTGAACAAGCTCCGGAGCCCTATGTTTAGGGCACAAGAATCCAGTAGTCTCCCTGTTGTGAAAAGATGGAGCACATGCAAGGTTACATCTTTTATTGTTGCAGTTTACAAGACACAGCGGTATGTTCCAAGAGGGACACCCCGAAGACATCACCATGAGATGTGTCCCTTCCCTCCATATTACTGCTACTCTTCTTCTACTTTCACTTGTTCTTTCTCTAGGTAGAAGAGTTTGATCTGCCATTAAGAACAACATCTTCTCTCGATTGGTGTGGAACACTTGAATAGAACCAGGAAAGAGAGTGAGAGGTTCAATGTCATGTCTTCACGCCAGCATGCAGAAGATAACAGTGTTGGTATGCTAACCTTCGAGCTAGCTCTTCCGCAGAGAGAGAGAGAGAGAGAGAAGTTGGGGAATGTGAAGGAAATGTTTGGTGGTGCAACTTCCAACTTCACTTAGATCATTCTTTTATTATCGACTCGATGATGTTGTCACTCTTCCATTAGCTCACAAAATGAGAGCCATCACTGTTCCATTAGCTCACAAGATCGATTCAATTCAAATGTAATTGGCACATTTTTATCATCTTTATGGACAAAAGACGACACAAAAGGTTGTAAATTATCTAAGAAAATGTACTAAGAAGATGATCAATCTTTGCGGACTATGATGGGGTGCGAAGAAAAGAGGACAAAAGGGCTAGTGATGGACGGGACAACCTAATATAGGGAAAGGGAACGGAACGATGGATGTGTTCGAGAGATTTGACATGGGGGACCGGAATGTGTCTCTCCTTTTCACTCGTTGTGGCAATTGAAACCATATCCAAGTGGAACAATGGAAAAGAACTCACTGTGAGATGGGGCATATATAATCCAAGTGAGCAATATAAGTTTGTATTCAGGTGCTCATATATATATGTATACAATATTTTTAATATATATATTATATATAATAAGAGAATTCAATTCTTATAAAAGTAGAATCGTATAGTTATAAATTATAAAGGAATTTATCCAAATTATTATGTTAAAAATGATTGGATAATTATTAATTATTAGAATAATTCACTTTATTACATCCATTTATTATAAATAGTTTCTTTCTAAAGTATGTATTATGTCACTGTAAATTATATATATATATATATATATATATATATATATATAAGGAAAGACATTTTTATATTTTTTTGTCTATCACAAAGTGCAGCAGCTTCCTGTCGAGTTGTGTGAGCTGCAGAGTGCACACAAGCATCGTATCTCCCCATCCCACCTCCATCTTCTTGAAAGCAACTCCTTCGCTCCCCGCCACAGCTGCCGCTGCTTTCTCGGCAGCTTTACTGACATCACAACGACAACGACGAGCGCAGTCTCGGCCAACCTTCCCGGTTGGAGACTTGTTGTGCTCATTCTCTTGGAGTTCTTCCTCCAATGCGAGCACAGCCCGACTGCGCCTCGATCACCGCTTGTCCTCTCGCAGCCAAAAAGGAAGCATTCGTCTTCCCCTCCCTCCTTGTCACCACCCATTAGAATCTCCTCTTCCGAAACCCACCCATCTCCTTCTTCTACAAACTTGTTTCTTACTCCCCTGCCTTGTGATAGCGACCTCAACCTCAGAGGAAGATGCTGCCAATTCTGTGTCTTTTATCCTCAGCAGCAACTACAAGCATTTACTTGGAACGCAAAGTTCCGTGAATGGCTGCGTGATGTGAGCCATGGCGTCATCACGAAATAAAAAGATAACCCTTAAAGCTCACATATACCTCAAACGGTACAGCTGCCATCCTTTGGAGTACGAACCACCCAATGCTGCAGATTGCAGGATTATTATGATAGTAGCTTTACAACCTTGCATTCAGTAGAGTTCATCTTTGTCTTCTTCTCATCAGTTTCACTGAATCAATTCTTTTGATTAACACAAGAGATCAAACGGTACAATCATTACTGCATTAGATGAGGCTGCTCTGCTCTGCATTGGATGTACATGGAGACCAACTATTTATGGACCAGCGAGCAGCAGGAAGGTGCCCAATACTGCCCTCTGCTTTATGTATGATCGCACATTTTGCACATCAGGGTATGTGATACCCAACAGAGTGCGTTGAGCTACCGCTATTACACGCTCTGGATGTGTGTGGACAATCCAATTTAGCTCTCTTCTCCATATCAATGGCCCTGCAACTGATACATACTTGTGTTCATGGATTGGACTGGTTTTCTTGATGAGTTGCTTGGCTTGTTGACAAAGACACAGATCTCATATCATGTCCTGACGTGATGCAGAGGTTGGAGACTCCTTCGTGCTCTATGGTCTGATCAAAGTCTTTAATTCCAGGGTTTCTTGTGGGCATGCATGGCTTTCCATTGTCAGCAACTTCTATCTGATTTCTAATATAAAGAACGAGTTATGATCCGTCTCGACAACGATGTAAGCCAACTTACAAGTACTCTATGAGTATGAGAAGAACCAAGACAATTAACGTCAGTAAGCCAGAAAGGATCGAGAGCTTTACGGCTGACAACCAATCCACACTGCTACTGTTCTTCTTCGTCTTGGTTGATCATTGATCTCATTCATCAAGTTTTCATCACAAAGACTTACGAGTTAGTAACTGTTCTTCTTCTAGTATTCTTTGTCTTGCAGAGAGAGAGAGAGAGAGAGAGAGAGAGAGGGTGTTGGGCATCGGCTGAGGCCAAGGTGGGTGGGGTGCATGAGTCCGGACGCCAAACCCGAGCATAGGGGTTGTGCCCCATCCGACCACAAAGCCCCAAAGATGTCGTGGTCTCATTAGGACACCATGGCGAAGGGAAAAAAGGCTAAAGAGTGCAGGGTGACCCCTTCCCCTTCCCCGTCCCCTCCCTCCAAGGATGGGGTCACACTCCGTGTTGGGACACGCGCTGCTGGCGGAGGACGACGCCCCTCCCAGGTAGGCATTGTTCACTTCTTGCCATGTGCCTCAATTTAAGTGCATCCTTCCAGTTTGCTTCGACCTCTAAAACTCTCTCCTTCATTCGGATTCATCTCGACTCACACCAAGATATGAAGTGCCTGATTCCTGAGAAGCTTCCCATGCAATGTAAATGTAAGCAACATTATGTAGGGTGATTAGACGAGCATAAACCTACTATTAGTGTCAGAAGAATTACAGATAAGATCGATGCATGGCAGCTTTGTGCAGGTCCAGTATCCACTTGCAGTATCAACTCCCAAAAAGCCAACACACTTTTCCAAGGCCTGAATTTTAGGTGGATATTGAGGAAAAAAGAAAGGAGAATTCAAGCCTGTAAAGAGCTTAGCACACACATCAAGTCCTCATTTCTGCACTTGTACATCTGAAATCACCAGGGTGAGGTCTTCTCAAGACCCATAAATCGATTACTGTTGTCAGAAAGGCTGCTGCACTACCCAAAACCACACCTCAACAGTGAGCAATTCTAGCAAGTTCTAGGACTCATGATCCTTGTTCACTCTGGCTTTATAGCAGAGTGAAGTCTCCATGAGAAGACTTCTTTCAATCTCATGTTTACTGCTAAACATCAGTCACTAACCTCACAAGCTCTACATGGATCGTAAAAGAGAGGAGAGTACAACGGAGATAGGCACATCTGCCTGCGGCCAAGAACAAGTACTTGGGAGAAAGTAGTCAGCGAACAGAGATGCCAGTTTCGAACACCTTGTATAAAGCTCCTTTAATGCTGCTGCACTTAATCTGCAGAGCCTACGCACCTCTTCTTCTTCTTCTTCTTCTTCTTCTTCTTCTTCTTCTTCTTTTACCTTTATTTTCTCTGAAGCAAACAAATGAATGCAAGCATTCTTGCTGGAGAGCGACGCATCTCATAATGGAGCTGAGCCTTCTGAAGGCAATCATAACAAGTGGCAGTCTTATTCTTCTTCTGTTACACTACTTGTAATTTTGCCTTTTGAATGCCTTGTCTCTTGTGGTGATATGGCCCTCTCCTCCTCCCTCTCCCTTTCCTGCAAGAAGGAACCGGAAACAAAATATATTGGATCTCTCTCTCTCTCTCTCTCTCTCTACCCCCACATTTGCTCTGTCCATCTCTATCTCCATCTCTATCTTTCTTGTGTACAGAGTAATATTGGATAGCAACAAGGAACCGAACGAAGAGAACACTTAGGTTCATAGACAGTTAACAAAGGCCACTTTGGTCATTGGACCCATCAAGACTTTGCTCTTCCTCGTTGACCCTTAAAACCCCGAGGCGGCCTCAACGGCGCCGGCCCTGCTATGCCTATATAACCCCACACCCCTATCCCTCTCTCTCCATCTCTCTCCCTTTCTCTCCTTTTCACCCACCAAATCCAGACCTGTTCGCCTCCTCATCCCTTAACTCTTTGTGCACTCAACCTACCCATAGATGTTGCTATAAGAGAAGACCCAGCCACAGTTGACAGAAGCAGTTTCTGCTGCTGCAGTTGTTGTATCCGCTAGCTACAGCGGCCACCAGAGTCGTCAAGAGGAGAAAAAGAGAGAATGGGGGAGACGGTGGGGTGGTCATGGAAGTGGTGCTTGTCCCTGAGTGCCATTGGGGCTTGCATGTTCATGGCACTCAAGGTGTTGGACTTCTTGTGGTGGAGGCCGAAGAGGGTGGAGGAGCACTTTGCGAAGCAGGGGATCAGGGGACCCCCCTACCGCTTCTTCGTTGGCTGTGTCAAAGAGATGGTTGGCCTGATGCTGGAGGCCTCCTCCAAGCCAATGATGCCTCAGACCTCCCACAACATCCTCCCAAGAGTCCTCTCCTTCTATCACCACTGGAAGAAGATCTATGGTACATGACTCCATCCACATCACTCCCACTCATCCTTCCTTTGTCTCCTTTTGCCTTGGCTTCCCTTGAATCTCCACTTTTGGTGTACTTTGATTTTTGAGGTTGGCGGTGGTTAGGAAGCTTGATTTCCTTGTAGTTTTGTTTTCTTCTCGGGGTTGCTTTCCATTTCTTCTTCTTCTTCTTCTTCTTCTTCTTCTTCTTCGTGGAGGTGTGCTTCCGAGTTTTGGGCTCTGGTGTGGTCCATCATTTCTGTTCTTGAGGGTGGCGAGTAGGCTCCTATCTCATGTATGGTTTAGCATGTCCTCTTCTGCTCTCAGGCTTTTTGGTTCTTGTGGTGGTGGGGTTCTTGATCACCTTCTGGTGTTGCCTTTATCCACTTCGGTAGACTCTGATTCCACTTCAGCTCCTCCACAGTTACTGGTCCTGTAGATCCTCGAGTGTTAACGTTCTTGTAGTAGTAGTAGTCGTTGTTTGCTATCTTTCTCTCTGCTCCACTTCTGTTGCCCTGCTAAGCTGCTCTGCTCGATGACTGTTCTTCTTGGTTCATACCAACCAGAGGGTGGTGGTGCTCATTTAGTGCTCCTTTTGCAGGCTCCACGTTCCTGCTGTGGTTCGGGCCTACCGCGCGCCTGGCCGTCGCCGACCCCAACCTCATCCGCGAGATCCTCCTGTCGCGGTCCGATGTCTTCGAGCGGTACGAATCCCACCCGCTGGTCCGGCAACTCGAGGGCGAGGGGCTAGTGAGCCTCAGAGGCGAGAAGTGGGCTCACCACAGGAAGGTCCTCACGCCCACCTTCCACATGGAGAATCTCAAAGTAAGTCTTGTCTCCTACCTCGGCTTTTGAATCTGTACTAGTTGATGGCAATTCTCCTATCGGAGAGCACCGGCTGATTAAGCTTGCTACGGGTCGATCAGTTGTTGATACCTTTCATCGGGAACACGGTGCTGGACATGGTGGGGAGGTTGCCCACCTCCGGCGAGGAGGTGGAGATCGATGTGTCCGAGTGGTTTCAGGCCGTGACGGAGGAGGCCATCACCCAGACCGCCTTCGGAAGAAGCTACGAGGACGGCAAGGCCGTCTTCCAGTTGCAGACCCAGCAGATGGTCTTCGCGGCCGAGGCCTTCCGCAAGGTCTTCATCCCTGGCTACAGGTATCACGTTACTATCTGTCGCCGAGCACGCTGAGTTGCCATCTAATAAGCTATTCGAGTGCGTAATTTTGTAGGTTTCTGCCGACGAAGAAGAATGCGAACTCATGGAAATTGGAGAAGGAAATTAAGAGGAGCCTGGTCAGGCTGATCGGACGGCGAAAGGAGCGGCTGGGTGAGGAGGAGAAGCCCGGCGGGGACATCAAGGACTTGCTGGGCCTGATGATCGACGCGAGCGCGTCGAAACAGGGGATAGGGTCTGCGGCGGCTGGTCGCCAGGGGGTGCTGCGGAAGCCTCCTCCTCCGCCGTCGTCGTCCACGACGACGAGGATCACCGTGAGGGACATCGTGGAGGAGTGCAAGACGTTCTTCTTCGCGGGGAAGCAGACCACCTCCAACCTGCTGACATGGACCACAGTACTCCTGGCCATGCACCCGGAGTGGCAGGAGCGCGCGCGGGCGGAGGTCCTCCGCGTGTGCGGCCCCCACGACGTTCCCTCCCGCGACCACCTTGCCAAGCTCAAGACGGTACGCTTCTGGCTTAGCCGCCACCTTCTCCCGCCACCCTCGGTCCATGATTCTATAGGGTTTTCTTTGCCTTCTCTTCTCCAGCTCGGGATGATCCTGAACGAGACGCTGCGGCTGTACCCGCCGGCGGTGGCGACGATACGGCGGGCGAAGGCGGACGTGGCGCTGGGCGGGCTGCACATCCCCTGCGGCACCGAGCTGCTAATCCCGATCATGGCCGTCCACCACGACGCCGGGCTGTGGGGCCCGGACGTCGCACGGTTCAATCCGGCCCGGTTCGCCGACGGGGCGGGACGAGCCGCCCGCCACTCCACCGCCTTCATCCCCTTCGGCCTCGGCGCCCGGATGTGCATCGGCCAGAACCTGGCCCTCCTCGAGGGCAAGCTCACTGTCGCCATCCTCCTCCAGCGCTTCGCCTTCCGCCTCTCCCCTTCCTACGTCCATGCCCCTACCGTCCTGATGCTCCTCTACCCCCAGTACGGCGCGCCCATCCTCTTCCGACCGCTGCCGCAGCCGTCCGCCGCCATCCACACCGACCCCGCCTCCTGTTAGAAGCATTATTTTCACACACCCTCGGCATCATACAGGTTAACCACACAGCCCTTGCGAGCTTGGGCCTAACATGTCACCGCCAGCGCCATCACCGCTAACTTTGCCTGGAAATAACCTTCATACGTCACCTTCTCAGGCCTTCTTCTTCTTCGTTTCATTTACATCTCCAAATGGCTTTGGTGTACGTACTTCTGTATTATACTCCCATCCATCTTCTTCAACACAAATTGTTCATCTATGTCTCCTCTCTCCTCTGTTTCAAAGGATCTTTGTTCTTATTCTCTGCTTCAAAGCAGCTGAAGAAGCAGCACCACCAAATCATCCACCAAAATATGCAGGACATGACGAGATGACGAGGTCAAAACAGAGCGTTGAGCGTCGGCGTAGAACAGGGTGTCGTGTCGGCTAGCTGTCACTCCTCGGTACATGCAAACGCAGACAGAGTGACGGCCGGCACTGTTTGCAGAGCACATAATCTCTGGCGACATGGCGCGACCTGCTCGCTTTGGCGCTTTCCTCCTTTCCAACAGTCCTCGCCTCGTTGTTGCATTGCATCTCCGATCCCTCTGTGACCTAACTAATTACCCATCAACTGTCCACATCTCCATCACGGAGGACAAACGCCCCCCCGCCCCCCTGCTCCGTACTCGCATTTAGATCCCCAATGACAGTGAAATATCACCAGCAGAGTAAGCTCTCTCCAAATCCTGCACTCATGAGCGGGATGGGCGGCATGTGGAAGAAGGGTTCCCCTGTCTCGATCTTTCTCATTTTTCCCTCCCCTGTATATGTAACAATTGTCGTTGTTAAATTAATTTTTGATTGTCGATGCTGATTCAGAATTAAATTATTTTTTCATTAATCTTAAGTTTATTTCACTTGACAACAAATTTATCCAATTCTGATAGTGTGCCTGTAAAACTACGTCAAGATTATTTCTAGTCACTTAATTTATGTTTTTGTGTCATAGTGAGAGAGATCGAGATGTATTTGAGCATACGTGTGGAACTCTTTTATAGTAAGCTTCTATTAGATATCGTACTAAGAAAGTGGCGTGCATCATCTAGACTTAACTGTAATTGGGGTACATTGAATCTGGGATACGATAACATTTAATGAATTTGGTTTCGTCCTGAGGTGTCAAGCATGTGGCATTGAGGTGTCGATCATGTTTTTATCCCTTTCTTTGTCTTGAATGAGGTAAGACCCTAAACATACCGACAGATGACAAGTCTCTTAGGTTGGCCGAGGAGGTCGAGGGCCTTAGTCCTTCAGAGGTGAGGATTGTTGTAGTTGCTACTATGTCTAATGTTCTTTCTGCTAATTTTTCTCAAAATAAGAGGACTTGACAATTCTAGAGAGCTATCCCCTAATAGTGGTAGTAACCTACCAACATTGACTCGAAGGCGAAGGTGATGCCAAGGGCCCAATTGATATTTGCTCGTCAAAGTCCTCCTCTCCTTTTTAGACATCTTGAGATTCCTGATTCTAAGGCCAGAGGAATCTCGAACCCTAATGAACAGTTGACTTAGTCCCGATGAGCGCTTGTCGAAGGACATGACAAAACATGCTTCACTTGGATTCCAAGCCTCTCATTGACTCGTATGATGTTATCATGAAGATCTATATTTGTAAAGAAGAAAAGAAAGGTTAATACCAAGACATGCAAATGAAAAAGAAAATGACAACCTTCGACAAGCCACTACTTGCTCGTTTGAAGGATGGTGGTGGACTTGAATAAGACGAGAGCAATTTGGAGGAATTGCTCCTTCTTCGACCTGTGCAACCTTAGAGAGGCATTGGAAAACTTTTAGGTGGATCAATTCAGGTTAATTGATAACTCATTCCTCGAAGACACAAAAAAGAACCTACTTATCGAGCCTTTGTTGGATGTTGGATCCCTTTTGACTTTACGGCCAAAGTAGGTGGAGAGAAAGTAAGCTGAACCTATGAAGCATACATAATCGAATGTAAGTGTTAGAGCTAGCCTCAGGAAATTTACCAAAGGATAATTTTGACAACACAACAAAGACAATAAAGCGGAAAGAATAAAAGCGACAAGAACACCAAAACACCATATATACGTGGTTCGGTCAATTGACCTACATCCACAAACGAAAGGAGCAAATTACTACTATAAAAAAGGGACACTTACAAATGCCTTAGGAAGATGTTCCTAGGCCATAAAACACATTCAGCTTACTAAACAAGAAAAAACCCAAACCGTAAGCAGGTTTTCTTGTGGTGCCTCTTGTGTTGCCTGTGGTACATCTGACTTCAAAGCCCAGGCCCTTATTTATAGTTTCAAGACGAGACAACAAGTCTAATTTTCCCGATGTGGGACTATGGGACTTGCCAAACTAACAAATCTCCACCTTGGCATGTCCCAACAAAACTTGCTCCACTTTCTTCATAAAAGCCCCAACGGGCAATCACCAACAATGAACACCAACCAAGTCCAAGCACTTCTTGAACTTGTAAACTGAAACAGGCTTCGTAAGCATATCAACTGGATTGTCCTTCGTATGAATTTTCTGAACAAGGGCTTTTCCCTCAGCAATGGTATCCCGTTTGCATCCAACAATTTTCTTACCCGAAGGCGACTTCACAAGATCCCAAGTTCTATTCGGATGGAGAGACTCAATTTCTTCATTCATTGCAATCAACCACTTAGCGGAATTATCACAAGAAACTACATCTGAGTAGGAAGTAGGCTCACCAACTTCACTCGTCTCTTCTGCAACAGACAAAGCATATGCAACCAAATTTACATATATTTGTGGTGGTCGAATATCTCTCCGTGGTCTATCCTTGGCTATGGAATATTGCTCTTCCTCTGGATCATCTGCGTCAGTAGACTCGGGACCATCTACTGATATTCTTTGAGTAGAAGAGTTCGACTTAAAAGAATCTGAACTACCAATCTCAAGCTCCACCTACTTCTGCGCACTATCATTTGTACAACTAGTGGAATCCTCTTTGGAAGATAACATAAACAATTCATCAAAAGTAACATCTCTACTGATTATAAATTTTGGGGATTTGGGATCAGAACACCATAATCTGTATCCTTTCACCCCAGAAGCATACCCAAGGAAAATGTACTTTTTAGCCCGAGGCTCTAATTTTCCTTCATTTACATGCATGTATGCTGGACACCCAAAAAATTTTAAATCAGAATAATCAGCAGGAGTACTTGACCAAACTTCCTCTGGAGTTTTAAAGTTAAGTGCTGCAGAAGGAGCGCGGTTGACAACGTAACAGGCCATATTAATCGCCTCTGCCCAAAAAGTCCTTTGTCAACCCTGCATTTGAGATCATACACCTTGCTCTCTCCAAGAGTGTTCTGTTTATACGTTCGGCCACACCATTTTGCTGAGGCGTCATCTTAACAGTGCGATGCCGAACGATTCCTTCATTTTTGCAGAATTCTTCAAAATCACCTTCACAAAATTCCATGCCATTATCTGTTCGAAGCCGCTTAATCTGTTTACCTGTTTGCTTCTCAATCAAAGCCTTCCATTATTTAAATGTTAGAAAAACATCATTTTTATGCTTCAGAAAATAAACCCAAACTTTCCTGGAATAATCGTCAATGAAAGTCAACATATACCTGGCATCACATTTAGATTGAACATGAGCTGGACCCCAAAGGTCTGAATGAATATAGTCAAGAGTACCTTTCGTTTTGTGAACTGCCGGAGAAGTGAAGCTGACTCTTTTCTGCTTTCCAAAAATGCAGTGTTCACAAAAAGTCCAGTGTCTCAATACTCTGTCCGTAAATTAGACTTCTTTTGCTCAATATGCTCAAACCTTTTTCGCTCATATGACCCAAACGCATATGCCATAATTTGGTGATGTCAGAATCAGACAATGATGATGACGAAACTGCAACCGAACCTGTGATAGTAGTTCCTTGCAGAATATACAAGCTACCAGACCTACAAGCTTTCATAACAATAAGAGCACTTCTAGAAACTTTCATAACTCCACCTTCAATTGTGTATTTACACCCAAGGGCCTCTAGGGTGCCTAAAGAGATGAGATTCTTTTTCAAATCAGGAACGTCTAACATTAGTGAGCGTCCTCACAATACCATCATGCATTTTAATTCGGATTGTGCCTCTATCAACAACATCACATGCGGCATTATTGCCCATCAAAACAATTCCACCATTATAAGATTCATATGTGGAAAACAAATCCCTATTGGGACACATGTGATAAGAACAACCTGAATCTAAAATCCATTCATTTTTAGACCTCGTCCTGTCATCAATAGTAGAAAAAATATTTCCAACAATCTCATCAGTTGCTACACTAACTTCAGCGGATTCAGTAGTTTTTTCAACAAATTTTTCCTTTTGCTTTAATTTATTTTTCAATTTAAAGCAATTAGATTTAATGTGCCCTATTTTATGACAATATTTGCATTCCAAATTTCTATGTCTGGATTTAGATCGAGATTTAGATCTACTACTGTCAAATTCTCTTTTATCCATTCTTCCCCTAACAACCAGACTCTCAGCCTGATTCTCTCTACTTTCCCCAGTGATATTCTTGTCTATCTGCTCCTTAGATTTCAATGCAGATTTAATTTCTTGATACAAAACTGTTTCTTTTCCATAAATCAAAGTATCACGGAAATGCTTAAAAGATTGGGGAAGAGAACACAAGAGTAACAAAGCCTTATCCTCATCATCAATTTTTGCATCTATATTCTCCAAATCCATAACCAAAGAATCAAACTTATCAAGATGTGAGAGTATAGATGTACCTTCAGTCATCCGAAGCATATATAGACTCTGCTTCAAGTAGAGATGATTCTCCACTGTCCTCTTCATGTACAAGGCTTTAAGCTTGTCCCACATGCTCTTAGCCGTAGTCTCCGTAGCTACCTCCCGTAAAACCTCGTCAGAGAGATTTAGAATGATGCTTGATCGGGCCTTCTTATCTATACCCGCAAGCTCTTCTTTTGACATATCATCTGGAATGCTCTTGGCTCCCTGTAGTACCAAATCAACTCCGTCTTGAACCAGAATGACCTCCATCTTGAGTTGCCACAAGTCGAAGTTGACATTTCTGTCGAATTTCTCAACAACAATCTTTGTTATTGTCATCGTTGCCAAAAGATCCCAGAACCAGGCTCTGATACCAGTTTGTTAGAGCTAGCCTCAGGAAATTTACCAAAGGATAATTTTGGCAACACAACAAAGACAATAAAATGGAAAGAATAAAAGCGACAAGAACACCAGAACACCAGATATACGTGGTTCGGTCAATTGACCTACATCCACAAACGAAAGGAGCAAATTACTACTATAAAAAAGGGACACTTACAAATGCCTTAGGAAGATGTTCCTAAGCCATAAAACACCTTCAGCTTACTAAACAAGAAAAAACCCAAACCGTAAGCAAGTTTTCTTGTGGTGCCTCTTGTGTTGCCTGTGGTACATCTGACTTCAAAGCCCAGTCCCTTATTTATAGTTCCAAGACGAGACAATAAGTCTAATTTTCCCGATGTGGGACTATAGGACTTGCCAAACTAACAGTAAGCAATAGGGTCAGCGTCGGGGCAATGCAAAGCCTTCCATACTCCTCGCCACAAGATAATGCCAAGAATTCGATATCATCTAGGCGGGAGAGAACCTCTAGTATTAAAAAACCTCTACAAAGAAAAAGTGGAAGGGAAAAATGAAGGCTCGCCTCTAATGCGTATGTGTATGTACAAAAGTAGTGATGCGACACATATAGTTGGTCACTAGACAGAGTAACTAGTAGTTCGAACTCGACTAAAATGTGATAGACCTCTCAGAAGTAATTCAGGTCAAAGGCCGACACAAGTGAGTCGAAGTGGAATGAGTCAGTTGAGGGTGGCAAGACTCTACCGCTCGAGGGGTTCACCTCCGAAGGGGTAGCCTAACACGACCACTTCGACCGCTTTTGAGGAGAAAATTTCATTTGCTAATATCGAGGGTGGTAATAAAATTAGCAACAAGTTTGAGTCCCAAGCCATATAAGGATAAGAATGTGACAACACCTCAATGTCATATGGCTGATGCTTTAGCACCACTTACTTGACCCCTCAACATGAAACCGAATTAGTTGGATATTATTATATCCCATATTCGATGCTATGATCGTAGTTAAGTCTAGGAGAGGTGCGCCATCTTTTACATAACCAACATCGATCGTGGAAGTAATGGTACTACCAACTAGTTATAAAATGGCTCTACATGTATATTATTCAGAACTTATATCGATCTAGACATTGTCAAAAATATCATCGACATATTTTGTATGATTTGACACTAACAAAGTAGAATAAGTTGGTATTGGATGGAGTTAACTTAGGATCAAAATAGAAGTGTAAAAGAAGGACTTCATCGAATTAGTATCTAACACCAAATAAAAAATAAAAAAATGGTTGACTTAACAACCATGAAGATTAAGCTATCTCAATCCAGCCTCTCCCGTGGGATTAGGATGAACTTTAACCTTCCTCCTCGGAAGCTGATCTAAAAAGGTGTGAAGAATCGTGGGATCTAGCGAGGTCGAGTGGAGAATGCCTGTCATGAATGCATATGTCATGGAACAAACGAGATTACTCTCTGGATGCATGCATCTGTCAAGGAAGCAAGAGCAGGTTTAGTGTGTCCTCAAAGGAGCTGCCATCTCTTCTTCTTCTTCTTCCAAAGGAGCTTTATCCAATCAGATTGGCCGAGCATAGCATAGCTGTGCATGTGAAATAAATGACAAGAAGACAAGCAACCTACATTAAATTTCGTAGCTGTATGTCTAGGAAAAATCTCTTATTCTCTCACTCCAAGGAGAATTAGCTTACATTTCGGCCATGGATCAAGCAATCATTTGAGGACCAGGACGACTAGATTATTGTCTAACCCAATGATACATCTCATGATGCGAATTAGACGAGTGCCGATAACTGAAATTACCGATGGGGAATGCCATCAGCTATAAGCTACATTGTAGACACGTTAACTCTAGAATAAATTAGTGTAAGTTTATGTGAGATCCTGTAATGGTGTCATTCTTCACCTCGGAATGCTGCTACATGAAATGTGAGAAAGCCTAAGATAGAGAGGAAGAGAAGATTTGCAGGGAAGTAAGAGTTTTTAGGGTTCATCTTCGTAAAGGAATCGTGTTCGGAACTCAAACTTGTCGTGGGGGATGGAAATAATGTTATACCTATTTCGCCTCCAATTCAATGCATCAAACAGCTACGAAGCCATCTAACGTGAGCTCTATCAGATCATAATTCCACCTTCTTTTCTTTCTTTGTGGAGCAGTTGGCTCTTATGTCACATCACTATCAGTTCGACACTAAATTACTTAGTCGATATAATGTGTTCATAACGGATGGTCATAATAGTCGATGTTTTTAGCGACTCCTTCTTGCTCAACGTGTCTCTTGTGATGTCCTAACAATTGCTAGTGGCTCTTGTAATAATGTCATATCACCATCAGTTCAACACCCAAATCGGATGCTTATTCAACATAATATGTTGATAACATTGAATCTAATGGGCTCCTCTACACATCCTACGACCAAAAGCAACGTTTAACACACACCTTTCTACTGTCTTCTCCTGTTGACTCGACTTGTGCCAGCGTTTGCTTGCACATGAACGATGATTCTCTCTCTCTCTCTCTCTCTCTCTCTCTCTCTCTCTCTCTCCAGAGAAAGAGAGCATCTCCAGCGGAAGCCACCCTCGGTCTCTCGATTCACAGATTAAAAACACGTATCCACAACATGGCGGACGAAGGTGAGGGTCGTCGGGCGTGCCCCCACGTCCGACAGCCGTCCGACCGAAGCTTGCAACAGCTGTGACCGAGTCGTCCTCTCTCCACCTAAAAATGCGTCCCAAGCCACCACAGACTTCCCTCGTCTCGCACTCTGCCTTACGACACATGGCGTCTAGCTTGACATGGCTCGGACTCCGCACTCCCACGCTCTCCAGCTCATGTCATCTCATCGATCGCAGCTCACAGAGAGAGAGGCTAATATTTTAGTACCACGTTCTCTTCCCTAGCAAAATTCCTCTAGATCCACGGTTTCTGCTAAAACCTCAATGCCAGCATCCCTCCTCCTTGATTTGTGCCAATCTGTCGGTCCATAGTGGACACAAGGAGCATGAAGCATCTCCTTCTCCATCATTGGCTACTAGCATACTTCCCCACGGGAAACCCTACATTAATGGCACAGCACTGCACTGCGCTACGTTGCCTTCCGTAACTCACTCTCTCTCTCTCTCTACCTCCCCTCGTCTTCTCTCCAACGAAGGTTGGGTGGGTTACAGCTGCATTTGAGCTAATTGATGCAGCTTAAACACCCCTTAGCTGGAACCGGTGCTTCCTATGCAATCCACTCCATTATTTTACCTCCACACTTGCAGTCATCTCTTGGAATCCTACATAATATAATACCGTACTTGTTCATACCAGTAGGTTCTGAATGTTCCATACCTTTTATATAAACCATCAAAAGGAAAATATTTGATTTATGGATGCATGCAAGCATGATCACCGTCGATATAGCTGCTCTGGAAGCCAAGCTCATTGCTTATGCAATGGTAAGAGTGATGGATGCATGGGGAGGTCACATCCCCAACTTCCAAGCTGGAAACAAACAGAGAAAGGGGAAGCAAGAAGGTCGGTGGAGTTGGGGGACGAGTCTCCATCAAGCTTTACTCGGACCAGTCTTCGACTTTTAAGTAACCGTTGACTCTCGGTTCATTGCCATTGGTAGATGGGAGGAGAATGCCAAAGTAGGGTGCCATTTTCCCAAATAATCTATTATAAAATTCAAGGCAATAGACACGTTATTTGGTAGATCCGATATTTAACTTAAATCTAACAAAGATTTTTATCCATAGGTGCAAGTCATTGTTGCATTTTGATCGATAATTTCCTCATAGTTGAATTATGATCGATAATTTCATATAATTATGTCATAAATTAATTTATCATTTTGATTCAACGATTACCTCATGTGTATAATTAAATCTATCTATAAACACTCTATGTTTTTACTTTTAAATCTTTCGAATTTTTTTTACCTCAAGTATCAAAACGAATCTTTATTGGATATACCCCAAATATAGTTTAGTATGATTTACCTATCGAATCCCTCATTTTCCTAATATCGAACTTGCTATAAGCTTAGACATCATATCTAGATTAACTTATCAGAAAATCAAAATCCAAAATAACAAAAAGAAAAGAAGAAGATGAAGCGTTGCTAAAAGTTGCATCTAATATAAATTAAAATATTACCATGTGAGTTCTAACGATGAATAAAGATCCATAAATAGTTTATGCGGATGTCACCACGACTTCAAATTTTGTGATCCATCTTTATATGTCCAATCATATCAATCAATCAATCACTTTCATCGTCGCAACGCCAACATTTCCCATCCTTGTAAATGTCAACCAGGTTCTACATTCTCGTTGTTATCATAAACCATGAATAGTCAGTCTACCATATTAAATCACTTTCCATTAGCCGACACCAACCAGTCTCCATCCAATGTTCTCAATCCACCAGGCAAGCTCAGTTCTCCATCGTCATTGTTCTTCTGACACTCATACGACTTCAAGTGATCATAGCGTCTTGGACTTGAACCTTAATATAGCATTTGACTTCTCAATATTTACACAAACCTCAAGGAGAGCTGTGAACTGTTTTCATCTTGCAGAACTTTCAAAACCTCAACTAAAGAACCTTGCATCCTCATAAAGTCAACCATCTTTCCTTTCGTCAACTCCTGCCAACCACAAGGAAGAAAAATGAAAAAAAAAAAAAAAAAATCATATCGATACATCAGTACTAACAGATATGTGTCGGTTTGATACGATAAATCTTGATTGAAATACACATCAACATTAACTAGCAACTCTAATAAACTCCATGATCAATAATTGTGATGTTAAAAATAATAATGAAGTCTTACATAGTTTATACATGTATTTTTTAATTTCAAACCATCAGAAATCATCACTAGTAATGGTTAATCTGAATTAAGATGGACAAAAGGATATACGTAGAGAATCTTAAAATCATATGTTATACTAAAACAAACTGTTCCGAGTGCAGATGTCCAGAACACCCCCTTCGGTCGAGCCACGGCTGTCATCTACTTCACAACGTTATTTGCGATTACATAATAATGGCAACCGTACTCAGTCCTCCCTGCCTCCCAAAAAAACAATGTTGCCAAGTATAAACAACTTAATATGGGAGTCAACTTTTAGGCTCTCCTCCGAAACCAACATAAAGAGACAACCCAACATATGCATACAGAGATATCAAAGTCACAAGCATTGCAATTGTCGGGTATTCGGAGCATAATCGAGTATATAAAACGATGGGGACTTACCGGCTCGAAGCAGCTGCGGACATATCACCGAGGACGGCAGCCTCTGTGTACCCATGTATCCACCAACCACATGCCCCTCACACGACTATGCTCCGCCCGTCACATGCGCCATATCCCACCCAGCAAAGCGACGACGCAGCAGATTCGGAGGGCCTCGTCACCTGCACAGCCGAAGGGAGGTACAGCTCAGCCCCTTCTTTTATCCAACCATGAACAGTGTTGCATGTCTTACCTTGGAATCTTGATGCAAATGCTGTTGGTAGCTTTCAGTGACTACAGATGCCTTTGCCTTTTTCTCTGACAGGAGAGTGATAATAAATGAGCCACACAGTTGAGGTCGATCTGCATGGAATAAATGAACACAGGACTCATGTGAGGCCCCCCTTTACGACCAACACCGCCTGCAACAATAACTTCGGGCCGGCCAACAGCAGGGCACAGCAACAGGCCACAGTAAGATGAAGAGATGGCACTTGGAACCCACGTTTGGGTCCACCATTTTAGGCAACATAATAGCTCTCAATTGAAGGACTGGTGGTAGTCCAAATCATCGTAGGGTTATTACCTGTCGCAGTACTAGCGTTGACCACAATGAAGCCAATCTCCAAGGATAATATCATCGCCATCGATCAGCATCCAAACACTAAAAGCTGCCTTCGGTAACCTGGAAATAATACAAAAAATTAACACCACATAGATTTTGACTTAAACCTCAACGTGGAAGCATAGAACACCAACTGATTCAAGCCAACCACAAGCTTCAAGTCGGCCTGAAAGAGAGGAAACTGTGCACATTTCCCTGGGATACATGTACCTCTCTACAGGTCATCAGTAATATCTTTTTCTCACTTGGATGCTCGACAACCAGATCGACTCAACTTGATCGAAAACTCCATAATTTAACATTATCAAGCAGAAGAGGGCATCAACTGCTACTAGCTCAAGCCAACTTACTCAAGCAATCAGCATATCCAAAATATTCTCGATCTCCATATCACAACTTTCCCAATGATCTGCAACAGCAACCAATCAAACCCAAGGTCAGTGCAACTTGCTAACAGCAATGATTTTATGGTCATGCAAAATGTCAACCCAAAAAGAAAAATAAAGGAAAAGAGAAATTCACCTTCAGATAACATGCCAAAAACTGAACCAGATCCCTACAAGATTCACTCATTAGAAAACAGGTGTTCCAGGTTCTTACATGTTATTATATGTTAACAGGAAAACCATGTCCACATGATTTGTACCATGTTCTGAAACAATGGAAATGGCTATACCAGCATTCCGCAAGAACCTGCAGTTGATCTTAACTCTTTAAAGCTTAGTAAAGGTTACAGGACAACATATCTAGTTCCCAATCAAAACAACAGAAGTAAGCATGGGAAACGTTTATATCAGGATCTGATACATTAGAACCAATTACACCACTCAAGTTCTATAGCAAAACATCTTCTCGGATACAGATCAGACACCCGCATCTTGGTATACATCCTATGATATACATGACATTTTTAAAAACTAATTTCTAATCTACATGTTTACAGCTCATATTTCCCATAATTGATCAACCCAGCAGCAAATGTACAATTGATGAAGTGCCTGCATGTCCTGCACAATTGCTGGCCATTTGCATATGCATTGGAATGTCATGACTCCAACAGTAACATCACGCAGCTTCGTGGCTAACCTGTTTTATGGCACTTTGCCTAACTGAAGCAACAAAGCTTGTGGTACCTAGTCAACAAAGAGACCTTAAAGAAAAGCATTCATAGAAATATGCAAGCAATTTTTCCTAGAATTAACCAATCAATAGAGTGTTTTTTAGGCAAACTGACTGCTGAAAACAATACCTGTTGAATTTCCCTATATGTTAACTAATGCAAGAATGCAGAGGTGGTAGGACTTGAGTTTAGTTTAGAAAAATGATCATTTCTAAGAGTACATCCATTGCAATATCATGCCTGCATCCTCAGCAGCATACTTGCACCACCTATCCATTCATGGTACTCTTCAACCATACAAAAGCAATTGCCTATCAAGTTAAGAAATGGATAATATTCACATGAGAAAGACAACAAGGTTCACTCATTTTGTATCGTCAAGATAAAGCAGATGCATACATGATTAAATGACTGACTTGATAATGAGTTTTGATGATTGCCAAGGTAGTTAACACTATGACCCATTTATTTCTGCATATAGTACATATTTATTATATACAAAATCCAATTTTTCCAATCACACATTAGATAACCAGTCACCAAAAATATTTTGAATTTGAAATCTCATGCTATATATCACCCAATCGAAGGAGTTCCCTGAAAATGCCGTCTGCAAAATGCCACCCAAATTGCATAGCATCAAACTAAGTCAAATTATATAGAGCGGTCCCCAAATATGCAGATGAATACCAGCGAACCTTCAATATATTTTAATTAAGAAGAATGCCTATTTATCTGTCTCCAATTATAGCAATAGACAAGATCACCAAAGACAACAACACATGCAGTTCAAGCAGAATCTGGAAAAGCTCATGCATTTCCAATATAGAGTTGAACTATGAAACTACCTAAAGAGGAGTTGGTAAAAAGAACTAACCAAATAATCAGAGGAAATGGCACATCCTCCTCCATTTTGTGTAGGCATCCTCCAATTCCCATCTTTTGGAGTGAACAATGCTGAAACGGCACATGAGCTCATCTACTTGCCTCCTTTACTTCAGGTACTCATCGGGATTCATCCGATAGTATGGCAAAATTAGTAATGGAACGAGTTGAGATACACGTCATTCATAAGTGGAAGATCATCAAATAACTTTATAGATATAAGATCCTGAACTCAGTATGAACCTAACTTTAAAAGACAATTTAGGTTCTACGGTGGGTTGGCTTTTGACTTGGTTGCTAAGGCATAAACAAGAGTGTGTTCCATATTTCCTTATTCATACTGCTTCAAAATGAGGACACATAAAGGATGCATGGTTTCAACCAGGTGCATAGAATTCATTGGATGCCTTCACTCTAGGCTTACTAGGATTATACACCATTTTCTTTCCATCATGTTTGAAAACATAGGTGGTATGCCTACCACTGCGAGTCACAGAGATCTTTAGTCATGGCCTCCCAAGTAAGATCTGCCCTGCTTCTGCAGGAGTATATTTCATAAACATTGGCAAACTAAATTTGGAGCAAGCGATGTATTGGCTAACAAACATAGTGGAGTCCACCTAAACAACCTTAGATGAATAAAATCTAGGAAACTAAGACTTCAATTTTTATCCTCTAAAAAGCACTTTTAAACAC
The DNA here is from genome assembly GCF_036884655.1 of Musa acuminata AAA Group. Lineage (NCBI taxonomy): Eukaryota > Viridiplantae > Streptophyta > Magnoliopsida > Zingiberales > Musaceae > Musa > Musa acuminata. Next base: position 33,239,393 of record NC_088336.1, read on the forward strand.
CACATCAGGTATTACCTCCATTAGTGATAACTAATAAAATTGCAGCTTCTATCATCACCTCTGCTGCAGGTATGCAAAACAAAGATTCATTTAAATTATCCTCTTTTAGTGTGGTAAAGCAAACACACCTCATGATCTAAAGTTGGGTTTCATCCTCAAACTCATGTAGGTCCTCATTGTTGTCCAATTCATCATAGATGTGGGACACTCTCTCCATAGTTCCATCTTCATAATTTCTTCAGGATGAATAGCCAAGTTATTCTTAGGGCATTCATAGGCATAGTAGCTTTAGCTTATAGTAGTGGTAGTCAATGAACCATATTTGTCCCTTGCTTGGAGGACAGACTGAGTGTAAACAGACATCCTTTCAAGTTCAAAGATTGACGTACTGAGGCGGTCTCCTAATCTAGGGTGACCTGAGATAGCTATTATCTTCTAAGGCTAACTAAAGCTCCAAGGAATCAAAAACATGTGACAGCATTCCATTGGATTTCAGCCCCAAGCCCAGTGTCACGATATCTAGATTTCACCGATAGTCTGATCTGATACCATAGTGGAAGATATTTCTCTTTCAACTTCTCTTTCATCATATCAGAGTCCTCAGTAAATGTATGACCTGACCTCTAGATTTGTCTTTTAGCACTACTTTGTGGCTTGCCCCATCAATATTATCTTAGCACCTGAAGACTACAATAAAATAATGAATCTCTTTAAAATCTTTAATGATTGTGTCCTTGTATATACAACTTTTCAATTGAAATTATCCCACTTTGAGACATATTTTAGAACTTCGAAAATGACAACAGCAATGGACCATCTTTAGATTTCTGGGATGCCCCATTACTAAATACGAATAACTCTCCAAAAATAAGTTTCCCATATGTTATTCCTTCAATATGATTCCTTTTACACGGTGACAACAGAAGCACATATCTCGAAAGCTTAGCTACTTACATTAGCCAATATTTTTGCAGCTTACTTTCCTGAAGAAGTCTTACTGTGTCCCACCCAATTATGGCTATAAAGCACTTAAAATTAAGGTTTTCACTTGAGATTATGCTTTTAGCTAAATCAAAGAATAATAAAGCTTTTATCTCACTTGGGACTATCCAGCATGATTTTTCATGACTCACAGACATGCGTAGGAGTTGTACCTGTGCTGCAAACCAGTCTGACGTCCAACACCACTGGACCAGTACTTCTTCTCCTTCCCCTCCTCTTTTCTTCCTCCTTCCATCATTCTTCTTCTCCTTTGTTCCTTCTGGCTTCTTCTTTTTCCTTCTTTTTCTTCCCCATAAATAGTATTACAGTACATGCTGACATACCATATTTTGATAAGCTTGACATGGACCTGACCTGTATCGGTCATGTACCAATACGGGTCTGTTACCTGAAATTACATTTCTTGGCATGGAAGACCCTTATATTTGAGTATGCAACACAGGCAGATCTTGTAGTTTTGAAACTATAATAAAATAACTAAAATAAAACCAAGCTTCATTCAGATATACTATAAAACACAACTAAAATGATTCATCAACATTGTACCAACATAAATATTATGTCATTCCCAATTTTATAGTTCTAAAATTTCCATGTATATTACGTTCAGCATGAAGTGCCATGTGTTAATGTTCATAGCTTAATACATCCAGCATGTCGCCAGCAGCAAGAGATATTTCCAACAAGCTAAAATTGCTTGTAAAGCAGATTAAATATCTCTTGTTGCAAGCAGCAAGAGATATTTCAAATAGCCTACAGTTATAAACACATGTTATGGTGCATAACTATGCATCCTAATAACAAGCGTTCTGCATCCACCTCAGAGATCAAATATTAAATAGTAAAAAAAAAAGAGTTTCAACTAAACACTGAAAACTTAGTTAAAATATTTTTCATAAACTTCTATCATGGATGTATTACAGGCAGAAATAAAGTAAGCCTGAAATAGAAGGAGTTAACAGAATTAGAAGTATCAAATAATCAGATATACTGACATAAGAATAAGATGGAAGTGTTGCCACACTGTTCGCAGTGTAAAAGACATGACAACTCCACCATCATCACAGACCTATGGAATCAAAGTTTGGGAGCCTCCAATTTTGGCCCTGGAAGAGGCATAGTAAGTGTCAATTATATCCACAATATGGAACACTTAATTGGAGTTAAACAAGTGGATCTGCAGCATAAAGATGGATAAACCTCATGACAGTAAATTCACATCTGTGGTGCAAAACAGATTTCTACTAGGACATAGATTCAAATTAACAATGAAATCTCATGATCAGATCATGTTGATATATATATTCCAACATGCATACACAGAGAACTATGGTTTAATAAAGTTGCTACAAAATGAGATCACAAGAAATTTGAAAAAGTAATAACCAAGTTCAGAGTAAAAAAGAGCTTCATTAAGAAGATGCTTCATAGTTCATAGACATAAATGTTTGTAATACAAAAAGATGCCACAGAAAGTGACTTTAGGAAATCAATATGAATATTTAATATGCAGCTACATTTCTGATTCCTCCATCTTACAAATTGAACAAAATATTGAAACAATCCTCGGGTTAATTGGTAACTTCGCAGATACTAAGCATTTCTTCTAGTCAACTATGAGTTTCTGGTGGCCATTTCAAAATGTATCAAGTTCCTTAGCTCCACTAAGTGTTCGTCATTTGATATATTTAACATTAGACGTAGGTTTGTCATCAATGCTTCCTGTTCCCAACTTATAGGGCCAGAAGCATATAAAGCTATCAAGGTGGACCGGTATGCATTCAACTCTAGTTCATGAATTTCTGCTTGCAACTCATCCTTCCAAGAAATAGATGGTTCTCTATCCAAATCACAAGAAGTTTCAGCATGATCATATTGGCTATACAATTCTTGGGAAGGATAGGTTATATGATGCTGCAGTGACCTACATGGACTGCTGCTTGGACTACAACTACCAACAGAGGATGAAGTGCTTTCAGCATCACTAGGTTCACAATTATGTTTATCTGAACTTGGTAGTCCGCTTCCTCTATAGGAACCAATTGTTCTGTTGTTTGAGTAAGAATGAATGTATTTTTCACCCAGCAGTCTTCCTGTGGAAGCAACAGCATCTACCTTTTCGAAACACTGTATTGGATGCTTGGTAATCATTCTGTGACACTTCCCATCTTTCTCGACTGCCCTTGTCTTTCTTCTACCATCATTGCACATCTCTGAAGGAATAGATAAATCCAATGGCCTTTTCTTCATGCCTCTTGGGAGAACCCATCTTGTATTCTCAGGAAAATCATGACTTCCAATAGGAAAACGGCTCTTTCCAGAAGAATTAACCATCTCTACACATGACTGAGGCTTACGGTAACCCAACTTCTCTCCTCTTGATGAACTGTTTAGAATTCCACCATGTTGTTTTCCAGAATCCTAATAGCAACAAAAGGAAACTTCAAGTATCATCAACATGAAAAAGAAGCAAATATAAATACACAAAAAACATTGGGTATCGAAAATCACAAAATAAGATTGGTAAAATATTAAAGTGACTAAAGATAGATCACATAAATGCTCAACTACACCGGACGTTAAAGTAAACTACATAAATGGATACTAAGAATACAATCACCATGGTAATGGATCCAGAACAACTTAATTTGGAAAAGAATTGCATAATGTTACCTTATGAATCGCCACCCACTGCTCGTCCTGCCAAGAAAGATGTCTCCTTATGTGAGAATTATGGGTTCTGAACTCCCTAGAGGATCCAATGAGCCTCACAGAACAGTATTTCTTATCGACAACCATCAAAACTTCACCAAGCTTCCATGAATTATTGTCAAACACCTCGACAACATCTCCAGACTTCACATCCTTCAGGCCTTCCACAGGTGGAGGGCAGGGTCTGATGGCCTTTCTTGGCACTCTATCCACCGCCACACTGCTGTCTGTTGGATACCCATCATATCTCACAGAATAGTTATGCCCATTACCCGAGATGATCTCGGCACTCCACCATGAGCCTGATGCAAGCTCCCTCCTGCTCCAAACCTCCACCTTATTCCCCTTCTTGAATCTCATGGTAATCCTTCTTTCAAGCCCTAACAAAGAAGAGATGAAAAAATAAGAAGAATAATCATCAGTACGAAGAAAAAAAGAAACCAGATGGCTCCTAAAAAGAAGAATTATTTTTTTCTTCTTAACGATCAAAGCATCAAAAATATCGGCCATGCGAAACCCGAAGAACCGAACATATTCCAACATAAAATATTCCAAATAAAACAGGAAAAAAAAACCTAACAGTAACCATTGATCTTCTGATAAAATGCTTAAAATCCACGAAATGGGCTAAAATCCTAACAAGAACAAAAAGAAAAAAACGTGGGCATCAGTTTTCAATGATGTAAAGTTTGGCTCTTCTACAAGTTAAGCATCATGAAAAAGATCATCCGCTTCCACAAATATTTACCTCAACTTCCTGTTACACTAAAAAGCTATGACGAACTCGAGCCACATCGACGAGTTCCGGCCAGAACATTTCTCGGAATGATGACCGAAACCTCGATCAAGTCCAAGCTTCCAAGAAATCACTCGATAGAAAAATAAGAACAAAAAACAAAATTCCAAACTACGCGAATAAACCGATGATCAAGGAAAACGATCAGGGTCCGAGATCCCCCAACGCTTGCAAAAAGAGATATCGAGAACGCGAATCGACGAATCGTAGATGATCACAAGGAAACCATCAATCTAGCTATCAATGAAAGACCAACAACCTTATGATAGAAACAACGAGGGCGATCGATTAATTGAAACCGACTGCTCTTGGAATTCCTTTCTTGTTTCTTTCGTTCTCCTCCCCCCTCCTCTTCTTCGCTGGCTTCTCCGTCTTCCACAAAACGAAGTAGAAAACACATGGAATTTGTGCGGGGAAATATAAAATGGAACCGAGAGGTCTCTCAAATCCGGTTTATTGCGTGGCTCTTAAGTCCGGCCGTTGCGAATAGGTATCCGCGAATCACAGCCGTTCAGATTGGAGAAGTATTCGCCGATCTGCGACTCGGATCAGGAGAAGGAAAGATGCGATGGACGGCGTGTGATGGCTCCAATCGCGAATATTAAAGGAGGGTTTCGTTCCTTTGATTAGCTTTGGGAGCACGTTTGGTTCATCCTGGAACGAACGAAGGTCAAGGAATGTTGGCTTGTGTGAGAAGCTCGCACAGACTTGCGAGGCAAGGAAGGTGATCGAATTGCCAATGGAGTGTGCGTTTAGCCATCAAGTCTCACCTAACCAGGACATAATTTAGGGCTTGTGAATTGTCGTCTCATTTAGGATCAAGAAAGAACAAAGAATATTAACAGAAATCAAGCAGATATTGTCGTTTAACATTACAGGGTCTTTTTTTCGTTGAAGAGTTGCCATAGGACGAAAAGGACAACAAAGAACTTAATCCTCAGAAGAATGAACGGATGCAATGGACCAATCAAATTTTGGAGAAAGAGCATTCAGATAGGCAACAAAATCTGCATTTGAATCACTACCACCCATACTGCACATGACGACGAGAACTTTGTGATGCTGCTCGAGCTTGAAGAAGAGGAACAAGAGATGGAATTGTAGCACGAACAAATAAGACAGCATGCCAAAACATACACAAGAAAAGAGTACCCACCTGATTGACTACCATCATTTTACTGAGAATTTATCATGTAGAATGTTCGGAGAGAATAATATGTTGCCCGAACAGCTCTGAGCCATATGTAACATCAAATAAGTTTTCAGACATTTCTCTCGACTGCAAATAGTGGACTTGAATGGACGACTGTCACTCCCTGCCTTGGCGACCATCACCGGTGATGTCTGCCAGCAAATATCATGTAGAATGTTAGGAGAGAATAATATGTTGCCCGAACAGCTCTGAGCCATATGTAACATCAAATAAGATCCACTAGTTCGAAAAAAAACACCAATATGTAGGGATGCCAAAAAACTAGGAAGTTTTCAGACATTTCTCTCAACTGCAAATAGTGGACTTGAATGGACGACGTCACTCCCTGCCTTGGCGATCATCACCGGTGATGTCTGCCAGCAAATCCTTGACTTCACCCTTCTGAGGACAATAGAGCCAGAATGTAACAACAGACAAGCAATCACAAGCAGCTTGGGGTTAGTCTCAGTAGAACATAACTATTCACCTGATGCATGCTAAGAATTATGTCAGATCCTCCTAGGAATTCTCCTTTGATAAATATTTGGGGAAATGTTGGCCAATCGCTGCAACCAATCAGACCAAAGTAATTACATATCTCTAATTTTCTATGGAAAATAGAATATCAAATTAGTTATCATGGACCACTATCAAGTTATAATATATTGCCAGCTGTAGAGGTATATAAATATCAGGAATACAAACGCACATGTTACGGAGTGCAAGTCTACCAACACATATCAGTACTACTCCTGCCTGCTTTGTGTCTTAGAGCAACACAAGGAAAAGAGCAGTCATTAACAGGGACAAGAAAGAAAGTAGTAGCACTGTATGGAATTATGTCATGCAAGTCATAATGGCATCACAAGAGGAGGTTGCACCAGCATGCAGAACATCTTTTTAGTTGCTGAAAGATACATATATCTTCTTAGATGCTCTAAGATAAATATATATATTATTGAAGCTTTTTAATGTAGAGAGTGCCACTAGATAATTTTTACATGCTGACTGGGTATTTGTGCCAACATTTTTCTTCTCATGATATGCCCAAAACAATCAGATAGTCCAAAAGATATGGATGCCTAACTTGATCCATGGTTATTCTTCTATTTAACTGTTAGATATAGTGGTTCTAGCTTATGCCAATATGAGTTTTGTAAAAGTTACTGGTGTTCCATTTGATTTACATTTGTTAGGTATGGCAGCCAGACAGACCATTCTAAATTTCTTGAAGGATTATATGGTTCAAAGACAGAAGAAAGCACTTTAAAGACCTTTTATGAAGCTGTCCTTTTTCAGAAAGTACATTTCACATAGATCTCATATGAACGTTTAGTGTTGGAGCAGAACAATTTCGTGATAAAAGGAACATTGGAGAAATGTTTACAACTTTGCTATCCAAAAAACACCTTAGTTGCAGAGACAACTTCTAAAACTAAAAACTGTCCACTGAAGAGAATAAATATCTGATTTCCAATTTTGCAAGTGGCTTAACATGTTCTATGATATTCTGTAGAAATGGTTGCAATGATTCCTTATTCTAAATTTTTTAACACTAGCATTAGTTCCAACATCATCCTTATGATCTTGTGCAAAATTTCACATTGTCAAGTTCGCCTTTGCCAAGATTTAGAATAAGAATTTGGAACTATATACGAAAAAAATTATATTTCATCAAACATATTCTACATTTTTGTTTATGCCACTAGAAGAACAACTCAGATTCACCAAAAACCATGAAAAGCACCTCAGGAAAGATTGTTTTATACCATACAATTTGAAATCATGGGAAGAAATGAAATGCAAAACATAAAAAATCATCATGCATATATCATCTAGTAACAAAATATAGGGTGACAACTTACGTATGAGCTTTTACATTTTCTTTAAGCTTCAGATCTCCCAAAATATCTCTTGCCCTGATAGGGACATCTGCAATATGCATTTAAAAGATACAAAACACAACCCTAAAAGAGTTAGAAAACTAAATTACTGTTATAAATCAGTGCTCAATTGCATTAAAAAATTATTTGAATCCCTATGTGTATAATAAATCAAGATAAGTACCTTACAATATTGCCATAGGACCTTGACAGCTAATGCACTGAATCCACATTGAGGAGCATCTGGCAGACCCTTCATATAAATCATGACTGGATTTTTCTGCACATCCTGCAATATAATATTTGACCAAGAAATCAATGAGGAAAAATCTAACACTTGGAAATAATATATTAGTACATGAAGAATCAAACTGAAGTCGATATTAACAGAGACCATACATTGAACTGCTAGTAAAAAGTACCTGCTGCACAATATCCAGTACAGAGATGCCAGTACTTTTGTTTGTCAACTGAAAGTCTATGTATAAGGATCACTGGTTATCCTTGTCGGGTGTGTGCCAGAAGAAGCAAAACCATTCGTGGGAAGGTCTTCATTTACAACAGAATCATCAGTTCCCTTGGTTAAGAACTTCATCTGTTTCAGAAAAGATGGACCAAATGCAACCTGCTCTAGAATATTATAAAACTGCAAATCAGATGTCTTGCATAGCATAAAAACATTGTGATTAAGAACTGCATAGCTGAACTAGCTCAAACATTAAAAGTTAAGTTTAAAGAAAAAGATACATGTATAATTAAATTTCAACAAACTGATAATGGAATTTCTCGCCGTTGACTGCCATAGCTAGATGGTCACTTCTCCAAGAGTGTCACAAACAAAAAATATAGAAGATTCAAAAACAATTAATTGTGACAAGATAACTATAAGCTTTCCTGAAGTATATTAATTAATTATTAACCCTTTCCCACAACATGAAGAACTAAAGTTCTTGAATTCTGGTGATATTACTGCAGTAGACACAGGTGACGGATGAGCAGAAAGAGACATAAGAATTAACAAACAAGATCACATGTGACTCTTCAAGATCAAATAAAAATCCAAGAATGTCAGGAAACATCAGTACACCAAAGTTCAAAATGATCAGCAATGTGTATATATACAGAACATATGAAGTGGCATCTCACTATCCACTAGTTGCAAATGGGTCAAGCTATTCAGAAGCAACTCGGTGTTCAGCTCGTTAAAAGCTCGCTCGATTCATTGGCCTAGTTAATGAACCAAGCTTGACACTAATTTTAAAGCTGGGTTGTCGAATAGGCCAACCTTGAACATGACAAATTTGGCTTGTTTACACTCACCACCTTACTAGTTGATAAGCTCATGGACAAGCTTGTTTCTAGATTCTTGAAGAAACTCATTTATGCACTAGAACCTTTTAGGATCATTCAGCGTCTTAATTCCAATCACTGTGAATGAGCTGTAAGAATTGTTCGTTTTGGGTGACAAGGATTGCTCTTTCGAAAATAAGACCCAAAAATGTTCCCCATTATGTTCTGAATCCAAACCCTAAACCAATGCTTTATCCATTGGGCCATGGAATTCTTCTTAAAATAATTTGTAGAGCCAATCAAAGGTAATATTGGGTCCACGTCACACTTTGCAAAAAAGGTAATATTTTGGAAGAATAGTTTTAAGCACCAGAGAAAGGAAGAAAACTGCGAACAAACTTAACAGCAGTTAGTAGAAAGGGGATTCCGGTACTGTTCAATATATTTTTATCATTATCTTGGAGGTCACATTTTAAGAACAAAATACAGCTTTCTTTGATATGCATTCTAACAATGTAATTAGAAAATATAACACTAGAAAAATTTGCTATGCTATTGCAATAACAAAATGGTCATGACATTCTTTGAATTTTACACCCTACCAGAGGACCAGTAAGCTTTCCACTTTCATGAACACAAAACAACATACTGATAAACATTTAACAATGCCAACTTGAGATTTGCAGACTGAGTCAATACGCGTCTTTAACTCATTTGATAGTAAGCAAATTCGGGAAATGGTCTCCTTCAGAAGTGGAGAAGCAATTGGACTTACCCTTGTGTTGTTAGAGGAACTGGCGATGCCTCTTAGTACCATGTTTGACAGTAACCTTGCCATTTGCCTTAAGAAAGATTATCCACAACCCTCACAACAACAGTGCTGACAATCCAGACAGCCTGAGCTGCAAAACAACAATCAGTGGGGTACCAATATATAGAGCAGATATTGTTAGATACTGTATATTTGCTATCAAATATCCTTACAGCTAAGGTTATCGTAGATAGTCTCTTAAGCTGATCGAATGAGCGATATAGAAGCCATAACCCGATCAAGATATAACAAACAAAAGTGCCATCCCAACATCAATAGCGAGATCGAAGAAGAGGAGGAGGAAGAAGTACTTTGCCCTTGCCCATTAACACAAGCGACTGAAACCTAATTCCCTCCCAGATCCCAACAACGAGAAGACTAAACATGAACAGAAGACAAAATCCTATAGAATCAAAGAGGGAAACAAAAGGGAAGAACAAGATTCCTTACCTGCTGCTGAAGATTTCTCCTTACACCACGCGCTCGTCTTCTCTCTGGCGATCGCGGGCGCCGAGAAGGGTAGCCGTCGGACTTAGTTTCGCCCGGCAGGCCACACGCAGACGACCCACATGACCCAAACACAAAAGGCTCCCTTCTTCTCCAGCCCGTGAGCCCATCTAATTAATACATCGAAGCCCATTTAGAGACTAATTACACATTACCCTTTTAATTAATTATATTAGGATCTTTATAATTAAAGTAAAATATTAAATTCTCTATATAGAATTAAAAATATAATTTTATATGATTAAAAATAAAGAAAATATAAGGATCTCAATGTAACTTTTGAAAGTATAAGGATCGTACTTTTATGGGATATGAGATAAGTCAAATCTAAATATTCGGATAGTGAAACGATTCAAAATAAATAGATCGCAAGTACATTGATCAACTTTACTAAGTTGTAATATCCTAAAGTCTGAGAAAGAACTAAAATTTGCGATGTATTTTCTAGAGAAAAATGGATTAGATAACATTATGCCTTCATTGATCAGTATTGGTTGGATGCAATTTGCCATGTAAGTTTGGGTTCAGCAGAATAAAACCTAGATTCTGCATGCTCGGATATGTTGGCCCTCTTGTTCTCTTAGTGATGTTATGCTATCTTTGGATACATATATTATAAGCCAAGTATGAAGGTCAAAAGATAGACAGCTACAGCTTGTTGGTGAGACATTCCTAGTCATCTGTGGTACTACCACTTGGATTACATGGTTGATCGGGGGGAGGTGAAGGGTGCAAAGAGTGGAGAATGTACACTGTTCTTATTGTCTTCATGTTTGAGCATTTCTCTGGGAGAATCTACTGCTCTGCAAGCTTTAGTTTCTCTGCTTAATTTGCATGGCTCTTCTGTTTAGTGTGACTTCAAAGCTAAACCCCCTTGGAATGTCCATACAAGAGGGCCTATACTTTGCCCTTCTTCAGGGATTCATACTTTTTGATGGAGCCAATGGTTGAGCTGCATCCACTTCTGTACGAATACCTGGATCGATGATTACGTGATCGATAAAAGCTCAAATGGTGACCCCTCCAATTGATGGATACACCAAGTGTACATCATCAGGAAGAAAAGAACTGACTGATACGGAAGAACTCCTACCAAATCATTTCAAACAGTACTGAGGCTTGAGAATATTCATCAGAGAGAAGAAATAATGAGAAAGCAAAGGCCAGTATTTTTCCTCAGCTACTTGGAAAGAGAGGCGACTCCTGTGCATGATGGGGGGAATAAGAGGCGTGTCGTTCCTTGCACAGTACAGTTCTCATCAGTGAGCGGAATATTCACGTTGTCTGCTGATTTCATGCATGCGTGCGTTCCTTCTTATCCTCTCCAAGGTCAACATGGAGGAGGCACCAAGTTCATGTCCACTAAACGTGACCTGGAGCTGGTGAATCCATGTTCTACTGTTCCATCTTTTTATCGGATCAAGATGGAGCCATGAGCATGTTCTTCTACCTCAGCATTTTCTTCTAGGGTTACTGACCGAGTGCTGCAGTAGAAGAGATGAGAAGGCATAAAACGTAGAATCCATTCATCGCATGATCTTCTAGCCAGGCGGCGAACCTACGCAGACAAGGTTAGTGAAGCAAAGCTTGAATTATTGTTAAAGGGGGTAGGAATAAGAGATTGAAGATGGAGTGAGTGGGTGTTCCCCATATGGGAATCGATTCTTGGGGAGGAGTGGAGGCTGATATATATGCACCATAAAGCTAAGTCATACTGTAATGACTGCAGTGCACATTCACCTGTTTAGATTGCAAAATAGGCTGACTGGAATCCCAAGTTCTCCAAATAAAGCATCCGCTTTTGGTGTTCAGGAGATGTTCATGTTTCCAGAACGAACTGTATGTGTAGTTAGGCCGGGAATAATCTTTGCGTTATCTCTTGTTCTCTACTCGACAACACTTGCTTGGATGATTTGACTAACGTCTCATGTTGTCATCACACTAGCAAATGAGGAAGGGCCACAAGGTATATCAATCACCTCTTAAAGTATAAAGAAAGCATTATTTATGGTTCATAATTGAGATTTCAGGTCCTTTTACAAAGATTTGCAGGGTGAGAATCATGTAAAGTTGAGAGAGAGTCTCAGATGTCCCTCCCTCCAATCATATTATACCTTCACAGTCTCTCTCTCTCTCTCTCTCTCTCTCTCTCTCTCTCTCTCTCTGTTTATGTGAGTGTAGATGTTGTCACAGGGATCTATATCTTCTTCTTCCTTCTGTACACCGAGTACATGAAGCGAAAGGAACTGGATACCCAACCTCGATCCTTAATTATTGAGGCCCATGCAAGTATAAAAGCCACCCCTACCCACGCAACCAACAACACAGCCTCCCATCAACTCATTCTCTTCATCGGTCTCAACTAATCAGGTAACCATAGCCGGCACCACACTCTCCATCCTCCTCTGTTCCCTGCTTTAGCCTACACACTCAGCTGCTGCTACGTACAAAGAGCTCATTGTCTGATATAGTTCATTGGCATCATTCAGATATTGTTTGCTCGGATCTTTTAGCTCGTAATGTGCGTTCCTTCATGCACAAATCATAAGTAACTCATTCAATGCTATAGGACTTGAGAAGATGAGCAGGTGGCCGGGAGACTGGAACTGCAGGTCATGCCAACACTTCAATTTCAGCCGGCGCAGCTCGTGCCAGAATTGCGGTGAGTTGAGGTCGAGCAGTGACTTCCCTGACCATGGCAGCTTCGGCGGTGGCCGTGGGGAGTCCCTTAATGGCCTCAGTGGCTCGAACATCCGACCTGGGGACTGGCGCTGCGCCTGCGGCGGCCACAACTTCGCCAGCCGCTCCATTTGCCACTCGTGCGGCGCCTTCAAGGAGGACTCCGCCGTCGGCTGCTTCGACGGCGACGACGTGTCCAACTCCAAAGGCGGGCGTGCCGAGTGGAAGTCCGGGGATTGGCTGTGCACCAGGTGATCACCTGCACGTCCCTTCTGCACTGGTGGTGGTGATACAGACTAAGAAGAGACAAAGCTTTCTGCTTTAGCTTGTAGTTGTTTGTCATTCAGATGCATTACATATACAAGTTCTGCATCAAGACGAACTATCCAAAGCATTACTCTCCATTAATTCTGCGTCAATGTCTCGGCAGGTCGGGATGCAATCAGCACAACTTCGCAAGCAGGAGGGAATGTTTCCGGTGCAAGGCGCCAAGGGGATGCGGTAAACGACACTTCGTATCAACCAACATTGATCTGATATTATCGACTGGTGAACAGGGACTTATGTGTTACAACAATCTGTGACTAGGTTCGTAGGATAAAGAAGAAGAACAGAGGAGGCAGAGGAGATGGCCGAATGAGAAGGATGCAGCGGTCATCTCAAGTTTACTACCAGTTCTACTTTCAACCCAGCCAATTGGTTGATGCCAAGTCATGGCTGAATAAAAGCTTTTGTTTTCTTTTGGTGTCCTCCACCCTTCTCCTGTTTTTATCAGCTTAACCATGTCAGAGTTGTCTTGCTTCACCTCTGGATGGATACATATATAGTCTCCAAGCACGCCTTGAAAAGGTGATGGATGGAAGATAAACTATGTTCTGGCAAATCTCCTGATGGAGATTATTCTCAAAGATAGTATGGTTATGTGTATCGATGACAGGAAATTGGTGCATTGGGCTGCACATCAACATCTGATAACAAAATATGATCTTTGACTATGCCTGTACTCGAAACTTCACGTCCTTCTTCCTCCTTATAAGCATCGTATCTCAATCTACCGAATGCAGTTTGCTAAGCAACACAACATCAAATGTAGCTCGTTTGAAAGCTTTCACAGCTCAAATAAATGCACTTTGGAGATACGGGAGCCAACCCACATGCACCTTTTAATCCCTGTTACTGATGATTCCTTAGCCTTCCGGGCCTTCTCATAGATTCTTAACGAGCGCAGTTCCATTCGGTTCAACCTTTTATATCAAGAAGGTAATCTTCTACCTCGTTGGCTAGATTTTGTGGTCTGTATCCATTGCAGAGTCCACAATCAAAGAACACACTTTTATCAGTTCTCTATTAAGAAGAAGAAGAAGGCCACGAATGGGGTAAGGCCGGGCTGCTTGGCCCAACTATTCTATCGTGATAAGCATGAAGAGCATTTAGTTCGCCTTTGGAATCGGATGGGTTGCTGATGGAAGTTGATATTGACAGCCACATTCTTCTTCATGGCCTTTCGGAAAGTCAACGCACTTCATTAATGCAACACGTCAGAAGCAGCACACAGCTGGGACAGCCATGTCGACGGAACACCATCTGTCCATGGACACCGAACACATCTGAATCAGTATTGTCCGATGACACCCTTGCAGATAGGGCAGATGATGCAGTAGTTCGGCAAGTGGATTTTTTGTTGTGGCTGCTCAATACGAAGGCCAGAAATGACCAAGGAAAAGTCGAGGTTGCAGCTCAAAAGGAGGTCAAACGAAGGAGTTCCACAAAGACACGTCGACCGCCACAGGAATACTATACGTAAATCCACCACGTCAACGTCACATGAGACCGGTCTTTTGGATCGCTTCTTCCGCTCCATTATTTGCTGGTTTCTCTCTACAGCCTTCTATAATATATCGGCACAAGGTTGTAGAACAAACCTACCTCAGCTGAGAACAGTCTGAAGAGGGAGGATGGCGGAGCTGCAACGATCTGTAACGACGTTCAGGAGGTCAGGGTCATCAGGGCTGGTGTGGGATGAGAGGCTGTTCTCCGGGGACCTGACTCAGATAAAGAAGAAGGAGAAGGAGGAGGGGGAGGAAGAGGAGGGAGGAGCCGCAGAGTTCAGGGAGCTAAGGCACTCGAAGAGCGTGGCATCGATCGGAATGCTGGGACGCAGCCACAGCACCGGCAGCGGCAGGGGCTTCCGCGCAGGTGCCGTCTTGCCGGCCGTCGACCCGCCGTCTCCTGAGGTCCCTCGTTGCGTCTGCTGTGGGTTCCTCGGCAAGCACGGGTCGGCAAAGCCATCGAAGCCGAGAAGGCGGTGAGCCTGACGGCCGCATGACCGCTCTTCTTGCTTCTCTCTCTCTCTCTCTCTCTCTCTCTCTCTCTCTCTCTCTCTCTCTCTCTATCTATCTATCTATCTATCTATCTATCTATATCTCTACCTCGGCGTATGATTGTTGGAATTTTGAGGGCAATGAATCCAGTGTAGATGCCAACAGTTGCAGTTTGTGTCATCCAAGTATTGACAGTGATGGAGTTGAGAAAATTGGATTCAGACTGTTCTTCCATTCAGTTGTTGCAGCACTGTCAAGCCACAGGAAGCACTCTCAATCTCTCTCTCTCTCTCTCTCTCACTTTGTTCTATGCATGATTAGCTGCACATGCTGTCTGCTTGGATCGAAGCTCTTCAGTCATCTAATCAAACGAGTAAAAACATGTTCACTATGCTCTTTCTGACATCTGCACGTGATGTCTGATCAGTGTCTTCAGAACAAATCCAAAGGATACAAAACCAAGAACAATCTCTTTCTTCTATTGCTGCAACCGCAGAAGCTCGTATGAAGTTACACCAAACAGCCTTGTCTCGTCTGCTCGCACCCCCGCAAAAGATGAGGAAAAAGTAATGCATCAGTCAATATTCTTGCAACAAGCAATGAATTCAATAGATGGCAGTAATAGAGTGAGCTGAAGAAAGTCGATGCAAGTCCCACTTGGCTTCTATGTGCCACATGCGGTGGTCATCCACTTCATGTTACTATTATTATAGACCACCTTAGAAAATTCAAAGATGCTGTCACAATGCTGGGCTGCCCACCACAGACTCTGTCTCCATCTTAATTGGTACCATTATCGACTTTAACATTGACTAGAATAGTGATGCATGCAACTATTAGAATAGCAAGTATTATATATATATGTATGTATATATAGTGGGCAAAAGGATCTTAATTATTGATTTCCATGGCTATTCGAACCATGGTGATATGACCATATTAGGATGTGTTCTTGCATTTTTAGAATCGATTATACTAATAACGGTAGCAATGTTTCATCATTTTGGATAATGTATGCTTCTAGTTTTCATAAATGATCAAAAGAACTGAATTTTTTTTTGTGTGTGCATAGTACTCTTTTTTTAAATTTTCATATCTAACCTTATTTTATTGATTTTTGAAATTATGGATCAACGATGAGATGAAAAAGTCAGATTAGTACTCAAGAAATAAATTCTAAGATCAAACCTAAAAGAAAATCTATGAACTTTTCATAGACGATCCACGCGAAGGAGTTTCTACGAACTCCCGATATTATAGTTATCCGCAAAAGGTGAGGATGCTCTATTGTTACAAGGAACATGAAAACTTTCTCTTCGATCTAAAATAATATTTACAAATCGATGTTAACCCGAACCGAAAGACACCAAAGTGTGTTGTTAGATGTCTTATAGGGTGGTGTCATCATCAACTTAAACACAACAAACTGCATCAATGACAAAGGCTAATACCTCACAGAGCCTTTTGCCATCACTAATTTGTAGGTTTTTCAGCAGAGTTTCTAAGAATAGGATGCTCAAGTTTACCACAAAGGTGAGTACAAGAATATGTAATCACACAAGTGCAGAATCTAAATTGATGAAGACAAACACCTCATTACAATAAAATCATAGTGGCAGAATAGATTGACTCATAGATTGGTGCAGCAAAATTTAGTTGAAGCTGGACATCATCCACCAAATAGATTCTGCATCCTCGGCCAACGGAAACAACGACAAAATGCATTTATTGTACCATGATATCATAAAAAAAATTAAATTAAATTTCAAATTTAGCTAGAAAATCAGTCTACTTGAAGCATGTCGGTTGTCGACACTGAGATACTATAAATACCGAGGAGTACAAAGAAGCAGAGCAGTAAGCCTCTGGTATCAGCCTTCATTGAAAATTTGGTGTTGTGTTGACCATATGGATCGAAGAAAAGGAATATCACATCTATACTTAACAGTTATTAACCAGGCTTCTCACACACAAAGCTTCCTATAAATATTCGGCATCATCAGAAGTATGCTATCTCCGTGGACCAAGATGGATATCAAATATTAGTTATTTGGTTTATCAAAAACTTGAACTAGATCTCGAAGTATACTCTGCGACGAGTTTTGCAAATAATGATGACTTATTTTCTAACAATCTTGCTGGCGTGTCATGTTCCACAATTACTCCTGGTCAACAAAAGAAATCATGTCAGACATGAAGTAATCTCATGGTAAAGGGTAAAGAAAGAAACTCACTTTACTAACCATTATCAAGAAGCAAAACCATATCACTGTCGAGAACTGAAGTTATCCTATGCGCAATTGTGATCACGGTGGACTCCGAAAACTGCTTCCTCAGGGTCTTCTGAATCAGATTGTCTGTAGCAGTATCCACTGAAGCTGTTGCTTCATCAAGAACCAAAACCTTGCTTTTTTTCAGAATCACCCTACCCAAACAGACAAGCTGACGTTGACCCATGCTCCAGTTCTCCCCATTCTCAGTCACTGAAATCCACAAATATATACATAGCTAAAGTCCTAACAATCAGTCAAATGCAAAACAGATGTTTTATGCTAGTTACAAATATTTTCAATCCCAAACATCACAAGTTATTCCAGAGCGTAAGCTTTCTTATGCAAAATGCTTGCCACATGTCAACTCAAATCAAAACAAGTCACTTTTAGTATAAAAGCAACTCCGAAAACATACATCTGGAAAATGTTGTTATATTCAAAACAGGAGTGATTATGCTTTAGCTCAGCTACCAAGTACCAAATTGAATGTGTTTTATTAATGATCAAAGGGAAAAATAACTTTTTACCAAACAAACCAATCGTGCAAGTAAGATGTAGATGTCATCACAAAGGAAGCTGAGAAAGATACTTAACCTCCAGAGTCGAGTTTTAATTCTTTCTTCCTCACTTCCTCTCCAAGCTGACAGGATTCCAAGGCCTAAAACATGAGTATCACATTAAGGCAATCGGTATCCAGAATTAAATCAAAAAATGGGAGAAAATGATGAGGTAAAGATAAATCACCTCCCATATCGCTTCATCCTTGTACTCTTCAAGTGGGTCCAGATTGCTACGAACAGTTCCCTCAAACATTGTTGCGTCTTGTGGAATTATGCTTAGTCTTGACCTTAAGTCATGAAGTCCTACTGTTGAAATGTCAACACCATCAATAAGTATCTGGCCAACAGTAGGATCTATTATACGGAAGAGTGCTTGTATCAGGGTAGACTTTCCACTGCCTGTTCTTCCAACAATACCAGTCTTCATTCCTCCAGAGAAAGTGCAAGTCAGACCCCTCAACACAAAAGGCATGTGTGGTCCATAACGAACCTGTATCAACACTAAATCATCACTTGGAAATTTTTTCAAACGATTAGGAACTAATTGGATCTAGCAATAGCTAAGAAAGAAGGATCTTTTATCAATATAAATGTGCTTGAGAAGCTCATTTTAACATGTTTAGAGAAGAATTATGAAACCAACACTGGTGATCACATCTTTGTAGTATGTATCTCTTTGTAGAATCAATTTATGGCTAGGACAAAACCAAACCACTAATAAAGTTAAAACACATTGAAAAAATTGGCATTCTACCACCAGAACAGATAATGTGACAAACTGTTTTACTCCTAAAGTGATCATAACTATCTATGACGCAAGCCATAGACAAGAAAGACTAAACTAGAATCACAGAAGAGGAAAGTGGCAACTAAACAACATTCGATTTTCCCAAGACTCTTTTACAATTTGAAAAATAATGCATGTGGTCACCTGTAGGTTACGAAGTTCTATTTCTCCCTTTGATGGCCAACTGGAGTCTAGCTTGTTTGTTTCTACAGAGAGAGGAGGTTCGCTAGCAATGCTAGTATACTGCAGTATTCTCTCCACAGATATTATCTTGTTTTCAAGTTGGCAGACGTTCCATATTACCCAAGTTAGAAGCATATTGAGATTAAGTCCGTATGTCACCGCAAGACCAGCAATACCTGAAAAGAAGAGGATGCAAAAATGGTAGAAATTAGCACCCCACACTCCTCACATAACTTGATGCAAAATGGTAGTGAATAGCACTACATCCTTCACAACTCAGAAAAGATAGATCCTACATATTTTCATGGCAATTACCAGGATCAATCACTCCTTTTGGCACAGAGATCAAGAACACTAAAGAGAAGGCAAAAGTAAGAGTTGACAACATGTCCAAACGAAAGCAAAGCCATTCCATTGCACCGGCAGTGTGAAACTTGGGACGAGAGTAATCATCCGATAGATGAAAATTAGTGCCTACAAATCTTGCCTCATGACCAAAGCTTCTAATTATCATCGATCCCGACATTGATTCAGAGAAGTGTTGTATGATTGGAGCTTTGCACACACCAACCAACCTTGATAATTCTCGTGATGTACCTATGTAATAATTCTAAAGAGCAGAAGAACAATAAGATGAATGAGAGCATTTAGGATAAACAAGATAATAAATTAGCAAATT
The DNA here is from genome assembly GCF_036884655.1 of Musa acuminata AAA Group. Taxonomy (NCBI): domain Eukaryota; kingdom Viridiplantae; phylum Streptophyta; class Magnoliopsida; order Zingiberales; family Musaceae; genus Musa; species Musa acuminata. The sequence continues at coordinate 33,259,068 of NC_088336.1, forward strand.
AATTGGAATACCATTATGCAATCCCAAAATAGACATAAAGGAAGAAGTAAATTCAATTCTACGAACTTTTGTCCAACACACGAAGATAAATTTCTTTTGATTAATCCATCTAACATTTTGAAGAGGAAAGCTTGTCCAAATAATTCCCACATTTAAGAATGGCATTTAAGTAAAAGGTTGCCTTTCGGTATAGAAAACAAAAATGAGCAACTAATTTTCAACATTACTAATCTAGGCTACTTGGATAGGTGAATTCTCTGACAGCTCCAATGTGGCACTGTGGCCACATTCCTGATCAGACGAATAGAAGTATTAGATATTCATAAGTGAAGAAAAAATATACTTGAACAACTGGTCTCTAGGTACTGATAATCATGATATAACCAAGGACTAGTAAGCTGAAATAAAATATTTTGTTGCACGGTGTAATGAGAACCTAATCTTGAGTCTTGACAACTAAAATTCAAGTACTATCAACTAGGGAATGCCAAAAATAACCTACTGGGAGCCAAAAGTTTCATCTGTTTCTTGTTTCTATTCATGACAAGTATCTTTTTTTTCACTTTCAATGTATCCTCTCTTTTAGGCAAAAATGCCATTGTTTCTGTAGCAGTTAAGTTTAAGGGCATTTGACCATTAGCCTATTAGATTCTTTAAGTCTAGTTGCATTCTTCTAAGATAAAGCAACTAGGTTCTAGAAGAATGATAAATGAAAAGGAAAAGAAAAATCTTGTGAGGAATAGGTTTAACGGAAATGTGATACTTGATTCATGCAAGTCCACTTAACTTCAGATATAACAATCAGATTTACTAGTTGCCTGCAGTCATATTTAGAAGTCAAATTCTAAAAGCATTGCAGTTAAATACTCCAAGAGGAATATAAAATACATACGACTTGAATGAACAATGTTAACAGGAAAAAAAAGCAAGACAGAAAGTATTACCTGATACCAAATGCAGGCTGCAATCACAGGAATAAAGACAATGAATACTTGCCAAGCAACCTGTGACATGACTGCAATGATCCCGAGGAGTTGTATAGTTGTAAATGCAACAGAACCAATTTGGGAAGGAATATTGATATCTACTTCACTCTGATCTGTTGAGGCCTGGATAAATAATGCTACTATTATTGAGTGTCAACTCAAATGGCAAAACATATTTTCAGTACATTGCTAAAGATCAAAAGATGACTGAAGATCACATACTCTGTTGAGGATACGGCCACTGGGGGTGGAATCAAAAAATGACATCGGAGCATGGAAAATGCAGGTATGCAACTTGTTAAATAGCAGTGTCGCTGTCTTGTATCCAGCCGTTACAAGCAGGACGGCTCTTATAAGGATACAGAAGGAGCTCGCAAGTGCCAGTGCAACATAAACGTAGATTAGCATTGATCCACTGACAGGAGGTTCAACATCCTTGGAGACAGGAGCTGCCCATGCCATCCAGTAGTTGCTACCGATCTGAAGGATTTGAAAAAGGATTTGAGCCAATAACATTAGTGGCACAAGAGCTCCTTTATATGCCATCGTAATGTATGACCAGTAGACCCAAAACCCAACTTTGCCCTTTTCCCTCTCTTCTTCTTGAACAAGTTGCCCCTTCTGGGTGTTTACTTCATCTGCTTTACCATTTTGTGCATCTGTGTCGTTTGCTTGGGTAGAAGTTCGTGCACTACTTTTTGTGCCACTGGTACCAACTTCTGCATTGTTATCTGAAGTACCAGTACCAAGATCAACTGAGGCAAGTGCTGCCAAAGCATCCTTATGTGCACCAACCAATTCCATGAACTCTGTTCCTGAATTTAGGATCTCAGCATACTTTCCTGCTTGTGCAATCCTTCCATCTCTCATACACTAAAAAAGGAAGCATCAATCTTTTGTTATGCATCCTAAGCAGCCCGTGGGCTATTAACTGAACAATCAAGAAGAATAGATAAAAGAAGAAAAGCATCACTCACCAGGACAAGATCAGCTGAAGGTAAGAACTCCACTTGGTGGGTGACATATATCACTGTTTTTGAAGCTAGATGGCCGAGCAAACATTCCTGCAATGAAAACGGTAATCAAACTATAAAAGTGACTGCACATAAAATGATGTGAAATTAGACGGTATTCTATCAGGAGGTCGAATATGTTAAAAAGTAACTCCTTAAAGAGACTTGACTTCAGAAGTATAATGTTTGATTCCAACATAAAACCATATGAGTGAAGCATTTATATTTTTCACCAGATTTGTAGCAATTGTAATTACGACAAACTGAGTACCTTGAAAAGATGAGACCCTGTGTGGGCATCGACAGCACTGAATGGATCATCAAGCAGGAAAATATCAGCATCATGATACAAAGCACGGGCAATCTGAATCCTTTGTTTTTGTCCTCCACTCAAGTTGATGCCTCTCTCCCCTATAACTGTCTGGTCTCCGAATGGCAGGATCTCCAAGTCCTTCTTCAAAGAGCATGCTTCAAGAACCTTGTCATACTTCTCATGGTCCATTTCCTTACCGAACAAAATGTTGTCTTGAATCTTGCCACTCTGTATCCATGGTGACTGTGGAACATAAGCAGTAGTCCCACACAGGCCAACAGTTCCTGATATTTTTGGCACTTCACCTAGCAAGCAAGATAACAAGCTAGATTTACCAGAACCAACAATTCCACACACAGCCACTTTCATGCCTTGCAGAACTTGGAAATTTAAATCCTTCAAGGTTGGGACTTCAGAAGACGGATCCCATGAGAAGCTTCCATTGATCACTTCAACTGCAACTTCAGAACTTCTTCTTGGAAGCCTCTGCACAGCATTAGATTGCAGTTCCTCGAGGCAGAGGAATGACGAAATTCTATCAAGAGAAACTTTAGTCTGAATAACCATGGAGATTGTGTCAGGGAGGTTGTAGATGGGCTCCTGCAACACTCTAAAAGTCGCAAGCGCAGAGAGGACCTTCCCAGATTCCAGTGGTATCCCCAGAAGCATGCAGGCCCCAAAGGTGACCACTGCCACGAAAGTAGGTGCACCCCAGAAGACAAAGGTCGTCATGGCCGATGTATAGACATACTTTCTCAACCAGTTGGTCTCATTTTCCCGAAGCTTGATTATTTTGGACAAGAACTTCATCTCCCAGCCTTGAAGCTTGAGAATTCTCATGTTCCTCAATATCTCTGAAGTTGCTTTCATCCTTGTGTCTTTACACTCCATGATCTTCTCCTGGTACTTCTCCTGCATCTTCCCCAGGGGAACATTGGCCAACATAACAATGAAAGTGGCAGCAAATGCAGCAAGGGAAGCAATGCCCAGATTGGCATACAAGATCAGCAATGCCAAGGCCACTTGCACAGGTACCATCCAAAGGTCATGCATGTACCAGCTAAAGAGCCCAACCCTGTCCGCATCCACACTCATCAGGTTGATGACTTCACCGCTTGTACGACTCTGCTTTGAGCAGCTGGACAGAGTCAGGCCCTTCTGGTAGATCATTGCCACAAGGGAAGCCCTGACTCTGATCCCGACCTGCTGTAATCTGAAGAACCAGTGCCTCTGAGAGAGGCACTCCAGAATCTTGGCGATGACGAATGCCATGACCAACATATAGCCTTCATTAGCGAACTTGCGGTTCCCATTCAGGTATTGAACAAAGTAATCGATGAGGTAGGGGCCGACGTAGGTGGCGACGGTGTACACGAGACAGTACAAGGCCGTCAACAAGATCTGCTTCCAGGCAGACAGAATTAATGCTCTCGCCAGCTTGAGTGTGGTGATTGCACCATCAGAGGCAGAGCTACTGCTGCCTGAGCAAGATTCAAGCTTGCTCTTGAAGATGGGAAAGACGCCAATAACGCTGTCGCGCTCGTCCAACTGCGGCACGTCCTTGAGGTCCAAGGTCTTTCTATGGCCGGCGGCAAGCAAGGGGCCCATCCAATAGAAGGTGAGTGTGCTGAGAAAACCGGCATTCCGGAAAAGAGAAGCACCGCCGGTATTAGTATCATGGCATGACTCATGGGAACCACCATTCAACAGCGGCTCCCGCGCATCAGAGCTCTGTTGCTCCTCCCAGCTGTTCCACAAGAAGCCGGCACAACAGAGGACCAGAGCACATGGAAAGGACCCAATGTCCAATACCCAAGCGCGGGTTGGGAGAGCAGCGCGCTGTCTGAGGCAGAAGAAGTCTATAGCAAGGAAAGAAGAGGACATGAGAAAAGAAAGCCCCCACCAAATCCTGAGAAGGGCCGGGAATCTCTTCGCGGACCGGAATCCCAAAACGAGATAAGCAGATGTGGCGAGCCACGCGGCCGCTCGGAGGGCCAAATCCAACCGACCGGCCACCCGGTCGCGCGGCCACCTCCACCCATCTCTGTACCAGAAGAAATCGAGCAAGCACAAGGAAAGATTGAACAGGCCCAAAACCAAGCAGGTGAAGAGCGCCAACCGATGGCGCAGAGGACTGCGGCTCTCTGCCCCATGTTTGGAACTCTCCAGCTTGTGCCTCGTGCGCTTGCAGAGCCAGAACAAGGCGAGCGAAAGCAGGAATATGAGATGGCACGAGGCGGAGAAGCCATGGAGGAAAACGGGTTGCAATAGGGACTCTACGTCGATACGCATTCCAAGGAACGGAGGGGTCGGCATGTTTGCTCCCTCGTCTTCCACCAAGGAAGGAAGGGAGCGAGCGGGGCAGGCTTGATTTAAAGGGGAAGAGGGGAAGGGAAGGTCAAAGGCGGCTCCTTGCGGTGAAAGGTTGCTATGGGCCTCCTTGCTTCCCTGTAGACCACACGGGCCCCGCGCACGGGACAACTGCGGCAGATAGGGACGCGGAGGAAGAGCACAAAAGGCAATGGAGAGTCCAGTGAAGGAGGGGCGAGATGGAGGAACGGAGCGAGAAACAGAGGACCGCGGCGATTTCTTGACGACGGTGACGTAAGGAAGAACGAAAGGGTTGGGGTGCGTGAGGAGGGCAGACGGGTTCCGTTCCACACGCACAGCACACCGTGCGACAACGTAAACCAACCGGCGATCAGACGCACCCGTAAGCTTGATTGCTTATTTGGGAACGTCCCACTTTTTGGATTTTTTGAGGTGGATGTAAATATACCCAAATTCGCCTTAAAAGGCTCCTAAAATCATCTAAAGATAGAAATTAAATGATTATTTATATATTTTTTTATTTATTATTTTAAATAAATAAATTTGGTGCTGCAATCATAAATGATTCATCTGATGCTACTTAAGTTTGCAGAATTAGCATGAAGTGGTGTTAAATCTGACTTAAAATCATCTAAAAGTAGGAGTACATTATCTTTGTCTCCTAAAGATCGACATAGTTGTACAAAATTTTATTATGATACACGACTATATTATATTTTATTCAAAAATTATGTTAGTGATGTTCAAGAAGCTTTCAGAAGAGATTAAGGTGGTTTCAAATACTTGACCGAAAATTGAGATCATATGAGGTTTTCGATATAATTCATCTGATGCAACGAAACAAAGTGAAAGTTATGAGTAAACAATGATTGATTTTGATTAATATAGTTCTACGAGCATTTTATGATTGATCCAATTGAAAGAAATATTTCATAGCATGGATAGAATATTCTAGAGATATTTTATATTGGGTTGATATTCATGCGACTCAATTATTGATTGAGGTCATAACTTCCCCATGTTGATTAGATTATCGTGTGTTGAGGCTCCATTAAGGTACATATTTTCACTATCATTTGTTCCCTCTGAAGATGAAGGGTCCTCTACGAGGGATTCAAAAGTGTGGTCATATGTTAGCTTGACATGTTAGTCACTATAATATCAAACGACCTCTAATGCTTAGCTCGAGGAAGACACATCAGGCAAACTCTGATGCTTAGTCAAAGAATGACACATTGGATCTATCTATGATATTTAGCCCAAGAACAGTGCATCGAGTAGGTCTTAAATGCTTAAATCAAAGAGGACGCATTGGGCAGATGTTTGATGCTTAACCCAAGAAGAATGAAGGATGTATCGAGCATATCTTTAATACTTAGCCTAGAAAGATACAACAGGGAACTTCAAATCCCCAACCCCGACCTTATTGGAGACTTTACTGATATGTAATAGGTTGACATTATAGTTTGAAGTATGTTTAACAACGATTGATCGATGATGGTGTTGTATGTCAAGAGTATGTCGAACACCATAAACTTTGTTAGCATCAACTTTGAGTAAGGCTTCAATTTGAATGTTACATATAAGTTGACAGTGCCAAGGGGGGAGATAGAGTCGCCAATAAACCCCATCATAGAAGAATAACCTCAGAATAAGACCATTAGTAATTAGCCTCAACTTCTAAATATCATCATAATCCGGTATATATGTTAGTAGAGTTACTTGCATCAATGATGACTCTTTTGACTAGAGCATTGATCATCTTGATGGAGATGATGAGGGTGTCATAGGTGCTCTGCCTCCTCTTTCTTAAATGTTATTTTAGAATATTCTTCTAGCTTTCGTCGTTTCTTGACAATGGCTTAGGTATAAGTCTTGCAGGCTAATGAGCTATCTCATCTGGAGGTCAATCTATCGATGATGATATCAATCTATCTCTCCATTAGTCTCTCGAGTCATGGAGTTGACTCTTGGCATCCGTGCATGAAATATTCAGATGCTCCCAATAGATAAATTTATCCATTTGCTCATTTAGGTCGACGCAATCCTTAGTATTTTGGTTATAGTCCCAATGAAACATGTAGTACTTTATATTATTATACCTTCTCGATAGAGATCTCATAGAGCAAGGATCCAACGATAGCCCCTTATCCATAATTTGGAGAAAAATCTCAATTTATGACATGTTGAGGTGGATCAAGTTCATGCACGGTTAAGATGACCCCGCTTAATCGATTCCTATTTGTTGAGGTGACCTTGGGGTCAAAGACTGGTTACTTCTGCTTTATATGTTTGGCAATTCCTTATGCTTTCTCGAGACCAAGACTTTAATTGTAATGTATTAATTAGTACTTTAAAGCATCTTAGGAAGAATGATCGACTATCTCTCGATCAAAGATCATAAGAGTCGAGAGGGCATCAACTTTTACATAAATACTTATGTGAGGATCTATCGAAGGATGCATTCAATGATTCCTTGAGAGGGGCCAAATAGCTGCCCCTTCCTCCGTGGTAACTTGGGATTTCTCTATCAAAATAAATGGATCTTTTACTTCTTGGATTATTTTAATGATTTTAAAGTCCAATTTGACAGTCTATGAACCGATTCGATATATCAAAAGTAATAGATTATTCAAAGTTCAACGTAAGGACGCCAACCGGGATTACATAGAACATTGTCTCATGTCTCACAACCTGCGACTACAATGCTGAGATTGAATTCCACGCAGGCAAATCAAAGCGATGTAGAATCTCCCCCCCTGGTTTGACCAGTCACTTTGTTAATAGATTCCAATGGCACGTTTTGTCAGCTGTTCAACGATGGAAGCGACAGTGAAGTCCACAGAGAAAAAGTCTACATGCGTGCGTAGACTTGGGATACTTGGAAGTGCTGCTTCCTTGCTCCACAAGAAAAGAAGACGAACCCAACCATTGTCGACGATCTGCTTCACTGGGAAGAACGAAACCGATGGTTGACTGAGGAACCAATGATCCATGTCAGCGAATATGACAGAGGAAGCACAGTGGAAGGTCTCATTGCCATTAGCTTCTTGTTTCCATTATATGTAAGCAGAGCAATCAAAAGATAGCTTTCTTTTGTTTTGCTCATGAGATGAACTGGGGGTTCCGTTCTACCTTTGTTTTGCCTTAGAGACGGTGCTCGATGGCGACATAAAGACGTTTAAGCTCACAGAGCCGGAACATCCGTTGGTGCTTGTGGAAGTGGTGCACCCAATCATGCATGTTTGATGGAAAGCGAGCAGTGGTTTCGGAGAAAGAACGGGTGGTGGTGGTGGTGGTGGTGGTGGTGGTGTGGAGGGCAAGAAGACTTTTGATTGGAGCAAAAGGCACAGCGAAAGCTGCTGCCTGGCAAGCATTTCGCTTCATGATTTGACGTTTCATGATAGACGAAAAAAAGAAAATGAGAGATCGAAGGAAGAACAAAGAATTAAAAGAATTAACGATATATATTGGGTTTGACTCTCAATAAAATTTGTCTTAAAGACTATCAGCCCTTTTTTATTTTTTTAACCAAATATAACTTTGCTGCTTAATGACTCACAATATATGTACAAATCTTGGATCTGCACCACTCAAAAATTTAAATAATAATCTCGTTTATAGCTGTACGATGAGCTGACTGATTATAAGATCCATCTAGTGTTTAAAAGATTTAAAAAAATAAAGATATCATACATTATGGATATCATAGATTAAGAAGTAATTGATATTTTTTAGATAACATTATAAATATTTTGTGTATCTTCAACCTTCCTAAGATATTTGGAACTTCGACATAGTTATCTCGCACGATTGTCGTATAATTAAATATTTAAATTTGATATAATTTTTTTTTATTTTTTTTACTTATTAATAAATCTTAAGAAATAAATATTTAATATTCCAAATAGTTTGATATCATTTTTGTTAGTAAATTAAATAAAAAATAAAAATATTAAATAAATATAAAAGTAAAAAAATATTATATAGAGGGCTCACCTTCCTACTTAAGTAGAGGGATTCATCTCCTTCATTTCTCACCAAACCAAGTCTAATAGTGAAAGAACAAAGAATTATATCTTATTGAGGAGCGATAAGTTTCTTTGTCTTTCTTGAAATATATTTGTTTATTTCTTTAAATGTTTAAAATTTTATTTTTGGATTAAATTATATTATATATAGTTTTAAAATATTTTCTATTCCTTTAAATATATATATATATATATATATTATTAAATTAAAACATGTTATGTAAAGTTTCTAAGATCTTCATTTATCACTCACTTTTAAAGTTTATAATTTTATTTTTGGATTATAACGTATTGAAATTATTTATATCATATAAATTTCTAAAATTTTACCTTGAATGCAAGATATTTGATTTTTATTTGATTTGAAATTCTGTTATTACTTATTATATTTTAATGACTTATTATTAATAAATATATGCTTGATTATAATATCACAATTTGAAATTAATGAAATTGGTTAGATTTGGGTTGAAATCAATCCACAAGCTAGGTCTAATTAATAAGCCAGGCCCAACCTATAGGTTAGGTCACAACCCATAAGCTAGGCCCTAGCTTGTAAGCTAGCTTAGCCCAGCCCAACATGGACAGTCATGTGCAACAAACATAATAAGTCCATGGGCTATAGGCTAGCCTAGCCTAATATGGTGTATCCATAGTCATGTACAGTGCACATAACTAGTACATAAGTTAGCCTAACCTAATCTAATATATTGTAGTATAGTCTATTGCCTTTATTTTGTTAGATTTGGGATCGAACATTGATTAAATCAAACTAGATTTAATTAATTGAGATCGATTTAGGGTGATTTTGAATTGATTTAACTTATTCAAGTTTTATTAACCTAAATTAAATCCAATTTATGGTGATTCCAGATAAGTTAAATAAGGATTATAGATCGATTCAGCTAGTTTCTCGTTAAATAGAGTTTAATTAGATCGATTGAACTAGGATTCAAAGTCAATTGATGGTTAATTGATATTATTTGATATTAATGATATTTGAAAGAAATATTTTAGTATATTATTTCATCATGATATAGACATGACCAATATGAGATGATATTATTTTTCTGCTAAGGTTAGGTAGGGTGATTCTCTTCGGGGATTAGCGGGTCGTCAAGCATGACGGTTGGACAATTCCTCTATCTGCTATTGGGAGGAATATGTTTTCACTTTAACAAGTGAGAGACACCACTCTATTCGTTGTTAGTAGTGCGATATAGGTTTGTCTCCGTCCGTGGTTGGGAGAACACAAACTCATGTTGTAGGATAAAGCTTCTATCTGTTGTTAGGAGAGTGTTCCTTTGGGTATTTGATATAGGCCAATGAGATGATTGACTTTTGATTATGTATTTATTTTACACTTGACTTATAAAAGTTCCTACTTAGCATTGTTGAAATTTCTTTATTTTTTATTTTCAGAACAATCTCCCAATAATAAATCAGATTTAAGTGGAGAGCATATCATTATACTAGTTATATTTATCTATGAGTTAATATCATTATATTTCTCAATAAAAACCAAGACTATTTTTGACATAGTGATTTGATGAATAAGTGAATCATAATAGTGATACAATGAATAAGTGAATCATAATAAATATTTATAAGTTATACATATTAATAAAATAATATTTATTTATTTGACTCCAGAAAATGTTATGATCACGTAAAATAAACACTCGATGCTCCTCAAACCCGTCCCCGTGCATATAATAGTCATTCGTATGGGACCAAACCTTATGCAATATCGAGTTCATTTTCACCTGACATTTGCTATACTTTGGACCTCGTTGCAGCTCGCCCAAAGTAACAATCTCACCTGACAACACCCACTCTCTACCTATTTCGACGAAGGTGCTGACCCTCGATAAGCAAGTCACCAGTCAACCAAGAATCCGTATGATAGAAAGATAAAAGAGTTATTGTTCAACCAAGAACCCATATAATAGAAAGATAAAGATAAAGCTAGTCACCACTCAACCAAGAACCCACGTCCCATACGTAGAATAATCTTCAATCTCGGGATGCTCCTCCGAAAACCTAATCGAGCCTTCCGCATTAGACACCTATCCAGCATCACTCTTACTACGTACATACTACTTCTAGTCCTAGACAAAGTAACCTGATCAACCTTCAAAGGTTTCCCTACCTTGGAAGGTAGCGTACATAAGATACCTGCGATTAGGAGTTGTATAGGTAAGCCTGGAAATTGAATCCAGACTGAGTAGGCTTCCATCTTCTCTTTGAAGGGTTGGAAGACAATTTCTGAGACTGATATCTATCGCTTCCATCACGAGAGCTCGGAGCCATCCCACTTGTTTATAGGTTATAGAAAAGATGCTCGTAGAGATTGCTCGAAATAATATAAAACAGTTTGTCATCTACAGTACATACAGAGCAGAAAATAAGAGAGGAGACGACGGAGATAAAAGATATTTCCCCCACGCAATCGTACAACATCAACCCCTCATCTGTTCATAGGGATTGGAAGATAATTCGAAAGCATTAAGGTGTATAACATATTCCAAAACAACAAGTAATTGGAACTTTCGATCGACAGTATGAAAGTTCCAATTACTTGTTGTTTTGGAATATGAAAGTCCATTTGTCGAGCGTCGTCTATCCAGCAACACATTGGACGTCTGGGTCGACTCGAATGAATTGGCAGTCGTTGGCATTGATGCAAACAGATTTCACTGGAGTTGTCCCTCCAACCATGGAGAGCTTCACATTCTCCAGGTGGATGCCTTTACATGGAACGCTCTTGCTGCAGAGTATTTTGATGGGGTTCTCCTTGATGGTCGTCCCAGAAATATTCACAAACTGCACGTCGCTTATTGCCACCGCGGAGGTCTATTTTCCAGCGTTTTTCCCCAAGTCAAATGATCACTAATATGAGCGGATATAGTAAGATGGATAGCATTCATGTCAAATACTTACTTGGTTTTGGCAAATGTTACCATTACAGTAGAATTGGTCGATCTTAATTGGCGTCTTAACCGAGTAGATCCTCATATTCTCAAACACGATGCCTCTGACATATCCAGATCCTCCCTGCCATGTCTTGATTCTTGCGCCTGTGAGAGCATCCATTACACTGCAATTGGATACACGAATGTTCTCAACTGATTGTTCCGCACCATCCCTTCCCAGACTTCCAATGCTGTGAAGAAACATCATGAGAAATCTAGCTAGCAGAATAGTAGAGGCTCTTCTTCTTGATGAGCATAGCAATGAAGTACCTGAAGCCATGGCCAGGGCCGCAATGGACGCAGTTGATGTTGATCTTTGAGCAGTTGGGGCCGATAGCTACGCAATCATCTCCTGCACTCATGGCAATTCAAGAATGCATCAGGACGATCGAGGAGTAGCATGCAGCAGCACTAATCGACCTCAGAGAACAGCCGATACTGACCTGTTCCGATAATTGAGCCGGAGACGTCGACGTTCTGGCACCCGGAGAAGTACAACCCGTCTGTGTTGGGGCTGTCGCCCGGCGCTGTTATCTTGACCCAGCTAATCTTCACGCCGACGCATTTGAAGAAGGTCATATGCTTATCGGGGCCGTTCTTTATCGTTATTCCTTTCACATAAAGATCGTTGCAGTGATGGAAGGCTAAGGTCTGACCAAACACAATAACACGAGATCAGAATGGCTTCGTTCTAAGATCAACAGTGTTACGTAGGTCTCATCAGTGAGGTTGACACTTACGAAAGGCCGAACCGAAACTTGCTGTGGTTGACAGAGACAATAAAACAAACAGTCAGTAGGTCAGACAAGATGCGAGGAAGGTGACAATAGAGTTTGGATCAACGTGTCCACCTTTTTGTCGAAGAGGTCCCACCAGAGTTGGCCTCTGCCATCGATCTGCCCGTAGCCGTGCACGATCAGACGGTTCACGTACGTGAAGGTCAACAAGCTGGCCTTATCGTTCGTCCACTTCGAATTTGGTGCCACAATGTCCCCTTGTAGCTGCAAAAACAAGCATTTCCTTTTGAGGAAGGAATTCACAGATAGTGTTTCCAAGCTCCACTATAGCATCTCTTAACAATTCACCCGAAAATCAATGCTGGAATTGCAGGGGCCCGACAGTGTTATTTCACCTATCAAGAACGTCTTCCCTGAAGGGACGAGAATCACCGGTGATCTGGTATCTGCACAAGCTGCTGCCCATGCTTGTACGAACGCCTGCAAGTCAATACCTGGATCATGAGGAGGAAGAAGAAGGAACGAACAACATGCAACACGATACTACCTTCTTCTTACGTAATGCATGCATGCATGAAAAAAAATGCTACTGTGATGGGTTTTGAGATCAAGATTCCCAATCATTATTAATGGTTTATAACAATTATTCTCAGTTACATATGAATCTTGATACCATATCAATTGAATCCACTTCGCAAGTAACATTCTAGATTTGGCTCTCTGACAAGAATGGTGAGCTTGACTCCACCATGCTGCTGCCATGGCTGATGTTGTATTTCGTGACCTATTAACTCCACCTCTATGAAGAGGACTGTGCTACCGATCTCATCCCCGAGAGAGAGAGAGAGAGAGAGAGAGAGAGAGAGAGAGAGAGAGAGAGAGAGAGCGAGCGAGCGAGCTTACATTAGTATCATCAGTTTGGCCATCACCCACGGCCTTAAAGTCGAAAACGTTGTAAGTCTTGTATCCAACAGCAGCACTTAGACTTAGCAGCAACAGACCGAGCACCGCCAGAGCAGCCTGTCAATGTCGATGACACAAGGAAGAGAAACTAGTTGAGGACGTACCATCACAAATACCAGAAGAAACGCATGCGTACTCACCATCGTCTCCGAGCACTTGCCGCACCGAGATCTGCTTGATTCGATTCTGAGTTAGATCGTTGCTACATCGTCTCCATTTTTATAACGCTGCCGATCAACTAACGCAATTAAGGATTAACCAAACAGTAAAATGTTCTATGGTGGAAGAAAATATTATTATGTCTTACTTGTATTTGTCATTGAATGTAATTACAAAAATGGCCAATTGACACAATGCTGTTTGAGGTATTACGAATCATTGTCATATTTAATCACAGGCAATGAATTTGCAAAGTAGAAAGAATGTAGAATTCGAAGAATGCAGAAATGAAGCATCAATCGCTTTTCATTTATGTGGAAATGTCCATTATATGCCAAAAAGTTATAATAAATAAGAAAATATTATATTTTGTGTTTTTGGATATTGGATTCAAATGTATGCCCTATTGAGACAATACTGAATATTATTTATTATTAATTAATGCTACGTAATTGAGTCATGAGATGAATTTTGTTATTCTTCATTATCCAAATTCTGACGTGCCTTAATCTTTATGCCACCACAATAAATGAATTTGGTTGATAGAAAGAGAGAGAGAGAATTAGAAGGTACAACTGGGTAGAAATTACTTGATTGCAAGAATGTAAAATGATATAAAACTAACAGATAAAATGAAGGGAAAAATTGAAAGATACAAAAAACAAAAATAAATGAGGAAGAATGAACCCCACATTTCCCATTGAAGATGAACTTATAATCTTTTGTCTCATTTACTCACGTAAACTATTAGATATATCATAACCAATAATAATATATTAATAGAAAAAAGTTCTATTTAAAATGATATTGCAAGTACATCTTTTTATAAAACTTATTGTAATATTAAAGGACCGAGGAACGTCAGATATTAGGTACGGAACATGAGAGGTTGTCATTACCTATAATTTGTGTACTGGTACTATACGTCGACCAATACTGTACTATCTCCTACGTATCGAGTGTTTAAAAAAAATAAAAAGGAAAAGAAATACAAAACCTATACCATCATGTAGATCCAATGATCTGCATAGAAAAACAAAAATGTTAGAAAGATGAATGTATGCATGATATGTCATCGTCACATACGAAAAGGATAAGATATCTCTGACATAGTAAATAACACAAAATAGTCACCTTTTATTAGGCACAAAAGACTCTCAAATATATGGCTGAATGAGAGTATATAAAGGGGATTGTAAAGGCAGATGCAAGCCTAATATAGCACTTTTGTCAAACAGAAAGTTGATGGACTAAAGACATTGTATCACCCATCAGACATATACCTAATGCCCCATTTACCTTAGTGCCACCCAATGGGTTCCAAAGTATTAAGATAGTTAGCGTTTCACACCGTAAGGCTGCTAATCAAAAATTATCTTGTGATACATGAGAATAAGATTATTTTGGACTATTTTCCCATTCATACTATGCCACACAACCATAATCTTTTTTATATTTTATAAGACAGAAACAAAAATTAAAAACATAAACAAAAAATGGGATTGATAATAGTATTTTTTATCTCATATATGGTTTTTAATAGAACATCAAAAACAACAAAAAATAAGAATCCAAAAGCATCATGGGTATATGTTGAACGCCTTAACTGCATCGCTCTATTTTATCCTCCCTTTGTCTTAGCCTACATGATGGTATTTTATCCTCCCTTTGTTGTGGACGGCCTCGAGCATATGTTTTCAAGGAAGTAGAACTTGAATTCTTATGTAAGTTAAGTGAAAGAATAGTACCACTCCTACACTAAGCCTCTCAACGTTGTTTGAAACGCATAGCACAACAGAGCATCCAAGGTATTGTATAATGACAATTGAGTGCAAAAAGTGACGATGTGTTATACTGACATCAAAGTTATCATTGAAGGCCTACAGTGATGGGAGACAAAAGTTTGTTGGGATCGGTTCCTCTTGGACGCTTAAGGTGGGGAGTATCCCAAGGTGGGGTCGTCTACACCTTCTTGCTTGGACTGTCGGAACTCCTTCTACATCTCATCCGGGTGTTGGTCTCTCTGTAGCAGTTAGGCTCTCAGAGAGTTGTCAATTAAATCTACCAATTGGATCTACGATTCTAGTAGGTTTAGGCCTTAGTGAGGCAGCACACTAAACACTACAGGTGGAGAGTGGGGCACCCCCTATGTTAGCAATTCAACAGGGCGAGGACGGTCCTGAGCTATCAATGCTAGATCAATTGGGGGACCCTGGGGAGCATAAGTGCCAATGGTGGTTGAGACATATGCTGCGGTTGCAACGAAGCAATAGTTTATTGAGCCAATTAGGGTAAGAGTGGAGCGATTACCTGTATCATGCTCATGATGCCTACACTTGGTGCATTAGGCTTAGGAATGCTTTAACAGGGATAACAAGGTGCCTCGCATTTGTCCCTAAAGGTGAGAGTCCTGGGTTGTTAAACAGACGCTAATAACGCCCCAACGTCTGAGCGAAGGTGGATGGATCTATTTGAAGAAAGGATGGTAATTGCTCACCTTGTGTAAATGTGTTATGGGTTGAGGGAAGAGCCTACTCACTTGAGCGCTCATTGAGAGGGTTCATGGGTAGACATTCCTAAGACATTCTAGGCTATCCTTTTAGTCTAAAAATATTGAGATGTGCCATCGACAATCGAGTCAGCTCGACTTAGTCTTATCATGAAGGCGTAGATATGTTTAAGGAACCCTTGTCATAGCCTTGGCATGGTTGAGGTGGCTCTGAGGTAGTCTTTATAACTCTAACCTATTCGAGATGGTCTTTGATAGAAGATAAGAGTTCCCCAACTATATGTATAATTGTTCTATTGAGGAAAATCCTCTATTCTGTTGAGGAAAATCTTTCCTTTTAATATGTATAAATAGGAGAGGGACACGTTAATGTATTTAAACTAAAGCTTCTTGCCTTCGGCCAGCGATCAACGCCGCTGCAATTGAGGCTCCACGGCCAATCCTCATCTTCCTCACCGTAATAGTCTTCGCTGATCTGCCAACAGTCGACGGACTTAGGGAGAACGAAGGGCGGACTTAAGGGGAATGAAAGAAGAACGCCTGTGCCTCAAAGCAACAGCAATCGCAATAGTAGAAGCGCGAGGGCATGATAGAAGATAAGATTTTCCCAACTTTTTGAGAAAATCTCTCTATTCTGTTGAAGAAAATCCTTTATTCTGTTGAGGAAAATCCTTCCTCCTAATCTGTATAAATAGGAGACAGACATGTTAATGTATTTAAGCTAAAGCTATTTCAATAAAGCTTCTTCAATGTTCTTATCTTCTATTACTAAGGTGGGATCTGGCTTTTCAGTGTATTCCTGCATAATTGAAAAATTATATGGGGTGTGAGAGGGTTTTGGAAAGAGATCCAACCCTTAGGCTAGTGCCAAGGGTTGGCTTTTATACCTGATTAATTAAGAAGATCCTTTATAACGGTCTTAACGTCCTCTCCTTACGTTTTGTCCATAAGGGTGGACCTCCTATGAACTATTGTCTAAAGGAATCGAGAGATAGAGAGAGAGAGAGGGGAGAGGGGATAGACCTAAACAACCCCCGTGAAATGTTAGCCATGAAGGCCACTAAGGCTAGTCTGAACGACCTCCCATAGACTATTGTTCATATTCACCTAACTAATCTATTTTTTAAAATAAATTTATTATTAAAATTAATTAATAATATCAAAATTCATAAATAATAATAATACTTATAAAAATTATATATTAAAATATAAATATATTTGAATATAAATAATAATATTTATTGATATTATATTATTTGGTTCAATTGAACCAATCAACTCAACCAAGGTTTAATCTACCCTGATTTGAATCAGGTGGGCGGTTGGCCTAATCAACATATGGGCCCACATATTAATATGGTAGGTATAGGACGGGGTGGGAAGTGCTTTACCTGTCTTCAACCCATAACCGTGCAAGTAATAAAAAAATACCCCCATCGCCTTCTCCACTTTTTTTTCTCTAAAAGTTTTTTTTTTAATCTTTTTTTAGCCTCGGGCGTTTCTCGCTCGAATATAAGCTTTGTGTCCTAAAGAACTATCTCATCCTAAGGTGGATCCACCGATGATGATGTCAACGACAGCTCAGGACTGTCCTCGGTGAATTGATCTAGACGATCCTAATGTGGGTCCATCGATGATGATGTCAATTGATCTAGAGACTGTCTCATCCTAAGGTGGGTCCACCAATGATGATGTCAACGACAGCTCAGGACTGTCCTCGGTCAATTGATCTAGACGATCCTAATGTGGGTCCATCGATGATGATGTCAATTGATCTAGAGACTATCTCATCCTAAGGTGGGTCCATTGTGTCCTAGAGACTCCTCAATAGAGAGTTTGTGGAGAGGGTTCATAGGTGAATGTTCCTGTGATATTCAGAGCCCTCATTCTAGGACTAAATTGTTGAGGAGATGCACCATCGATAGTTGAGTTAGCTCAGCTTGGTCTTATATCGAATGCATAGAGATGTTTGATGAACCCTTGTGGCAGCTTTATCATGGTTGAGGTGTCTCTGAGGTAGTCTTGAGGTTGGGCCGAGGTGGATTTGGCTTCTTAGTAGGTTCCTACACGAAGGTCAATGTCAAGAGGAGTTTCCCTACCTTACCCCTTCGGTACGCAAGTTAGTTCAGAAAATTATATGGGTTTGTGAGAGCTTTTTAGAAAGATATCCGACCCCTAGGTTGACACCGAGGATCAGCTTTTATACCTAATCGGTTGAGGAGATCCTCCATAATGACCTCGACATCCCTCCTTTTGTGTTTTGTCTACATGGGCAATAGGCTTGAATAAGCTCCCGTGGATAAGTCCACGGGGGCAACAAAAGGAGGGATAGCCCTAAACGACCTCCATGAACTATTGGCCACGAAGGTTGATAGGATCAGTCCAAATGATCTCCCGTGGACTATTATCCATGGAGGTCGGCAAACCATAACTACCTCCATGTCATTGCCTGGTGGAGGGTGATTCAACATGTTTCTTCCATGTCAGTACTTATGAGGTGGTTAGCTGGCGGATGGGGATTGATTGCAAAAATATTTCATATCAATGTCGTTTAGGATACCCTTCAACTTGTGCCTCTTTTGTATGAAAAAATATTTGCTTTATTAAAATATCGTTACAAATTCCATGCTACTCTTGAGTGACTTTACTTGTTTACATGAATGCTCATCCATTTATCTGAAATGATTAAAAATGTCAATAAGGTGAGGCTGAGGAGTGCTTTCTCGTTCCCTATCCCCATCTCATCCCTCGTTTCTCATCCCCACCCATTTAGATGGGGCTAGGGTAAGGATGGGGAATCCTCATTTGGGGCAAAAAACTCACAAGTTTTTCATATTCACATAATTAATCTATTTTTTTAAATAAAATTATTATCAAAATTAATTAAAAATTAAAATATATAAATAATAATAATAATAATATGTATAAAATTTATATGTTATAATAATATTTAAATATAAATATATCTAAATATAAATAATAGTATTTGTTTATACCATATTATTTAGTTCAATCGAATCAAAAGACTTACAATCAACTTAACCAAGGCTTAATTCAGCCTGATTTGAATTAATTGAACGATTGGCCCGATCAACATTTAGGCCCAACATCTTGGCCCACATAGACAATGTGGGTATAAGACGACGTGGTAAGTGCTCTACTTATCCCCATCCCATAACCATCCAAATAATAAAAAATGCCTTCATCCTTGTCTCATTAGGAGCGAGTCTCGTATTGTCATTGCTATCTTGTACAATAATGCTAGTTTTGCCACCTTATTCTGCTATGATGATTTGATGTTTGCTTAACTTGAACTGATATAACTTTATCATGTCCTTAGTTGAGATTACCTAAGGTATACGACACCTAAGTGATATTTGTTTATAAGGGTTAGCCTAGACCTTAACCTTATGTAATCTACAAAGAATCTACACAAAGAAAATAATGTTAGAAAGATGAATGGGTGGGTGATATATAATTGTTATACTTTAAAAGTATATAATAATTGAGATCACAAGCAACATAAAAGAATCAGCTTTTATTAAGTATAAAAGACTAAAAAATGGGTTAAACGAGCATATATAAAAAGAGTTTTGTAGGTAGATACAAACCGAATATTCACCAAACACTTTTGTCAAATAGAAGATAGGCATTCTAAAGACGTTATATCACCCCTTATATCACCCTTCAGACATATACACACAAGGCTCTATCCACCCCGATGGCACTAGGCGATTCCAAGGAAAAAATATAAAAAAATAGTTCCATATGCCACAAGTTAATTTTTATTTGACAGTTTTGTGATATGAAATAAAAATGTAACTGAGTTATAAAATAGAAACACAGATAATAAACCAAAATGGAAATGATGATAGTATTTTTTGCTCCATACATGTTGCCAAAAAAAATCACTCAAAAATATCAAAAACAATGAAAAACAAAGACTAAAAAGAGGTAAGGACATGTATCGAGAATTTTGATTAAATTGCTCACAATACGATATAGGTCCATTGTAGGATCAAAATCATTCGATTTATCTTGGTCCATATAAATCAAAAATCATTACAGAGAAATTTTTATGACATGTATATAAGAGGTGAGGTTGTCATCACCAAAGTTGGTAATTTCGTGCACCGATACTGTGACACTCAGGTTTTGAATCAGTATCGAGACTTGGTAAATCAAACGTGGATCGAGTATTAAAAGAAAAAAATATAAACAAATACAACATTATACGGAGCCTATACTGTCATGTACTTGGTGCTATGAGGCCAATATAATATCGGTCCCATTGGGTTTAACCGATGTTTTTGTTCGGTTCGGTTCGGTTCATCTACTCATACCATGGGGTCACTTAGTACTTTGAATATATATAGAAAATAGAATTAAAAATTTAAAACGAAATAATATAAAACAGTTTGTCATCTACAGTACATACAGAGCGGAAAATAAGAGAGGAGACGACGGAGATAAAAGACACATTCTTAAGAAATAAATAAATATATTTCCCCCACGCAATCGTACAACATCAACCCCTCATCTGTTCATAGGGATTGGAGGATAATTCCAAAGCATTAAAGTGTATAACATATTCCAAAACAACAAGTAATTGGAACTTTCGATCGACAGTATGAAAGTCGTCTATCCAGCAACACATTGGACGTCTGGGTCGACTCGAGTGAATTGGCAGTCGTTGGCATTGATGCAAACAGATTTCACTGGAGTTGTCCCTCCAACCATGGAGAGCTTCACATTCTCCAGGTGGATGCCTTTACATGGAACGCTCTTGCTGCAGAGTATTTTGATGGGGTTCTCCTTGATGGTCGTCCCAGAAATATTCACAAACTGCACGTCGCTTATTGCCACCGCGGAGGTCTATTTTCCAGCGTTTTTCCCCAAGTCAAATGATCACTAATATGAGCGGATATAGTAAGATGGATAGCATTCATGTCAAATACTTACTTGGTTTTGGCAACTGTTACCATTACAGTAGAATTGGTCGATCATAATTGGCGTCTTAACCGAGTAGAGCCTCATATTCACAAACACGATGCCTCTGACATATCCAGATCCTCCCTGCCATGTCTTGATTCTTGCGCCTGTGAGAGCATCTGTTACACTGGAATCGGATACACGAATGTTCTCAACTGATTGTTCCGCACCATCCCTTCCCAGACTTCCAATGCTGTGAAGAAACATCATGAGAAATCTAGCTAGCAGAATAGTAGAGGCTCTTCTTCTTGATGAGCATAGCAATGAAGTACCTGAAGCCATGGCCAGGGCCGCAATGGACGCGGTTGATGTTGATCTTTGAGCAGTCGGGGCCGATAGCTACGCAATCATCTCCTGCACTCATGGCAATTCAAGAATGCATCAGGACGATCGAGGAGTAGCATGCAGCAGCACTAATCGACCTCAGAGAACAGCCGATACTGACCTGTTCCGATAATTGAGCCGGAGACGTCGACGTTCTGGCACCCGGAGAAGAACATCCCGTCTGTGTTGGGGCTGTCGCCCGGCGCTGTTATCTTGACCCAGCTAATCGTCACGCCGACGCATTTGAAGAAGGTCATATGCTTATCGGGGCCGTTCTTTATCGTTATTCCTCTCACATAAAGATCGTTGCAGTGACGGAAGGTTAAGATCTGACCAAACACAATAACACGAGATCAGAATGGCTTCGTTCTAAGATCAACAGTGTTACGTAGGTCTCATCAGTGAGGTTGACACTTACGAAAGGCCGACGCGAAACTTGCTGTGGTTGACAGAGACAATAAAGCAAACAGTCAGTAGGTCAGACAAGATGCGAGGAAGGTGACAATAGAGTTTGGATCAACGTGTCCACCTTTTTGTTGAAGAGGTCCCACCAAAGTTGGCCTCTGCCATCGATCTGCCCGTAGCCGTGCACGATCAGACGGTTCACGTACGTGAAGGTCAACAAGCTTGCCTTATCGTTCGTCCACTTCGAATTTGGTGCCACAATGTCCCCTTGTAGCTGCAAAAACAAGCATTTCCTTTTGAGGAAGGAATTCACAGATAGTGTTTCCAAGCTCCACTATAGCATCTCTTAACAATTCACCCGAAAATCAATGCTGGAATTGCAGGGGCCCGACAGTGTTATTTCACCTATCAAGAACGTCTTCCCTGAAGGGACGAGAATCACCGGTGATCTGGTATCTGCACAAGCTGCTGCCCATGCTTGTACGAACGCCTGCAAGTCAATACCTGGATCATGAGGAGGAAGAAGAAGGAACGAACAACATGCAACACGATACTACCTTCTTCTTACGTAATGCATGCATGCATGAAAAAAAATGCTACTGTGATGGGTTTTGAGATCAAGATTCCCAATCATTATTAATGGTTTATAACAATTATTCTCAGTTACATATGAATCTTGATACCATATCAATTGAATCCACTTCGCAAGTAACATTCTAGATTTGGCTCTCTGACAAGAATGGTGAGCTTGACTCCACCATGCTGCTGCCATGGCTGATGTTGTATTTCGTGACCTATTAACTCCACCTCTATGAAGAGGACTGTGCTACCGATCTCATCCCCGAGAGAGAGAGAGAGAGAGAGAGAGAGAGAGAGAGAGAGAGAGCGAGCGAGCGAGCTTACATTAGTATCATCAGTTTGGCCATCACCCACG
Organism: Musa acuminata AAA Group; assembly: GCF_036884655.1. Classification (NCBI taxonomy): domain Eukaryota; kingdom Viridiplantae; phylum Streptophyta; class Magnoliopsida; order Zingiberales; family Musaceae; genus Musa; species Musa acuminata. The sequence continues at coordinate 33,281,740 of NC_088336.1, forward strand.
GCCTTAAAGTCGAAAACGTTGTAAGTCTTGTATCCAACAGCAGCACTTAGACTTAGCAGCAACAGACCGAGCACCGCCAGAGCAGCCTGTCAATGTCGATGACACAAGGAAGAGAAACTAGTTGAGGACGTACCATCACAAATACCAGAAGAAACGCATGCGTACTCACCATCGTCTCCGAGCACTTGCCGCACCGAGATCTGCTTGATTCGATTCTGAGTTAGATCGTTGCTACATCGTCTCCATTTTTATAACGCTGCCGATCAACTAACGCAATTAAGGATTAACCAAACAGTAAAATGTTCTATGGTGGAAGAAAATATTATTATGTCTTACTTGTATTTGTCATTGAATGTAATTACAAAAATGGCCAATTGACACAATGCTGTTTGAGGTATTACGAATCATTGTCATATTTAATCACAGGCAATGAATTTGCAAAGTAGAAAGAATGTAGAATTCGAAGAATGCAGAAATGAAGCATCAATCGCTTTTCATTTATGTGGAAATGTCCATTATATGCCAAAAAGTTATAATAAATAAGAAAATATTATATTTTGTGTTTTTGGATATTGGATTCAAATGTATGCCCTATTGAGACAATACTGAATATTATTTATTATTAATTAATGCTACGTAATTGAGTCATGAGATGAATTTTGTTATTCTTCATTATCCAAATTCTGACGTGCCTTAATCTTTATGCCACCACAATAAATGAATTTGGTTGATAGAAAGAAGGATATATATATATATATATATATATAGAAAGAAGCAATTTTAGGCCCAATGCAGAGATTAATCACTTTCCATTTATTTAACAATTACCATATATATATATATATGTATATAGAAAGAGAGAGAGAGAGAGAGAGAGAGAGAGAATTAGAAGGTACAACTGGGTAGAAATTACTTGATTGCAAGAATGTAAAATGATATAAAACTAAGAGATAAAATGAAGGGAAAATTTGAAAGATACAAAAAACAAAAATAAATGAGGAAGAATGAATCCCACATTTCCCATTGAAGATGGACTTATAATCTTTTGTCTCATTTATTCACGTAAATCATTAGATATATCATAACCAATAATAATATATTAATAGAAAAAAAGTTCTATTTAAAATGATATTGCAAGTACATCTTTTTATAAAGCTTATTGTAATATTAAAGGACCGTAAAATATTAGATACGGAACATGAGAGGTTGTCATTACCTATAATTTGTGTACTGGTACTATACCATAAAAAGGAAAAGAAATACAAAACGTACACTATCATGTAGGTCCAATGATCTGCATAGAAAAATAAAAATGTTAAAAAGATAAAGATGAATATATGCATGATATGTCATCGTCACATACGAAAAGGATACGATATCTCTGACACAGTAAATAACACAAAATAGTCACCTTTTATTAGGCACAAAAGACTCTCAAATATAAGGTTGAATGGGAGTATATAAAGGGGATTATAAAGGCAGATGCAAACCTAATCGAGCACTTTCGTCAAACAAAAAGTTGATAGACTAAAGACATTGTATCACCCATCAGACATATATCAAATGCCCCATTTACCTTAGTGCCACCCAATGGGTTCCAAAGTATTAAGATAGTTGGCGTTTCACACCGTAAGGCTGTTAATCAAAAATTAACTTGTGATACATGAGAATAAGGTTATTTTGGACTATTTTCCCATTCATACTATGCAACACAACCATAATCTTTTTTATATTTTACAAGACAGAAACAAAAATTAAAAACATAAATAAAAAATGGGATTGATAATAGTATTTTTTACCTCATATATGCTTTTTACTTGTCTTCAACCCATAACCGTGCAAGTAATAAAAAAAATACCCCCATCCCCTTCTCCACTTTTTTTTCTCTAAAAGTTTTTTTTTTAATCATTTTTTAGCCTCGGGCGTTTCTCACTCGAATATAAGCTTAGTGTCCTAAAGAACTATCTCATCCTAAGGTGGGTCCACCGATGATGATGTCAACGACAGCTCAGGACTATCCTCGATCAATTGATCTAGACGATCCTATTGTGGGTCCATCGATGATGATGTCAATTGATCTAGAGACTGTCTCATCCTAAGGTGGGTCCATTGTGTCCTAGAGACTCCTCAATAGAGAGTTTGTGGAGAGGTTTCATAGGTGAATGTTCCTGTGATATTCAGAGCCCTCATTCTAGGGCTAAATTATTGAGGAGATGCACCATCGATAGTTAAGTTAGCTCGGCTTGGTCTTATATCGAATGCATAGAGATGTCTGATGAACCCTTGTGGCAGCTTTATCATGGTTGAGGTGTCTCTGATGTGGTCTTGAGGTTGGGCCGAGGTGGATTTGGCTTCTTAGTAGGTTCCTACACGAAGGTCAATGTCGAGAGGAGTTTCCCTACCTAACCCTTCCGGTACGCAAGTTAGTTCAAAAAATTATATGGGTTTGTGAGAGCTTTTTAGAAAGATATTCGACCCCTAGGTTGACACCGAGGATCAGCTTTTATACCAAATCGGTTGAGGAGATCCTCCATAATGACCTCAACATCCCTCCTTTTGTGTTTTGTCTACATGGGCAATAGGCCTGAATAAGCTCCCATGGACAAGTCCATAGGGACAACAAAAGGAGGGATAGCCCTAAACGACCTCCATGAACTATTGGCCACGTAGGTTGATAGGGTCAGTCCAAATGATCTCCCGTGGACTATTATCCATGGAGGTCGGTAAACCATAACTACCTCCATGTCATTGCCTCGTGAAGGGTGATTCAACATGTTTCTTCCATGTCAGTACTTCTGAGGTGGTTAGTTGGCGGATGGGGATTGATTGCAAAAATATTTCATATCAATGTCGTTTAGGATACCCTTCAACTTGTGCCTCTTTTGTATGAAAAAACATTTGCTTTATTAAAATATCATTACAAATTCCATGCTACTCTTGAGTGACTTTACTTGTTTACATGAATGCTCATCCATTTATCTGAAGTGATTAAAAATGTCAACAAGGTGAGGCAGAGTGAGAAGTGCTTTCTCGTTCCACATCCCCATCTCATCCCTCGTTCTCATCCCCACCCATTTAGATGGGGCTAGGGTAAGGATAGGGAATCCTCATTTGGGGCAAAAAAACTCATAAGTTTTTCATATTCACATAATTAATCTATTTTTTTTAAATAAAATTATTATCAAAATTAATTAAAAAAAATTAAAATGTATAAATAATAATAATAATATGTATAAAATTTATATGTTATAATAATATTTAAATATAAATATATCTAAATATAAATAATAATATTTGTTAATACCATATTATTTGGTTCAATCGAACCAAATGACTTTCAATCAACTCAACCAAGGCTTAATTCAGCCTGATTTGAATTAGGTGGACGATTGGCCCGATCAACATTTAGGCCCAACATCTTGGCCCACATAGACAATGTGGGTATAAAACGATGTGGTAAGTGTTCTACCTATCCCAATCTCATGACCATCCAAATAATAAAAAATGCCTTCATCCTTGTCTCATTAGGTGCGAGTCTCGTATTGTCGTTGCTATCTTGTACAACAATGCTAGTTTTGCCACCCTATTCTGCTATGATGATTTGATGTTTGCTTAACTTGAACTAATATAACTTTATCATGTCCTTAATTGAGATTACCTAAGGTATACGACACCTAAGTGATATTTGTTTATAAGGGTTAGCCTAGACATTAACCTTATGTAATCTACAAAGAATCTACATAAAGAAAATAATGTTAGAAAGATGAATGGGTGGGTGATATATCATTGTTGTACTTTAAAAGTATATAATAATTGAGATCATAAGTAACATAAAAGAATCAGCTTTTATTAAGCATAAAAGACTAAAAAATGGGTTAAACGAGCATATACAAAAAGAGTTTTATAGGTAGATACAAGCCGAATATTCACCTAACACTTTTGTCAAATAGAAGATAGGCATTCTAAAGACATTATATCACCCCTTATATCACCCCTCAGACATATACACACAAGGCTCTATCCACTCTGATGACACTAGGCGATTCCAAGGAAAAAATATAAAAAATAGTTCCATGTGCCACAAGTTAATTTTTGTTTGACAGCTTTGTGATATGAAATAAAAATGTAATCGAGTTATAAAATAGAAACACAGATAATAAACCAAAATGGAAATGATGATAGTATTTTTTGCTCCATACACGTTGCTAAAAAAAATCACTCAAAAATATCAAAAACAATGAAAAACAAAGACTAAAAAGAGGTAAGGACATGTATCGAGCATTTTGACTAAATTGCTCACAACACGATATAGGTCCATTGTAGGATCAAAATCATTTGATTTATCTTAGTCCATATATACCAAAAATCATTACACCATGTCTGAGAAATTTTTATATTTTATAATATTTATAACATATATATAAGAGGTGAGGTTGTCATCACCAAAGTTGGTAATTTCGTACACCGATACTGTGACACTCAGGTTTTGAATCAGTATCGAGACTTGGTAAATCAAATGTGGATCGAGTATTAAATGAAAAAAATATAAACAAATACAACATTATACGTAGCCTATACTGTCATGTACTTGGTGCTATGAGGCCAATATAGTATCGGTCCCGTTGGGTTTAACCGATGTTTTGGTTCGGTTCGGTTCGATTCATCTACTCATATCGAAGACTTGTTCGGGTCACTTAGTACTTTAAACATATATAGGATATAAGATTGACCATTCAAATATTAGTTGAGATGGCTGAGTTTGTCTAAGACGTCAGATTAAGGTTCTGGTCCGAAAGGGCATGGGTTCAAATTCCACTCTCATTTTATGTTTTATCTATCTACAATTACCGATGTCAACTTAGCCTTTTTTTTGAATTCCCACTTAATATTGTTGAAATTTTTTTATTTTTTTTAGAACAATCTTCCAATAATAAATTAGATTTAAGTGGAAAGCAAATCTTCCTCTATCGCTACATAGAACTAGTTAGATTTATCTTTTGAGTTAGTATCACTATGTTTCTCAATAAAACCTAGGAGACATAGTGATTTAATGAATAAGTGAATCATAATAGTGATATGATGAATAAGTGAATCATAATAAATATTTATAAGTTATACATATTAATAAAATAATATTTATTTATTTGACTACAAAAAATGTTATGATCACGTAAAATAAACAGTCGATGCTCCTCAGACCCGTCCCCGTGCATATAATAGTCATTCGTATGGGACCAAACCTTATGCAATATCGAGTTCATTTTCACCTGACATTTGCTATACTTTGGACCTCGTTGCAGCTCGCCCAAAGTAACAATCTCACCTGACAACACCCACTCTCTAGCTATTTCGACGAAGGTGCTGACCCTCGATAAGCAAGTCACCAGTCAACCAAGAATCCGTATGATAGAAAGATAAAAGAGTTATTGTTCAACCAAGAACCCATATAATAGAAAGATAAAGATAAAGCTAGTCACCACTCAACCAAGAACCCACGTCCCATACGTAGAATAATCTTCAATCTCGGGATGCTCCTCCGAAAACCTAATCGAGCCTTCCGCATTAGACACCTATCCAGCATCACTCTTACTACGTACATACTACTTCTAGTCCTAGACAAAGTAACCTGATCAACCTTCAAAGGTTTCCCTACCTTGGAAGGTAGCGTACATAAGATACCTGCGATTAGGAGTTGTATAGGTAAGCCTGGAAATTGAATCCAGACTGAGTAGGCTTCCATCTTCTCTTTGAAGGGTTGGAAGACAATTTCTGAGACTGATATCTATCGCTTCCATCACGAGAGCTCGGAGCCATCCCACTTGTTTATAGGTTATAGAAAAGATGCTCGTAGAGATTGCTCGAAATAATATAAAACAGTTTGTCATCTACAGTACATACAGAGCAGAAAATAAGAGAGGAGACGACGGAGATAAAAGATATTTCCCCCACGCAATCGTACAACATCAACCCCTCATCTGTTCATAGGGATTGGAAGATAATTCGAAAGCATTAAGGTGTATAACATATTCCAAAACAACAAGTAATTGGAACTTTCGATCGACAGTATGAAAGTTCCAATTACTTGTTGTTTTGGAATATGAAAGTCCATTTGTCGAGCGTCGTCTATCCAGCAACACATTGGACGTCTGGGTCGACTCGAATGAATTGGCAGTCGTTGGCATTGATGCAAACAGATTTCACTGGAGTTGTCCCTCCAACCATGGAGAGCTTCACATTCTCCAGGTGGATGCCTTTACATGGAACGCTCTTGCTGCAGAGTATTTTGATGGGGTTCTCCTTGATGGTCGTCCCAGAAATATTCACAAACTGCACGTCGCTTATTGCCACCGCGGAGGTCTATTTTCCAGCGTTTTTCCCCAAGTCAAATGATCACTAATATGAGCGGATATAGTAAGATGGATAGCATTCATGTCAAATACTTACTTGGTTTTGGCAACTGTTACCATTACAGTAGAATTGGTCGATCATAATTGGCGTCTTAACCGAGTAGAGCCTCATATTCACAAACACGATGCCTCTGACATATCCAGATCCTCCCTGCCATGTCTTGATTCTTGCGCCTGTGAGAGCATCTGTTACACTGGAATCGGATACACGAATGTTCTCAACTGATTGTTCCGCACCATCCCTTCCCAGACTGCCAATGCTGTGAAGAAACATCATGAGAAATCTAGCTAGCAGAATAGTAGAGGCTCTTCTTCTTGATGAGCATAGCAATGAAGTACCTGAAGCCATGGCCAGGGCCGCAACGGACGCGGTTGATGTTGATCTTTGAGCAGTCGGGGCCGATAGCTACGCAATCATCTCCTGCACTCATGGCAATTCAAGAATGCATCAGGACGATCGAGGAGTAGCGTGCAGCAGCACTAATCGACCTCAGAGAACAGCCAATACTGACCTGTTCCGATAATTGAGCCGGAGACGTCGACGTTCTGGCATCCGGAGAAGAACATCCCGTCTGTGTTGGGGCTGTCGCCCGGCGCTGTTATCTTGACCCAGCTAATCGTCACGCCGACGCATTTGAAGAAGGTCATATGCTTATCGGGGCCGTTCTTTATCGTTATTCCTTTCACATAAAGATCGTTGCAGTGACGGAAGGTTAAGGTCTGACCAAACACAATAACACGAGATCAGAATTTCTTCGTTCTAAGATCAACAGTGTTACGTAGGTCTCATCAGTGAGGTTGACACTTACGAAAGGCCGACGCGAAACTTGCTGTGGTTGACAGAGACAATAAAGCAAACAGTCAGTAGGTCAGACAAGATGCGAGGAAGGTGACAATAGAGTTTGGATCAACGTGTCCACCTTTTTGTTGAAGAGGTCCCACCAAAGTTGGCCTCTGCCATCGATCTGCCCGTAGCCGTGCACGATCAGACGGTTCACGTACGTGAAGGTCAACAAGCTTGCCTTATCGTTCGTCCACTTCGAATTTGGTGCCACAATGTCCCCTTGTAGCTGCAAAAACAAGCATTTCCTTTTGAGGAAGGAATTCACAGATAGTGTTTCCAAGCTCCACTATAGCATCTCTTAACAATTCACCCGAAAATCAATGCTGGAATTGCAGGGGCCCGACAGTGTTATTTCACCTATCAAGAACGTCTTCCCTGAAGGGACGAGAATCACCGGTGATCTGGTATCTGCACAAGCTGCTGCCCATGCTTGTACGAACGCCTGCAAGTCAATACCTGGATCATGAGGAGGAAGAAGAAGGAACGAACAACATGCAACACGATACTACCTTCTTCTTACGTAATGCATGCATGCATGAAAAAAAATGCTACTGTGATGGGTTTTGAGATCAAGATTCCCAATCATTATTAATGGTTTATAACAATTATTCTCAGTTACATATGAATCTTGATACCATATCAATTGAATCCACTTCGCAAGTAACATTCTAGATTTGGCTCTCTGACAAGAATGGTGAGCTTGACTCCACCATGCTGCTGCCATGGCTGATGTTGTATTTCGTGACCTATTAACTCCACCTCTATGAAGAGGACTGTGCTACCGATCTCATCCCCGAGAGAGAGAGAGAGAGAGAGAGAGAGAGAGAGAGAGAGAGAGAGAGAGAGAGCGAGCGAGCGAGCTTACATTAGTATCATCAGTTTGGCCATCACCCACGGCCTTAAAGTCGAAAACGTTGTAAGTCTTGTATCCAACAGCAGCACTTAGACTTAGCAGCAACAGACCGAGCACCGCCAGAGCAGCCTGTCAATGTCGATGACACAAGGAAGAGAAACTAGTTGAGGACGTACCATCACAAATACCAGAAGAAACGCATGCGTACTCACCATCGTCTCCGAGCACTTGCCGCACCGAGATCTGCTTGATTCGATTCTGAGTTAGATCGTTGCTACATCGTCTCCATTTTTATAACGCTGCCGATCAACTAACGCAATTAAGGATTAACCAAACAGTAAAATGTTCTATGGTGGAAGAAAATATTATTATGTCTTACTTGTATTTGTCATTGAATGTAATTACAAAAATGGCCAATTGACACAATGCTGTTTGAGGTATTACGAATCATTGTCATATTTAATCACAGGCAATGAATTTGCAAAGTAGAAAGAATGTAGAATTCGAAGAATGCAGAAATGAAGCATCAATCGCTTTTCATTTATGTGGAAATGTCCATTATATGCCAAAAAGTTATAATAAATAAGAAAATATTATATTTTGTGTTTTTGGATATTGGATTCAAATGTATGCCCTATTGAGACAATACTGAATATTATTTATTATTAATTAATGCTACGTAATTGAGTCATGAGATGAATTTTGTTATTCTTCATTATCCAAATTCTGACGTGCCTTAATCTTTATGCCACCACAATAAATGAATTTGGTTGATAGAAAGAGAGAGAGAGAATTAGAAGGTACAACTGGGTAGAAATTACTTGATTGCAAGAATGTAAAATGATATAAAACTAACAGATAAAATGAAGGGAAAAATTGAAAGATACAAAAAACAAAAATAAATGAGGAAGAATGAACCCCACATTTCCCATTGAAGATGAACTTATAATCTTTTGTCTCATTTACTCACGTAAACTATTAGATATATCATAACCAATAATAATATATTAATAGAAAAAAGTTCTATTTAAAATGATATTGCAAGTACATCTTTTTATAAAACTTATTGTAATATTAAAGGACCGAGGAACGTCAGATATTAGGTACGGAACATGAGAGGTTGTCATTACCTATAATTTGTGTACTGGTACTATACGTCGACCAATACTGTACTATCTCCTACGTATCGAGTGTTTAAAAAAAATAAAAAGGAAAAGAAATACAAAACCTATACCATCATGTAGATCCAATGATCTGCATAGAAAAACAAAAATGTTAGAAAGATGAATGTATGCATGATATGTCATCGTCACATACGAAAAGGATAAGATATCTCTGACATAGTAAATAACACAAAATAGTCACCTTTTATTAGGCACAAAAGACTCTCAAATATATGGCTGAATGAGAGTATATAAAGGGGATTGTAAAGGCAGATGCAAGCCTAATATAGCACTTTTGTCAAACAGAAAGTTGATGGACTAAAGACATTGTATCACCCATCAGACATATACCTAATGCCCCATTTACCTTAGTGCCACCCAATGGGTTCCAAAGTATTAAGATAGTTAGCGTTTCACACCGTAAGGCTGCTAATCAAAAATTATCTTGTGATACATGAGAATAAGATTATTTTGGACTATTTTCCCATTCATACTATGCCACACAACCATAATCTTTTTTATATTTTATAAGACAGAAACAAAAATTAAAAACATAAACAAAAAATGGGATTGATAATAGTATTTTTTATCTCATATATGGTTTTTAATAGAACATCAAAAACAACAAAAAATAAGAATCCAAAAGCATCATGGGTATATGTTGAACGCCTTAACTGCATCGCTCTATTTTATCCTCCCTTTGTCTTAGCCTACATGATGGTATTTTATCCTCCCTTTGTCGTGGACGGCCTCGAGCATATGTTTTCAAGGAAGTAGAACTTGAATTCTTATGTAAGTTAAGTGAAAGAATAGTACCACTCCTACACTAAGCCTCTCAACGTTGTTTGAAACGCATAGCACAACAGAGCATCCAAGGTATTGTATAATGACAATTGAGTGCAAAAAGTGATGATGTGTTATACTGACATCAAAGTTATCATTGAAGGCCTACAGTGATGGGAGACAAAAGTTTGTTGGGATCGGTTCCTCTTGGACGCTTAAGGTGGGGAGTATCCCAAGGTGGGGTCGTCTACACCTTCTTGCTTGGACTGTCGGAACTCCTTCTACATCTCATCCGGGTGTTGGTCTCTCTGTAGCAGTTAGGCTCTCAGAGAGTTGTCAATTAAATCTACCAATTGGATCTACGATTCTAGTAGGTTTAGGCCTTAGTGAGGCAGCACACTAAACACTACAGGTGGAGAGTGGGGCACCCCCTATGTTAGCAATTCAACAGGGCGAGGACGGTCCTGAGCTATCAATGCTAGATCAATTGGGGGACCCTGGGGAGCATAAGTGCCAATGGTGGTTGAGACATATGCTGCGGTTGCAACGAAGCAATAGTTTATTGAGCCAATTAGGGTAAGAGTGGAGCGATTACCTGTATCATGCTCATGATGCCTACACTTGGTGCATTAGGCTTAGGAATGCTTTAACAGGGATAACAAGGTGCCTCGCATTTGTCCCTAAAGGTGAGAGTCCTGGGTTGTTAAACAGACGCTAATAACGCCCCAACGTCTGAGCGAAGGTGGATGGATCTATTTGAAGAAAGGATGGTAATTGCTCACCTTGTGTAAATGTGTTATGGGTTGAGGGAAGAGCCTACTCACTTGAGCGCTCATTGAGAGGGTTCATGGGTAGACATTCCTAAGACATTCTAGGCTATCCTTTTAGTCTAAAAATATTGAGATGTGCCATCGACAATCGAGTCAGCTCGACTTAGTCTTATCATGAAGGCGTAGATATGTTTAAGGAACCCTTGTCATAGCCTTGGCATGGTTGAGGTGGCTCTGAGGTAGTCTTTATAACTCTAACCTATTCGAGATGGTCTTTGATAGAAGATAAGAGTTCCCCAACTATATGTATAATTGTTCTATTGAGGAAAATCCTCTATTCTGTTGAGGAAAATCTTTCCTTTTAATATGTATAAATAGGAGAGGGACACGTTAATGTATTTAAACTAAAGCTTCTTGCCTTCGGCCAGCGATCAACGCCGCTGCAATTGAGGCTCCACGGCCAATCCTCATCTTCCTCACCGTAATAGTCTTCGCTGATCTGCCAACAGTCGACGGACTTAGGGAGAACGAAGGGCGGACTTAAGGGGAATGAAAGAAGAACGCCTGTGCCTCAAAGCAACAGCAATCGCAATAGTAGAAGCGCGAGGGCATGATAGAAGATAAGATTTTCCCAACTTTTTGAGAAAATCTCTCTATTCTGTTGAAGAAAATCCTTTATTCTGTTGAGGAAAATCCTTCCTCCTAATCTGTATAAATAGGAGACAGACATGTTAATGTATTTAAGCTAAAGCTATTTCAATAAAGCTTCTTCAATGTTCTTATCTTCTATTACTAAGGTGGGATCTGGCTTTTCAGTGTATTCCTGCATAATTGAAAAATTATATGGGGTGTGAGAGGGTTTTGGAAAGAGATCCAACCCTTAGGCTAGTGCCAAGGGTTGGCTTTTATACCTGATTAATTAAGAAGATCCTTTATAACGGTCTTAACGTCCTCTCCTTACGTTTTGTCCATAAGGGTGGACCTCCTATGAACTATTGTCTAAAGGAATCGAGAGATAGAGAGAGAGAGAGGGGAGAGGGGATAGACCTAAACAACCCCCGTGAAATGTTAGCCATGAAGGCCAATAAGGCTAGTCTGAACGACCTCCCATAGACTATTGTTCATATTCACCTAACTAATCTATTTTTTAAAATAAATTTATTATTAAAATTAATTAATAATATCAAAATTCATAAATAATAATAATACTTATAAAAATTATATATTAAAATATAAATATATTTGAATATAAATAATAATATTTATTGATATTATATTATTTGGTTCAATTGAACCAATCAACTCAACCAAGGTTTAATCTACCCTGATTTGAATCAGGTGGGCGGTTGGCCTAATCAACATATGGGCCCACATATTAATATGGTAGGTATAGGACGGGGTGGGAAGTGCTTTACCTGTCTTCAACCCATAACCGTGCAAGTAATAAAAAAATACCCCCATCGCCTTCTCCACTTTTTTTTCTCTAAAAGTTTTTTTTTTAATCTTTTTTTAGCCTCGGGCGTTTCTCGCTCGAATATAAGCTTTGTGTCCTAAAGAACTATCTCATCCTAAGGTGGATCCACCGATGATGATGTCAACGACAGCTCAGGACTGTCCTCGGTGAATTGATCTAGACGATCCTAATGTGGGTCCATCGATGATGATGTCAATTGATCTAGAGACTGTCTCATCCTAAGGTGGGTCCACCAATGATGATGTCAACGACAGCTCAGGACTGTCCTCGGTCAATTGATCTAGACGATCCTAATGTGGGTCCATCGATGATGATGTCAATTGATCTAGAGACTATCTCATCCTAAGGTGGGTCCATTGTGTCCTAGAGACTCCTCAATAGAGAGTTTGTGGAGAGGGTTCATAGGTGAATGTTCCTGTGATATTCAGAGCCCTCATTCTAGGACTAAATTGTTGAGGAGATGCACCATCGATAGTTGAGTTAGCTCAGCTTGGTCTTATATCGAATGCATAGAGATGTTTGATGAACCCTTGTGGCAGCTTTATCATGGTTGAGGTGTCTCTGAGGTAGTCTTGAGGTTGGGCCGAGGTGGATTTGGCTTCTTAGTAGGTTCCTACACGAAGGTCAATGTCAAGAGGAGTTTCCCTACCTTACCCCTTCGGTACGCAAGTTAGTTCAGAAAATTATATGGGTTTGTGAGAGCTTTTTAGAAAGATATCCGACCCCTAGGTTGACACCGAGGATCAGCTTTTATACCTAATCGGTTGAGGAGATCCTCCATAATGACCTCGACATCCCTCCTTTTGTGTTTTGTCTACATGGGCAATAGGCTTGAATAAGCTCCCGTGGATAAGTCCACGGGGGCAACAAAAGGAGGGATAGCCCTAAACGACCTCCATGAACTATTGGCCACGAAGGTTGATAGGATCAGTCCAAATGATCTCCCGTGGACTATTATCCATGGAGGTCGGCAAACCATAACTACCTCCATGTCATTGCCTGGTGGAGGGTGATTCAACATGTTTCTTCCATGTCAGTACTTATGAGGTGGTTAGCTGGCGGATGGGGATTGATTGCAAAAATATTTCATATCAATGTCGTTTAGGATACCCTTCAACTTGTGCCTCTTTTGTATGAAAAAATATTTGCTTTATTAAAATATCGTTACAAATTCCATGCTACTCTTGAGTGACTTTACTTGTTTACATGAATGCTCATCCATTTATCTGAAATGATTAAAAATGTCAATAAGGTGAGGCTGAGGAGTGCTTTCTCGTTCCCTATCCCCATCTCATCCCTCGTTTCTCATCCCCACCCATTTAGATGGGGCTAGGGTAAGGATGGGGAATCCTCATTTGGGGCAAAAAACTCACAAGTTTTTCATATTCACATAATTAATCTATTTTTTTAAATAAAATTATTATCAAAATTAATTAAAAATTAAAATATATAAATAATAATAATAATAATATGTATAAAATTTATATGTTATAATAATATTTAAATATAAATATATCTAAATATAAATAATAGTATTTGTTTATACCATATTATTTAGTTCAATCGAATCAAAAGACTTACAATCAACTTAACCAAGGCTTAATTCAGCCTGATTTGAATTAATTGAACGATTGGCCCGATCAACATTTAGGCCCAACATCTTGGCCCACATAGACAATGTGGGTATAAGACGACGTGGTAAGTGCTCTACTTATCCCCATCCCATAACCATCCAAATAATAAAAAATGCCTTCATCCTTGTCTCATTAGGAGCGAGTCTCGTATTGTCATTGCTATCTTGTACAATAATGCTAGTTTTGCCACCTTATTCTGCTATGATGATTTGATGTTTGCTTAACTTGAACTGATATAACTTTATCATGTCCTTAGTTGAGATTACCTAAGGTATACGACACCTAAGTGATATTTGTTTATAAGGGTTAGCCTAGACCTTAACCTTATGTAATCTACAAAGAATCTACACAAAGAAAATAATGTTAGAAAGATGAATGGGTGGGTGATATATCATTGTTATACTTTAAAAGTATATAATAATTGAGATCACAAGCAACATAAAAGAATCAGCTTTTATTAAGTATAAAAGACTAAAAAATGGGTTAAACGAGCATATATAAAAAGAGTTTTGTAGGTAGATACAAACCGAATATTCACCAAACACTTTTGTCAAATAGAAGATAGGCATTCTAAAGACGTTATATCACCCCTTATATCACCCTTCAGACATATACACACAAGGCTCTATCCACCCCGATGGCACTAGGCGATTCCAAGGAAAAAATATAAAAAAATAGTTCCATATGCCACAAGTTAATTTTTATTTGACAGTTTTGTGATATGAAATAAAAATGTAACTGAGTTATAAAATAGAAACACAGATAATAAACCAAAATGGAAATGATGATAGTATTTTTTGCTCCATACATGTTGCCAAAAAAAATCACTCAAAAATATCAAAAACAATGAAAAACAAAGACTAAAAAGAGGTAAGGACATGTATCGAGAATTTTGATTAAATTGCTCACAATACGATATAGGTCCATTGTAGGATCAAAATCATTCGATTTATCTTGGTCCATATAAATCAAAAATCATTACAGAGAAATTTTTATGACATGTATATAAGAGGTGAGGTTGTCATCACCAAAGTTGGTAATTTCGTGCACCGATACTGTGACACTCAGGTTTTGAATCAGTATCGAGACTTGGTAAATCAAATGTGGATCGAGTATTAAAAGAAAAAAATATAAACAAATACAACATTATACGGAGCCTATACTGTCATGTACTTGGTGCTATGAGGCCAATATAATATCGGTCCCATTGGGTTTAACCGATGTTTTTGTTCGGTTCGGTTCGGTTCATCTACTCATACCATGGGGTCACTTAGTACTTTGAATATATATAGAAAATAGAATTAAAAATTTAAACATAAGTTGAGATGGCCGAGTTGGTCTAAGGCGCCAGATAAAGGTTCTGGTCCGAAAGGGCGTGGGTTCAAATCCCACTCTCAACAAATATTTTATGTTCTATCTACCTACAATTACTAAATTATTTTAAATGTATATAAAACATAAGATTCACAAATGAGATGGCCGAGTTGGTCAGAAAACATGCTCGTAGAGATTGCACGAAATAATATAAAACAGTTTGTCATCTACAGTACATACAGAGCGGAAAATAAGAGAGGAGACGACGGAGATAAAAGACACATTCTTAAGAAATAAATAAATATATTTCCCCCACGCAATCGTACAACATCAACCCCTCATCTGTTCATAGGGATTGGAGGATAATTCCAAAGCATTAAAGTGTATAACATATTCCAAAACAACAAGTAATTGGAACTTTCGATCGACAGTATGAAAGTCGTCTATCCAGCAACACATTGGACGTCTGGGTCGACTCGAGTGAATTGGCAGTCGTTGGCATTGATGCAAACAGATTTCACTGGAGTTGTCCCTCCAACCATGGAGAGCTTCACATTCTCCAGGTGGATGCCTTTACATGGAACGCTCTTGCTGCAGAGTATTTTGATGGGGTTCTCCTTGATGGTCGTCCCAGAAATATTCACAAACTGCACGTCGCTTATTGCCACCGCGGAGGTCTATTTTCCAGCGTTTTTCCCCAAGTCAAATGATCACTAATATGAGCGGATATAGTAAGATGGATAGCATTCATGTCAAATACTTACTTGGTTTTGGCAACTGTTACCATTACAGTAGAATTGGTCGATCATAATTGGCGTCTTAACCGAGTAGAGCCTCATATTCACAAACACGATGCCTCTGACATATCCAGATCCTCCCTGCCATGTCTTGATTCTTGCGCCTGTGAGAGCATCTGTTACACTGGAATCGGATACACGAATGTTCTCAACTGATTGTTCCGCACCATCCCTTCCCAGACTTCCAATGCTGTGAAGAAACATCATGAGAAATCTAGCTAGCAGAATAGTAGAGGCTCTTCTTCTTGATGAGCATAGCAATGAAGTACCTGAAGCCATGGCCAGGGCCGCAATGGACGCGGTTGATGTTGATCTTTGAGCAGTCGGGGCCGATAGCTACGCAATCATCTCCTGCACTCATGGCAATTCAAGAATGCATCAGGACGATCGAGGAGTAGCATGCAGCAGCACTAATCGACCTCAGAGAACAGCCGATACTGACCTGTTCCGATAATTGAGCCGGAGACGTCGACGTTCTGGCACCCGGAGAAGAACATCCCGTCTGTGTTGGGGCTGTCGCCCGGCGCTGTTATCTTGACCCAGCTAATCGTCACGCCGACGCATTTGAAGAAGGTCATATGCTTATCGGGGCCGTTCTTTATCGTTATTCCTCTCACATAAAGATCGTTGCAGTGACGGAAGGTTAAGATCTGACCAAACACAATAACACGAGATCAGAATGGCTTCGTTCTAAGATCAACAGTGTTACGTAGGTCTCATCAGTGAGGTTGACACTTACGAAAGGCCGACGCGAAACTTGCTGTGGTTGACAGAGACAATAAAGCAAACAGTCAGTAGGTCAGACAAGATGCGAGGAAGGTGACAATAGAGTTTGGATCAACGTGTCCACCTTTTTGTTGAAGAGGTCCCACCAAAGTTGGCCTCTGCCATCGATCTGCCCGTAGCCGTGCACGATCAGACGGTTCACGTACGTGAAGGTCAACAAGCTTGCCTTATCGTTCGTCCACTTCGAATTTGGTGCCACAATGTCCCCTTGTAGCTGCAAAAACAAGCATTTCCTTTTGAGGAAGGAATTCACAGATAGTGTTTCCAAGCTCCACTATAGCATCTCTTAACAATTCACCCGAAAATCAATGCTGGAATTGCAGGGGCCCGACAGTGTTATTTCACCTATCAAGAACGTCTTCCCTGAAGGGACGAGAATCACCGGTGATCTGGTATCTGCACAAGCTGCTGCCCATGCTTGTACGAACGCCTGCAAGTCAATACCTGGATCATGAGGAGGAAGAAGAAGGAACGAACAACATGCAACACGATACTACCTTCTTCTTACGTAATGCATGCATGCATGAAAAAAAATGCTACTGTGATGGGTTTTGAGATCAAGATTCCCAATCATTATTAATGGTTTATAACAATTATTCTCAGTTACATATGAATCTTGATACCATATCAATTGAATCCACTTCGCAAGTAACATTCTAGATTTGGCTCTCTGACAAGAATGGTGAGCTTGACTCCACCATGCTGCTGCCATGGCTGATGTTGTATTTCGTGACCTATTAACTCCACCTCTATGAAGAGGACTGTGCTACCGATCTCATCCCCGAGAGAGAGAGAGAGAGAGAGAGAGAGAGAGAGAGAGAGAGAGAGAGAGAGAGCGAGCGAGCGAGCTTACATTAGTATCATCAGTTTGGCCATCACCCACGGCCTTAAAGTCGAAAACGTTGTAAGTCTTGTATCCAACAGCAGCACTTAGACTTAGCAGCAACAGACCGAGCACCGCCAGAGCAGCCTGTCAATGTCGATGACACAAGGAAGAGAAACTAGTTGAGGACGTACCATCACAAATACCAGAAGAAACGCATGCGTACTCACCATCGTCTCCGAGCACTTGCCGCACCGAGATCTGCTTGATTCGATTCTGAGTTAGATCGTTGCTACATCGTCTCCATTTTTATAACGCTGCCGATCAACTAACGCAATTAAGGATTAACCAAACAGTAAAATGTTCTATGGTGGAAGAAAATATTATTATGTCTTACTTGTATTTGTCATTGAATGTAATTACAAAAATGGCCAATTGACACAATGCTGTTTGAGGTATTACGAATCATTGTCATATTTAATCACAGGCAATGAATTTGCAAAGTAGAAAGAATGTAGAATTCGAAGAATGCAGAAATGAAGCATCAATCGCTTTTCATTTATGTGGAAATGTCCATTATATGCCAAAAAGTTATAATAAATAAGAAAATATTATATTTTGTGTTTTTGGATATTGGATTCAAATGTATGCCCTATTGAGACAATACTGAATATTATTTATTATTAATTAATGCTACGTAATTGAGTCATGAGATGAATTTTGTTATTCTTCATTATCCAAATTCTGACGTGCCTTAATCTTTATGCCACCACAATAAATGAATTTGGTTGATAGAAAGAGAGAGAGAGAATTAGAAGGTACAACTGGGTAGAAATTACTTGATTGCAAGAATGTAAAATGATATAAAACTAACAGATAAAATGAAGGGAAAAATTGAAAGATACAAAAAACAAAAATAAATGAGGAAGAATGAACCCCACATTTCCCATTGAAGATGAACTTATAATCTTTTGTCTCATTTACTCACGTAAACTATTAGATATATCATAACCAATAATAATATATTAATAGAAAAAAGTTCTATTTAAAATGATATTGCAAGTACATCTTTTTATAAAACTTATTGTAATATTAAAGGACCGAGGAACGTCAGATATTAGGTACGGAACATGAGAGGTTGTCATTACCTATAATTTGTGTACTGGTACTATACGTCGACCAATACTGTACTATCTCCTACGTATCGAGTGTTTAAAAAAAATAAAAAGGAAAAGAAATACAAAACCTATACCATCATGTAGGTCCAATGATCTGCATAGAAAAACAAAAATGTTAGAAAGATGAATGTATGCATGATATGTCATCGTCACATACGAAAAGGATAAGATATCTCTGACATAGTAAATAACACAAAATAGTCACCTTTTATTAGGCACAAAAGACTCTCAAATATATGGCTGAATGAGAGTATATAAAGGGGATTGTAAAGGCAGATGCAAGCCTAATATAGCACTTTTGTCAAACAGAAAGTTGATGGACTAAAGACATTGTATCACCCATCAGACATATACCTAATGCCCCATTTACCTTAGTGCCACCCAATGGGTTCCAAAGTATTAAGATAGTTAGCGTTTCACACCGTAAGGCTGCTAATCAAAAATTATCTTGTGATACATGAGAATAAGATTATTTTGGACTATTTTCCCATTCATACTATGCCACACAACCATAATCTTTTTTATATTTTATAAGACAGAAACAAAAATTAAAAACATAAACAAAAAATGGGATTGATAATAGTATTTTTTATCTCATATATGGTTTTTAATAGAACATCAAAAACAACAAAAAATAAGAATCCAAAAGCATCATGGGTATATGTTGAACGCCTTAACTGCATCGCTCTATTTTATCCTCCCTTTGTCTTAGCCTACATGATGGTATTTTATCCTCCCTTTGTCGTGGACGGCCTCGAGCATATGTTTTCAAGGAAGTAGAACTTGAATTCTTATGTAAGTTAAGTGAAAGAATAGTACCACTCCTACACTAAGCCTCTCAACGTTGTTTGAAACGCATAGCACAACAGAGCATCCAAGGTATTGTATAATGACAATTGAGTGCAAAAAGTGATGATGTGTTATACTGACATCAAAGTTATCATTGAAGGCCTACAGTGATGGGAGACAAAAGTTTGTTGGGATCGGTTCCTCTTGGACGCTTAAGGTGGGGAGTATCCCAAGGTGGGGTCGTCTACACCTTCTTGCTTGGACTGTCGGAACTCCTTCTACATCTCATCCGGGTGTTGGTCTCTCTGTAGCAGTTAGGCTCTCAGAGAGTTGTCAATTAAATCTACCAATTGGATCTACGATTCTAGTAGGTTTAGGCCTTAGTGAGGCAGCACACTAAACACTACAGGTGGAGAGTGGGGCACCCCCTATGTTAGCAATTCAACAGGGCGAGGACGGTCCTGAGCTATCAATGCTAGATCAATTGGGGGACCCTGGGGAGCATAAGTGCCAATGGTGGTTGAGACATATGCTGCGGTTGCAACGAAGCAATAGTTTATTGAGCCAATTAGGGTAAGAGTGGAGCGATTACCTGTATCATGCTCATGATGCCTACACTTGGTGCATTAGGCTTAGGAATGCTTTAACAGGGATAACAAGGTGCCTCGCATTTGTCCCTAAAGGTGAGAGTCCTGGGTTGTTAAACAGACGCTAATAACGCCCCAACGTCTGAGCGAAGGTGGATGGATCTATTTGAAGAAAGGATGGTAATTGCTCACCTTGTGTAAATGTGTTATGGGTTGAGGGAAGAGCCTACTCACTTGAGCGCTCATTGAGAGGGTTCATGGGTAGACATTCCTAAGACATTCTAGGCTATCCTTTTAGTCTAAAAATATTGAGATGTGCCATCGACAATCGAGTCAGCTCGACTTAGTCTTATCATGAAGGCGTAGATATGTTTAAGGAACCCTTGTCATAGCCTTGGCATGGTTGAGGTGGCTCTGAGGTAGTCTTTATAACTCTAACCTATTCGAGATGGTCTTTGATAGAAGATAAGAGTTCCCCAACTATATGTATAATTGTTCTATTGAGGAAAATCCTCTATTCTGTTGAGGAAAATCTTTCCTTTTAATATGTATAAATAGGAGAGGGACACGTTAATGTATTTAAACTAAAGCTTCTTGCCTTCGGCCAGCGATCAACGCCGCTGCAATTGAGGCTCCACGGCCAATCCTCATCTTCCTCACCGTAATAGTCTTCGCTGATCTGCCAACAGTCGACGGACTTAGGGAGAACGAAGGGCGGACTTAAGGGGAATGAAAGAAGAACGCCTGTGCCTCAAAGCAACAGCAATCGCAATAGTAGAAGCGCGAGGGCATGATAGAAGATAAGATTTTCCCAACTTTTTGAGAAAATCTCTCTATTCTGTTGAAGAAAATCCTTTATTCTGTTGAGGAAAATCCTTCCTCCTAATCTGTATAAATAGGAGACAGACATGTTAATGTATTTAAGCTAAAGCTATTTCAATAAAGCTTCTTCAATGTTCTTATCTTCTATTACTAAGGTGGGATCTGGCTTTTCAGTGTATTCCTGCATAATTGAAAAATTATATGGGGTGTGAGAGGGTTTTGGAAAGAGATCCAACCCTTAGGCTAGTGCCAAGGGTTGGCTTTTATACCTGATTAATTAAGAAGATCCTTTATAACGGTCTTAACGTCCTCTCCTTACGTTTTGTCCATAAGGGTGGACCTCCTATGAACTATTGTCTAAAGGAATCGAGAGATAGAGAGAGAGAGAGGGGAGAGGGGATAGACCTAAACAACCCCCGTGAAATGTTAGCCATGAAGGCCACTAAGGCTAGTCTGAACGACCTCCCATAGACTATTGTTCATATTCACCTAACTAATCTATTTTTTAAAATAAATTTATTATTAAAATTAATTAATAATATCAAAATTCATAAATAATAATAATACTTATAAAAATTATATATTAAAATATAAATATATTTGAATATAAATAATAATATTTATTGATATTATATTATTTGGTTCAATTGAACCAATCAACTCAACCAAGGTTTAATCTACCCTGATTTGAATCAGGTGGGCGGTTGGCCTAATCAACATATGGGCCCACATATTAATATGGTAGGTATAGGACGGGGTGGGAAGTGCTTTACCTGTCTTCAACCCATAACCGTGCAAGTAATAAAAAAATACCCCCATCGCCTTCTCCACTTTTTTTTCTCTAAAAGTTTTTTTTTTAATCTTTTTTTAGCCTCGGGCGTTTCTCGCTCGAATATAAGCTTTGTGTCCTAAAGAACTATCTCATCCTAAGGTGGATCCACCGATGATGATGTCAACGACAGCTCAGGACTGTCCTCGGTGAATTGATCTAGACGATCCTAATGTGGGTCCATCGATGATGATGTCAATTGATCTAGAGACTGTCTCATCCTAAGGTGGGTCCACCAATGATGATGTCAACGACAGCTCAGGACTGTCCTCGGTCAATTGATCTAGACGATCCTAATGTGGGTCCATCGATGATGATGTCAATTGATCTAGAGACTATCTCATCCTAAGGTGGGTCCATTGTGTCCTAGAGACTCCTCAATAGAGAGTTTGTGGAGAGGGTTCATAGGTGAATGTTCCTGTGATATTCAGAGCCCTCATTCTAGGACTAAATTGTTGAGGAGATGCACCATCGATAGTTGAGTTAGCTCAGCTTGGTCTTATATCGAATGCATAGAGATGTTTGATGAACCCTTGTGGCAGCTTTATCATGGTTGAGGTGTCTCTGAGGTAGTCTTGAGGTTGGGCCGAGGTGGATTTGGCTTCTTAGTAGGTTCCTACACGAAGGTCAATGTCAAGAGGAGTTTCCCTACCTTACCCCTTCGGTACGCAAGTTAGTTCAGAAAATTATATGGGTTTGTGAGAGCTTTTTAGAAAGATATCCGACCCCTAGGTTGACACCGAGGATCAGCTTTTATACCTAATCGGTTGAGGAGATCCTCCATAATGACCTCGACATCCCTCCTTTTGTGTTTTGTCTACATGGGCAATAGGCTTGAATAAGCTCCCGTGGATAAGTCCACGGGGGCAACAAAAGGAGGGATAGCCCTAAACGACCTCCATGAACTATTGGCCACGAAGGTTGATAGGATCAGTCCAAATGATCTCCCGTGGACTATTATCCATGGAGGTCGGCAAACCATAACTACCTCCATGTCATTGCCTGGTGGAGGGTGATTCAACATGTTTCTTCCATGTCAGTACTTATGAGGTGGTTAGCTGGCGGATGGGGATTGATTGCAAAAATATTTCATATCAATGTCGTTTAGGATACCCTTCAACTTGTGCCTCTTTTGTATGAAAAAATATTTGCTTTATTAAAATATCGTTACAAATTCCATGCTACTCTTGAGTGACTTTACTTGTTTACATGAATGCTCATCCATTTATCTGAAATGATTAAAAATGTCAATAAGGTGAGGCTGAGGAGTGCTTTCTCGTTCCCTATCCCCATCTCATCCCTCGTTTCTCATCCCCACCCATTTAGATGGGGCTAGGGTAAGGATGGGGAATCCTCATTTGGGGCAAAAAACTCACAAGTTTTTCATATTCACATAATTAATCTATTTTTTTAAATAAAATTATTATCAAAATTAATTAAAAATTAAAATATATAAATAATAATAATAATAATATGTATAAAATTTATATGTTATAATAATATTTAAATATAAATATATCTAAATATAAATAATAGTATTTGTTTATACCATATTATTTAGTTCAATCGAATCAAAAGACTTACAATCAACTTAACCAAGGCTTAATTCAGCCTGATTTGAATTAATTGAACGATTGGCCCGATCAACATTTAGGCCCAACATCTTGGCCCACATAGACAATGTGGGTATAAGACGACGTGGTAAGTGCTCTACTTATCCCCATCCCATAACCATCCAAATAATAAAAAATGCCTTCATCCTTGTCTCATTAGGAGCGAGTCTCGTATTGTCATTGCTATCTTGTACAATAATGCTAGTTTTGCCACCTTATTCTGCTATGATGATTTGATGTTTGCTTAACTTGAACTGATATAACTTTATCATGTCCTTAGTTGAGATTACCTAAGGTATACGACACCTAAGTGATATTTGTTTATAAGGGTTAGCCTAGACCTTAACCTTATGTAATCTACAAAGAATCTACACAAAGAAAATAATGTTAGAAAGATGAATGGGTGGGTGATATATCATTGTTATACTTTAAAAGTATATAATAATTGAGATCACAAGCAACATAAAAGAATCAGCTTTTATTAAGTATAAAAGACTAAAAAATGGGTTAAACGAGCATATATAAAAAGAGTTTTGTAGGTAGATACAAACCGAATATTCACCAAACACTTTTGTCAAATAGAAGATAGGCATTCTAAAGACGTTATATCACCCCTTATATCACCCTTCAGACATATACACACAAGGCTCTATCCACCCCGATGGCACTAGGCGATTCCAAGGAAAAAATATAAAAAAATAGTTCCATATGCCACAAGTTAATTTTTATTTGACAGTTTTGTGATATGAAATAAAAATGTAACTGAGTTATAAAATAGAAACACAGATAATAAACCAAAATGGAAATGATGATAGTATTTTTTGCTCCATACATGTTGCCAAAAAAAATCACTCAAAAATATCAAAAACAATGAAAAACAAAGACTAAAAAGAGGTAAGGACATGTATCGAGAATTTTGATTAAATTGCTCACAATACGATATAGGTCCATTGTAGGATCAAAATCATTCGATTTATCTTGGTCCATATAAATCAAAAATCATTACAGAGAAATTTTTATGACATGTATATAAGAGGTGAGGTTGTCATCACCAAAGTTGGTAATTTCGTGCACCGATACTGTGACACTCAGGTTTTGAATCAGTATCGAGACTTGGTAAATCAAATGTGGATCGAGTATTAAAAGAAAAAAATATAAACAAATACAACATTATACGGAGCCTATACTGTCATGTACTTGGTGCTATGAGGCCAATATAATATCGGTCCCATTGGGTTTAACCGATGTTTTTGTTCGGTTCGGTTCGGTTCATCTACTCATACCATGGGGTCACTTAGTACTTTGAATATATATAGAAAATAGAATTAAAAATTTAAACATAAGTTGAGATGGCCGAGTTGGTCTAAGGCGCCAGATTAAGGTTCTAGTCCGAAAGGGCGTGGGTTCAAATCCCACTCTCAACAAATATTTTATGTTCTATCTACCTACAATTACTAAATTATTTTAAATGTATATAAAACATAAGATTCACAAATGAGATGGCCGAGTTGGTCAGAAAACATGCTCGTAGAGATTGCACGAAATAATATAAAACAGTTTGTCATCTACAGTACATACAGAGCGGAAAATAAGAGAGGAGACGACGGAGATAAAAGACACATTCTTAAGAAATAAATAAATATATTTCCCCCACGCAATCGTACAACATCAACCCCTCATCTGTTCATAGGGATTGGAGGATAATTCCAAAGCATTAAAGTGTATAACATATTCCAAAACAACAAGTAATTGGAACTTTCGATCGACAGTATGAAAGTCGTCTATCCAGCAACACATTGGACGTCTGGGTCGACTCGAGTGAATTGGCAGTCGTTGGCATTGATGCAAACAGATTTCACTGGAGTTGTCCCTCCAACCATGGAGAGCTTCACATTCTCCAGGTGGATGCCTTTACATGGAACGCTCTTGCTGCAGAGTATTTTGATGGGGTTCTCCTTGATGGTCGTCCCAGAAATATTCACAAACTGCACGTCGCTTATTGCCACCGCGGAGGTCTATTTTCCAGCGTTTTTCCCCAAGTCAAATGATCACTAATATGAGCGGATATAGTAAGATGGATAGCATTCATGTCAAATACTTACTTGGTTTTGGCAACTGTTACCATTACAGTAGAATTGGTCGATCATAATTGGCGTCTTAACCGAGTAGAGCCTCATATTCACAAACACGATGCCTCTGACATATCCAGATCCTCCCTGCCATGTCTTGATTCTTGCGCCTGTGAGAGCATCTGTTACACTGGAATCGGATACACGAATGTTCTCAACTGATTGTTCCGCACCATCCCTTCCCAGACTTCCAATGCTGTGAAGAAACATCATGAGAAATCTAGCTAGCAGAATAGTAGAGGCTCTTCTTCTTGATGAGCATAGCAATGAAGTACCTGAAGCCATGGCCAGGGCCGCAATGGACGCGGTTGATGTTGATCTTTGAGCAGTCGGGGCCGATAGCTACGCAATCATCTCCTGCACTCATGGCAATTCAAGAATGCATCAGGACGATCGAGGAGTAGCATGCAGCAGCACTAATCGACCTCAGAGAACAGCCGATACTGACCTGTTCCGATAATTGAGCCGGAGACGTCGACGTTCTGGCACCCGGAGAAGAACATCCCGTCTGTGTTGGGGCTGTCGCCCGGCGCTGTTATCTTGACCCAGCTAATCGTCACGCCGACGCATTTGAAGAAGGTCATATGCTTATCGGGGCCGTTCTTTATCGTTATTCCTCTCACATAAAGATCGTTGCAGTGACGGAAGGTTAAGATCTGACCAAACACAATAACACGAGATCAGAATGGCTTCGTTCTAAGATCAACAGTGTTACGTAGGTCTCATCAGTGAGGTTGACACTTACGAAAGGCCGACGCGAAACTTGCTGTGGTTGACAGAGACAATAAAGCAAACAGTCAGTAGGTCAGACAAGATGCGAGGAAGGTGACAATAGAGTTTGGATCAACGTGTCCACCTTTTTGTTGAAGAGGTCCCACCAAAGTTGGCCTCTGCCATCGATCTGCCCGTAGCCGTGCACGATCAGACGGTTCACGTACGTGAAGGTCAACAAGCTTGCCTTATCGTTCGTCCACTTCGAATTTGGTGCCACAATGTCCCCTTGTAGCTGCAAAAACAAGCATTTCCTTTTGAGGAAGGAATTCACAGATAGTGTTTCCAAGCTCCACTATAGCATCTCTTAACAATTCACCCGAAAATCAATGCTGGAATTGCAGGGGCCCGACAGTGTTATTTCACCTATCAAGAACGTCTTCCCTGAAGGGACGAGAATCACCGGTGATCTGGTATCTGCACAAGCTGCTGCCCATGCTTGTACGAACGCCTGCAAGTCAATACCTGGATCATGAGGAGGAAGAAGAAGGAACGAACAACATGCAACACGATACTACCTTCTTCTTACGTAATGCATGCATGCATGAAAAAAAATGCTACTGTGATGGGTTTTGAGATCAAGATTCCCAATCATTATTAATGGTTTATAACAATTATTCTCAGTTACATATGAATCTTGATACCATATCAATTGAATCCACTTCGCAAGTAACATTCTAGATTTGGCTCTCTGACAAGAATGGTGAGCTTGACTCCACCATGCTGCTGCCATGGCTGATGTTGTATTTCGTGACCTATTAACTCCACCTCTATGAAGAGGACTGTGCTACCGATCTCATCCCCGAGAGAGAGAGAGAGAGAGAGAGAGAGAGAGAGAGAGAGAGAGCGAGCGAGCGAGCTTACATTAGTATCATCAGTTTGGCCATCACCCACGGCCTTAAAGTCGAAAACGTTGTAAGTCTTGTATCCAACAGCAGCACTTAGACTTAGCAGCAACAGACCGAGCACCGCCAGAGCAGCCTGTCAATGTCGATGACACAAGGAAGAGAAACTAGTTGAGGACGTACCATCACAAATACCAGAAGAAACGCATGCGTACTCACCATCGTCTCCGAGCACTTGCCGCACCGAGATCTGCTTGATTCGATTCTGAGTTAGATCGTTGCTACATCGTCTCCATTTTTATAACGCTGCCGATCAACTAACGCAATTAAGGATTAACCAAACAGTAAAATGTTCTATGGTGGAAGAAAATATTATTATGTCTTACTTGTATTTGTCATTGAATGTAATTACAAAAATGGCCAATTGACACAATGCTGTTTGAGGTATTACGAATCATTGTCATATTTAATCACAGGCAATGAATTTGCAAAGTAGAAAGAATGTAGAATTCGAAGAATGCAGAAATGAAGCATCAATCGCTTTTCATTTATGTGGAAATGTCCATTATATGCCAAAAAGTTATAATAAATAAGAAAATATTATATTTTGTGTTTTTGGATATTGGATTCAAATGTATGCCCTATTGAGACAATACTGAATATTATTTATTATTAATTAATGCTACGTAATTGAGTCATGAGATGAATTTTGTTATTCTTCATTATCCAAATTCTGACGTGCCTTAATCTTTATGCCACCACAATAAATGAATTTGGTTGATAGAAAGAAGGATATATATATATATATATATATATAGAAAGAAGCAATTTTAGGCCCAATGCAGAGATTAATCACTTTCCATTTATTTAACAATTACCATATATATATATATATGTATATAGAAAGAGAGAGAGAGAGAGAGAGAGAGAGAGAGAGAGAGAGAATTAGAAGGTACAACTGGGTAGAAATTACTTGATTGCAAGAATGTAAAATGATATAAAACTAAGAGATAAAATGAAGGGAAAATTTGAAAGATACAAAAAACAAAAATAAATGAGGAAGAATGAATCCCACATTTCCCATTGAAGATGGACTTATAATCTTTTGTCTCATTTATTCACGTAAATCATTAGATATATCATAACCAATAATAATATATTAATAGAAAAAAAGTTCTATTTAAAATGATATTGCAAGTACATCTTTTTATAAAGCTTATTGTAATATTAAAGGACCGTAAAATATTAGATACGGAACATGAGAGGTTGTCATTACCTATAATTTGTGTACTGGTACTATACCATAAAAAGGAAAAGAAATACAAAACGTACACCATCATGTAGGTCCAATGATCTGCATAGAAAAATAAAAATGTTAAAAAGATAAAGATGAATATATGCATGATATGTCATCGTCACATACGAAAAGGATACGATATCTCTGACACAGTAAATAACACAAAATAGTCACCTTTTATTAGGCACAAAAGACTCTCAAATATAAGGTTGAATGGGAGTATATAAAGGGGATTATAAAGGCAGATGCAAACCTAATCGAGCACTTTCGTCAAACAAAAAGTTGATAGACTAAAGACATTGTATCACCCATCAGACATATATCAAATGCCCCATTTACCTTAGTGCCACCCAATGGGTTCCAAAGTATTAAGATAGTTGGCGTTTCACACCGTAAGGCTGTTAATCAAAAATTAACTTGTGATACATGAGAATAAGGTTATTTTGGACTATTTTCCCATTCATACTATGCAACACAACCATAATCTTTTTTATATTTTACAAGACAGAAACAAAAATTAAAAACATAAATAAAAAATGGGATTGATAATAGTATTTTTTACCTCATATATGCTTTTTACTTGTCTTCAACCCATAACCGTGCAAGTAATAAAAAAAATACCCCCATCCCCTTCTCCACTTTTTTTTCTCTAAAAGTTTTTTTTTTAATCATTTTTTAGCCTCGGGCGTTTCTCACTCGAATATAAGCTTAGTGTCCTAAAGAACTATCTCATCCTAAGGTGGGTCCACCGATGATGATGTCAACGACAGCTCAGGACTATCCTCGATCAATTGATCTAGACGATCCTATTGTGGGTCCATCGATGATGATGTCAATTGATCTAGAGACTGTCTCATCCTAAGGTGGGTCCATTGTGTCCTAGAGACTCCTCAATAGAGAGTTTGTGGAGAGGTTTCATAGGTGAATGTTCCTGTGATATTCAGAGCCCTCATTCTAGGGCTAAATTATTGAGGAGATGCACCATCGATAGTTAAGTTAGCTCGGCTTGGTCTTATATCGAATGCATAGAGATGTCTGATGAACCCTTGTGGCAGCTTTATCATGGTTGAGGTGTCTCTGATGTGGTCTTGAGGTTGGGCCGAGGTGGATTTGGCTTCTTAGTAGGTTCCTACACGAAGGTCAATGTCGAGAGGAGTTTCCCTACCTAACCCTTCCGGTACGCAAGTTAGTTCAAAAAATTATATGGGTTTGTGAGAGCTTTTTAGAAAGATATTCGACCCCTAGGTTGACACCGAGGATCAGCTTTTATACCAAATCGGTTGAGGAGATCCTCCATAATGACCTCAACATCCCTCCTTTTGTGTTTTGTCTACATGGGCAATAGGCCTGAATAAGCTCCCGTGGACAAGTCCATAGGGACAACAAAAGGAGGGATAGCCCTAAACGACCTCCATGAACTATTGGCCACGTAGGTTGATAGGGTTAGTCCAAATGATCTCCCGTGGACTATTATCCATGGAGGTCGGTAAACCATAACTACCTCCATGTCATTGCCTCGTGAAGGGTGATTCAACATGTTTCTTCCATGTCAGTACTTCTGAGGTGGTTAGTTGGCGGATGGGGATTGATTGCAAAAATATTTCATATCAATGTCGTTTAGGATACCCTTCAACTTGTGCCTCTTTTGTATGAAAAAACATTTGCTTTATTAAAATATCATTACAAATTCCATGCTACTCTTGAGTGACTTTACTTGTTTACATGAATGCTCATCCATTTATCTGAAGTGATTAAAAATGTCAACAAGGTGAGGCAGAGTGAGAAGTGCTTTCTCGTTCCACATCCC
The DNA here is from genome assembly GCF_036884655.1 of Musa acuminata AAA Group. Lineage (NCBI taxonomy): Eukaryota > Viridiplantae > Streptophyta > Magnoliopsida > Zingiberales > Musaceae > Musa > Musa acuminata. Next base: position 33,312,055 of record NC_088336.1, read on the forward strand.
CATCTCATCCCTCGTTCTCATCCCCACCCATTTAGATGGGGCTAGGGTAAGGATAGGGAATCCTCATTTGGGGCAAAAAAACTCATAAGTTTTTCATATTCACATAATTAATCTATTTTTTTTAAATAAAATTATTATCAAAATTAATTAAAAAAAATTAAAATGTATAAATAATAATAATAATATGTATAAAATTTATATGTTATAATAATATTTAAATATAAATATATCTAAATATAAATAATAATATTTGTTAATACCATATTATTTGGTTCAATCGAACCAAATGACTTTCAATCAACTCAACCAAGGCTTAATTCAGCCTGATTTGAATTAGGTGGACGATTGGCCCGATCAACATTTAGGCCCAACATCTTGGCCCACATAGACAATGTGGGTATAAAACGATGTGGTAAGTGTTCTACCTATCCCAATCTCATGACCATCCAAATAATAAAAAATGCCTTCATCCTTGTCTCATTAGGTGCGAGTCTCGTATTGTCGTTGCTATCTTGTACAACAATGCTAGTTTTGCCACCCTATTCTGCTATGATGATTTGATGTTTGCTTAACTTGAACTAATATAACTTTATCATGTCCTTAATTGAGATTACCTAAGGTATACGACACCTAAGTGATATTTGTTTATAAGGGTTAGCCTAGACATTAACCTTATGTAATCTACAAAGAATCTACATAAAGAAAATAATGTTAGAAAGATGAATGGGTGGGTGATATATCATTGTTGTACTTTAAAAGTATATAATAATTGAGATCATAAGTAACATAAAAGAATCAGCTTTTATTAAGCATAAAAGACTAAAAAATGGGTTAAACGAGCATATACAAAAAGAGTTTTATAGGTAGATACAAGCCGAATATTCACCTAACACTTTTGTCAAATAGAAGATAGGCATTCTAAAGACATTATATCACCCCTTATATCACCCCTCAGACATATACACACAAGGCTCTATCCACTCTGATGACACTAGGCGATTCCAAGGAAAAAATATAAAAAATAGTTCCATGTGCCACAAGTTAATTTTTGTTTGACAGCTTTGTGATATGAAATAAAAATGTAATCGAGTTATAAAATAGAAACACAGATAATAAACCAAAATGGAAATGATGATAGTATTTTTTGCTCCATACACGTTGCTAAAAAAAATCACTCAAAAATATCAAAAACAATGAAAAACAAAGACTAAAAAGAGGTAAGGACATGTATCGAGCATTTTGACTAAATTGCTCACAACACGATATAGGTCCATTGTAGGATCAAAATCATTTGATTTATCTTAGTCCATATATACCAAAAATCATTACACCATGTCTGAGAAATTTTTATATTTTATAATATTTATAACATATATATAAGAGGTGAGGTTGTCATCACCAAAGTTGGTAATTTCGTACACCGATACTGTGACACTCAGGTTTTGAATCAGTATCGAGACTTGGTAAATCAAATGTGGATCGAGTATTAAATGAAAAAAATATAAACAAATACAACATTATACGTAGCCTATACTGTCATGTACTTGGTGCTATGAGGCCAATATAGTATCGGTCCCGTTGGGTTTAACCGATGTTTTGGTTCGGTTCGGTTCGATTCATCTACTCATATCGAAGACTTGTTCGGGTCACTTAGTACTTTAAACATATATAGGATATAAGATTGACCATTCAAATATTAGTTGAGATGGCTGAGTTTGTCTAAGACGTCAGATTAAGGTTCTGGTCCGAAAGGGCATGGGTTCAAATTCCACTCTCATTTTATGTTTTATCTATCTACAATTACCGATGTCAACTTAGCCTTTTTTTTGAATTCCCACTTAATATTGTTGAAATTTTTTTATTTTTTTTAGAACAATCTTCCAATAATAAATTAGATTTAAGTGGAAAGCAAATCTTCCTCTATCGCTACATAGAACTAGTTAGATTTATCTTTTGAGTTAGTATCACTATGTTTCTCAATAAAACCTAGGAGACATAGTGATTTAATGAATAAGTGAATCATAATAGTGATATGATGAATAAGTGAATCATAATAAATATTTATAAGTTATACATATTAATAAAATAATATTTATTTATTTGACTACAAAAAATGTTATGATCACGTAAAATAAACAGTCGATGCTCCTCAGACCCGTCCCCGTGCATATAATAGTCATTCGTATGGGACCAAACCTTATGCAATATCGAGTTCATTTTCACCTGACATTTGCTATACTTTGGACCTCGTTGCAGCTCGCCCAAAGTAACAATCTCACCTGACAACACCCACTCTCTAGCTATTTCGACGAAGGTGCTGACCCTCGATAAGCAAGTCACCAGTCAACCAAGAATCCGTATGATAGAAAGATAAAAGAGTTATTGTTCAACCAAGAACCCATATAATAGAAAGATAAAGATAAAGCTAGTCACCACTCAACCAAGAACCCACGTCCCATACGTAGAATAATCTTCAATCTCGGGATGCTCCTCCGAAAACCTAATCGAGCCTTCCGCATTAGACACCTATCCAGCATCACTCTTACTACGTACATACTACTTCTAGTCCTAGACAAAGTAACCTGATCAACCTTCAAAGGTTTCCCTACCTTGGAAGGTAGCGTACATAAGATACCTGCGATTAGGAGTTGTATAGGTAAGCCTGGAAATTGAATCCAGACTGAGTAGGCTTCCATCTTCTCTTTGAAGGGTTGGAAGACAATTTCTGAGACTGATATCTATCGCTTCCATCACGAGAGCTCGGAGCCATCCCACTTGTTTATAGGTTATAGAAAAGATGCTCGTAGAGATTGCTCGAAATAATATAAAACAGTTTGTCATCTACAGTACATACAGAGCAGAAAATAAGAGAGGAGACGACGGAGATAAAAGATATTTCCCCCACGCAATCGTACAACATCAACCCCTCATCTGTTCATAGGGATTGGAAGATAATTCGAAAGCATTAAGGTGTATAACATATTCCAAAACAACAAGTAATTGGAACTTTCGATCGACAGTATGAAAGTTCCAATTACTTGTTGTTTTGGAATATGAAAGTCCATTTGTCGAGCGTCGTCTATCCAGCAACACATTGGACGTCTGGGTCGACTCGAATGAATTGGCAGTCGTTGGCATTGATGCAAACAGATTTCACTGGAGTTGTCCCTCCAACCATGGAGAGCTTCACATTCTCCAGGTGGATGCCTTTACATGGAACGCTCTTGCTGCAGAGTATTTTGATGGGGTTCTCCTTGATGGTCGTCCCAGAAATATTCACAAACTGCACGTCGCTTATTGCCACCGCGGAGGTCTATTTTCCAGCGTTTTTCCCCAAGTCAAATGATCACTAATATGAGCGGATATAGTAAGATGGATAGCATTCATGTCAAATACTTACTTGGTTTTGGCAACTGTTACCATTACAGTAGAATTGGTCGATCATAATTGGCGTCTTAACCGAGTAGAGCCTCATATTCACAAACACGATGCCTCTGACATATCCAGATCCTCCCTGCCATGTCTTGATTCTTGCGCCTGTGAGAGCATCTGTTACACTGGAATCGGATACACGAATGTTCTCAACTGATTGTTCCGCACCATCCCTTCCCAGACTGCCAATGCTGTGAAGAAACATCATGAGAAATCTAGCTAGCAGAATAGTAGAGGCTCTTCTTCTTGATGAGCATAGCAATGAAGTACCTGAAGCCATGGCCAGGGCCGCAACGGACGCGGTTGATGTTGATCTTTGAGCAGTCGGGGCCGATAGCTACGCAATCATCTCCTGCACTCATGGCAATTCAAGAATGCATCAGGACGATCGAGGAGTAGCGTGCAGCAGCACTAATCGACCTCAGAGAACAGCCAATACTGACCTGTTCCGATAATTGAGCCGGAGACGTCGACGTTCTGGCATCCGGAGAAGAACATCCCGTCTGTGTTGGGGCTGTCGCCCGGCGCTGTTATCTTGACCCAGCTAATCGTCACGCCGACGCATTTGAAGAAGGTCATATGCTTATCGGGGCCGTTCTTTATCGTTATTCCTTTCACATAAAGATCGTTGCAGTGACGGAAGGTTAAGGTCTGACCAAACACAATAACACGAGATCAGAATTTCTTCGTTCTAAGATCAACAGTGTTACGTAGGTCTCATCAGTGAGGTTGACACTTACGAAAGGCCGACGCGAAACTTGCTGTGGTTGACAGAGACAATAAAGCAAACAGTCAGTAGGTCAGACAAGATGCGAGGAAGGTGACAATAGAGTTTGGATCAACGTGTCCACCTTTTTGTTGAAGAGGTCCCACCAAAGTTGGCCTCTGCCATCGATCTGCCCGTAGCCGTGCACGATCAGACGGTTCACGTACGTGAAGGTCAACAAGCTTGCCTTATCGTTCGTCCACTTCGAATTTGGTGCCACAATGTCCCCTTGTAGCTGCAAAAACAAGCATTTCCTTTTGAGGAAGGAATTCACAGATAGTGTTTCCAAGCTCCACTATAGCATCTCTTAACAATTCACCCGAAAATCAATGCTGGAATTGCAGGGGCCCGACAGTGTTATTTCACCTATCAAGAACGTCTTCCCTGAAGGGACGAGAATCACCGGTGATCTGGTATCTGCACAAGCTGCTGCCCATGCTTGTACGAACGCCTGCAAGTCAATACCTGGATCATGAGGAGGAAGAAGAAGGAACGAACAACATGCAACACGATACTACCTTCTTCTTACGTAATGCATGCATGCATGAAAAAAAATGCTACTGTGATGGGTTTTGAGATCAAGATTCCCAATCATTATTAATGGTTTATAACAATTATTCTCAGTTACATATGAATCTTGATACCATATCAATTGAATCCACTTCGCAAGTAACATTCTAGATTTGGCTCTCTGACAAGAATGGTGAGCTTGACTCCACCATGCTGCTGCCATGGCTGATGTTGTATTTCGTGACCTATTAACTCCACCTCTATGAAGAGGACTGTGCTACCGATCTCATCCCCGAGAGAGAGAGAGAGAGAGAGAGAGAGAGAGAGAGAGAGAGCGAGCGAGCGAGCTTACATTAGTATCATCAGTTTGGCCATCACCCACGGCCTTAAAGTCGAAAACGTTGTAAGTCTTGTATCCAACAGCAGCACTTAGACTTAGCAGCAACAGACCGAGCACCGCCAGAGCAGCCTGTCAATGTCGATGACACAAGGAAGAGAAACTAGTTGAGGACGTACCATCACAAATACCAGAAGAAACGCATGCGTACTCACCATCGTCTCCGAGCACTTGCCGCACCGAGATCTGCTTGATTCGATTCTGAGTTAGATCGTTGCTACATCGTCTCCATTTTTATAACGCTGCCGATCAACTAACGCAATTAAGGATTAACCAAACAGTAAAATGTTCTATGGTGGAAGAAAATATTATTATGTCTTACTTGTATTTGTCATTGAATGTAATTACAAAAATGGCCAATTGACACAATGCTGTTTGAGGTATTACGAATCATTGTCATATTTAATCACAGGCAATGAATTTGCAAAGTAGAAAGAATGTAGAATTCGAAGAATGCAGAAATGAAGCATCAATCGCTTTTCATTTATGTGGAAATGTCCATTATATGCCAAAAAGTTATAATAAATAAGAAAATATTATATTTTGTGTTTTTGGATATTGGATTCAAATGTATGCCCTATTGAGACAATACTGAATATTATTTATTATTAATTAATGCTACGTAATTGAGTCATGAGATGAATTTTGTTATTCTTCATTATCCAAATTCTGACGTGCCTTAATCTTTATGCCACCACAATAAATGAATTTGGTTGATAGAAAGAGAGAGAGAGAATTAGAAGGTACAACTGGGTAGAAATTACTTGATTGCAAGAATGTAAAATGATATAAAACTAACAGATAAAATGAAGGGAAAAATTGAAAGATACAAAAAACAAAAATAAATGAGGAAGAATGAACCCCACATTTCCCATTGAAGATGAACTTATAATCTTTTGTCTCATTTACTCACGTAAACTATTAGATATATCATAACCAATAATAATATATTAATAGAAAAAAGTTCTATTTAAAATGATATTGCAAGTACATCTTTTTATAAAACTTATTGTAATATTAAAGGACCGAGGAACGTCAGATATTAGGTACGGAACATGAGAGGTTGTCATTACCTATAATTTGTGTACTGGTACTATACGTCGACCAATACTGTACTATCTCCTACGTATCGAGTGTTTAAAAAAAATAAAAAGGAAAAGAAATACAAAACCTATACCATCATGTAGGTCCAATGATCTGCATAGAAAAACAAAAATGTTAGAAAGATGAATGTATGCATGATATGTCATCGTCACATACGAAAAGGATAAGATATCTCTGACATAGTAAATAACACAAAATAGTCACCTTTTATTAGGCACAAAAGACTCTCAAATATATGGCTGAATGAGAGTATATAAAGGGGATTGTAAAGGCAGATGCAAGCCTAATATAGCACTTTTGTCAAACAGAAAGTTGATGGACTAAAGACATTGTATCACCCATCAGACATATACCTAATGCCCCATTTACCTTAGTGCCACCCAATGGGTTCCAAAGTATTAAGATAGTTAGCGTTTCACACCGTAAGGCTGCTAATCAAAAATTATCTTGTGATACATGAGAATAAGATTATTTTGGACTATTTTCCCATTCATACTATGCCACACAACCATAATCTTTTTTATATTTTATAAGACAGAAACAAAAATTAAAAACATAAACAAAAAATGGGATTGATAATAGTATTTTTTATCTCATATATGGTTTTTAATAGAACATCAAAAACAACAAAAAATAAGAATCCAAAAGCATCATGGGTATATGTTGAACGCCTTAACTGCATCGCTCTATTTTATCCTCCCTTTGTCTTAGCCTACATGATGGTATTTTATCCTCCCTTTGTCGTGGACGGCCTCGAGCATATGTTTTCAAGGAAGTAGAACTTGAATTCTTATGTAAGTTAAGTGAAAGAATAGTACCACTCCTACACTAAGCCTCTCAACGTTGTTTGAAACGCATAGCACAACAGAGCATCCAAGGTATTGTATAATGACAATTGAGTGCAAAAAGTGATGATGTGTTATACTGACATCAAAGTTATCATTGAAGGCCTACAGTGATGGGAGACAAAAGTTTGTTGGGATCGGTTCCTCTTGGACGCTTAAGGTGGGGAGTATCCCAAGGTGGGGTCGTCTACACCTTCTTGCTTGGACTGTCGGAACTCCTTCTACATCTCATCCGGGTGTTGGTCTCTCTGTAGCAGTTAGGCTCTCAGAGAGTTGTCAATTAAATCTACCAATTGGATCTACGATTCTAGTAGGTTTAGGCCTTAGTGAGGCAGCACACTAAACACTACAGGTGGAGAGTGGGGCACCCCCTATGTTAGCAATTCAACAGGGCGAGGACGGTCCTGAGCTATCAATGCTAGATCAATTGGGGGACCCTGGGGAGCATAAGTGCCAATGGTGGTTGAGACATATGCTGCGGTTGCAACGAAGCAATAGTTTATTGAGCCAATTAGGGTAAGAGTGGAGCGATTACCTGTATCATGCTCATGATGCCTACACTTGGTGCATTAGGCTTAGGAATGCTTTAACAGGGATAACAAGGTGCCTCGCATTTGTCCCTAAAGGTGAGAGTCCTGGGTTGTTAAACAGACGCTAATAACGCCCCAACGTCTGAGCGAAGGTGGATGGATCTATTTGAAGAAAGGATGGTAATTGCTCACCTTGTGTAAATGTGTTATGGGTTGAGGGAAGAGCCTACTCACTTGAGCGCTCATTGAGAGGGTTCATGGGTAGACATTCCTAAGACATTCTAGGCTATCCTTTTAGTCTAAAAATATTGAGATGTGCCATCGACAATCGAGTCAGCTCGACTTAGTCTTATCATGAAGGCGTAGATATGTTTAAGGAACCCTTGTCATAGCCTTGGCATGGTTGAGGTGGCTCTGAGGTAGTCTTTATAACTCTAACCTATTCGAGATGGTCTTTGATAGAAGATAAGAGTTCCCCAACTATATGTATAATTGTTCTATTGAGGAAAATCCTCTATTCTGTTGAGGAAAATCTTTCCTTTTAATATGTATAAATAGGAGAGGGACACGTTAATGTATTTAAACTAAAGCTTCTTGCCTTCGGCCAGCGATCAACGCCGCTGCAATTGAGGCTCCACGGCCAATCCTCATCTTCCTCACCGTAATAGTCTTCGCTGATCTGCCAACAGTCGACGGACTTAGGGAGAACGAAGGGCGGACTTAAGGGGAATGAAAGAAGAACGCCTGTGCCTCAAAGCAACAGCAATCGCAATAGTAGAAGCGCGAGGGCATGATAGAAGATAAGATTTTCCCAACTTTTTGAGAAAATCTCTCTATTCTGTTGAAGAAAATCCTTTATTCTGTTGAGGAAAATCCTTCCTCCTAATCTGTATAAATAGGAGACAGACATGTTAATGTATTTAAGCTAAAGCTATTTCAATAAAGCTTCTTCAATGTTCTTATCTTCTATTACTAAGGTGGGATCTGGCTTTTCAGTGTATTCCTGCATAATTGAAAAATTATATGGGGTGTGAGAGGGTTTTGGAAAGAGATCCAACCCTTAGGCTAGTGCCAAGGGTTGGCTTTTATACCTGATTAATTAAGAAGATCCTTTATAACGGTCTTAACGTCCTCTCCTTACGTTTTGTCCATAAGGGTGGACCTCCTATGAACTATTGTCTAAAGGAATCGAGAGATAGAGAGAGAGAGAGGGGAGAGGGGATAGACCTAAACAACCCCCGTGAAATGTTAGCCATGAAGGCCAATAAGGCTAGTCTGAACGACCTCCCATAGACTATTGTTCATATTCACCTAACTAATCTATTTTTTAAAATAAATTTATTATTAAAATTAATTAATAATATCAAAATTCATAAATAATAATAATACTTATAAAAATTATATATTAAAATATAAATATATTTGAATATAAATAATAATATTTATTGATATTATATTATTTGGTTCAATTGAACCAATCAACTCAACCAAGGTTTAATCTACCCTGATTTGAATCAGGTGGGCGGTTGGCCTAATCAACATATGGGCCCACATATTAATATGGTAGGTATAGGACGGGGTGGGAAGTGCTTTACCTGTCTTCAACCCATAACCGTGCAAGTAATAAAAAAATACCCCCATCGCCTTCTCCACTTTTTTTTCTCTAAAAGTTTTTTTTTTAATCTTTTTTTAGCCTCGGGCGTTTCTCGCTCGAATATAAGCTTTGTGTCCTAAAGAACTATCTCATCCTAAGGTGGATCCACCGATGATGATGTCAACGACAGCTCAGGACTGTCCTCGGTGAATTGATCTAGACGATCCTAATGTGGGTCCATCGATGATGATGTCAATTGATCTAGAGACTGTCTCATCCTAAGGTGGGTCCACCAATGATGATGTCAACGACAGCTCAGGACTGTCCTCGGTCAATTGATCTAGACGATCCTAATGTGGGTCCATCGATGATGATGTCAATTGATCTAGAGACTATCTCATCCTAAGGTGGGTCCATTGTGTCCTAGAGACTCCTCAATAGAGAGTTTGTGGAGAGGGTTCATAGGTGAATGTTCCTGTGATATTCAGAGCCCTCATTCTAGGACTAAATTGTTGAGGAGATGCACCATCGATAGTTGAGTTAGCTCAGCTTGGTCTTATATCGAATGCATAGAGATGTTTGATGAACCCTTGTGGCAGCTTTATCATGGTTGAGGTGTCTCTGAGGTAGTCTTGAGGTTGGGCCGAGGTGGATTTGGCTTCTTAGTAGGTTCCTACACGAAGGTCAATGTCAAGAGGAGTTTCCCTACCTTACCCCTTCGGTACGCAAGTTAGTTCAGAAAATTATATGGGTTTGTGAGAGCTTTTTAGAAAGATATCCGACCCCTAGGTTGACACCGAGGATCAGCTTTTATACCTAATCGGTTGAGGAGATCCTCCATAATGACCTCGACATCCCTCCTTTTGTGTTTTGTCTACATGGGCAATAGGCTTGAATAAGCTCCCGTGGATAAGTCCACGGGGGCAACAAAAGGAGGGATAGCCCTAAACGACCTCCATGAACTATTGGCCACGAAGGTTGATAGGATCAGTCCAAATGATCTCCCGTGGACTATTATCCATGGAGGTCGGCAAACCATAACTACCTCCATGTCATTGCCTGGTGGAGGGTGATTCAACATGTTTCTTCCATGTCAGTACTTATGAGGTGGTTAGCTGGCGGATGGGGATTGATTGCAAAAATATTTCATATCAATGTCGTTTAGGATACCCTTCAACTTGTGCCTCTTTTGTATGAAAAAATATTTGCTTTATTAAAATATCGTTACAAATTCCATGCTACTCTTGAGTGACTTTACTTGTTTACATGAATGCTCATCCATTTATCTGAAATGATTAAAAATGTCAATAAGGTGAGGCTGAGGAGTGCTTTCTCGTTCCCTATCCCCATCTCATCCCTCGTTTCTCATCCCCACCCATTTAGATGGGGCTAGGGTAAGGATGGGGAATCCTCATTTGGGGCAAAAAACTCACAAGTTTTTCATATTCACATAATTAATCTATTTTTTTAAATAAAATTATTATCAAAATTAATTAAAAATTAAAATATATAAATAATAATAATAATAATATGTATAAAATTTATATGTTATAATAATATTTAAATATAAATATATCTAAATATAAATAATAGTATTTGTTTATACCATATTATTTAGTTCAATCGAATCAAAAGACTTACAATCAACTTAACCAAGGCTTAATTCAGCCTGATTTGAATTAATTGAACGATTGGCCCGATCAACATTTAGGCCCAACATCTTGGCCCACATAGACAATGTGGGTATAAGACGACGTGGTAAGTGCTCTACTTATCCCCATCCCATAACCATCCAAATAATAAAAAATGCCTTCATCCTTGTCTCATTAGGAGCGAGTCTCGTATTGTCATTGCTATCTTGTACAATAATGCTAGTTTTGCCACCTTATTCTGCTATGATGATTTGATGTTTGCTTAACTTGAACTGATATAACTTTATCATGTCCTTAGTTGAGATTACCTAAGGTATACGACACCTAAGTGATATTTGTTTATAAGGGTTAGCCTAGACCTTAACCTTATGTAATCTACAAAGAATCTACACAAAGAAAATAATGTTAGAAAGATGAATGGGTGGGTGATATATCATTGTTATACTTTAAAAGTATATAATAATTGAGATCACAAGCAACATAAAAGAATCAGCTTTTATTAAGTATAAAAGACTAAAAAATGGGTTAAACGAGCATATATAAAAAGAGTTTTGTAGGTAGATACAAACCGAATATTCACCAAACACTTTTGTCAAATAGAAGATAGGCATTCTAAAGACGTTATATCACCCCTTATATCACCCTTCAGACATATACACACAAGGCTCTATCCACCCCGATGGCACTAGGCGATTCCAAGGAAAAAATATAAAAAAATAGTTCCATATGCCACAAGTTAATTTTTATTTGACAGTTTTGTGATATGAAATAAAAATGTAACTGAGTTATAAAATAGAAACACAGATAATAAACCAAAATGGAAATGATGATAGTATTTTTTGCTCCATACATGTTGCCAAAAAAAATCACTCAAAAATATCAAAAACAATGAAAAACAAAGACTAAAAAGAGGTAAGGACATGTATCGAGAATTTTGATTAAATTGCTCACAATACGATATAGGTCCATTGTAGGATCAAAATCATTCGATTTATCTTGGTCCATATAAATCAAAAATCATTACAGAGAAATTTTTATGACATGTATATAAGAGGTGAGGTTGTCATCACCAAAGTTGGTAATTTCGTGCACCGATACTGTGACACTCAGGTTTTGAATCAGTATCGAGACTTGGTAAATCAAATGTGGATCGAGTATTAAAAGAAAAAAATATAAACAAATACAACATTATACGGAGCCTATACTGTCATGTACTTGGTGCTATGAGGCCAATATAATATCGGTCCCATTGGGTTTAACCGATGTTTTTGTTCGGTTCGGTTCGGTTCATCTACTCATACCATGGGGTCACTTAGTACTTTGAATATATATAGAAAATAGAATTAAAAATTTAAACATAAGTTGAGATGGCCGAGTTGGTCTAAGGCGCCAGATTAAGGTTCTGGTCCGAAAGGGCGTGGGTTCAAATCCCACTCTCAACAAATATTTTATGTTCTATCTACCTACAATTACTAAATTATTTTAAATGTATATAAAACATAAGATTCACAAATGAGATGGCCGAGTTGGTCAGAAAACATGCTCGTAGAGATTGCACGAAATAATATAAAACAGTTTGTCATCTACAGTACATACAGAGCGGAAAATAAGAGAGGAGACGACGGAGATAAAAGACACATTCTTAAGAAATAAATAAATATATTTCCCCCACGCAATCGTACAACATCAACCCCTCATCTGTTCATAGGGATTGGAGGATAATTCCAAAGCATTAAAGTGTATAACATATTCCAAAACAACAAGTAATTGGAACTTTCGATCGACAGTATGAAAGTCGTCTATCCAGCAACACATTGGACGTCTGGGTCGACTCGAGTGAATTGGCAGTCGTTGGCATTGATGCAAACAGATTTCACTGGAGTTGTCCCTCCAACCATGGAGAGCTTCACATTCTCCAGGTGGATGCCTTTACATGGAACGCTCTTGCTGCAGAGTATTTTGATGGGGTTCTCCGTGGTGGTCGTCCCAGAAAAATTCACAAACTGCACGTCGCTTATTGCCACCGCGGAGGTCTATTTTCCAGCGTTTTTCCCCAAGTCAAATGATCACTAATATGAGCTGATATAGTAAGATGGATAGCATTCATGTCAAATACTTACTTGGTTTTGGCAACTGTTACCATTACAGTAGAATTGGTCGATCATAATTGGCGACTTAACCGAGTAGAGCCTCATATTCTCAAACACGATGCCTCTGACATATCCAGATCCTCCCTGCCATGTCTTGATTCTTGCGCCTGTGAGAGCATCTGTTACACTGGAATCGGATACACGAATGTTCTCAACTGATTGTTCCGCACCATCCCTTCCCAGACTTCCAATGCTGTGAAGAAACATCATGAGAAATCTAGCTAGCAGAATAGTAGAGGCTCTTCTTCTTGATGAGCATAGCAATGAAGTACCTGAAGCCATGGCCAGGGCCGCAACGGACGCGGTTGATGTTGATCTTTGAGCAGTCGGGGCCGATAGCTACGCAATCATCTCCTGCACTCATGGCAATTCAAGAATGCATCAGGACGATCGAGGAGTAGCGTGCAGCAGCACTAATCGACCTCAGAGAACAGCCAATACTGACCTGTTCCGATAATTGAGCCGGAGACGTCGACGTTCTGGCATCCGGAGAAGAACATCCCGTCTGTGTTGGGGCTGTCGCCCGGCGCTGTTATCTTGACCCAGCTAATCGTCACGCCGACGCATTTGAAGAAGGTCATATGCTTATCGGGGCCGTTCTTTATCGTTATTCCTTTCACATAAAGATCGTTGCAGTGACGGAAGGTTAAGGTCTGACCAAACACAATAACACGAGATCAGAATTTCTTCGTTCTAAGATCAACAGTGTTACGTAGGTCTCATCAGTGAGGTTGACACTTACGAAAGGCCGACGCGAAACTTGCTGTGGTTGACAGAGACAATAAAGCAAACAGTCAGTAGGTCAGACAAGATGCGAGGAAGGTGACAATAGAGTTTGGATCAACGTGTCCACCTTTTTGTTGAAGAGGTCCCACCAAAGTTGGCCTCTGCCATCGATCTGCCCGTAGCCGTGCACGATCAGACGGTTCACGTACGTGAAGGTCAACAAGCTTGCCTTATCGTTCGTCCACTTCGAATTTGGTGCCACAATGTCCCCTTGTAGCTGCAAAAACAAGCATTTCCTTTTGAGGAAGGAATTCACAGATAGTGTTTCCAAGCTCCACTATAGCATCTCTTAACAATTCACCCGAAAATCAATGCTGGAATTGCAGGGGCCCGACAGTGTTATTTCACCTATCAAGAACGTCTTCCCTGAAGGGACGAGAATCACCGGTGATCTGGTATCTGCACAAGCTGCTGCCCATGCTTGTACGAACGCCTGCAAGTCAATACCTGGATCATGAGGAGGAAGAAGAAGGAACGAACAACATGCAACACGATACTACCTTCTTCTTACGTAATGCATGCATGCATGAAAAAAAATGCTACTGTGATGGGTTTTGAGATCAAGATTCCCAATCATTATTAATGGTTTATAACAATTATTCTCAGTTACATATGAATCTTGATACCATATCAATTGAATCCACTTCGCAAGTAACATTCTAGATTTGGCTCTCTGACAAGAATGGTGAGCTTGACTCCACCATGCTGCTGCCATGGCTGATGTTGTATTTCGTGACCTATTAACTCCACCTCTATGAAGAGGACTGTGCTACCGATCTCATCCCCGAGAGAGAGAGAGAGAGAGAGAGAGAGAGAGAGAGAGAGAGCGAGCGAGCGAGCTTACATTAGTATCATCAGTTTGGCCATCACCCACGGCCTTAAAGTCGAAAACGTTGTAAGTCTTGTATCCAACAGCAGCACTTAGACTTAGCAGCAACAGACCGAGCACCGCCAGAGCAGCCTGTCAATGTCGATGACACAAGGAAGAGAAACTAGTTGAGGACGTACCATCACAAATACCAGAAGAAACGCATGCGTACTCACCATCGTCTCCGAGCACTTGCCGCACCGAGATCTGCTTGATTCGATTCTGAGTTAGATCGTTGCTACATCGTCTCCATTTTTATAACGCTGCCGATCAACTAACGCAATTAAGGATTAACCAAACAGTAAAATGTTCTATGGTGGAAGAAAATATTATTATGTCTTACTTGTATTTGTCATTGAATGTAATTACAAAAATGGCCAATTGACACAATGCTGTTTGAGGTATTACGAATCATTGTCATATTTAATCACAGGCAATGAATTTGCAAAGTAGAAAGAATGTAGAATTCGAAGAATGCAGAAATGAAGCATCAATCGCTTTTCATTTATGTGGAAATGTCCATTATATGCCAAAAAGTTATAATAAATAAGAAAATATTATATTTTGTGTTTTTGGATATTGGATTCAAATGTATGCCCTATTGAGACAATACTGAATATTATTTATTATTAATTAATGCTACGTAATTGAGTCATGAGATGAATTTTGTTATTCTTCATTATCCAAATTCTGACGTGCCTTAATCTTTATGCCACCACAATAAATGAATTTGGTTGATAGAAAGAAGGATATGCAGCAATTTGAGGCCCAATGCAGAGATTAATCAGTTTCCATTTATTTAACAATTACCATATATATATATATATATATATATATATATATATATATATATATAGAAAGAGAGAGAGAGAGAGAGAGAGAGAGAGAGAGAGAGAGAGAGAGAGAGAGAATTAGAAGGTACAACTGGGTAGAAATTACTTGATTGCAAGAATGCAAAATGATATAAAACTAAGAGATAAAATGAAGGGAAAATTTGAAAGATACAAAAAACAAAAATAAATGAGGAAGAATGAAACCCACATTTCCCATTGAATAATAATTATTCACGTAAACCATTAGATATATCATAACCAATAATAATATATTAATAGAAAAAAAGTTCTATTTAAAATGATATTGTAAGTACAACTTTTTATAAAGCTTATTGTAATATTAAAGGACTGAGGAACGTAAGATATTAGGTACGGAACATGAGAGGTTGTCAGTACCTATAATTTGTGTACTGGTACTATACGCCGACCAATATTGTACTATCTCCTACGTATCGAGTGTTTAAAAAAAATTAAAATAAATAAAAAAGAAAAGAAATACAAAACGTATACCATCATGTAGATCCAATGATCTGCATAGAAAAACAAAAATGTTAGAAAGATGAATGTATGCATAATATTTCATCGTCGCATACGAAAAGGATAAGATATCTATGAGATAGTAAATAACACAAAATAGTCACCTTTTATTAGGCACAAAAGAGCATATAAAGGGGATTGCAAAGGCAGATGCAAGCCTAATCTTGCACTTTCGTCAAACAGAAAGTGGATGGACTAAAGACATTGTATCACCCATATGCCAAATGCCTCATTTACCTTAATGCCACCCAATGGGTTCCAAATCAACTTGTGATACATGAGAATAAGGTTATTTTGGACTATTTTCCCATTCATACTATGCCACACAACCATCATCTTTTTTATATTTTACAAGAAAAAAACACAAAATAAAAACATAAACAAAAAATGGGATTGATAATAGTATTTTTTACCTCGTATATGCTTTTTAATAAAACATCAAAAACAACAAAAAAATAAGAATCCAAAAGCATCATGGGTATATGTTGAACACTATCGTTCTATTTTATCCTCCCTTTGTCAACAGCATTGTCATGGATGGCCTCGAGCATATGTTCCCAAGGAAGTAGAGCTTGAATTCTTATATAAGTTAAGCGAAGGAATAGACTTAAGAGTAGCTTTAGGCAACTGTATCACTCTCATACTAAGCCCCTCAATGTTGTTTGAAATGCATAGCACAACAGAGCATCCAAGGTATTGTATAATGACAATTGAGTGCAAAAAGTGATAGTGTGTTCTACTGACATCAAAGTTATCATTGAAGGCCTACAGTGATGGGAGACGAAAGTTTGTTGGGATCAATTCCTCTTGGATGCTTGAGGTGGGGAGTATCCCGAGGTGGGGTCGTCTACACCTTCTTGTTTGGACTGTTGGAACTCCTTCTACATCTCATCCGAGTGTTGGTCTATCTGTAGCAGTTAGGCCATCAGAGAGTTGTCAATTAAATCTACTAATTGGATCTACGATTCCAGTAAGTTTAGGCCAAAGTGAGGCAGCGCACTAAACTCTATAAGTGGGGAGTGGGGCACCCCCTATGTTAGCAATTCAACACATCGAGGATGGTCCTGAGTATCGATGCTAGATCAATTGGGGGACCCTAGGGAGCATAAGTGCTAATGGTGGTTGAGACATATGCTACGGTTGCAATGAAGGCATATTTTATTGAGCCAATTAGGGTAAGAGCGGAGCGATTGCCTGTATCATGCTCATGAGTGCCTACACTTGGTGCATAAGGCTCAGGAATGCTTTAACAGGGATAACTAGGTGCCTCGCATTTGTCCCTAAAGGTGAGAGTCCTGGGTTGTTAAACAAACGCTAATAATGCCCCAACGTTTGAGCGAAGGTGGATGGATCTATTTGAAGAAAGGATGGTAATTGCCCACCTTGTGTAAATGTGTTATGGGTTGAGGGTAGAGCCTACTCACTTGAGCGCTCATTGAGAGGGTTCATGGGCAGACATTCCTAAGACATTTTAGGTTATCCTTTTAGTCCAAAAATGTTGAGATGTGCCATCGACAATCGAGTCAGCTCGACTTAGTCTTATCATGAAGGCGTAGATATGTTTAAGGAACCCTTGTCATAGCCTTGGCATGGTTGAGGTGGCTATGAGGTAGTCTTTATAACTCTAACCTATTCGAGATGATCTTTGATAGAAGATAAGAGTTCCCCAACTATATGTATAATTGTTCTGTTGAGGATAATCCTTCCTTTTAATATGTATAAATAGGAGAGGGACACTTAATGTATTTAAACTAAAGCTTCTTCAATATAGCTTCTTTCCATCATGTCTCAGAGCATTGAGAAAAGCGAAGCTTCGCTCTTGCATTTGGCCAGCGATCAATGCTGCTGAGAAAAGCAAAGTTTCGCCCTTACCTTCGGCCAACGACCAAGGTCGCTGCAGCCAAATTCCTAAGAGACTCCGCGGCCAATCCTCATCTTCCTCACCGCAATAGTCTTCGTTGATATGCCAGCGGACTTAAGGAGAACGAAGGGCGAACTTAAGGGGAATGAAAGGAACGCCTGTGCCCTCAAAGCAACAGCAATCGCAGCAGCAGCGATCTATTCTTGCTCTACTCACGAAGCCTCTCGCTCGTAAACCATTCTTTGCATTGATCCACGGAGGCATAATAGAAGATAAGATTCCTCCAACTATATGAGGAAATCTCTCTATTCTGTTGAAGAAAATCCTCTATTTTGTTGAGGGAAATCCTTCCTCCAAATCTCTATAAATAGGAGACAAAGCTATTTATCTGGCTTCTCGGTGTATTCCTGCATAATTGAAAAATTATATGGGGTGTGAGAGGGTTTTGGAAAGAGATCCGACCCTTGGGCTAGTGCCAAGGGTTGGCTTTTATACCTGATTAATTAAGAAGATCCTTTATAACGGTCTCAACGTCCTCTCCTTGACTTTTTGTCCATAAGGGTGGACCTCTTATGAACTATTGTCTAAAGGAATCGAGAGAGAGAGAGAGAGAGAGAGAGAGAGAGGCGAGGGGATAGACCTAAACAACCCTCGTGAAATGTTGGCCATGAAGGCCAATAAGGCTAGTCCGAATAACCTTCCATGGACTATTGTCCACATTCACCTGACTAATCTATTTTTTAAAATAAATTTATTATTAAAATTAATTAATAATATCAAAATTTATAAATAATAATAATACTTATAAAAATTATATATTAAAATATAAATATATTTGAATATAAATACTAATATTTATTGATATTATATTATTTGGTTCAATTGAACCAAATGACTTGCAATCAACTCAACCAAGGTTTAATCTAGCCTGATTTGAATTAGGTGGGCGGTTGACCTAATTAATATATGGGCCCACATCTTAGCCCACATATTAATATGGTAGGTATAGGACGGGGTGGGAAGTGCTTTACCTGTCTTTAACCCATAATCGTGCAAGTAATAAAAAAAATACCCCCATCCCCTTCTCCACTTTTTTTTCTCTAAAAGTTTTTTTTTTTGTCTTTTTTAGCCTTGGGCGTTTCTCGCTCGAATATAAGATTTGTGTCCTAAAGAGCTATCTCATCCTAAGGTGGGTCCACCGATGATGATGTCAATGACAACTCAGGACCATCCTCGATCAATTGATCTAGACGATCCTAATGTGGGTCCATCGATGATGATGTGATCTAGAGACTGTCTCATCCTAAGGTGGGTCCATTATGTCCTAGAGACTCCTCAATAGAGAGTTTGTGGAGAGGGTTCATAGGTGAATGTTCCTATAATATTCAGAGCCCTCATTCTAGGGCTAAATTGTTGAGGAGATGCACCATCGATAGTTAAGTTAGCTCGGCTTGGTCTTATATTGAATGCATAGAGATGTCTGATGAACCCTTGTGGCAGCTTTAGCATGGTTGAGGTGTCTCTGAGGTGGTCTTGAGGTTGGGCCAAGGTGGATTTGGTTTCTTAGTAGGTTCCTACACGAAAGTCAATATCGAGAGGAGTTTCCCTACCTGACCTCTCCGGTACGCAAGTTAGTTCAGAAAATTATATGGGTTGTGAGAGCTTTTTAGAAAGATATCCGACCCCTAGGTTGACACCGAGGATCAGCTTTTATACCTAATCGGTTGAGGAGATCCTCCATAATGACCTCAACATCCCCTCTTTTGTGTTTTGTCTACATGGGCAATAGGCCTGAATAAGCTCCTGTGGATAAGTCCACGGGGGCAACAAAAGGAGGGATAGCCCTAAACAACCTCCATGAACTATTGGCCACGACAGTTGATAGGGTCGGTCCAAATGATCTCTCGTGGATTATTATCCATGGAGGTCAGGAAACCATAACTACCTCCATGTCATTGCCTGGTGGAGGGTGATTCAACATGTTTCTTCCATGTCAGTATTTCTGAGGTGGTTAGCTAGCGGATGGGGATTGATTGCAAAAATATTTCATATCAATGTCGTTTAGGATACCCTTCAACTTGTGCCTCTTTTGTATGAAAAAACATTTGCTTTATTAAAATATCATTACAAATTCCATGCTACTCTTGAGTGACTTTACTTGTTTACATGAATACTCATCCATTTATCTGAAATGATTAAAAATATCAATAAGATGAGGTAGAGTGAGGAGTGTTTTCTTGTTTCCCATCCCCATCTCATCCCTCGTTCCTCATCCCCAACCGTTTAGATGGGGCTAGGGTAAGGATGGGGAATCCTCATTTGGGGCAAAAAACCTATAAGTTTTTCATATTCACATAATTAATCTATTTTTTTAAAAATAAAATTATTATCAAAATTAATTAAAAAAATTAAATGTATAAATAATAATAATATGTATAAAATTTATATGTTATAATAATATTTAAATATAAATATATCTAAATATAAATAATAATATTTGTTGATACCATATTATTTGGTTCAATCGAACCAAATGACTTGCAATCAACTCAACCAAGGCTTAATTCAACCTGATTTGAATTAGGTGGACGATTGGCCCGATCAACATTTAGGCCCAACATCTTAGCCCACATAGACAATGTTGGTATAAGATGACGTGGTAAGTGCTCTACCTTTCCCCATCCCATAACCATCCAAATAATAAAAAATGCCTTCATCCATGTCTCATTAGGGGCGAGTCTCGTATTGTCGTTGCTATCTTGTACAACAATGCTAGTTTTGCCACCCTATTCTGCTATGATGATTTGATGTTTGCTTAACTTGAACTGATATAATTTTATCATGTCCTTAGTTGAGATTACCTAAGGTATGTGATACCTAAGTGATATTTGTTTATAAGGGTTATCCTAGACCTTAACCTTGTGTAATCTATAAAGAATCTACATAAAGAAAATAATGTTAGAAAGATGAATGGGTGGGTGATATACCATTATTGTACTTTAAAAATATATAATAATTGAGATCACAAGCAACATAAAAGAATCAGTTTTTATTAAGAATAAAAGACTAAAAAAATGAGTTAAACGAGCATACACAGAAAGAGCTTTGAAGTTAGATACAAACCGAATATTCACCTAACACTTTTGTCAAATAGAAGATGAGCATTCTAAAGACGTTATATCACCTCTCAGACATATACACAAGGCTCTATCCACTCTGATGGCACTAGGCGATTCCAAGAAAAAAATACAAAAAAAATAGTCTTGTTCTCGTGTGCCACAAGTTAATTTTTGTTTGACAGCTTTGTGATATGAAATAAAAATGTAATCGAGTTATAAAATAGAAACACGAATAATAAACCAAAATGGGATTGATGATAGTATTTTTTGCTCCATTGCCCAAAAAAATCACTCAAAAATATCAAAAACAAAGACTAAAAAGAGGTAAGGACATGCATCGAGCATTTTTGACTAAATTGCTCACAACACGATATAGGTCCATTGTAGGATCAAAATCATTCGATTTATCTTGGTCCATATATACCAAAAATCATTACACCAAATCTGAGAAATTTTTATATTTTATAATATTTATAACATGTATATAAGAGGTGAGGTTGTCATCACCAAAGTTGGTAATTTCATGCACCGATACTGTGACACTCAGGTTTTGAATCAGTATCGAGACTTGGTAAATCAAATGTGGATCGAGTATTAAATGAAAAAAATATATAAACAAATACAACATTATACGTAGCCTATACTGTCATGTACTTGGTGCTATGAGGCCAATATAGTATCGGTCCCGTTGGGTTTAACCAATGTTTTGGTTCGGTTCGGTTCATCTACTCATATGGAAGACTGGTTTGGATCACTTAGTACTTTAAATATATATAAGATATAAGATTTACTAATTCAAACATCAGTTGAAATGGCCGAGTTGATCTAAGGCGCCAGATTAAGGTTCTGGTCCAAAAGGGTGTGGGTTCAAATCCCACTCTCAACACATGTTTTATCTGTCTACAAATTACCAACTTACTTTAAATGTATATAAAACATAATATTCACCATTCAAACATCAGTTGAGATGGCCGAGTTGGTCTAAGGCGCCAGATTAAGGTTCTGGTCCGAAAGGGCGTGGGTTCAAATCCCACTCTCAACAGATGTTTTTATGTTTTATCTGTCTACAAATTACCAACTTACTTTAAATGTATATAAAAATAAGATTCACTATTCAACCATCAGTTGAGATGGCCGAGTTGGTCTAAGGCGTCAGATTAAAGTTATGGTTCGAAAGGACGTGGGTTCAAATCCCACTCTAAATAGATGTTTTCATGTTTTATCTGTCTACAAATTACCAACTTACTTTAAATGTATATAAAAATAAGATTTACTATTCAACCTTGAGATGACCGAGTTGGTCTAAGATGCCAGGTTCTAGTCTGAAAGGTCGTGGATTCAAATCTTACTCTCAACAGATGTTTTTATGTTTTATCTGTCTACGAATTACCAACTTACTTTAAATGTATATAAAATATAATATTCACCATTTAAACATCAGTTGGGCTAAGGCGCCAGGTTCTGGTCCAAAAAGGTTCAAATCCTATTTTCAACAGATGTTTTAATGTTTTATCTGTCTACAATTACTGACGCGTCGTCAACTTACCGCTCGCTAGCGCTTTTGCTCACCAGCCATCGACATCTGCTTCCGAGCAATGAACCCACGTGGAAGCTCGCCTTCCATCCTCACGTCTGCACCGACCAACCTCAAGCAGCTCTCAAAGAGGAGGAGCAAGGACCACAACCACTTCCATCCTCCAGAGGTCACAGGCAATACAATAAATACTACTAGTACACACAGCACCGCAGCGTCGCCCATGTGATGCGAGCGGTCAGGTCAAACTTGGGGAACTTGGCCGAGGGAACACACCCTCTCACCCACCTCAAGATCTTGGTATCCGATCCAGCCAACCTAAGAGAAAGCATGGCTCCTCGCCCTCGTCTCCTCGTCTCTCACCCACGTCTGAGTTGGCCTGCAGCAACATCCTGATCCAACAAGCTCTCCCATGGTGGAACGTGTGACCAGCACAGTCTTAAGTTATTGTGGTGTCAGAGCAGGAGTGCTCAATCTCTGGATTCACGTTCTGATGCTAACAATGGCTTTATAGATCGGCAAAGGGGCCAAACAACATACACTTGGTGTGCAAGAATGCTCGCGTGACATCACACCTGCGCCAGCCACTGTTTTTGGTCTGCATAGTTTTGAAGCTTATGGTTCTGTACGAATTCAGCAAGGCTTATCAATCGTGGATAACAGTTGTAGTATTATGCCTACCTGATACCATTTTGTAGCTTCTTCTTGATGCTAACATCTGTTCTTCCTTCCTGCACACTCTCGCCTGAAGTCAAAAGGTTCTTGCACCCTGGGCCAAAGTTGGGTTAGCGATCGTCTTGAATCTTGACATAAAGCAGCAAAAAGGGGGCCAGTGACGTGACCATCCTCTACCTCTATCCATTTGTTTGGAGATCATTGTACTCGCAGTGTTGAGCTCGCAATGGCAACTGGAGACTGAGAAAGCTGTGTGTGTGCTGGGCTTGGGTCTGACATCCCCCACATGCGTCATGTCTCTCGCGGAGCTCGGAGTGGGAATTGTTGGAGACTTTTGATGCAGGGTTTGGGGTCCCTCCTTCCCTCTAATTCTTCCTCCCCCTGTGTTAGGCTCAACCAAAGCTCATATAAATCATGGTGGCGGTCACTCTCACATTGTTGACAAGCAATCAGAACCCACATTATCCTAACCTTATTTGACCAACACCGTCCTAAATCTTCTGGATAACTTAGTAGAAAGCACCTGCAGCAGCAACAACACAGAGCGATGAGCAGAGATTTCAGGCGAGCTCTGGTCCATCCTTCGTTAACTTAGTAGTCCGCTGGGGCAGAACCGAAGGCTACAAGACATGGATTTCCTCATAATGGTTGTCACCATTTCCATGGGTTTGGAGAAGCACAGAAAAACATGTGTCCCTCACCCCTGCAAATCATCCAGATGTGAGCTCGCAGTCCAACATCGTGACCCACCGCCGCCGCATGGGGACAACTCAACTCGCTCCATCTGCTTCTCCCGTCATACTCGAAACTGGAGAGGACGATTGGAGCTGGAAATGGTAGCACACCTATTTGTCTTCACGTCTGCATCTCGTACATGAAATCATCCGTCTTTGGACTCACAGAACGCAACTCTGCAATACGAGTTGAGACGGACACTTCATTCACATGACGAGCTTTCAATACAACAGAGCCAAGGAAAAGGAAGGGCTGCCTAACCCAAGGAACGCGGGCATACGACAAGACCCATCGATCCACCGAGGAGATTCGGCAGCATGGATTAGCACTCTACAAACATGTATTAGAAAAAGCCTCTCTGCGTCCGCAACAGGAAGGTCGAGAGACAGCTCCAATGGTGGATTGGCTGCGTCGCTTTTGTCTCATTGCTCCTTAAATAGGGACACTCTCTCCTCTTTTTCCTCACACCTTGCCGTGTCCGCCTGCCTCTTGCGGTTGAGCAAACACGTATAGCTATCGACAATTACCACAAACGCCTTTTGCTTGGAGAGGGTTATGGATGAACCCGGCTGCTCTCTGTCGATCTCCAGCCTCCTCTGCCAGGAAGACGCGACTGATTTGGATCCGGATTTGGATTTGGATTTGGATTTGGAGTTTGAAGATGAACTGTGTCAGGCGTACCTGCTTCTCAAAGACGCGATTTTTACGGACGAGGAGTACATCCAGGAGCTGGCCTCGAGAGAGAGGAGCAGCTTCGAGAGGCAGGACCATGAATTCTCCTCTTGTGACGAGTGCTTGGTTCCGGCGGACAACTGGTTCAAGCGTGCCCGCTCCGACGCCATCCGATGGATCTTGAACGTGAGTCCTCGTCTCATTGATCGATCTATCTGTGTGTGTGTGTATTCCTCATCCCAGACTTTGATGTGTGTTGTTCAGACCACCGCCCGTTTCGGCTTCGGCTTCCAAACAGCATATCTAGCAGTGGCTTATCTTGATCGTTTCCTTCGACGGCGAAGAATTGATGTAACTTAGATCTGCTCTCATGCCCTCCTCTTTCCCTTGTTCATCGAGCTTCCCGCCTACTCATCAATCTGTTGTCGATCAGAACGGGAAGCCATGGGCGACCGGATTGCTGTCGACGGCATGCTTGTCCGTGGCGGCGAAGATGGAGGAGCGCAGAGTGCCGCCGCTCTCGGAGATGCAGATCGAGGGGTACGCGTTCGACAGCAATGCGGTGCAGAGGATGGAGCTCCTCCTCCTGGATACTCTGCAGTGGAGGACGAACTGCGTGACGCCATTCGATTACCTGAGTTATTTCAGATCGAAGTTCCAGTGTGAGGAGTCACTGCACAAAGCCATCGACTTCATCTTTGCGGCCATCGATGGTTTGTCATTGGCTTCCACTTTCCATACAGGCACAGTCGATTCATCAAACACCTTAATTATTTGCATAACTCGGATCATTTCCTTGTGGATGCAGCGATCAATTTAACTACTTGTCGCTCCTCCGCAGTTGCTGCAGCTGCCATATTGGCTGCATCCAGCGAAATCTACTCCAAGGAGTTACTGGAGACAAAGATGAGCACTACGTCACTGTTCCAATCCTTTTCAGAAAAGGTAGGCCACCGTGTGTCAACCTCGATCGGCTTAATCATGGAATGGTGAGCTTAGAGTTTTCTTGGCGGTGTTTCAGGAACACGTGTTTTCCTGCTACAGTATCATGACTCAGGATCTGCCCAAGAACATGATAACACCCAAGAGGTTGTCTTCTTCTGAAGCATCAGAGAACTATTCCAGCATCACCGTTGCCATCGACAGTGCCTCCATCAGCTCGTCAAGAACTAAGAGGAGAAGGTTGCGGTTGCCAGATATCCATTAGAGACCAACCTAACACTGATTTTTGGATGTGCATGGGAATGAATGTCTTGATTTTGATTCTTCTTTTCTTTGACTTTTGTTTTTGATTATTGGTTGTGTGAGTGCATGTTTGGATGGTTTATGGTTGGATTGGTTGGTTATTAGGATTGAGAAGCTTGGAAGTTGAGCTGTGTGAGATGTTTCCAAATCGAATGGAGTGAGAAAGAAGAAAGGGAAGGCCACTGAAGACTGTTTGTGAATAGCGTTGCAGACCTGCCTTGTTTGCTTCACATACCACATCCCATGTTGTCCATCGATGGATTTGGTCCTTGCTGTAGTTCTCATCGTGCCCTTTTCCATGGGAAATATTCACTGTGAAGCAGTGAGGGTGATGTAATATGATCTTGATCGGATACTGTAAAGAGGATGGATGCACTTGGAATTGTTTGTTTTGGTGGAATGAGATATAACTCCAACTGTGACTAATGTATCTCGTGATGTCTTGTCATGTAAACAAAACCAATCAACACTAAAGTCAAAAATGAAGTTTTCAGGTACATAAGAGTTCAATCTTTTCCTCCATGGAGAAAAAAATGCCATGAATTGAGGTCCCTCTCAACCATCATCATCCAATGGAAAATATGATGAGATCCTCGAATGATATGAAGCCATTCGACTTCAAACTTTTCCTAAGTGCATCTCATCATCCAAAGTTATGGAAAAGAAAGCTCACTTTTGTCTTCTTGAATAGGAGATGTTTTGCTTTGGAAGGCATAAATGCAATTGAATATCTGTTCTGGTCCTCATCAATGGATTTTTCCAATGACAAGATCACCTAATGTCAAATGGAACATTTTTTCTATAAACAAAACTCCGATGTGATTGATCACTTAAAAGAAAACAAGAAATGATGATCCCACTGGAATTTCTACTGATCTCAGCAATTGCTAGCCATGAGAGTTGCTCGACTCTGGAAATCAATCTTCGACTTCTTTGACATGTATGCTGAAAACAAATCAGGTCTCACCTTCTCTCGAGCAGTAAAAAAAGAAGAAAAAAATCCTTCTACTTAAGTTATTTATTTATTTAGTCAAGTGTTTGATGTGCCACTTGTGAAGAAAAGCCAAAGGACTTACTCAGCTCCTTCACATGTGGTTCTCAGCTACTACTCTTTTATCTTGCAAAGGAACACTGCCCGCTGAAGCCTGTTAGATCTCTGCTCCCCGTTTTGACTTGCTCCGATGAGAGCGAAGGCAACAAACCGCAAGCCATGCACCCTCTGTTCCATGATCTGATGGCTGTGACTCGCAGCCAAATGCAGAGCCCAAGACAAGGTTTAGTGAGAGTGTTGGAACAAAGAAGGACAAGCTGAAGTAGAGAGAGTCGTCTCTCTGGATTAATGGATTATAAAAAGGAAAGGATCGGAGTGGGAATTTATGCATGAGACATGTTCCTGTAAACAAAGGCTTACTTCGACTGGTGGCCTGACCATCTTTGCAGACCAAGGAAGGCTTGCAATAGAAACGTCACATAAACAAAGACTTGGGAGCTACTATCAAGAAAGAGGGAAGAGGATAAGATGTCTCAGACTGGCTTGGTCAAACAAACATTTGTTTACAAACTCTTTGGTGAATGATGAACTGTCTTGTAGTAGTAGTAGAAGTAGTAGTAGTAGTAAGTAGTTGATGAAAGCAGGAGGTGAAGGATGTGTCAAGCCACTGGTTATTGTACTGCTCAACTAAATGCAATTGAGATGCTATGTTTGACTGGTTTTCTTAATGGTATTTATCCTATTTTTGTTACACTAAATGACTGAAGTTTTTAAACAGAAATTGTTGTTCTTATGATAAGATTATGATGATGCAAACCATTTCTCTGATTTATCTATAATTTGATCTTAAGTCCAGACTAGAAATCTATTTCAGATACTCAACAATCGCTTTCAATCTATTCTTCTCAATATCTACCAATATAAAAGCTCTCTAACGTTTTACTTTTATCATGTATAATTTGAGTATATATATGAAAGACAAAAACTGTGCTTTATATGCTAATCCAAAACTTCAACATTGATTGTATGTATCGATGCAAAAGGTTCCTAACAATAAACACCAAAAAATTATGTTTCTGTGTATTACAAACATTAAGGGTGATATTTAAGCTCACACAATTTGTTCCAAACAAATGACAGGTGAAGTCAATCCAGCTGCAATGTGTTAAATTCGATATGCCTCCTATGACAAACTAGTACAATTTCAATCCTAAATTTATCAAGTTAAAAGATAGTAATCCGTTAAATAATAAAACAAATGCGAGAAATGAAGTTGTGCTCAATATTGAACTCATATACCCTTCAAGGACCCATGCAAAATTTGCCAAGATGTAAAAAATTATCATAAACCTTCTTGGGGAGGAGCTCGGTCGCCCAAGGGATCTCAACAGATCTGGAGGAGTCCTCCAGCTCAGCACTTGCGATTCCAAATTTGCGTCTTGTTTGGCGTCTCGACATATCAAACGAAATTGACATGCATTCTCTTCGGGGTCGGACCAAGCCGAGTCATTTCTTTCTTCCCTCTAAGTGACTAACTTTGGAGTAAACACAATCAGCTAACTAGAGCATAGATAAACTCATAAATTATCAAGCCAATTCTCACACAAACACATACACAAGGGAAAAAAAAAAATAATGTTCTACTTTTGCTGGCTGTCACCCTGCAGTCTATTGATATTAATTGCTGAACAGTAATGTACAAGTGTTAAATAATCACTATAAGCTTAGTCCCAATCTGAATTTTGCTTGACGCTATTCTACATGATAAATATTTAACATGGGGCTTAACTTCAGCGCTTGTGAAGTTCTTCAATACAACATACAGCTAGTTCAGTCCGGACTACCAATGATTAGTCGATGAAACAAGCTAATTCCGAGGACCCCTCCTCCACCATCATGGTTAATGATAAGTACCACCTTAGCCTCAGATGAAAAAACTGGGAGGGATATGAGTGTGATGAACAACGGCGTAAATCTTATTACAACAACACAGAATGCTTGAATGGATCTCATTTTCTTTGTGCAGTTAGTGATTCAATTCCTGGGACTCCTCAAAGAAGTTCGACCTGACCATGCCAAGAGGTTAAATCAAAAGAGATTTAGATTTATAATTATATTCTCAAAGGGTTGGGGTAATGCATAGGGCTTCTTGCATACCGTTCAGAATATTTGTAGAAGAGCCAGCTAAACTCATCATGATATAACTTGAATGAGGTGGTGATGAACTAGGAACAATCGCAGGAGTCGAGCAAGGTGAGACACGAGAGGCTGCTGTCTTGGAAGTCCCAGGACGAGAGTTTCTGTTTTTCCTGAATAGAACAAGTGTATCTGTAACTCTTCTAGAATTGAAACATAACAAGTTAAGTCTCCATAACCAAACGTATAAACAAGCTTACCCAGTAACTGTGTGTCTCTCCTTCACGCATGGCTCACTTTTTGATTTACTTTTCCCTCTTGGGCTGATACTATTATCCTGTTATGATCAAAAGGTACTTATTCAAAATTATGAAACTATGATTACTTGTAGAACTTCAGGAAGAACCCAAGACTTACAAAAATTTTAATCCCTGCAAATGCTTGGAGAGAACCATGAGCATTGTAGTGGTGGGAGTTTTTAATGAAAGGGTGTTCGAGCAACATGTTGGCAGCTGGCCTGTCTGTGGGATTTCTATGAAAGCAGCATCGCAGGAAGTCTTTCCCGTCATTGGACAATGATTCAGGCATTGGTGGGTCTTTATGCAAGACTTTGAACATAGCTGCAGCCTATGACAATCATAACAGAAAGTAGAATTTATATCCCCATGAACCAAAGAAAACTACATCAATAATCAGACAAGTAAATAAAAGACAATCATTGATTTTAAATACACATCATTACAAGAAAAGCTCATTATATTAGTAAATAAGGCAATCTATATCTCAATTAGTTGATGCAAAGCTACAAATTCTCACATCAAAATACAGGTGTATCTTGAAAGATTTTAACTCTCCCAAATAGTGGTCACCCTACTTCCTTGTCAGCAAGACCTCCTACTGCAACCAAAACAGAAATTTGCTTTTCTAGAAGGTAGACTTTCCCAAGTAACTCATGATGATGATTATTTAAGCAATAAATTGCAGGACATCTTTTAGGATTATCATCACACATATAAAACATATTTTTATCTATTAATCTTGCAATAGTTTCCCATCAAATATCACACTGCCTGAAACCCAATTTGCCTCACAACTACCCATATTCCATAGTAATCACAGTCAAGCTTATGGTACTAGGAGATTTAATTACTTAAGATAACAGTCTTGAGAACTAGGCACTGGAGCCTCAAATAACCAAAATAAAAGGTATTGAATCACAAAAAAAAAAAAAATCCAATGAATTTCAAAACAATTAGGTGTTGAAAGAGAAGTGGCATAGGCAATTTGGCCTCCAATAACAAACAAGACCTTCAAAATACAGAAACATATATGCAGGTGGTGGCATCATATTTAGAATATTATAAGGCCAATGCATTTGCACGTAATAATGCTTAACCTAAAAGTCGATCAACATCAAAATGTCCACCTTGCAGATGACATCATAGGAATTTTAACTATTTACAATAGCCATACAACTTGAATGATAAAGAGCACTTACCCCTTCTAAACCATTCCAAGGCTGTTTTCCTGTAAACATCTCGATAATGGTACAACCCAAGCTCCAAATGTCAACAGCAAAGTCATAACCAACATCCTTGTTCATTGTAGCTTGCACCACCTAGACAGAAAAAATAATAGGTCCAACAGTTATAAAGTTGATACGCTTTAAGAATGAAACAATAGGACAACTACTTCAAACTTAAATGCACGGACCAAGATTCCAGTTGAAAAGTGTCTCGTTCAAAGGCTTGGTTTTGTCTCTACCCAAGCTTTATTTATGAGTCATTTTATTAAAAGAAGATTTACAATAACTTGGAATTGCATTCTTCAGAAGAAAGAACTAGTACATCCTTTTAATCGTAACAGTTTACCTGGTCACGAGAGTGTGCATTCACAGAAAAAATGTTCCAGAACAAGAGTGTCAAATCCCTTGTGCACAATGGGCATAGAAACGAACAGAAAAGCAAACTGAACAATTTAAATCCAGGAAAAGAGAAGGACCAAAAGAGAACAACAGAGTAATAGCAGGATTGCTTGGTAACAATATGGTTCCCCAAAAACATAAATGGTCAATAGACTCAAGGTTTCCTTGGTAATGTAATATGAACTGTACAAACACATGAACTTAGTATTCAAGTAATTAATCAATTCCACTGGTGCACTAAACTATCCTATTTTAATCAATTAATTACAGAAGTATTCATTTGAAAAATAGGACGGTCACTACCAAAAAGAACTTATGAAGAAACAAGTGATTTTAGCATATGACCAGTTCGTAACTTCAGTAAGAACATAGAGACATTTCAAAGTCATATAATTGCAAGTGAAAGGAGATTGTCATGATAAACTTATCAAACACTAAAGAGGTCTAGAAGGCTAGAAGCCAGTGAATACATAGGATAAATGCATCCATTTAGTAAAGATGGCAAAGCTTTTCAGTCCTTTCTTGTTAGTATATACATAGCAACACAAATAGCAAACTTCTGTGTGGATTCTTTTAAAATTCAATAACTTTCAATTGCTCAATTCTTTGGTTTGTATTATGGTGAATTTATAACAAAATGATACTATAATCCCATAATAATGTCCAATATAACAATTCAATACAAACTAACCTTGTGAAAACTGATCGGTCCAACTAACTTTCAGCGCAATGGGCTTCATCACCATCATTTCTAATGGCCAGCACATATCACTACTGACTTTCCTGGAGCTTTCTGATGACATTTTTAAATCTTCTTTGTCATTCTATCAGGAAAATGTCTTTATTATACTGATCATAAGTTCATAACAACTCCACAGTAATTCTTACTCTCCTTATTTGAGGCAATTTGATTAACCAGATGTGCTCGTTACACACTGTTACTTGTCTTTTTTGAAGTATCTCAAACTGTCTCAATGTAAAATTTGTTCTCAGAGAAAGGTGTTTGGCATACTAGTTCCTTTATGTTGCCTGGTTTTGCTCGAATTATACACCTCAGAAGCTTGAGTGCCCAACTATTTTAAATCATTATTACTCTTGCCACATAATCTTGAGACTATTTAACAAGAAAGAAATATAGCCCAGGGCAGATGAGATAAAAGCTCTGTATCAATATACACAAAGTGAATTATAAGGCAAACTTCAAGGATCTTTTCAAATATTTATCCCTTAGATCTGGTCAAACCCATCACACAAACAACAAAAGAAAAGGCAACAAACAAGTTCAAACTAGTACAATATCACTATGGACAGGTGATAATCACACACAAGAAAGTACCTCTGGAGCCATCCAATATGGTGATCCCTTTAATGAAAGAGCCCCCATGGTCCCACTTAGCTGATCAATGTATAAAAACCAAATGAGCTGCTAGTCACACTTACATAAACAAAAGTGGTGCAAATATATTAAGAAGATTGAGTAGCACTTGCATATAGGCAAGAATTGAAATATCGTACCGTATCGGAGTTTTGAGATTCGCTCGGTACGGTACGGTACTGTATACCGAGTGATATATATATATATATATATATATATATATATATATATATATATATATATATATATATATATAAGTGAAAAAGTGAAAAAAAAATATCGTCCCGGACGGTCCGTGTACTGATCGGCTGGCGGACCGGTACGTACTGCTCGGTACGGACAATATTATTCGAAATTGAAGACCTTGTATATAGGGATACTTATGTACAAGGTTCGCAATACCGTACCGTACCGATATTTCGATTTGGGCTCAGTACTGGTACAGTACGGTATACCGCTCGGTACTGGGCTACAGTGCGGATCGGTACCAGGCGGTCCGCATACCGCTGGCCTATTGGACCGGTACATACTGCCCGTACCGGGCGGTACGATTCGGTATGACAGACCTTGCTTATGTATGTGTGCATGGATGAGTATATATGAATGCATATATATACTAACATATGGATAACATATATGTGTGTGTACTTATGCATGCATGATAAAATACTAGGGAAAATGACCATCTTGCATATATTGTACCTTGCATGGGTATATTTTCCCATCTTGCATATGTTGTACCTTGCATGGGTATGTACACATGCATGCATGTACTTATATATACATAACATTTGTGTATGCACAGCCATAAAAGTACAGGAGATTTTACACCAAAAGTATCATTAGAGAACAAAATTAAATCCTGCATTTGTAGCTTACCCAGAACATACTGCCAAGTAAAATAGGTAAGAACACAATATTCTATACAAAGACATGGGTCTACTATTTGACTAGATGTAATGCTCATCTAAAATTAATTAACCAGCATAAATCATGCCCAACCATATATGAAATTAAATTCTTCCTGGTAATTGAGATCAAATATGAGATAATTATTTCAGGTATGTACACATGCATGCATGTACTTGTATATACATAAATTTGTGTATGCACAGCCATAAAAGTACAGGAGATTTTACACCAAAAATATCATTAGAGAACAAAATTAAATCCAGCATTTGTAGCTTACCCAGAACATACTACCAAGTATAATAGGTAAGGACACTATATTCTATCCAAAGACATGGGCCTACTATTTGACTAGATGTAATGCTCATCTAAAATTAATTAACCAGAATAAATCATGCCCAACCATATGAAATTAAATTCTTCCTGGTAATCGAGATCAAATTTTGAAATAATTATTTCAGCCTTGCAATTCTTATTAAAACTTCAAATTTAAAACACGAACCATTAATTGCTTAAACCTGTAAAGGACTCTTGCTTATTAAGTCCTAGATGGGTAATTAACTCTTGCTTGTTATCAATCAATATAGTCCTAGATGCATAATTGCAATCGATCATCCATGAGATGATCACAATATCTTCCTTTCCTACTTAAGATAAAAAGTTGCAAGAAGTAATGCATTGTGACAAATTGTTCTCCATGCAAGAAAAAGGCAAAAAGCAAGAATGCATGTTTTATATTGCTATAGTAATCTTTACTGAACAGCATACAATGAGAAACTAAAAAAAAGATGACATATGTTGGATGATTTTTTATACTCTAATTGGCATAGGTATAGCAATTGAAAATAAATCAAACCTGTTAAAATCACAAAGCTACACTTACATGTTTTGCCATCCCAAAATCAGCCAGCTTGACAATGCCATGAACATTAACAAGCAAATTTGCTCCTTTGATATCCCTGCATAAACCTGTAGTTAGGAACTTAGGATGCAAAAAACAATCCTTAGGCAGAATCATCTCTTACAGAAAGACCAATAATTGGTAAGGAAGGTAATGACAACTTCAGTTAATGGCATCTATAATACTATAAAAACTCCAAATGAGAAGATTAGAAGAAAGATATCACATCAGTCAATTCTTTTTGGGTACTCAATGAAGAAAATAAGTCAACTATAACTATTTTAATGAGCTTAATTTCATCAATCTGGCACTCCTATTCAATCTTGAAATCTAGTTAAGACCCCAATATTACTAACCATGAGAATCAACAGCTTGAAAGTACCTGTACAGATTAACGAATAATGCACTTGCAAGTGAACTTGATTGTGGCACAAGATGATAAAGCCTTTTAAAAAAATATATCCTGGTAAATAACATGATTGGAGTAAAAGACCATGTGCTCCAACTTCTACCTAGTATGTCCATTCTACTTAAAACTTCAATATGAAACCAGAATTCCTCAAGTGCACTACCCTTAGGTTCTCCATGATGCCAAATCTACTTCAGACTTCTCTCAATGAAACTTCGGCTTCCTACCCTAAGCCAAAGCCATTCAGCAACAGGCCTCTCCAATTGTAGATCATATTGCACCAGTTAGATATGAGATCTAAAAAGCAAGGAAAGAGAAGCACATAAAAATTTAAAAGCCAATGAAGGGTCAGAGATGCGAAAAGCAAGACTTTAGAGTCATTTTACCAAATATCATAGTTCCCTTAATATTTAGATTTGAAGTGTGACCTCGACTTATAAATACAAACCTGTGCATTATATTTTTACTATGCAAGTAGGCCAACCCTTTAAGAATATGGCGGGTAAAATTGCGGACAACTGATTCTGTCATAGCTCCACAATGCTGGCGAACATATTTATTGATTGAACCGGGATGAACATACTCAAGATATATGTAAAGCTGATCATCAATCTGCGCACAAGACAAAAATTCATCCAGAAAGTTGCAAAAGGAAGGGAGTACAGAAGTACCCAATATAACCACAAAAAGCTCACTGTTTCACTCCCATAATATTGCACAATATTTGGATGCTTAAATTGACTAAGAAACTTTATTTCCTGCAAC
Organism: Musa acuminata AAA Group; assembly: GCF_036884655.1. Lineage (NCBI taxonomy): Eukaryota > Viridiplantae > Streptophyta > Magnoliopsida > Zingiberales > Musaceae > Musa > Musa acuminata. The sequence continues at coordinate 33,347,310 of NC_088336.1, forward strand.
ACGGGAAAAACAGATAGTCAGTTAGCAGATAATGAACGTCAGAATTCAGGCAAATGAAATCACTACAAAAAAACATTTGGAGAAGTTATAATAAAAGTAATATATAATAATGATGATGATGATGATAATGCACTATTAAGATGTGAAAAACATGAGTACAAAAAATTGTTATTCAGTAACTTAATATGTATTAGTCAAGATAACTCAAAGGTTTTTAACACTAATCATCTCAGATATGATTTGAAAGATAATCAATTAAAATCAACAAGGAAAGGCTTTCTGCATAAAGGAATAGTTAATGGTCATTACTAGAGAATGTGGCAGGCAGGTATGAAGAACTAACCTGTTCCAACTGCCTTATGCATTCAGCTGATTTGACATCATCCGGAATAATATTAACTTCTTTCATTGCACATAAGGCTCCAGTGTGCCTGTCGAAAAATATATTTATGTCAAAGAAGCAGACAAAGGCTTAAAATATTATAAATGAAACATGATATATAAGGACCTGTTGGTGGCTTCATAAACATTCCCAAATGTGCCACTTCCAATGAGTTTTCCTTTCTTCCACTGACTTCTCATAGGCAATGCCTCAGCTTTTGCAGCACTCTGATGAGAGAATCCTGATTGCGCAGAAGATGCAGCTCCAGGAGGCAGAGGAAGTGGGTGGACGTTAATGTTACTACCATTTTCATGCCACAGAACAGAGTTATCTGACAATGCTTTTGTATGCAATGGAGAAGAAGGTGCACTGGGATTTCTGGATATTAAGACGGGACTTCTACTTGTTGGACTACAAAGTGGTGAACAATCAGGACTGCCAATAACTTGCTCAGATGTAGTCTGTGAAGAGAAAAGTGACACCACATCTACAGGGGGGAGCTCCGGAGCTGACCAGGTCTCAATCCCTGGAGTTGCCATCCCAAAAGTGGAAAAGTCGGCATTACTCAATCTCCGAGGGCTACATAAAGGACTACATACAGGACTCGAGAACTGGCTTGTTGGAGCACTTTTTGCAGGCATATTAAGCCCGTTGGTAACAGTTCCAGCAGAATTTGGATCCTGATAAATCTTTCTGCGACGTCTAAAAGTAAATCCATTTAATGATATTCCACTGTGCTCTGGTCGTCTATGTGAAGTCTGGTGAGGCAGCCTACTGCATCAATAAGCAACCATAAATATTTTAAGGTACCAATAAAAAGAAGGCAATCATTAAAAATATTGCTTACACAAAATATCTTCTGGTTAATAAAATAAATCATAAGGTGCCTACTGTAAAAGAGACGCATGTGGAATAACCTGTTTCTGGCAAAGTCACCATGTGGAAAAACTCACTCCATAGCATCAACCAAAATAAAAGAATGTCCTTATCAAAATGAAAGAAATATGCACCATGTGGGAATCTTCACTCCCATGTAAAATGATTATGGGTACAATCTTGGTGTGGTTTCAACATGTTTAGTGTTTTCTTTGGCAGATTATCCAGGAAGCACAGGGACCTTGTTTTACAATCAAGTTCAAGCATGTAAGCTGGATTTCAGTGACAGACTGGGCCCATGGTGAGCAATTTACTTGGCAAACCACATAGTTCCCACCACAAGCTACTGAATAGGATAACAAAAGAAACATAAAAACAACAAACAAAAAGGCTAATGTGACATAGTAGCAAATATAACAGAAAAAAAATCATCAAGTTTGTATGAAGTTCCATTAGAATATAAAAAACAAACAGCACAAAATCAGTAAATAAAGGAAAAATGCATACGTTAAAAAAACATGACTAGCTAGTAAACATTTGAAATAATGTTGATAATATTGAACCAACTAATCAGGAAAATTTCTTGATAATGTAAGATAGGTTCCTTCATCTAAACAATAACAATATCCATGTACACGGGCACATGAACTTCTGCCACAGGAACTAACATATAACAAAAACATGGTCAGGAAAACAGAAGGACAGACAAGACAAAAGATGCCAAAGATGCAAATCCAAAGTATGCCAAGGAAAGCTAGAGCATACTATTTATAGCTTGAAATGTTATGCTAAAAATATTAGTAACAATATTGTAACCCAAGCACTCGGAGCTTTAATTTTATCAAGATGAAACTAGATGGTTAAACTAGTAAAGTTGTTAAATAGAGAGGATAATGAAACATAGAACTCATATGCTTCTCAGTTGTTGAACAGGAATGATAGAGAACAATAAGGTCCACAAGCATTGTCACAGCAAAAAAAGAAAAAGTCATACAACAGAAGTAAACCACAGCTCTAGCTATCATGTAAGGCAGTTCCTATCCATTGAAACATTAAAAAAAAACACAAAAGAAACAATTACATTCTATGCAGGGGTTGCAAACAACTTCTTTATGAAATTAAATCAAATAAATTAATATAAAAACCAAATATGCAATTCCTATCTTGATTAGTAAAAGATTGGCGTGACTAGTATTAATATGTCTTTCGAAAGGAAACTAGAAAAATTCTGACCTTCCTACGACACCAGCCGAAGAGGCCCTTTTGTTGAGTGGCTCCACGATGGAGGAAGATTCTGCAGCTGCCTGACACCCTTCATAACCTTCCGATCTGCTTGAAGCCTCTCTTGGTGAAGGCAGAGGGCAGCGGGCACAATTCGGTGATGGAAACCCAAACCCCAGCGCTGGGGCCGACGTGGACTCGCGTCGAGGGGACGCAGGTGCCGTCGCCGTTGCCGCTGCCACGAACTCGGGCAAGGGGAGCGGATGCGGCAACAACGCTGGGGATGATGAAGTCCGGCCCGGGTTGCAGTTGGAATTGCTCGGGGACCGCGACACCGGCGTCGAACTCACGGATAAGCGGTCGCCGCCACCGGAAGCGGCGGCTCCAGAATCGAAGGACAACCCATCGTCCTCGATGTCGGAGAGGCGACGGAACTCGTGGTGGCGGCTGGCGCGGCGTTGGGCGTCGCCGCGGCGGCTCCAGGGCAAGCGGAGGTTGCTGTACCGGCTACGGCCGCCTGGGGAGGAGGCAACCGAGGAGGGGGAGGGAGAGGGAGAGGGCGAGGAGGAGGACGAGGAGGGGGGGACGGCGATCTTCCGGTTCCACCACGGCATCGCGGGAGCAAGAATCGAACATGGCACGACGCGAGATGCCTGAGCACAGTAATAAGAGACCAAACCCCGACCGCAACCTCCGATCGCCTATGGCGACGCCCACAGAGAAGGGGCGAGGAAACCGCGAGAAGGGATCAAGAGGGGCGATGAGGAGGGCGACATATTTGTTTGGGTGTCGCACCCCACGCGGCTTCGAAGGCGAACGGGAACTGAACCATTTCCTCCAACGTCAAAACGTTTACCTGCCAATTCCTTTTTTCTGTTATCATCGTCATTATTATTATTATTATTATTATTATTCATGATGCGTAATTGACCCGGTATTAGTTTGTGGGCCTTAAATGATAAGATGGGCCCACGGAGGGCCCCACGGAGCCTGTGACCAATTAATTGGTTGTTAATCCTTGCGGCCATAACGAATATAAAATTAGTGGACCGCTAAAGGGTCTCACCCCCATCTCATTTGTATCCAAACTACTACTACTGCTCATACACGCCATGACATTGATATGAATATTATTTTATGAATATAAATAGGACCATTGCTAGATTTATTGCACTGTTTTAAATATATATAAATAAATATTGACTATACACAATATATTTCCTATTGACTGTAATATGTAAATATGTAAATCGATGGGACGATAAAAGGAAGCACCGATAAATCATCCCAACTTGATCCCCTCGAGGCTAATGCATAGGTTATAGAATCGAAAATAAAATAGAATAATAATAGAATAATGCATAGAGCAGACAGCTACTATGCTTATCTAGTCTATCAGCTATAATATTGAAATCAAATATAGTAAACTATAGCATTCAATGTAGAAAATATGCATGAAAGCATCATGTATGAGATGTCACACACGGAAGACAATAAAATATCAAGGGTGCCAACTTAAACTATACATATAAGAGTGTAAGAGGTAAGAGATGCATAACGATATTAGAGAGCACTAATTTAAACCATCCATATAGGGGGTGTGAGACATGCACACATTAAGATATTCTAATTAGAATCATTCACGTTAATTTATGTGTTTAATCTTTAACAACATTAAATTGTGATGTCAAATGAGCTAAAATTGAGCTAACTCGGGTGTGAAAGTTTATGGTTGCAATGGGCTAAGCCCTTCGACTGTATTGGGCCCTTATTAGGTTTAGCAACCCATTAGGTTGTGGTACCAATCAAAGGATGATTGCATCGTTTGAGTATGAAAACAACATGGTTGGCATCAATTCAATAATTCGATTAGGGTATCGCTTGAAGCAATAACGTTACTGTGTAATACTTAACCTTTATAAATTAGTTTACATATCTCTCTCTTGTTCATACTTCTCACTTGTATTTACTTATCATCATATATGATAAATTGAATTTTTCATAGCTTTTAATCAATTGTCACGGCCCAACCTAATGGAATAACTGAATCGTTAACTTTATTGTGACAGAACCACTTGCTAAAATACTTAACCTTATTATATCTCAACTATTTACCAAAAATACTTAAATTGAAGTTAATAATAGTATACTAATCTTAGTATAGTTTCAATGTAAAACTAAATAGAGGTATTATAATCTCTTCCACTAAAAGACTTTAATAGTCCAAAATCAAACTCGGATCAATCATCACGACGTGACCTAATAGATTAGCTAGACAATTAATTTTGAGAGCTTATTATTTAGAACCCCTTTTTTACTATTCATAATATCTTAAAACTTAATAAAATAATATTATACTATTCATAATCTTTAATTTTATTTTTATCATACTTTTTTTTTCTCATAGCCTTGGTTTATGTGTACTATTATCAGTAGCTCTCCCCATCGCCTTATATATCTTATTGTATAATTTGTAAAGACTAATATAGATTAATGCAACTGAGCTATAAGATGATGTCTTCTAGACTATTACAATACATAACCCTAAAAATATTAAATCATTATAATAAATATTAAAAATTATTTATCACCTCCTCTTATTCGATCTTCAGTTCATCCTATCTCATTATCTATTTTTTTCCTCACTTTACATCACAATAGGTGGCTAAGAGGAGGAGAGGAGGGAGAAGAAGAAAAAGAAGAGAAAAAAGAAAAATTAAAAAAAGGTTGTAGGTGAGGAGTAAAAGGATTTTATTAAAATTAAGTTATAAATTAGAGGTGTATATATATGTCTATTTATAAAGAGATAACTTAAGACTATTTAAAATTCTTAAAATAGAATTATAAACAATAAAAAATACAAATAGTAATCTCCTAATTTTTATGGTGCCAAAATAAAATGCTAAAAATACTTAATTTTAATATGTTTGAACCATTTGTTCAAAATACTTAAATCGAAATTAACAGTAGTATACTAGACTTAGTCCACTTTTAATGTTGGACTAAATTGATGTGTCGCAATAAAGTGCTTTCACTTCGTCGTCAAAATCCAACATAACCCAAAATCAGATCTTATAGTTAATAGTAGTATCTACCCCAAGGCTTGCATTTATCAACCTTATAAACCAATTATAATATTTATTCACTTCTAATGAAACTAACATCATCTTTCTTCCCGAGAAAAGTGCATTTGGGATCTTATACAGAGTTGAAGAGGACAAGGGGCGACGCAGCGTTGCTTGTTCTCCAATCTTCGATGGTCTTCGTGTTGCTTTCACGTTTGTACTCTGTTACAGTCGCGCCAACGCTGCGTGTGAGCCGAGAGGGAAAAGCTAGCGATCTTATCTTGCTTTTCTTCTCTCCATCTCAAGCGGTAGGAACTTCGCATTATTAAAGGTGGGGATATCCTTTTCACCTGTTAGCAAGCGTCGACAGTGATAGCCAGGCTAAGTTACAGATCCATCCATTCCACTGTTAGGAAGCTTTCAACGTCTGATGATTCAATCGGATATGGTGGATTATGAGAATCTGATCAGACTGGAAACACCAGTACGAGAGCTTATCTGTGATGCACCGAAGATCGAATGCAAATTTTAAGCAGATGGGCGACTGAGATCAAAGATAATGATGAAATGTACAATCCGATGAGACCTTTTGTAGCTTTCCTATGTTGGACATATGTTTCATTTTTGCTATTGTTGGTTGGGAAGTCACTGTCAATCCGAATTATGAAGATAGCCCGACGTAGTCCGGATCCGAAATTTTATAACGTGATGAGAATCATGTTTTGTGTGGATAATGTTGACGATGTTTAAACGATATAATATATACGTGCTCTCCCACGTAAGTAAAGATCGTAGATAAATGGAGTTTCGGCATGGAGAGAGCATAGAGGGAAAGAAGAACTTAAATACCATTAAAGAATTTTCTTTTTCCCAAACCTCATATGTAGTATTGAAGAAATACTTTCTATTATGATCGATGCTGACGTGATGTGTTCGATCGATTTGTCTTATCCTTTTTCTGTTAGATTAGTACTTACGATTAGAGGACAAATATTCCCTCGATCAGGCCATATACATGCATGTCTTTGTCGTGGAGCTTTTTCCAACCCTCCCAAGAGATTCATCAGCTTTACATGAATTCAATGATTTGCTACGTGAATGCGTTAGCTTCCGCGAGAAGGATCGGTGTGTTTGCAGGAGATGGATGAGATGATGGAGAAAACCAAGGTGACAGCAGTGGGTAAATCGGCTTTCTGCTGCCAAGCTGTTTGTGGAATCCTTTGCAGGAGCTCCAAAGCGTGGTATGGCAGCAGGGCAGACTCATTCGAGATTCTCTTTCCGTGTACACGGACGACCACAGTGTGTTTTGTGTCAGATCACATTGGAGTCCAAAAGATTCCTGATGTGCAAGACACAGAGAGTCTAAGCCATCCCCGTCTCCGGTGTTGATGAATGCTAACAAGCTTGTTTAGCAGGATAACATGAAGCAAGAACAAAGATTGAATGTTGACGATGTCGATTATAGTTGATCAACAAAGAGAGAATCTACATGGAGACGAGAGTGTTCCACAGAATCATGGTTGGAGGAACAAGAATTCAGTCAGGGTGAGAAAGGGGATGTGGAGATATTGAATCGCAAAGCAGAATTCATGAACAGAGAATTGTTCCATGAAGATCTCACTCGAGAATCCCACTGGAGAGTAGAGAGAACACTCATTTCTCAGTCGTTGAAATGAAACCATTGCCATCTAATGTGCTGCTGTATCTGTCATAATCCTTTTAGAACACACGAATCAGTAAAAGCTTCACCCACCCTGGAATGGTGTCAAAAGACATGGAAGAATGAGAGGAAGATTTAGCCTAATGTAAAATCATGTTTTCTTTCAAGAGCTCAGTCACTTCTCTGCCAAGCATCAGCTATGCCTTCCTTTAACCTATGTAAAATATATATGTTCCAACCACATCAGTTTCTCTCATATATCCTATCAGCAAAACTCTAAAGCTCTCTCTATACATGGATTTCATAACTCTCCAATATTTGAACCTTCTTCTCGAGTATATGAAGCAGTAAGTTTCATCATTTCCAGCTAAAGCTCTCTGACTTCCCATCTTCTTCCTCGCAGCTATCTCCGGCAGTAACAGACACCACTGGAGTAGCCCCAGCTAGCTGAAGAGGGCTCTGTGGAGAGCCAGATTGAGAAACACTCTGCTGCGAGGAATTGCTATACTGCTCCTCGGGAACCCACACGCCTCCTGCAACTGCAACACGTCGGTTCACAGCATCTGAAGAATTAGGCATCCGTCGAGCATGCAGACGATATTTCTGGATCAGAAGAGGAAAAGTTGTGTTAATTTGATCCAAAAATAAATAAATAGGTGCGGAAATGAAGATCGAAGCGTTCGAACCTACCTGCAGATGGCTTTTCACTTCATCGTTGGTGAGGCCGTCCACCTTCATCAGTTCTCTAATCTGCTTAGGAGTCGCCACTGCAACAAGTAGAAATCGCAATCAATCGCATCCTTAACGAGGGACAATTTCCAACACTAGTCACTACCCAAAGCTACAAATTTCGCATGGTTTCCTAGACTGTGGAACAAAAATGATGCCTTTTTTTGCTGAAATTACCAGCTTCGGTTGTGAGAGAAGAGAAGGCTCCGATCTAACCTTGGGCGCCGCCGAGCTTCTGAAGGGCGGAGAGGAACCGGCGATGCAGCTCCGGCGACCAGCACCGTCGCACTTTCCTTGGCGGCGGCTGCTGTGCCTGCGAGTTCGGGTGGTCACCGGCCGTCGCCGGAGCTGAGGTCGGAGCCCTACCGGCGCCCTTGGAGCCTGAGCCACTGACAAAGTGGCCCTCGGTGACGGCAGAAAGAGTGAGGGCTCCGTTGTCCATTACAGGCGCCTCAAGCGACAGGTCTGGCAAGGCGACGGTGGGCTTCCCTTCCTCCCCGTTAGCTGTGACGGCTGATAGGCCTTTGAATGGCACGAACGCGCCACCGCCGCTCAGGCTCTTGGATTCCAGGAACAAGTTCTCCTTCTTCTGCTGGCGTTTGAGCTCTCCGCCTCCCTGCGATGGGGAAAAAGGAAAACCGATCATCCATACAGAGAAAAGAGAAGGCTATCATCATCACCATCAACAACAACAACAAAAGGTTTCATCTTTTCCACAGGGAACGTCCGAAAATTTTCTCCTTTTACCTCTGGTGTGACTTTCTTCTCATTCTTATTGTCCTTGCAATTGTTTCTGTTGGGGTTGTCGCTCCAGAGCTGCGCAGAACTCATCCAGTTCATCTTCGCCTCGCAATCCTTTTCAACTTTTTCCCTTCCTTCCTCTTCAAATTTTTCCTTGATGGGTATGGATTCACCGAAGACGCGCGCGCATCTCTCGCCCCTGCATTTCTCCAGCTCCTTCTCCAACCCCTCGATCACTGAGAACAGGAAATGAAAAGACAGTCAAAATAATTCCTCAAAAAGACCCAGGTCGAAAACACCTCACATATCGAGCACCCAACCGACCATCGGTGAGCAGATGCATGCAGAGAGGGAGCTCCCGCTTGAAAGCTTCGATCTTCCTCTTCTCCTCTTCCAGGCTCCTCACGGACTCCTCCAGCTTCGCCACCCTCCCGTCTCCGCTCTCCATCACGAACGCCTCCTTCAGGAAACCGGCGACGGTTCTCGCCGTGAACAGCTTCAAATCCAAGCTGATATCCTCCGCCGCCGACGAACCCATCTGTGCCCCGCCTATCTCGCTCTGTCCGTGAGAACAAGAACCGGAGGCAAAGAGAGAAGCAAGAGAAGCGAGAAAGGTCTTCATTTATATAGATCGAAAGCGGTCCGGTTCGGGTGAACCGGATAGGGGCAAAAAAGATCGGCCACGCGCGAGGTTGCGTCGACCGAGTCGTCGCGTACTGGGATCGCGACCAAGCCGGCGCGGTCGGGGCACCGCCTCGTCGAGTTTGGAATCTTCCTAATCCTTCCCCACCCACATTTGTGGCCAGTCGTGAGACACGTAGGACGATAAACTTTTGGGGATGTCTTTTTGGTGTCATAACAAAATCCTTGCAGCAGAAACATCATCGCTGTTTCTGTTTACATGCTTCTAAAAACACTTTTCTCCGTTTTCGATGTCTCAATGGTGAAAACAAAGTGGCATGAAATCAGATCACATGAGCAAGAATTGAGCTTAATCGAGCTCGAAGTAGGCTCGAACTCATGCTGTTCTTAATTAAAATACCATAAAATTAGGGCTTCACCGAAGATTCATGCTTCTTTGTTGCCAACCGATACAATGAATTAGGCATAGGACATTCTAGAAAAGATTCCTATCGGTCGATATGACAAATGTAATTTAGTAGGCATTTACGCATTAGCGTATTTTAAATATTTTTTTACGATCATGTTGTGATCGGCACTGAATCGATTTCATATATGCTCACTAATTTCTCTATCGGATCGTACGATAATGCAGATATGCTATATTTGTTATAATGTGAATACGACATCGCATTGTGAATAATACATTATAGTGGTTAATGAATTCTATGTGCAATTTAAAAAGATACGAAAGTATAAACAACGTTTGACAAGCTCGTAAGGAGGATTGACATCAATGTCAAAAAATTATTGCCATTTTGACTACTACAAGAAATATATGGTGTGGCTTCCTAGATTTACTCGGAGATATATAGGAATTTGATTACTACAAGCAAACTTCCTTATACTTTTGTGGTTCACTTTGACAAAAAGTAGTAATGCAAAAGATAAGTTGGAGTACCTTATGGTCTAAAAACTTATCTAAAACACCTAAAAAAGGAACTTGCACAAATAAAAACAGGGTTTAATTTAAATTTAGTGAATGGTAGAATGACCTTTGTTGCTTGTTTATAATCCCGTTTATGCCACCCTAAATCCTCAAGTGATTCACTAAATGTCATAGGTCATGCTTCTCATGTGATGGTTAAGATCCCCTCACAATGGAGGTCAAAGTATGGTTACCAAGGCACTTAGGGTTCAGCTCCAATGTACCATTAAAAAGTGATAGGAGAATGGATGATCCAATGACTACACCCTAACAATGTCACTCAAATGTCAACATTGATACATGTTAGCACATATTTAGGTCTTTGAGCTAAAGTAAAAGTTGGAGCTGACTTTTTTTCTTTTTTTTTTTCCTAGATCCATGATTCATTCAGATTTAAGTAATTTTCTTAGACATTTTAAGAAAAAAATTTTAATACATGTGTCTCAAGTTAAAAATCTTTACAAAAAGATGTTTACGTAAAGTTTCTTTGATTCTCGAATCAGTAAATTACTAAAGATAGAGACTAAGGATATATATTTTTCAAGCTTATTATTTTTATATTATTCATAAAGCTCTTATTATAACCATTGATGATTATGAAAGAATTCACAAATCTATTAAGATTAAGAAGAGATGCTTTAATTACAATCACGAAATGACATGACTAATAGAGATTTATATATCTAACATAAGAAATTCGATTATCAAATATCAAATTCAATCGGGTGTCTAAATAATCTCGATACCAATACCGTATTAGCTCAAATGATTATTAAAATTTAAATATATGATCTTATCGCTATAATATATTTGATAAAAAATGAGCTTAAAAACTATACTTATGCGCAACAGATGATTCAAAAGGGAGTGTAGGATAGGCTATAAGAGCTCTAAAGAAAAAAAAATTACACCATTTAGCAATGATTTTTTTAGATTTTATCTATCATTAAAAATAGATATTTGTTTAAATTTCACACCGAGTATCTCCAATTTACGGCACAATAATTGCAACGTAGCATAATTCACACACCACCAAACACGATAAGGTTGGCTAACGAGAGAGAGAGAGAGAGAGAGAGAGGGAGAAACACGTCAGGATACATCAGGTGATTGTGACGGCTCGTGAATCCTGTGACGTCGTACCCACCACCTTGGACCGTATCCCATACGCTCCCTCCCACCCCGTGCTCTCTCAATACCAAAACCACCGTGGAATCATCAGATGCCCTGTGTCCTCCCAATCCTGGATTCGGTGCTCGACGCCTTGCAAGAAAGTAGTGCACGTTTTCGAAAGCGATCCCTCGGGGGTATTTTAGGAAGCGCAAAAGCCCGTGATTCCTGCATCGCTTTTTCTCCCGACCGAGCGCGGTCGCCGCGTACAACCCAAACGTACACTTCCACCGATGTCATGACACGTGTGTGATTCGAATTCCTCCAATATATTTTTGTGGTTTTTCTTGGGTTATAAACCCGAAACAAAAAAGAAAAAGAAAAAGAAAAGAAAAGAAAATAGGAAGGGAAGGCAACCACAGAATATGAACGATCATTCAAATAATGAACATTCGGTGATGTCATTCGAGTGGGTAATCAATTGGGACTTGGCTTGGAAGCATGCGATAAGGATTCTAGGTGGAGGTGGGGTGGAAAGGTTTGCCGAAAAGATGGAAGAAGGCGAAAGATGATTCCTTTAGAGGTGACCTTCCGCAGGTAATCTTTTTTGTTTTCTTGTTATTCCACATGATGATCGTATAATTATGAGACAAACACCATCTTCAACATCATTAATTAATATATATATCACATGAAACAATAACATCATGCAGCAGTAGCTCCTGCACTGCCATGCCTTGTTGTCATGTGCTGTGGCAATGGTTGGGAAGAGCAATGATTAGGTTCGAGATCCCCATGGAAGGAATCCAAGACATCATCAGATGGGATGCCGTGAGGACCGACTGTTCCCTTTCTGAAAAGCCAACTCGATGTGCATCACAGGCACAAGGAATCCAACCAAAGCCTTTAGATTCCTTGCAGGAGGTGGATGCAGGGAGAAGAAGGGAAGAAGACAAGGAAAAGGAAGGTTTCTTGGATTTCTTGGATTCTATACTGAGCTGGACTCGTCCTTGATATAGTTCGAGCTAATTTGACCTGTGGCGCAATGACCAAGCTCGCTTCTACTTTTTGTCTTCCAGTACCCTAAACGATGGAATAACAGGTGCCCATGGTTTGAGCCAATGGTTTCCCCATGGATTATTAGATGAGAAATCTGATGATGGAGGTGATGCAGAATCCTAAAACACTTCTGCCTGCAGAAGAAGCATGGGGAAGAGGAAGCTGAGCTCGGTGCCCACAAGGGTGTGTGGGATTCCTCCGGTTAATAATGAGTCAGTCCCTCGGAACCATTATCTCAGGACAAATGGACCGCAAACAGGAGATTGACGGAGGAGATGCATTTACATGGGAATTGCCACTCCTTTTGGGTGCTGCTTTATGAACCAACCACTCGAGGGGTCCTCCTGTGTGGCGGATGAGGTTTGAGAGTGTGACTTGATGGGTTGTTTCACTTGCTGCTGCTGCTGCTGCTGTATGGGACATGGTTCCTCCCTGCAGGAATATAATGGTTTCCATGGAGATTCTTGAAAGCTTGATCCACAAAGAGACTTATCCGAGACGATAAGGGAACCCGTGGGAGGGAAGCGGAGGAGGAGAAAGAGAATTTTTAGCTTCTCACGCTCGCGCGAGTGTCAACAAGAAGATGCTTCTCGGGACACCGCAGCGAAGAGGCGCCGAGATTCCTCGGGCAAGGCGACGAGAGAGAGAGAGAGAGAGAGAGAGAGAGAGGGCCCGCGGGGCACGTGGTGCGGTCGGCGGTGGCGAATGACGTGGCGGGATGGACCGTGTGGTTTCGCCGCGTAAGCCCCCGTGGCGGCCGCGTCGATTACCACTTTTGGGTTCCGGTGTTTTTAGAAATAATAATAATAATAATAATAATAATTATTATTATTAAAGAAATTACTGACTAAGCTAGATTTAATTTTTAAAAAAATATAATTATTTAATCAATTCTTTGATTAAATAATTGATTATTATTTTTAAATAAAATTTCAAAAAAAAAAAGAGATTGTAATATGTTTAAATAAACTTATTATAAGCTTGTAGTTTATAATCATCAAAAATACTGTAACTATAAATCTTATAATACAAGGGGATTGAATTGATTCATCCTATTGATACTTCAATTGTTTATAGACATTTCAACATACTGATAAACTAGGGATACATTTTGATAAATATATAAAAAAAAGTTTTCTCTAATAAATGAGATTATAACATTTTCTCTAATAGAAACAAGACATCTTCTCTCTTTCTTATATTGAGAGAAAGAAGAAGACCCCCAAGGCAATCAATCTCACACACTGCACTTCCATGTTGATTTGCCAATTCCCATGAGCCTATGAGGATAATCTATACCTATAGATAGCTTGATGCATTTTGATCATCTGGTGATCTCTCCCATTTATCTCAAATGTTCATTGTTTGACCCTCAAAAACATTGTGTAGGTTTATTTAGCTAATGCCACTATTTTGCTTTCCCAGATTCATCTCTCTACAGTACAAACACCTTTAACTTTATGTTAGTCCTTTCAAGTGGGTACAGCAAAAGTTTCAATACTGCACACTACTGAGTGCCAAAACATTTTCATCAGTTACCTACCTACTGCACCATAAGAAAACAACAGTTGCACAAACCCAGTTTTGTTGTAGAAATATACACTGATGACATTGTCAACTAAATGCTTGTAAAATAGCCAGACAAATCTTCATGCATAGTGAGAGATGATAAACTAAACCTTGAACATTTTAAAGACCTTTTTGAGAGGAACAAATATTCTCTTCATTACAAATTATGTTGGGAGACTTCTTCAGTGTCTTTGTCCATCAACCACTGCTTCACACAATGGTAGCAACACTCACTGAAATGCATATAAATAGATAGACAGATGAAGTCTACTAATTGCTCTTGTTTCATTCATCAAATTATAAATTTCTTTCTCTTTTTGTGAGAAAAAAACCCATATATTAGAATTCAAACAAAGCAAATGAGAAAATTCCGTGATGTTTCTGGCTCCAATCTTTACTGCAGAAGCACTTGATGAGGCTGAAAGCTTAATATCTTTGTCAAGTCAACAATTTCCTACCCAAACTTTTTGTATGGAACCAAAGACTGATACTCTGAAATCAAAAGAGAGTGGAATATTATTATTTATGAAAAGCAATTACTACAAAATACTGTTCAAACCCCTTTTATTAGGCTATATGAATGTTGAACTTTGGTCTTTCATAATACTGTTCAATAATGGATCTCCTGTATGGCTTTCACTGTGTAATTTTGAAGTACTCTTTGGCTTTTGGAGCAGGCAGATGCCATCAATGGCCTGAGGACATGCCCTGATCTCAACTTTATCCACCCAACCATCACTTTATCTTTTGCCATTGTGGTCTGCAGAATCTTCCTCTGCTCCACTCAGCCTAAGCATTCATCTTGTTAGATAAGCTGTCTTTAAAGATCAAGAATCAACCATCTCTGATTGTTTCTGCTTTCTCAAGCTGTGTTTGTTTGTTCTTGTTGGATAGCAAGTACAAAATGTTCATCAAACTGGTTCTCTGAATTTTCAGCCAAATTTTTTGTACCATAAAACAAAAAGAAGCTATTTTGAAGGAAGCTTATAATTTATACCAACAATGTCTTGCATTTCAGTAAAGATAAATATTGGTAAACATCAAATTTTGGAACAAGTACAAAGAATTTCAACAACAAAAAAAAGAGATATCCTCTAGGTCTGAGAATAAGAGTTCCACTCAACAATATAATTAATATAGATGCAAGGGTCATAATCCATCCACCTTTTTAATTTCAAACCCAAGCAGAAACATTTGGAGACAAGGAAAACAAATTAATGTTTGATGATTGACACCAATTCAAGCCTTGGTTGGCAGTCAAAATTAACAACAATATAAGCCTGTCATAAGTCAAGGAAAGGACATTGATCAGTACTTTGCCCAAATCAAAGGCACATGGCTGCAGAACCATTCAAATAAAAGACACAACTCAAGAAAAAGTACCTTATTGTTGGAGATTGTCCCCATTCTGATTCCCTTGGATTACTTCAAATAAAAAAGAATTGTCAATGCAGACTGTTTTGCAATGGTTTTCCTCCATGAAGAACAACATGGTACCACACTGGTTTATAAATCTTAAATAACATGCAATTTTAATGATGATAACATTGAAGAAAACCACTGGTTTATAAATCCCTGGAGGTTTTGCTGCACATAATAATAACTGACAAGAACTTTATTTGCAGCAATTTTGTCTTGTGTTAGCATGCTATATATACATTGTTGTCAAAACTCAGCTCCGTTGTAGTGCTGAAACAACCTGGAATTTCAGATCCTATGTTTTACCAATGGTGCTCAAATATATCCATGATGAGAATGCATGGGAGTCTTGTTGCTGCTCCATCTCTATGAACATATGGGCTGTTTATATATGTGGCTTGTTATAAGGATTAACTTTATGATTTCAACATCTCTCTGTATTTAAAGGGCTGTGGATAGTTAGTTCTACCTCTTTTCAGGTACATGGCCCATTAGTTCAACAGCATTAATAACCCACAGTCTACTTTAATCATAATCTATTTTTATTTTTTCTTAACCTAGATCTAAAAAGGAGGCTAGTGATGACTGCATATAGGACTAAAAAACTAAAACAACATATTTCAGAAAAAAAAAAGAAGAAAATAAAAGAAGAAGAAAATGGAAGAAACAAGGATAATGTAGAGATTGTTCTCGATCATTCAAACAATGTTATCATTTCAAGTTAGATTAGGTTTACAATGAATTCTTACTATAATCACTTGAGGAGATTTTAAATATTATGTACAGTAACACGTAATCTTTGTATCCCGGTTATTCTCTTGTGATTATTATTTGAATTTTGAATAAGAAACTATGAGATTTATATATTTGTTAGAGGGATTTCCTTACGTAAATGTTGGTATCCTATTTGATTATGATTTTTGGTTAATTTCACTGTGTTACTACTGCCTATATTTGTTCATATACAAATTTTTTTTTTTATCCCAACATTCACAAATATTATTTATATTTCTGTATCTTAATATTATTGTTATTTTGCTAGTTTAGATGTGCATAATATTTAGATGGATGGATGAATTATTAGAAAATACATAGTTCTATAGCTAAAGATCACTATAGTTGAGATTCTAAATGAATTTTTGTTGGAGTATTTACAATGTCAGTCTGACACCTGATGATGTTAAGCCGAGGCACGATCACAAGGTTAAGCTGACATGTAATGAATGAATGGTGTTATTAGGTGAAGAGTTGGATTGATGCTCCACAACCATCCTGTCGAATTCCATGAGGACCGAAATTGACTCCTTTCCTACTCTTTTACCGAATGATTTGAGTTCATCAACCCATAACCAAATGTTCATTTCCTCCTTCATTTGATCTGTGTATCTCCAACGAAGAACACAATTGATTTGAGCAATCGTAGGTGGACATCGCCGAAGAAGAAGAAGAAGAAGAAAGACAATGAACAGGGCAAGTTCTATCCATGAATTATGTGATTTAACTGTCTCATATGAGATTTATCCACTTTTGTAGACAGATCTTACTGTGAAATATTTTGAGCGTGGTTTAAAGTTATTTTGAACATTTATCCACATATTTAATTTATTTTATAACACATTGGATATAATTATAAGATTATTCATTTGCCCCTATTATAAGTAAAGGCTTTCCTATGATCTAAGATCTGAGAGTCAAATTGAAATATCTCAACACACCCTATGAGACTTAATTGCACGAGTGGCTAGCTTTTGAGGGAGAAGTTTCTCTTATCGATATCAATAGTGGTGATGAAATCAATGACATGTTAGAACTTCACACATGTGAGAAGGGGTCAAACCTAGAAGAGGAAGACATCTAGACCTTGAGTTAAAGCTGAGGGCTAAAGAGACTGAAAGTTATTTGGTATCTGAATGCTATAAATCATCCAAATCCTCTGTAGTGCTTTGAAAGCATGAACGAAGCGAATGAAAGGGGTCCACTATTTATAGTTCTACTAGTTAATCGACTTGTCATCTGATAGTTTGACTGACAGGCGATGTTGCGACACTACTAGATTTTTTGAATCATTAATAATTCAATAAATCCTCATGTGGACATCTTAAGAAAGGCGATGTGGGTGTACGACATGAGACCATTATTATGAAATTTCAAGAACCAAATCCGACGAATCATTAAAACAATGTGCCCATTAGAGTTTGGGACAAAAATGATATGTGCGTGCAAGTGAGACCAACTTTTCAAGATCTGAAACGACAAAGCGACATGATGGCTCGAGGTCAAACTGATCCTTGGAACGATTTCAAGCCGACTATTCCAGAACTGCATGCAGTCAAGTCAACCAAAAGTGCACTTCGACAACGCACAACTAGAGTTAAGAGTTGGCCAAAAGCAATACTTCAATGATGCACAGCCAAATCGACCAAAAGCTCACTTCGACAAAACGTAGTTAGATTGGCCGATAATGTGTAAATGTGCATCTCTTGACAACTTGTATAACTTGCTTTAGAGTCGATAGGTTAATCTAAAGTCACTTCTCGACTAGATCTCATTGCACTTGGCAAGTCGAGAAGTAAGAGGGGGCAATCGATATAGGAATCAAGACATGGCTATCACTTCAACACCATGTGGCTAACACCTTAGTGCCACATGATTGACGTTTCAGCATCACATCCCCAACACTCATCCGACACGTCAGGGTCACATCGCTAACGAATGTCCAATACCTTAGGGATGACATATTAGCATCATGCGACCGAGCTGATGGGACTATTATCGCAATCCATATTCAACACATTAAGATCATGATCGAACCCAAGAAAAACACACAATTACTCACCATAACCGATATCGTTCATGGGAGTAATAGTCCTAAGAGCCTATTGTAAAAGAACCAACTCCCTCGGTGTGTTTCTCGAATAATTTGAAATACTACTTTGATTCTTCATCCAAATCCTCATAACCCTAGACTAACTTAAACATCATAGGAATATTTATTGAGAATACTTCCAATATAGTTTTACAGGATTCGACAATCTCAAAATCGATCGGACAAGCCATTGGTTGAGATTGAACTAACACAAACGTGATCTCGGTTGGCTCCAAAACAAAATTCATCTCAAAACTGATTTAGTACTTATTAATACCTAAGATGGATTGAGCTATAATATTACTATTTGATTTTATTTTTTTCCATGATTATGCCATAGCAAAACAAAATTATCAGTCAAGAATTGCAAACCCCCAAATTTAGAGGAAACGAATTTGTAGTGACTCCAGTGATTAGCTACAGACCCCCCATAACGAAGCAAAGGAGAGAGTGCAGGAAAGGAGATTATGAACTTAATTATCAAAAGTAGGAAAAATAGAAAGAAAAAGAAGGAAGGATCGATCCACTCGACAGATCTCCAAAAGTTCTTCATTTGAAAGGTTCTGAGGTAGGCTCAGATGGATCCTCTCTAACTCCTGCGGATTCCATCATCGTCATCCATCCCTCAACCAGAATTCATTAATGGGGATTCTCCTAACTCTTAAGATGCCCTGAGAAACCAAAAGAAAAGTAAAAGGAGACAGCACTTTGGTCAAACCTCAAAATAACGAGCCTTTTTGTGTGAATTCAACTCTACAGAATGCATGCCAATGGGCTCCAACCGGATCATGCGGCACAAGGCACTTCGTCGTTGATTATTGTTAGGGGCTACGAGTGCCTCTATGTATTGGATCCCACGATCACATATCGGATCTCTCAACTGAGCACTCTGCTGCTGCCATGAGAGAGCTGTATGCCGTCACAATCTCATCTTTTTGCTTCCAGAGAACGGCAGGAGGATGAATCGAGATCTGCACTTTTGTCCCCCTCAAAAAAAAAATGGATGACCGGCCAGTAGATAACTCGAGCAGGTTGGATTCAGTCCTTTATTTCCACCATTTCCAATGCAATTTTTATGTTCCGAGAGTGTAGATGGATTGATCGGGATCTACATCGGTAAACGACTGCCGGGAAGCTTCTTGGAGTCAGTCAGTCAGTCCAAGTTCCAACCAGCAGTCTGCATGTGAGCTGCTGACCTTGCGGCGATGAATCTTTCCTCGGCTGATGGTTTCGACTCTTCTTCATGAAGTCAAACCAATCGCTTGGATATCAGTTGCACTTTGGTGAAATAATAATGATTTTTTTTCTCCTTTTATTTATGGCGATTGCACTGTAGTGCTTGAGATCCATCTCTTAGATCAAAGCTTCACCCACGTAGCATGACTTCTTCTTCTTCTTCTTCTTCTTCTGTCATGATACTTTAATGCTTGAACTACTACTGCTACCTACGAACATAAAGTAGATAACAAGCGAAGAGAGAGAGAGAGAGAGAGAGAGAGAGAGCAGATGCAGAGCTGGGTGATGACAGTTCTACTTCACCCGTCCCCAGGAGACACGATGCACGCATGGGGTGCATGGCTAATGGCGCCTCCTCCATCACCCAGCAACGCGCAAACGCGTCGCGGGCGGCGCTGTGGACCCCGGCCTGCACCTGCTTCCGGCTTAAATCCCGCCCTGCACCGCCACCCATGGCTTTGCCGAGCCCTCCTCATCCTTCCTCCACCATGACACTGCTCTGCGGCGCACTGGCGTTCCTGGTCGCAGCCGCTCTCGGTGTCAGAGCAGATGACCCTTACCGCTACTTCACCTGGACCGTCACCTACGGCCTCATCTCCCCTCTCGGAGCTCCGCAGCAGGTGGATCACTAACGCAGCTCTGGTTTAGGGTTTGGGCTTCTTTCGTGGAAGAAGAAGCTTACATG
Organism: Musa acuminata AAA Group; assembly: GCF_036884655.1. Lineage (NCBI taxonomy): Eukaryota > Viridiplantae > Streptophyta > Magnoliopsida > Zingiberales > Musaceae > Musa > Musa acuminata. Next base: position 33,367,537 of record NC_088336.1, read on the forward strand.
GAGGTGCATGTTGGTTGTGCAGGGTATTCTCATCGACGGGCAGTTTCCCGGTCCTCGCCTCGACTGCGTCACCAACGACAACATCATCATCAACGTCATCAATCAGATCGACGAGCCTCTGCTCTTGACGTGGTACCTTCCGTTCTTTTCCTCTCTGCTTCGTCCCCAACACTGTTCCTCTGTCGCTTGGTCTGCGATTTGGGTTCTGACGAGGAAGCGATGTGCAGGAACGGAATCAAACAGAGGAAGAACTCGTGGCAAGACGGCGTTCTGGGAACCAACTGCCCCATTCCTCCCAAAGGAAACTTCACCTACAAGTTCCAGACCAAGGACCAGATCGGTACCTTCACGTACTTCCCCTCCACCGGGCTGCAGAGGGCTGCCGGTGGCTTCGGTGCCTTGAACGTGTACTCGAGGCCACGCATCCCGGTCCCGTATGCCCCCCCGGCCGGCGATTTCAGCTTGCTCGTCGGTGACTGGTACCGGACCAGCCACAAGGTACCTACAGACTTTTACCGGGTATGTGTGCCATAAAAAGGTCGATCAAGATCTCACTTCTTCTTCACTCCGGATTGGTTTCAGGCATTGCAGAAAACTCTGGATTCAGGAGGCCCTCTGCCATTCCCTGACGGTCTTCTGATCAATGGAGCGGAGAAAACGAGTAGTTTCGCTGGAGATCAAGGTATCTCAGCCTTCTTTCCTTCATGAAATCCTCCGTTCGAGTAGGAATCGACCACTGAAGGGTGTGACATCGTTCAGGGAAGACGTACCTCTTCAGGGTTTCCAATGTAGGCTTGATGACCTCCATCAACTTCCGGATACAGAGCCACAAGATGAAGCTCGTGGAGGTCGAGGGATCCCACACGCTTCAGAACGACTACGACTCCCTCGACGTCCATGTAGGCCAATCCTTGTCGGTGCTGGTGACCCTCGACCAGGTCCCCAGGGACTACTACATCGTCGCCTCCACTCGTTTCACCAGGAAGGTCCTCGTGGCCACCGGCGTCCTCCATTACAGCAACTGCAACTCCGGCCTCGCTGGCCCTGTCCCCGAAGGTCCGGGGACAGCCGGCTTCCATTGGTCCATGCTGCAAGCAAGAACCTTCAGGTATCTAAAGCTAAGAATGACTGCAATGCTAGTGTTCTTTGATGATCGTTCCTTGGCCTTAAACCGGTGGTGTCCTGTTCTGCTTCATGGAGATGGAACCTGACGGCGAGCGCAGCGCGGCCGAATCCCCAGGGCTCGTACCACTACGGCAACATAACAAGAACGAGGTCGATCGATCTGGCCAATTCGGCTGCTGTGATCAGCGGGAAGCAGCGGTACGCCGTCAATGGCGTCTCCTTCGTCGTGCCCGACACGCCGCTGAAGCTGGCGGACAACTTCAACATCACCGGCGTCTTCACCTGGGACACCATTCCCATCCCACCCAGCGCCGCTCCGGCGGTGCCCGGCACGCCGGTCCTCCGCTTCAATCTGCACGACTTCATCGAGGTCATCTTCCACAACGCTGAGAACACCACCCAGACATGGCATCTCGATGGCCACGATTTCTGGGTCGTCGGGTGAGATCCAAAAGCCACTCCATCTTTGGCGAATGAAGAAACACACCAGTGATCTGTTCTTGGATCTTTGCAGATATGGCTCAGGAAAGTGGACGCCGGAGCTCCGGAAACGCTACAACTTGATCGATGCGATCACGAGACATACGGTTCAAGTAAGCATGACAAGCTCGCTTGCATGGTTCGTCTTCCACTTCTGCCATCAACTGCATCGTGGCTGATACTTGTCTGCGTCGTATCGATGGTGCAGGTTTACCCCCGTGGCTGGTCTGCAATCTTGGTGTCTTTGGATAACCAGGGAACGTGGAATCTGAGGTCTGCAATGTGGGCAAGGCAGTACACGGGGCAGCAACTCTACATCAGAGTGTGGACCTCTGAGAAGAGCTACTCGAATGAGTATGACATCCCTCACAATGCTCTCTTCTGCGGAAAGGCTACCGGTCTGCATGCATGATGGATCTCTTGAAGCAGTAGTGTTTGGTATTAGCTGTTAGTCTCTGTCACGAAGGTGTGACTGCAAAAGGAAGCAATGTTTCCATGACTTTGTACCCTCCTATCTTCTTTTAGTTCTACCAAACATGATTGATGTTATTGGTGTACTCGAGTTTCTTTGTGAGAGACAAAGGTGTAGTTTGCTCTCTTTTACAGCTATTTAAACTATGAGAGGCTAGCTTTTTAATCATCACTACTAACATGCAATGCATTTGTGATGTGAGCAGGCATTGGTTTGGATGAAGCTTCAGCTAAAAGGGAAAGCTCACAACATATGAGATATTGTACAAACACTAGCAATAGCAACAAAGTAGCTCTAACCATTCATCAATTCAAATTCTAAAAATCAAACAAGTCCAATATACCATTTTAAGTATTACTTTGTGAGAATTCAAGAAATGCCTCTTACCTCTCTCTCACAGTCAAGAAGTTCACTATATATAGAGAAATGTTTATATTCTTTAGGGTCAAAGCCTGGTCCCCAAATAAAATCTGGTCAATGCAGGTTACGTCCAAAATCTCAGTAGGCATTACTCTGAAGTGACTCAAATAGCATATTCATATCTCCATAATTATGCTGTATAGTTTGAACATCACACTATCTGCAAACATGATTGGATCAACAACTAGTCTTACTCTTCAGTCTCAGCATAATTCTGATAGGAACTAGTCTTAGATCACTAATCAGATGCATGCTTAGGGAACCAAAGTACTACAAAAATGATTAAATGTAGCAAGGCAATGCCAACTGCCAACCAGTTGCATGGCAAATAACTTACAAAGTTACATGCAGCCAAGTATATAAGAAGCATCAATTCTCTCCTGCATGTTCAATCAACTTGTATGTTCAGCTCACAGGCGCAAGTTAGATTCTTATGAACTGCTCAAACAAGAAGGTCCTTTGAAATAGAATTTAGATAACTTTGGGGGGCTCGGATTATACCTCAGGCATGCAAGTTACTCTAAGGAAACAGTGGCTGGTACTGCAGCCCTGTGTCCTCTGGAAATCCCATCATCAAGTTAAGATTCTGCAGGGCTTGCCCGGAAGCTCCTTTTACTAAGTTATCAATCTGCATAATCAAAAACAGCATCGCTTGAATGCTCATGACAGTGCCATTTGTATTAGTGATGACCAGCGAAGGATGTCAAAAGAACAGCCATGCAAAAGAACAAAAGAGAGCACATACAACCGAGATTATGATCGCTCTCCCAGGAATCCGATCTTGGAAGACATTTATCAAGCAGTAGTTTGAACCTCGGACATGACGTGTGTGGGGCACAACTCCTTTCTCCAACAATCTAACAAATTCTTCAGCCTGCAAAAGAGATTGCTATCTATTAATGGGACAGGAAACACATGAAAAAGCATATATAACATTATGGAAGTGTACTTTTCAATATGACAACCTCAGATGTGGAAAATTACAGATTCAGCAACTATGAGATATCCATTGCTGCACTAGTGGCAGAATATTAATTGCAGGAAGCCATCCGTGCAATATATTGTTTGTAACGATTAGAGAAATATGCAGAAATAAAAGTGCTAACTCAGCAATCACAACATACCTGATAAGTATTGTTCAGATGTTCATACAAATCATCGATATTTACCCCAGGAGCCATTTCAACATATATGGTTGATTGCATCCCACGGCTCTAGAAATATTCATATCCACATACAATAGACCATTCAAACGGACTACAACTGAAAAACATATCAAATCAACTTGTATCTGTAAATCTTAGATTGGTATTTACCATAGGCATCAAGTGAGGAGTGAAGCTAACAGTTATTTTAGAATTTGAAGCATCAGAGAGTCCTTGTTCGATTTCAGGAACTGAAAAGAGGAAAGAGTAGTCACATAATATTGATGTGATACAAGCAAGATACAATAACATGAAAAGGAAAACATCTTAATCATACTATAATACCATGTCGGTGCTTGGTGATCCCATAAGAATGAAGGCCTTCAGCTATTTCAGTGTAAAGATGAGCCTCCTTAGCTCCACGTCCTATATGCAAAACATTTGAAGTCAGAAGCTGGTAAAAGAAGTCTGCAAGAATAATTTTCCTGTGACAATAGTAATTTATAGAGAAGAGATGTAAGACATGTCCAAACCTGCACCACTAACACCAGACTTTGCATCAATAATGATATTCCTCGGTTCTATTAGATGAGCCTGAAAAATGAGTAAACATATTCATGGACATCTATGCCTAGATCTCCTACAGATTCCAGTATTTGAACTTTGGAACAAAAACAATAGATTGTAGCATTTAATACTTCATCTTTTAAATCTATTTTATTTAGTCTTATCGATAGAAAGTAAAATATGTAGTCAATTTGAAAGTTGAGTGGGCCAAACATGTATACAACAAAAATTAATTTCTTCTTTGATGCCTTAATAGGTATCCTATTAGATTTATATTCATCATATATTTACCATAACATTTCACCTTCAGTGGAAAGTCAAGGCAATCTAGTCAACAAATAAACATGCATATTGCACAAAAATGTTTTGAAACACATGACATGTACAGTATGTCTTGTAAAGTCTAAATGGTGACACTATTGTATTCAAATCCAAGTTGGATAAATAGTCTAATCTCCATGGGTGGTCAAAATGACTAATTTTGCAACATACTATAGAATGGAAGACATGTTAAAGCTTGAACCTTGATCAATGGAATGAGAGGAAGTTGAATGGATGTTGGGTAACAACCAGGATTTGCAACTAGTCGTGCATTTTGGATTTCACCCCTCAAAACCTCTGTCAACCCATATACAGCTTCTTTCTGAATTCAGGAAGAGTAACTTTATCAAGCTTTAACAGCTGTGAAATTTCAGTAGCAACATATCAGTGCAAACATAAGAAATTAGTGTAAAATTTAGACACAACTTGAATAGAGTAACAAGCAACTGTTAATGATACCAAGATAACTATTAAACTCACTATACAACAGCCAGCATGTTGATTAACCAAAAGAAGGAAATCGTTTCTTACATATGTCTGGAAGTATCCGATTTTTGCCCTGAATTTAAAGATAAGAATTTAGCTGAAGAAAGAAAACAATAAAGAGAGCTCAATGGTGGCAAAAAGACCCATGTAGTCAGCCTCAAGTAGTTGCCACATTATGGCTTATTGTTGTCGTCGTAGACAAAACAATAGAGAGATACAAAGTTTACAAACAACACTCAAAAGAAGAATACATTCAATTCAAGTAAATCACAAGTTAGACTATTTCAAAGTTTATCCTTTAGCATCTTTCAATACCAGTACTAGTAAAAGATATGTATAGAATATTTTGGGAACTGGGTTTTCATATATAAGAAAAATGTCAACTTTCAGAGCTACAGAAAATATTATTGTGGATTGAACTTATGAGTTATATTAGAAACTTCAACAAGAGAATAAAAGAAAATTGACTTAAGATATGAAATAAACATCTACTAATACCAATTTAATTTTACATAGAAGAATCAGCCTTGAAATTAATGATATCTAATATTTATATTAAAAACACTTACACATAACGTTCAAATATAGATTGACCTAGAAAAATATCTAATGATATTACTACAAGGGCGTAACCAGTGCATAAGACTCCTGCCAATACGGGGTTTGGGGTGGGTCATGTACACAATTTTGCCTGTAAATATTTAAAAAGACTATTTTCATGACTCGATCTTACAGGTCACAAAGGAGCAACATTCCCAATGTACCAAGGCTTACTACATGTATTAATTTTAGGGAAAAAAATTTTAAGTCATTTGAGACAATGCAACTGAAAATATAAATAAAGGAGCAGCTATGGCAGTCCACATATCACAGTATTGCCTTATACAGCTTAAAACTTTGTATACTAAAATTCTGGATGAAATCATATACCTTATGATTTAACAGTTACTGATTTTGTAGCAGCTTATAGCTAGGTCCCATTAGTTTCTAGATTCTAATTATTTTCATCTGTTATTTCTAGGTTTTGGAGTCTTTTTTTGTTGCTTTTATTATTTTTTCATCCCAAGACATCGGTCAACTGATCCAATACAACAAATAGTGGTCTCAAAAATTTTCATAGTCGGTCCAAAATTAATCTTCATTATGTGAACCTTGGATATATGGTCCTTAATTTCTCAAGTGAGATCACTCTCAACAAAGCTCATTGGCGAAAAAGAATCCATGAAGTCAAACCATAGAAATTGGAAAATGGCTTGTGGTTTTGGCACTAGCAACTGATCTTTATGGTTGGGGAAAAAAACAAGAGAAACATGCACACAAGAAGAGATTGTCAAAGAAAAAGTGAAGTAAATGTAATAAAAGATGAAAATTAGATGTAACATAACACAGATGATATCACATAGTCATCAATTTTGCCTGATAAGAACAATGGTTAAGGATGAATGCGAGGTAGCACTAACTTCCATCAGGATTTGCAAATGTGCAAATAATTAGTACCAAAACTAATCAGATTTTATCAAGGTGGTACCATATGACCCACACTAAAATTAAAAGGTAACAGTGATATTTATTACCTGCAACTCAGGTGCTTTATGAGGCAGACCATACCATTCTTCATATTCATTGATGTCACGCAACCGAAAATCCTGTAAAGGGTTTCTACCAGTTACTATGCTGAATTATCACTTGAGAAAATCAAAGTTCCTTGCCCACATATGAAAAATCCATGATAATTGCAGTAGTGTGCCAAAGCATACCGCAGAGAGATCAACAATCTTAAGACTCTTGGGGAGGCCTTTAATAATTTCCTGCGATAAGAATGCAGCAAGAGTCAGATGATATTAACAAGAAAAAAAATCAGAATTTATAGTAGACAAACGGAGTAATGAGTTATTAGATCCCCTCCAAAAGAAACCAAAGAAAAGACGTGCAACTCATGGTCGTGATGATGGTGGCCATTCCACTTTATTAGCTCTAGTGCCTATACCAATTGCTTGGGAAAAATCAATTTAACTATCTTTATAAAATTCAAGGTCAATACACAAGAACCTGTGTTGTTCCATGCGGCAAACAACAAAATACAGCATCCACATTGGAAAAATCAGCATCTTTAACTGCTACCATATTAGGCAAGTCCTGCAATAACAGAAAAGAAGATGATAATCTTGAGTCTTCTTCCTAACAGTAGGTTTACCATTAGATTAGAAGAGACTCACAAAGAAAAGACACTCTAATGTGCAAATCAGTCTAGTAATTAAGGTCCTTCAAAATATAACATCTGAAAAGTTATTAAATTGTTGACTAAAGCTTGCATAAAAACTGGAAGAGGGAACATATTAACCCTGTCTAATCAGATTCCAATATCCACATTACTGTCACCAACCAACATGACCAAACCTATTGTCAATATAGAATTTAAATACTAATACTAGGATCAGGCAATTGTTAAGTAGGATCTTTTTCTAGGAATCTGATCATAGAGAGGAAGAATGACTTTGCAGACATACCTGCGTGATCAAGTGAGGAAATACGGATCCAATTGATTGGCCTGCTTTTCTATCAGCAGTCATTAGTGTGATACCAAAATGTGGATGGTTTGCTAGGAGCCGGACAATCTGCTCAACAATTTGAACAGCATACCATGAGAACAGGAGCATAAAAGAAATTTATAGAAAGCAGTCACCCATGTCATAACATTGCCAATATTGTACATGAGCAAGTCAAAGGCAATAATTTACTTAAAACACTCGAAGAAGTCACTTAGAAAACTCTGTTTCAACTGCTAATAGTGTCAAAAATATGAAAACTAGTTGAAACTGACCATACATAAAATATGTTAGGCAAATAATCCAGGTGCACTGACATAACACTTAATTTTTTCAAAAGTATGGACCAATGATGTGAACAGTAAGCAAGTAAGAGCTCTAATATTCAGCACTAATTTTCATCAATCAAACTGTTGAAGTTGAAAGAATATTCAAATATCAGATGAGGCAACGATCCAATGAAGTTATCTGCACCAACAAAACATACTTAATAGTCCTGTAATTAGCCTCGAAATTGAATCTATTATTCATTACTTTTTCTCAGAATACTCGTACTCTTTCTTATATGAGATGAAAGTGGACAATCAAGATCCATAAAACAACCTTCACATTGGGAACAATACTCTATGAGGGTACTTGGCCAAAAACTATCTACATGATAATCAAATTTCACAATTGTGTTTATTTTCAGCCATAACGTATGTTCCTAAACATCAGCCATACAGTACACCAATAATTATCAAACAAGTTCATAAAAACAAAAAGGGGATCTCAGTTATGTGACTATTATAGTAGATCCAGTGAGAATAAAAAATGATTGGGCAGAGGCTTTAGTCACTGATTCTATGGAAGCTCTAGTCCCCTGTCCTCAACTTAGAAGAGAAATTTGTGATCAACAAGAATGGATAGATTTCTGGAGAAAAGGCTCCATCTTCCAGAGCACAAGAGATTACAACCATTCCACCCATAGCTGGAGAATAGTGTGGTTCTTTCCTTTCCCTATTGTGATGAACGCATCTATTTTCAGAAAACGATAGTGAGCCGGATTCCAAGTGAGAAGACTTCTGTAGGTCGCTTTCCTTCAGTAGGATAAACACTAATAAACGTCTAGATATTTAGGATAGTTCAGATTTTAGTTCAAATAATCTACAAAGAGTTATATATATATATATATATATATATGTATAGAGAGAATTTTTATATAGCTTTCCACTGTTATTAGTAAACTGGACAGGACATATACAAACAATGAGGGAGGTAGAAAGAAAAGAAATGTGAAAAATGATGGAAAACAGGATTTGGTCATTTCTTACACCTTAATTTTGTGTTCTTTACAAGGGTCATGACAAACAATAATATTTCTTGCCTATATTTTATTAAACTAAGGAATAACTATATGCACCTTAAGCCTTCTCCCGAGAGTAACTCCAGGACATCAAAGGCATGTAACAACTAATACCATTTTTAGGACTCTGACATAAGCTTAATCTACTTGCATTTACCTGAGAACAATTAATTCATGGAAAAAAGTTAAAGCTAAAACCTAATCGAATATATTTTTCCCATCAATAGAATTTAGCACCAACTCAGCATGGGTTAGGGGAAACCATTATAAACTGGAAAAAAAAATAATGCCCATCAATTTATAACATAAAAAAAGAGGTCTCATGGGTTAGAGAGCTAGCACAAACGGCAAGGAAAAAATTATACCTCAGCCCCAGTATATCCACTGGCCCCCAAGACTCCAACACGGACCATCTTCTCTGCTTGTTTTGCATTTGCCTTTGAAAGTTCCAAGGTATCAGGAGATGAAACCACAGATGCTCTGATGGACAACATGCGACCACTCCCCTGCCTTGTGCTCAATCTCCTCACCTCATACTAACATCAAAAGTGGAAGTTTAAGCATCCAATAATATTTTCTTTCTTAATACTCATAGAAGTAGTACGTGTACAATTTTTCTCTTAAAACTCAAGAGAGGAGTACTGACCTTCCGAAGGCATCCAAATTCCACGGATACCGATCCACCTATCGTGGAGCTCATATTCAAGTTTATTGTTTCGTGTTTTACTCTTCTTTTCCCTGATAAATAGGATGGTTACAACAAATATAAGAAGAATCAGGTTCCCACTGATCGAGAGGGAAAATGTCAACTAAAAAAGAAATCTTGGAAGAATATGGATGCCAAACACTAAATGTCGTCTCTTGAGACTAGATGGTACACTAGATGCTTTTGAAAAGGACATCAAGTTTGGGAAATTAGTATCAGCGTATGCCTAAAGTACAATTCCGGTAAAAGGTTTCCCATGTACATGGTGAAAATTAAACGTGGACGGAAGTGCAATATATCCCATTTCTGTTTCGATGTTATTTTAATGGAAAAAGTGGATAGACGGGGAAAAATCACAGGACAAACATGATTTCACCATCCCAATTAGCTTCCTCATGTCCCACTCCGATCATCCACATTCAAGTAGAACTGAAATGGAGCACGCAATGCCAGTAAAAATATAGAAGAAAAAGGAATTCAGAAAGAAGGCGACTTTCAGAACAAATCATCATAGAGGATGCAAAATTTGAAGGAGGAAAGAGGGAGGAAGAAGGAAAAAGAGGACAACGGAAATGAACTCGCGAAAGGAGGGCGGACAAGAAGGATGAGGTCACGGAGGGAGTGTGCTCCTCAGAAAGAACAGAGAAATCGGTGGCGTCGATGGTCGACGCAGGCGATAGGGCACGAACCGAGGAGCCGCTGTCGAGCCTGCGGCGTACTTGAGCGACGGGAGGGTCCGTGCAGCGGAGCGGTGGCGGCGGAGGTCGAGGGGAACGATTGGAGGGTGATAGGAAGTCAGATATGACAGCCACCAGAACTGGTATTCGCTTGGGTTCGACCCCATCCACAGCGGTCCCCACCCCCGATTTGGTTGTGTGAGGCCACGTCAGAAAGGACAGTGTTTTCGCCCTCTTTCAATTTTATGCCCTTATATATATATATATATATATATATATATATATATATATATATATATATATATATATATATATATATATATTCATTCAAATCCCTAAAATATTAGGGATCTAACGATAGTTTTATAGAATTTTTCTTCGATCCAACTCAACTATATTCTTATGTCTACTACGAGTATTACTAAAAATGTATCATATATATTTTATCTTAGTCTTAATTTAAAACCTTTAAATTTCAAATTAACTTCATTTAGACTTTTTTTATCAACTAAAACACTATCTGTTTAAAAGAATAAATAAATTAAACTACCTAAAAACCTACCAACCAATGGTAGCTAATTCTGGTGACAGTATGTAATACGCAAACACTTCAGTTTTTATCTTTTTCTAATTCATACATGAATAAATAATACTGTTATTATCCTTCCAACCTGATAAAGTCACTTCGAATAAGTTTGATTTAGAGAAACTGAGATCAGTAAGCCTAGTCGATATAAATCTGAAATATCAATGAAGAACAGCAGTCAAATAACTAATATTACAGCTGGAATTCAAACATCTTAAGATTAAAGATGTCCGATCCGAACATACACCAGACAAACAACCGACAAAAAAAAAAAAAAAAACTATCAAACTTCAATATAAATATATAATGTCTTGCAACCAAGTTTTCCTCATGCCGGAGGTGATTCAGCACCATCATGCAGAGCGCAGCAAACGGTTGCCTTGTGATGCCCTTGGTACATTCTAATGGTTTCTCCGTTGGACATTGCCCACAGTCTTGCGGTTGTATCGGATGAAGCTGCACGCAACAATATAATTTTCCATTGGAACGTAGAAGCAAATCAAACGAGGAAAAACACTATATTATATGTATTACCTGTTATCAGATAAGCACCATCCACTGAGAAAACACAGTCCCACACCCAGCGCTGATGTCCTAAGAAAATGTTCAGACAAGGCATGAGATAACTGAAATCGATATATGGTCAGAAATAAAGTTCTCCTTACCGGTCAATACTCGTTCCAATGTGAATCCATCAACATTCCATATTTTTACAGTGTGATCGGATGATGCAGTAGCAAGATACCTAGGAGTAATTCAACAGATATGAAACCGTGCGTACCACTTAAGAAAATATTATTTGCTTCACTGACTGATCTTATTATCTACATGCTGCACCATTCAATGCCTTAGGATAATTATAAATGATGACAAATTCTGAACTCTACCATGAAGTTAAGTGTATTTTCGACTTTACAACATAAAACAAGTGGTAGTTACCTGTTGGGATCACAAAATTCTGGTGACAGCAGGCACTTCAAGATATAGCCATCATGTGCTTGTAATTTATGTAGTGGTTCGAAGTAGGTCATAGTCTACAACAAAAATCATCCAGCTTACAAACTGATTGTTACAAAATGCTATTCATTATCTAGATATATAAAAGCAAGAAACCTGTGTTCCTTTTAGCAAGCGCCACACATAACATGTTCCCCGGTTATTTGCAGCAACAACCATGCTGCCATCCCACATTACTGTCAGAGACCTCACAGCAGTATCAACCTCTGGAACCTGCACTCGGATGTATAATGCAGCGAGTGAAAATTTAATTCACCACAGAATAGATAACAGCATTGCAGGTACTATAGATGTGCATTGATTCAACTTTTATAAGCTCATATCAGCACATATGTTCTTACCAACTCACAGCTGCATGAATTTGCAGCCAGATCCCATACTCTTATGTTTCCATTCTGATCGCCAGATATCAATTCCTTCTGCAAGGACAATAGATTTAGCCTAGTGTCATATGGCACCCTTAAATTTAACAAGACACTAGCTGTCACACGAATCAGAGCTTTAGAATTGGTCATGATCATATGATATAAGGTCCAGAAGATGAATAGTATAAAGAATATCACTTGATTTGGGTGTAGAACTACTGTATTCACAGCTGCACGGCTTTCATATTCCCGTTGACATGTCGCAGTCCTAAAACAGTAGCATAGGCAAATTAGACATACTTGAAGCTTAAAGATATTAGTATATATTTATACAGAAGACAACATACATATAAAGAGCAAGCAGTGTTAAGATTGGTCATTTTAAAGATAACCTTTCACCATTCCCCAACAATACACATCCAAAACTTTTGCTCTCATATTTAGTATTTCAATTCTGCTATATAGACTCCCTAGGCACACAGGCGATGAATTGAACCCATAATAAGTTGAGTTCTACAAATAAGTCATGAGTCATTCACAACTTCAAATGGTGCAACCCAAGTCATTTATATCAGATGAGAAATGGCATGAGGAAGTTCAGGAAAAGACACAGCAGTTGCATTAATTATGGCAAAAAAATGAAATGAAATAAGCCGTTGAAGTACCTTAAGTCCCAAATCTTCACTGTCCCATCTTCAGATCCTGAGTACATCCAATTGCCATCACATTGAAATCCAACTGCCATCACATTACTAGTATGTGAATCATAGCTAATAACCTGACAAAACAATATTTTAAGTCAAAATAAAAACACAGAAAATATCATATTTCTAAACACAGAGACATACTGGGTGTGGACTATTGGAGTTAACATCGAAAAGGCGGATGTGAGGATTTCCTGCTGCAGCTAAGAAACGTTTATCGGGTGTTATCTCAAGCCTATTGACTTGCTGCAAAAAGCACAAAAGATGAATCAAGGCATGATTAGAAGCAATAAGATCTTTTGTGAAAGAACTTATGACAAACTATATTGTCCTTCAAATTTTGCATAGTGTTTTTCTTTAATGTGGCATTGTTTTTACTTCATCGACAAAGAAAAAAAAGATATCAATGAATTAAATGCAGTGTAACATAAAAAAAAAAAGTAAGAGCAAGATTTACCCTTGTACTCCACAATTGTTGAAATGTATGTTCTCAGCACCTTCCTATTTTTACTAAAGGGATGGACAAACTATTTCATAGAAAGACATCTTAATGTCTTTCAACTTCTATGCTTCAAAGGAAAAAAAGGATTCTAGTGTTCCTTAGATACAAAACAAACCAACTTCCAAGCTAGAAGGATATGGGCACTAAGAAAGACTTAAACTAGGAAAAATCAACCAAAATAATCTAACACAATGACACAATATAAATATAAACTATTATTATCCATCACACAAACGCAAATCACAACCATACAGGAATCAACAAACTCACCGAGTCGGGGTACTGAATGGTGCGGTAACATCGGCCACTCTTAGCCTCCCAGAATCTGATGGTGTGGTCATAGCTCGCCGTGGCAAGAATCACAGAAGGTTGGGTCATTCTTGAAGCCCCTATTGCTCACTAAACCTCCAACCAGAAAGAAGAGAGAAGAAAAAGGATCCCACTTATAGAACAACCATGAGATCACGGGGAAAGGAACGAAATTGGAACCGCTGGAGAATACCTCAACCGCCGAAACAATTGCCCCTGCACTGGATCATGACTCCAAAGCATCAACCGTTACAGAACCCCATAAGATCCTATAACAGGCCGAACTGCATCGAGATCAAGAAGAGGAGGGAACCGAGGGCACGTCGATCAACAAAGAAGACCCATGCCGCCACAAACCCTAATCTTTGGGCACGACCTCTCACTGCCAGATCGAAAGCAGCGGCAGCAGAGAACTCCGATTCCCCTTAGACGCCCGCCTCGGGGATATCACGCGAATAAGGAAAACCGAATACGGGATATCGACCCCTCACAAGATACGATATCACGCCATCCTTTCCCACACTTAACGAGGATATACACTCTATTACGATAAAAAAAAAATCAATAATTTAAATTTCGGTCAGAAATGATATGATTTCGATATACGAACTAATTATATATTATATACCTTATATAGTTAGATATTTTTAACATTTTATTTTTTTGATTTAAAAAATATATATTAAAATCTTTATAAAAAAAATATATTTAGCATTATTTATTCTAACGTCACCGACTTTACTAATGAAAGATACAACACATGATGACACGTGCATGAATGGTATGAAAATGATTAAGCAAAAAGATAATTTTAATGGTGATGATAAACGATGGCAATGTGGGTGGCTATTGTGATGGTGGTCGGCAACAACGAAGTAGTAGTGGTCTTGCTAATGTCGATATGAATATTGATGATGACGAAGAGGAAGAGAATGCAAAGCACTTATGCATTTGAGTCGACACCAACGAAGGAAGATGAGGGAGGTGAGGCATCTATGTCGGTACCACATAGTTTCTGCCTCCTCTTCCTCCTCCAACATCGCTCTACATTTTATGTCGGCATTGTGCTCAAATCTTTAGACGATCACTTCTTCCAATGGCAAAGCGAACTCGAGAAAGGGGCGGTGGGCAACGAGGAGGGAGAGGCTACGAGCACGCTCGGCAAAGAAGCACACTTGCATCGAGCTCTCGAGTTTTAGATGATGCACAAACGATGTGTATACCCCGGCAATAGCGATGTGGTTGCCGACTTACTTTCGGATCAACTCCACCCACGACCTGAGGGGATTCGATTGGATGGCAAGGATTGATTGTCACACAAAATGGAAGTCCGATGAGTATAGATCCAACAACATGAGAGATAACAAACCCTCATCCTCTTTCGCCCTCGTTGTTATGGGGGAGAGTATTAGAAAGATAGTAGTGACGGATATGATAAGTGAAAAGGAGATGAGGGTTTGTTATCTCTCTCGCTATTGGATCTGTACTCTTAGAGCCTCCATTTTGTGCCACAATCAATCTTCATCATTCGATTGGATCCCCTTCAATCACGGGTGAAGCTAATCCGAAAGCAGGTCGACAACCACACTACTATGACCGAGGGGTAGACATGTCATTCACGCGTCACCTAAAGCTCAAGAGGTTGAAGTAAGCACCTCGCTCGCAACCTCTCTCTCCTTATCGTCCATCGCTCCTTCCTTGAATCCGCTATGGCATTGGACGAAGTGATCATCCAAAGATTTGAGCACGGTGCCGACATGGATGCCTCACTACTCTCTACCTCCTTGTCGTTGATGTTTTGATCGATATCGACAAGATTGACCACTACTACAACAGCCACTCACGACACCATTGTTATTTGTCCATCGTTTTCGTGTCATTCATGCACGTGTTCTCATGTAATGTATCTTCTCCATTGTTATTTGTCCATCGTTTTCGTGTCATTCATGCACGTGTTCTCATGTGATGTATATTCTATCGGTAAAACCGATAACGCTACAATAAATAGGATTAAATATTTTACTTTTATAACTATAAAGATTTCAATATAAATTTCTTAAATCAAGGTATCATGATATTAAAGATATCTAACAACGTATCGTGATGACTTATTAAATAAAATGATTAAATTACTACAAGTAAATAATCATATTGATAATTAATTACCATATATTTCTATATTGATATTTGATCAAACCAATAAATACCAATAAATATGTATTTTGGTGGTTCCTTGATGTTTATTTTTCTCATCAATCTTAAAAGAAAATTAGATGAGCTCCAAAACTTTGTCAAATGACTTGCAACGATAGACCAAATATAATAAGCAAATAAATGATCGAATACGACTTTGTTACAACGTAGAGGAAGCGTAAGCGTCACTTTAACCTGGACCTATTACCAATTAAAAGTTAGTGTGTATATGGTATAATTGACCACTTGGGCAACATAGACATTAAATATCTCAAGTCACAAGTTTTAAGTATAACCACAGCTTTACATACAAACCCTGCCACCATGTTCTTCTATAATATAAACAAATAATAGCAGAAAAGAGATCACAAGGATCTATAAGAGTTACAAGCATTTCCATAACTATTTTTCCACACCCATCAATCACAACTTAAATAAGCATGTTCTTCAAGTTCATATTGCAGGATACACTAGGTCGTTGTGCCACTATAGCACTCATGATCAATCATCAACTGAAATCAGAGATAAAATTCAGGGTCAAAATAATTGCATGTTGCTGAAGCATTCCTCCACCGTCAAGGCTTTATCATACTTGAGAGGATAGCATCATGAAACCAAACCACCAAACATATACAATATGAACTTGGCATTGTGGAATAAACTCAACCACGATGTAGGTGAGCTGAAACCTCCGTCTGGCTTCATCACATTGCCACTGCAGCGTCAAATGGTCCGATGAGCATTCGGACTTCTTCAGTCTGAGCAGCTGTATAGTGTTTTCCTCACACTTTGGTTCCACCTAAACCAACCTCATCAAGGGTGACCGGACATGTAAAGACAAAGCAAACATTTCTGATACAGAAGGTTGATAAATAAATTACCAGGCAACCAATTGGGTCCTGCAAAGTAAAAAAAAGGTTCACTATAAAAGATTGCACTGCTCCTTTAATGGATATAATGAAAACACATCACAAGATGACAAACAATTTTGGATGATTGACCAACTACCCTACTAGAGGAGCAGGCACAATAACGCCAGTCAGTAACTGAACAATGACAGAAATTGTTCAGGGACGGACAACAAGAAAAGGAAAAGAAAAGGAGGATAAAATGGCAAGAATTCTTACAAAATCCACCTCATCAATCAAATGTAGTCTTTATTTGCAGAAGAATATGCATCAACTCCCATCACATTCTGCACCATACTTCGTACATAAATGGTGTCTGAGATTCTTGACCGAGGCCAATAACGGAACACCGACCTTCCAATAATGTCCTTCACTGGAAGAGGCCCCCTGAGACAATAATATAATAGTTATGGAATTTCAATTGTTTGCAACTAATTTTAACATAACATTAACTTACAAAACCAAGGACCAAAGCTATTAGAAATTAGCATCCACACTGGGTTCAGGACTCACCAATTATGAGAGTCGAAGCTGTTATTTCGATTATCCCCCAAAACAAAGACACAGCCTTCGGGCACAAACTGCACAAAGGAACCAGCAATTAGTATACAGTTCATAATTAGTTTTCTAACAGATAGATGTTAAAATAAAAAACTAGCAAATTTATACCGAGAAGAAAATTATTAAACAAGAGAAAACTCTTATCTTATTGTTGAGAAACAAAAGGTTTATCAGGTTTCTAAAAAAATTATATCATTTCTTGATATCATATAACCTCTCTTGATTGTGGATAACACCATATCCTTTTTGTTTCTGTTTCAGCAAAAAAAAAATGAAAGAATTTATTTAACAATGTTCATTCATCTATCTTCATGAATTCCCATGATCACTAATGGTAATGTTCATACTTTACTCTTCTTGGAAAAAAAAAGCCTTTTGCCTCTGAAATAGTTGACCAAAACATACCATGTAATACAGTAAAAACTTCAAGAATCTAATCATGGTCACAACAGATTTTCATTTTTCTAAACCAAAGTGTCCTAAGAAAGCACTATATAACAACATTGCATTTATACCATAAACATGATTCACCCAATATCAGCAGTCTAAGATGTTAGAGAAGTATTTTGGTTTTCAAAGCCCAAAAATCCATAGCATATGGCGTACCATTGGTTTCATTTCATATCGAAGTGGCTCTAGAATAAATTCTTCATCCTGGATTATACCATTCACCAACAGCTTACCATCACGTATCTGGCATACACAACAAGAGCTAAGTCATTTGCATATCATTTAGAGTATGGGGAATAAATATATCTACATAAGCAAGCAAAACGGAAGTGAGACAACTAAAACATAATGCATAGATTATGAGCTTACTTCAACACAGTCACCAGCCTTGGCCACAACTCTTTTGATAAAAACATCACGTGAACTATACCCAGTTTCCTGCATCAAAGGAAATTCCAATAAATTTCACGGCCACATTTCAGCAGAACCACCATATTTGGTATTTATAAATATCCAACAAAGGACTAAGATGAAACTGCAAAAACAACTATACCTGAAGGATTGGTGGAGCTCTAAATATGACAATATCTCTGACTTCAGGCTCTCTAAACAAGTAAGAAAACTGCAGTTTCAATCAACACAAAATTATTATCAGCAAAACAAAATTGATTACCAGCAACAAAATAACAAATGTCAATATACCATATAATTTATTTTTGATATTATTATGATAAAAATCATTAATTAGTTCAAATTAAATGTTCAAAGGATAGAACAAAGGGACGAGGCATAGAGTTTAATAATTAGCCCAATGTAAAACAATACCACCTCTTCATATTAGGATACAACCACTTCTATGTTAATTTAAACCACATATATGACACTAAAATTAATCACCCACAATGATTCTCAAAATCTGGAAAGATATTTCAAACTCAGTCGACAAAAGTAATAAATCACTAAATTAAACAAACAACAGGCACCAAGGAGTAGTCCTTACCCTCTCAGCTAGAATTCGATCTCCAACGTCAAATGTCGGAAACATCGACTTCGAAGGGATCGATCTTGGCTCTGCCAAGAATGACCCGTATAACAGCAGAACAGTCAACGCAGTGAAGAATGTCTTAGCGTCATCTGAACAGGAGCTAAGCATCCGAGAGACGGTGACGCGGATCGCCATAGCTGCTATATTGGACAACCGGAGAACGGTAGGGTACACGTAGATGGCGGAAGAGAAAGAGGAGAGGAGGAAGCGGGAGATCAGAAAGCGAATCTCATTCCGGCGATGGAGGTGGCCGAACCGGGATCGGGAAAGGGGAATCGGGGGTTCTCGAACGACCGGTTTGGAGTTCAGAGAGCGCTGGAGATCGGAAAGCTGGGGGTCTTGGGAAGGTGAGGGATTGGGAGGATTAGGGTTAAGAGTGTTGGCTTGAGGAGCTCCTCCCGACGAAGGAAGGCGGATGGAAGACGAGTGTGAGAGGAGAGAAGAAGTTTCCAGAGGGGTTTTATCATGAGGACTTTTAGAAAAGGGCTGATACTTGGTGATATTTACGAAATTGCTGTAGCTACATTTCTATTTTCTTATAATATTATGGAAAATTCTTTCTAAAATATAGTCGAGAACAGAAGAAATTGAATAAATTCTACAGAAAGACTTAGCAATCATAAATGTAAAAAAAGACAGTTTAGGAAACAAAATAATCCTCTGAAATATAAAATTTAGCGAGCAAATGTTTGTTTGGTGCATGATTATTCCATTTGCCATGGTATTTCGGTAATAATAGGACAATCAAGAGGGCCTTTCACACACAAAATGATTTGGTTTGACTCTCACCAAAGCTGTTGTTTCCCGGAACCTTCTTCCTCTTTATGAAGGTGGGATATCATCTGTGTCTTCCTGTGAAATACTTAGATATGTAATAAACGAGTGTGGATCCTTCGGCGACTCATTTTCAACGAACACAGCGTTCCGAACATTTTAATTTTTAATTATCTATTTAAAAGTAGAATCTAAAATTTATTAAGGAGTACAGTTTATCAAAAGAATATGAAACTCTCAATAAAATACTCAAAAGGAGAATTTGTTAGTTCCAAATTCCAATAAACACTGTTTCATTAATTTTATAAGGGGTAAATTCATCCATACGATGGTTTCTATCTGCGTTTCCAACCATCACATCTCGTGTATACAACTCAAAATATTAAAAATTATACACATATATGTTATATTCAGGACCATGCTTTTCAATTGTCAAAGGGTGTCAACTAATTAATTAATTGCTAGCCAAAAATTGTTAACTAAGCTAAGTCGCTTGTTGACCACCTAAGATATAGCTATCATGGAATGTGGCACAATGAGAGAGATGATAAAAGATATTAATTGGAATAAGGAAAAAGACTAAGGTGGAAGGCGAGCATAACGTCAGCGCATGCGTCATAGCAGCGCATACGATTAAGTGAAAAATAAAAAAGAAAAACCCGAAAATATAAATAAATTGCCTGAGTTTTGACTTTCACGGGTCAAAGACACGCATCTGTCAATACACAATGAGCTTTTGGACCAATCAGACGAACGGTTGGAATTAAGAATCAAAACGAAAAAAAATAAGAGTTAAGAATCATTAGAAAAGTCATCAACCGATAGTCAGACTTGTGCCTCAATTAATAGCCTTGGAAGATTTAAACTGCATCAAACAAAACCACCAACAGTTTATCCGTACTCTTACAGTCACTAAACGGGTGAAGAAGCTCCCCTGTAACATCTGCCACGAGTCCTTTGATGCCTGTGATAAGCCACTTAATTACTTCACGTACCTGCTTCAATCAAAAAACTTTTAAGTGGCGATCAATCTCAGGCAACAACTGAAACAACTGGATTAGAAGAGAATTGCCAAAATTAGTATTGCGTGGCAATTTGAAATATCATTATCACAATCTCATTCATTTTATAGTTTATATTAATGCAATACGTAATTGTTGCAGCCAGAATTTTGGAAGTTAAACACCAAAGAGATCGAATACAACCTTCCAGGTGTATTTCAGATCAAAGATTAGAACCAACAGTAGTTGAAAGAAAAAATAAGTCAGGTGATATAGTTTGCAAATAAGCTTAGCTTCAACACATTATTCTTTTGTGCAATCCATGCTTGTATAGAATCAAAAAATGACAAATTAAAGTGAAACTTCATTAGGAATTACTAGCTAGAAAGCATGAAACTTACATCGGGTTCTTGTGTTTACACAAACTTGGAATAGTTAAGAATGTTTATTAACAACCACAATTGACACTGATCATAACAATCCAGTTGTTTCTTGCAGTCTTTGTGTGTACCTAATGTGTGAAAGACCTTACGAGTTTGCAGCTGTATTTATAGATGCTGTTATCAGCAATGATAGAAGCCATTTCAGCATTAACACATTATCAGTTATTCATTCCATTAATATCCAACATACTAGTTTCCTATCCCTTATAATTCTGAGACAGGTTTCTGCTGTAACCACTATAATTCCGACACACAGGTTTCCACCATGATTGAGTACTAGATAGAGGCTTCCTACTTTATTTTTGACATCTATTGGCTTTTTCATGTGAAAAGGTTTAAAGTAAAATTATTGCCATTCAAGTTGCTATCACTTTCTAGTTAAATGTGTAGTAGATTTTGGAACTCAGGTTGATATATAATTTGGGCATCCGCAGTTGCCACTACATGGCCCCTACTTATTCACCAGACCCAAGAATAAAATTCATGCACCTAATACAATTTCCCTGTGGCCCAAGAAGAAGGTTCTAGATGGGCCAAAACTTTTCCTAAAAGAAAAAAAAATACTGGCTTATGAATCCATGAAATTTCTATTATCTGAATTTTACCATCTGGTTAAACAGAGGGTTTAAGGAGAAATCTTGCCCTCATAATTACTTTACTGCAGTCAATGTTGACATAATTGATGTGAAAATGTGAAGCTTTCATCTCAAAACACAATCATCCTAACTATGGTTGTAAGAATCAGAAAAAGTGCATTTTGACATAAAGTGGGAATAGATTTATTACTATGATGAGAACATCAACAAGCATCAGATATTTTGTTTTAACCAACCAAATTATTCTTAAATGATAATTCATATATTGTTACAAGTCCCCAGTAAAGACTGTCTTGAAATACAAGCCACAATCAGGAAGAACTGGCACAAGAAATTGAATATCAAGCAAATATAAATTTAAAAGGGTGAAATAATGATTAGGGATTTCTTTAACCAAGGAATATTTAAAAAAAATGCATAAAGCTAATATAAGCTGTCAGGGAGGATCCTGACCATAAGGCAAAAATAACTAAAACCAAACCAACTATAACATAATAATGATCTCAACAACTAACCCTACATAATCATTATGTATTCAACATCATGCTAAAACATTTTGCATACTTTAAAAAAGCTACGTAGAGGATTAAATAAATTGGAGTGGGTAGATAAAAGAAGAACATCTTATGTTGATGTTGATGCATAAAAAGACGCTAAAAATGTTAATTTCATGCATGCTAAGTGGATTGCAGTGGTAGATTTTAATCAACTGTTTTCTGAACCCAATTTAAGAGAAAACTGGAAATTGAACTTATGGTTTTAGCTGTAAAACAACACAAACAAAGTAGGGCCTGGGGTGCTATTATATTGAGCAAATGCATTTGCTTTCAACGAATCAATTTTGAGTTTCAAAGTATATTTTCTGCAAGAAAAAGAAAAAAACGAAATAAAACACAGTAATGCCCTCGCTATTAGGTAGAATTCAACTATTGTACTAAATTAGAATGATCAATGTGATGTCTGTTTAGACCATTTAAAATTTTTCCTGCTCTTTTCTTCAGTTTGCACCCATTTCTTATCACCAATCAATCCATTTAATTAGTTCGAAAGTAATAAAGAAGAGAGAAACCTACAGTGTCTTGAAACGATAACACCATCCTCCTGCATCCACCCAAAGGTCAACGTCTCCTGAATCACCCATCTTTCCCGTTCCTCCCTATCATATCCCAAACCCAATTATCTTGAATCAACCAAAAGTCGATCTTAGGTAAAGCAACAGATCCATTTAATATAAAACCTAAAAAATCCCATAAGAAAGAAAGACGTCCATAATCGTAGCCATCTGACCATAAAATTTATAATAAATCCATCTTTGCAGACGCATACAAGATCAAGATTAATTTTCCTCCATAAGTTCACATTCATTTCAGGCTAGCCATAGATCTCAACAAGTGCGACGAGATTTACCCTGAGAAAGCTCACAGCAAGCTCTCGCGCTGACGGAAAGATGGGAGGTGAGTCGCGGAGTGGCCGCCACCGCCTGCAATGGGAGAAGAAGCTGCACGCATCTGAGCTCTCCCAACGATCTGCGCAGAACCGTATTCAGCGAAAGGGAGGGATCGGTCCGAACGAGGGTTTAAGGGGGAAGGGGTTTTTACCGAGCAGAAGCGGAGGAGGTACGGCGGCGAGGGAGGCGAGGCGCGGTGGGTGACGGAGGGCGGAGGCGGGGAAGCGCCGGCGTCGGCCGTCGTGGTGAGGATCGCGCGGCGGCGAGAAGCGACCGGGACACCGAGCCTCTCCAAGCCATTTCGCGTCGCCGAGGGTTTGGGGTTTCTTAGCGAGAGCACAGGCGACAACCAAAATATAGTTTGCGATGACAGGAGATGATTCGTAGCGAGAGACGGTTTTTAGTGACTTATCGAGGGTTATATATATATATATATATAATTTATTCATTTATTTATATATGTATGTATGTATGTATATACATGTATATATAAGTGTGTATATATATATATATATGCATATATATTTATATTTATATTTATATTTGCAATTCTGCTCTTCCTTTTATTTGTTTTTGGTAAAAACATAATTATTACTCTATTTATAACTACTGATGTTAAGTTAAAATACCAATTGGATTAATAAACTCAACCTTAATGGAACACTTACGTGATGTTCATATGCCATAAAGTAGATTGACAATACTAAGTATTGGATCAGCCTATCGAAACAAATGTGTTAAATAGGATCTTTTTTAATAATTGAAGTTTGAGATAAGTGATAATCCAATCAAAATTTGATCATCACATCACATCACATCGATGAGCGAATTCAAAATTCATTATGCCTTTTATCATTTTCAATATAATTAAGATTTATGCAATGCCTATTCCTCTTTGGCTTACACGTAAAAGAGATAAAATCCAAGTATAGATCAAAATCTATCATAGAGAAAACTTCTTCAGATATGATCATAGGCAGAGTGTAATTATGACGGATGAGATTGTGATGAAAAGCCCAATATTATCATTTCTTCTTCGGATAATGTGTCTCATGAGATGTAAAATAACTCCTTCAGATAATGTTTGTCCCCAAGAAAACCCACACCATCAATGCTTGGCTCGTGAGTCACAGGCCAATCAGTTGCAGCGGATCACAAGTATCGGATATGATTAATCAACGACCGTTCATTTGATATGTGACTAAGGCCAACGTCTTGTTGCCTTAGGATTCGTGCAAAGAAAGATAGTCAAAGCATTCACTGTCCGATCGAAAGTTCACAAATCTTGAAGATTCATTGCCGGATTTATGAAAAATCGGGCGGATTTCGCTTATTTATTTATTTATATGATTAAGCGTTAAACCCGAAAGGAGGCGTCAACAAAATTCGTTCGTAATAGACACCAAAGCGTGGCCACCCAAAACTACACACGCCAATGTCCGCCACAATTGAAAGGGGGACCCGCGGTATCGAAATTTCCGAGTACCAAGTTCACGTGAGCAGTGATGCCAAGGCCTGCTCGTATCCCACACCACCAAACCCGCCATGAGAGGCAACGGGGGCTGGCGCCGCCATCGTCAACACCCGACGGAGGAGTACCAGTCGGCGGAGCTTGATGAGCCTCCGGTTGAGGGCGACGGACTGGGCACGGAGGCCGTGGTTGGCGCGGTGGACGAGTATGCAGCGGTGAGCCAGAGCACCAACCCGGCTCGCCAGGTCACGGTTCTGTGACCGGAGCCGGGCCGACTCGGTCCGGAGCTCTTCGAGGTGGCGCTGCTTCCGGTTCCGGCACCGGCGGGCCGACTCGCGGTTGGAGATCTTCCGACGGAGCCGGCGCTGCTCATCGGGGGAGAGCTCGGTCGAGCCGGGGGTCGACGGGTCCGGCTCGGGGTCGAACCAGAAGGCGTCGAAGGGCACGTCGAAGGCGGCGTCGAGCAGCAGCATGAGGAAACCGAGCGAAGGAAGGCGAGAGGGGAGGGAAAAGGGAAGAAAGGCTGAGCCGCGGTGCCGCATTTAACGACGGAGGGCGCGCGGCGGGGGTTGGCAGGGGCGCCCCCACCTCTCCACGTGGCGAAAGGCAGTTGGACATCCGGGGTCTGCGCGTGGACTCCTGACTCGGGCCGCACTAGGAGACGCCAGCGGCGGACGTGATCCGAGGAACGAATCCGCATCAAGATACTCTGCTCGTGCTCGTTCGTCAGATCACAGCCGCCGATTGGTTTCGTTTGTGATGAACGGAGGGTGGATCGCGGGGTGAGGCATAAAGAAGCGTGTGGGGGACAAGGGAATCTCCACGAGGATTCGGGGTGGCGAGCCGACGAGGTGTTCGCTTAGCGGCGAAGGAATGCCGGTGGCCGGATCGCAAAGTGGTGGGTACACGTGTCGAGGTCGCTATTTTCCTCCACGTGCGCCGCTCGGGTAGAACGGTAGCAGTGAGAATATTCTCCTCAGCGATTCTTTCCTCCTAAGAGCAGTTGACAGTTAGTGTACAATACATGCTTTAACAGTTTGCCACGGAAATGAATGGGTTTAGCTTCTAATTCTGCCAATTCGATACCCAAAAATACAATGTTAATGAGAGGGCAACGAGTTGTTTATTCACTACAATTCAAGATATTATATTTTGAAGATGAATAATAACTTTTTATCATCAACTTCATATGGTATGTCAAACATAATCCTAAAACCTGTAGGAGAACAAGGTGTACTTTTGTTTAGGTCAGTTGATAGAATGGGCCATCCATATCCTAATCCTAAACAACAGTTGATAGGTCGTTTTAAGATGCAAGGGAGTAAAGCTTTCCTGTTGTGGGTTTAGGAAGACATACACAAGAACAAAAGTATAGATTTCATGGACAGTGGGTGGCACGAGATCAACAAGAAGGACACGGAGAAAGCATGAAACACTTGCTTTTCTCTCATGTCTCTTTCCTTTCCTTTTCCTTTGTTATTGTTCGTCTTTTCCTCTGGTCTCACCGAACTTGTAATGGTTAGGGCAAAGCTTGCTTTCCGCCAAAGCAGGTGCCATGTTCTCTCTTTTCTCTGCCGATACGTTGGCCAACCGCAACTCAGTCACATAGAGCCAACGTTTGAGGAACAGGCGGAGGAAGACTGCAGTATGTTCTTAAAACGACTAACAAAGAGGGATGTATACCAACTGATATCCATGTGTTTAAAGATGGAGGAGAGTTCTTGATGGGAAGCTCTTGCTTATTACTACTCCATGCATGTTCACAGCTTTCCTGATCTGATCCATGCGAGAGAGAGTGATCGAGGAGGTGTCGACGGGTAGGTAGAGTCCATGTTGTAAAAGCCAACATCCATGTGGATTGTTGAATACTTTGGAGATAAAGCTATCTCTTAGGGTTGGAAGAAAAGTCGAGAGGTGGGTATGGGCAGCTGAATCACTCTTGTTCATAGCCTTCTTTGATAAAGACTGTATGAAAGGTAGCAGAAGGATTGGCCGTGAAGAAAACGAAGTCTCGGAGGTCCTTCATTTCTTTTTCCGCACTAAGATTTAATGAACTACATGCTGGTATCTTAAATTCACTACCTTCAGAACAGTGTTGTGAGATCTCGCATCGAATAACTCAAAGCTTCCAACAATCATGAAAGAAGTCTTACATTATTTAGTAGGAGAATAAAGTATGACATGAATAGATCAGTCTGATAAGTGCATGCACCTAACGTAGGCCCATAACTGCTGATGCATGCTGCAGCCATGCACTGCATTCGTTGCTCGAGGGGCCCTTCCATTAACATCCGATCAGCAGCAAATGTGCTCGACAACCTTTTCCACACACTAAAAGATTAAAGGCAATGTTTGATGAACCTCCCCCCCTTTCTTTTTTATTGACTGAGACAATAATTCGATCTGCGTAATCTGCTTTCTGATTCCTTGTGTGGTTTAGAACGAGCTGCCAAAAGCTGGAGTTCGTAAATGGGTGGAAGTCACCTGTAAGGAAGGATCATAGTGACACAAGTGAAAGAGCAATATACATTGCACAATTGGAACACGACTCTTCGACAGATGCCACTGTCAGTGAGGAAGGAAATAAAGTGTGCTAAGAGAAAACTTGGTCACGAAACATTGTTAGAAAATTAGAAGTGGTTCCTACACTCATCAGAAGAATTGCTTGATGCTGAGTTGATGATCACTTAAGCCACAATTGGGGTAGACTGATGATCAAAGAAAACTAAGAAAGAGAAGGCACATTCAAAGAGGGAGTGCTTGATCAAATGTCGTTACAAAATGATGTGAAGTGTATACATCCCACCGGCTCGAGAGGATTGGGTTCTTCACCATCAAAGAATGGCAAAGGGTAGACATAAGTAGGAGATAAGCTCAATTCAACTCTGTTTAAGTTCCTAAAGAATGATATAATAATTTTCCCAAGCCCACTAAAGTCTATGAATCATATATTATATATCATAAGCAGTGCATAGGATTCATTTAAATCGATTCAAGAATCATTATAGGTCGCAAGTCATAGAAGTCGTTCTACTTGTCATCAATTAATTCGAATAAAACATCATAATGCATAACATAAATCTCATGATCTTTAGATGATGATTTTTTATACAATAAATTCTAAATGAAGAAACATATATTGATAAATACCTTTGGGTATCTCCTGAGAAAATATAAATTACCTGAAAGATAGTGCGATTAAATGGGGAGAGGATCATATTTTGAATGTATAGTGATAGAATATATATTAAAATCTAGTTGTTTAATAGAATTTAAATTACTTATTAAATCATCATTAAATATCATCGATCGAAACGGTGAGCAAATGTATGATTTTTGTTTTATTAACACTTTTATCTGATGTTCAATGTGACGTATAAGAATAGATTTGCCCGAACAAGTGGAAGTAACTCTTGTTGATTGCTGCCAAAGATGCAGTTCACTAATCTTGTGTATCATGTATACATTTTTCTCTTGGATGAAGAGCGCTGATTAGGACTGGACATGCAAATGATGGAGGAATTGATGCTTTAGAGAAGTATATAGATTGACTGACAACTGATCTACCAGAAGACTAAAACTATTGTTATTGAGTTCCTGCCAAAGTCATCATCTTGCTTCATTACATTCGGGCAGCCAAATGTAGTATTGCTCAGAGGAAGGCCATTGGAGTAGTTCCTATTGTGTGGTATTTATTAGGAATGCTACATTGGCTCCATATCGCCTGCTGCACTTGCGGAGCTCACAAGTGGGAAGGGACCTAATCTCGAGTACAAGGAAAGAGACGAGGACAGCCCCAGCAATCCTATAGGAAGTTGGTTGCTGCACACAGTACCATCTGTACCGCCATCGACAACAACCTGCGTAGATGACAGCGACACCGACGCCAGTGTCGGAGGTCGTCCCGTTAGCCTCAGAACCCCCTGGGCGGCGCCGCCTGGTCGGGGTTCTTCCACGGCTTTCCCGGCGGCTTCTGCACGGAATGGAAAGCGGCGTAGTTCGGCGTCTCTCTCTCTCTCTCTCGCTTGGCTGGACCCGGCGGTGCAGGGATGGATAACGAACGCTTTCTTCTCTGGTAACTGGTGGAAAGCTCACGTGCTTCATGGATGTTGACCGAGTCACATCAATGTGGCGGCCGGTTGGACTGCCACGTGGAATTAATGGTCAAAGGAGGAGGCTCCCCAAAAACATATTCTGATATTTAATATAAATCGAGTGTATTATTGTACAAATTATAGATGTCAGGTGCGTAATAATAATAATTTTTTTAATAATATAAATCGAGGGATATATATATATATATATATGCGCTTAAATTAAACAAAGAATAATGACAAAAGGGTTGGTGGTTTGGCAGCTTCGCTTTGGTCACGTGGTATTCTATACAAACCGTGGGACTGATGCTGAATGTGAATGGAGCAATGTATATGGTAGACTATGCCGTGTTTCCATGGAATATGTCGATCGCATTGTTCTCGTGGTATATACTATGTATGTAAACTGTGTGAATGGGTCCAATATGACGACGATGGATGGAAGAAAAATTTGGAATCCTTTATGTCTATCGCTACCAGCATCTCCATTGCAGTTGCCTCACCAAAGCAGGAAGAAGAGATGTGCTTTTTTCCTTCCATATCAAAGACTCCGCCGTCGATTCGGTGAGCATACTTGAAGTCAATCTTTGACCTCTCCACTGGTCAAACTGCACATGCAAACAATACGACCAGTTCTTCAACATTAACTCATCTTGAGTTCAAGCATCTCTATCTTCTTTATGAGAGAGAGAGAGAGAGAGGGAGAGAGAGAGAGAGAGAGAGAGAGAGAGAAGAGAGGAGGAAACTACGGATCACAAAGCATTATCCCATCAGCACACATCATCATGAGGTGTTGGGAAAGCTGTGGGATTCGCCTGTGGTATTCCTTCTCCACTGAACAACCCGTTTGGTTTGCCACCATTTTCGATGTCCATCCTTATCCATCACTCGCAGTTTCCGAGAGACCTTTTCATACTAGCCAACGAAAAGAAATGGTCGTACCTTATCTATATAAAGTGGCGTATGGTGGCCTCGAACCTGTCTCTCCTATTCATCCCTCCATTCCAATCTTCTACTTCTCATCTTGTAGAATTGAAGCCTTTGAATCCTCTCTCTCTCTCTCTCTCTCCGATCCAATCCAATCTTCTACTCTTCATCTTGTTGTTTGGAAGCCTTTGGATCAGCATGAACGGGCGAAGCAGCGGGGCGAGCAGGCTCAGCCGGTGCATGAAGGCGCCGATACGCATGCTGTGCCGCGCCTGCGACTTCTACGTGCGCAGAATGAACAGCTGCGCCGGCCGGATGCCACAGGGCGGCGCGCTCGGGTACACGATGACCACGACGCTTCCGAGGAGCTTCAGCGTGCAGTCGGGGAGGACGAGCATGAGCGGCGACGACGACCTGCAGGAGCTCATACGGGCGAATTCGGTGAGCCGCACGGGTGGCGGCCGGTTCGACCTCAAGGGGGCGTCGCCGCAGCAGCCGGCGGTGGTGCCGAGGAGCCAGAGCGTGGCGATCGGGAGGATCGACGAGGACAAGCCCTGCGACTTCGATGACGACGTGAAGCTGGGCTCCGACTTCCTGTTCCCGAGGAGCCGGAGTTATGCTGTTGCGCCAAGGAGGAGGGTTGCAGCCTTTGTTTGATGAGAAGATTGCCGTGGGTCTATTTTCTGTCGATAAGCATCAAAGATGACATGTTGCTATTGTCTTTTGATTCAGAATTAATTTCTGGATCTTTTTTTCGAATTTTTTAGTGGTGATTGATGGAGATTGTTCATATGATTAATTTGGTTGCTATTGAGCTGACGACTTGCGATCTCTCACTGAAGACTTTGGAATGGTTGATGTCTCCCTGTTTGGCTTGGCTTCCATTTCTTCGGCGTCTTCTCTTCCTTCTCATCTCCAACTGCATAATTGAAATGACAGTATACAATGTAGCTTTCCATGGTAACTATCTCGAAGACCAAAAGATGGGTGTCGGAAAGAAGACCAAATACCAAACATTAAAATTGATAAATCAGAAAGCTTATATAAAATTATATGATTCCATAAATCTTCACTATATATATATATATATATATATATATATATATATATATATATTGCTAGTACAAATAAATTTTTAATATTTAAAATAATTAGAACTCTGAAAAGTATTCATCCATCCTAACAATGGAGAATCCACAAG
Source organism: Musa acuminata AAA Group (assembly GCF_036884655.1). Taxonomy (NCBI): domain Eukaryota; kingdom Viridiplantae; phylum Streptophyta; class Magnoliopsida; order Zingiberales; family Musaceae; genus Musa; species Musa acuminata. The sequence goes on from NC_088336.1 coordinate 33,398,421, forward strand.
CAGAATCATATGCATCTGCTACTTTGACTTGGCTTCCACACCAAAAGAAGTCAAACAACTTCGATTCAAACTCCACATGCTTGATTTGGTGGTCATTGGGAAAGTAGTGAAAATTTGGCTTCAATCAACAACTAAAAATGATGGTTAAGGTCTCTTTCCTACTTTCTCACTGTTAATGCTGATGATACTTAATTCTTGGCAATCCAATTTATGCTCTACATTTATATTGCAGTCAAAGCCTCCCTATTTTAATATGTTATTTTATCTTCAATTATAATAAAAGAGACATGATTATTCTAGTGAAATTATTCAATGTTATCCTCATGCAAGATTAAGACAAGTGTTGATGATGGAAAAAGAGACATCAAACTTAAGATAGTAGACTTGAAATCAACACAGTCCAACAATGCCCAAATATGTTTTTAGTGTATTTTAATCATATTACTAATGTTTACAACCTATGGGTTCCATTTACCTATATACCGCCCCCATATTTATTGAGCTCAACAAATTGTACTCCTTAGTCAACAATGATATGAGAAGCTTATTAAAGTAATTATGATCAGTAGTTTGGATTATTAAGTTAATGCATCGATTATCTCCATATATTTTTGTGAAAAGAGATGATGGAAGGGGTAATTTAGTCTTTTGATGAGGGTGTCTATGAATACGAACGAATACGAAGATTTGGCGAAGGGCGCGCGCGAGAATCGGAGTCGCCGCAAGAAGATCCGAAAGCGGCGCGGCGCCGAGTAATGGCGAGGAGCACATCTGGATTCGCCGTCGTTCGCTGGCACGCCGATTCCTTCGGCTACAAATTTCCCGATGGGAGGGAGGGAGGCAGCGGCGTTTTCCATCGTTGCAGATGCATGCGCCTCCACTCCAACCCCGCCGCCTCGTTCCAATCTTCCCTTGACCGATCGAGAGGTGGCTTTTCGTTTTCTTCTGTCTCTCTTCTCCGATTCGATGCCTTTGCCCTTTGTTTCCCCGATATTGGGATTTAGATTGTTGCTTGTGCTTTCGGATCAAGAACCAAAAGAAATTCGCTGATGTATGGCTATTTTCATTTCGGTTATTTTGTCTTCCATTTCTTGCGTTTCAATCTTGATGATAAAAAAAATGGGGTTTTTGAGGTTTCATTTGCTTGAAGTTCCAATATTGTTGTTTACTTTGGTGTTTGGTCTTTTCTTGTGGTGATGCTGAGTTCCTTTTCTCTGGCATTCTCGTTGGAGCTTGAAGCACACCCATGGCCGGTGGATTTAGGCAGTCGGAGTCGGCTAACAGAGGCCCCCAAAATTCTTCTTTTGGTGAGAGCAGCGGAAACAGTGAGCCCTGCAACTTCGAGTGCAACATCTGCTTCGAGTTGGCGCGAGATCCGGTCGTCACGCGCTGCGGTCACCTCTTCTGCTGGCCCTGCCTTTATAGATGGCTCCATGGCCATTCTCACTCTTCCGAATGCCCTGTCTGCAAGGCCATTGTCGAAGAAAAGATGTTAATCCCCCTCTACGGCAGAGGAGACAACTCCATAGACCCAAGGTCTAAGTCGGTGCCGGATATGAACATTCCTCAACGTCCGGCAGGGCAGCGGCCAGCGACTGCCCCACAGCCCGATCCCAACCAGTTCCAGTACACAAACCCATGGTTTATGGGTGGTGCCCCCATGGCGAGCACCAGATTCGGGAGCTTGACGTTCTCTGCTGCTATCGCTGGACTGTTCCCTCTGCTCAGCTTTCATGTTCATGGATTTCCAGATTCGACTGCTTATGGTCCAGCTGCTGCTACTCCATATTACAATGGGTTCCATGGTGGGCATGTTCATGGGTTCCCGAGACAGGCGCACCATGGACAGCAGGCTGATGTCTATCTGAAGGCATTGCTGTTTCTAGTTGGTGCTTTGGTAATCGTTAGTCTTGTTTGGTTTTAGGCCATCCTGTCGTTTGGTGGTCTGCTGCTATTATTCACAATAGAAGCATTTGCTACATTTGAATTTTTTGGTCCTCAGTCGTAGATGTACCATGCTAATTGATTGTTTCTAATATCAAGAAATTGTCCATATGTTGTCTGCACATAATATTTTTGGCATGCCAAATGCCACTTCAGTTGTTTGAAACATATATACATAGGTATATTGTCAGAACAGAATTGTGTATGCTGATGCACATATTTTTTGGTAAATACATACATGCATTTATGCAGTTTGCTAGTATCACTGTTTTTTTCTGTTCTAAAAGTAAGCTGTTGCAGAGCATGTTATTCTCATGCAATCTAGTATCTGCTAGACTACATTTTTATGATTGCTTGCTTGTGGAATTAATGGTTGCATGGTTGGTAATTGAAAATGAGATGGAATTGGATACTTGATCTATGGAACTGAAACCAAATCATATATGCTGGATATGTGTGCAAGTGGGTAGAAAAAGATACTAAAGCCTGTGTTGGTTGGATCTGTTAAATCCTGAATCTGGTGAGCAAAGTAGATCTAGAGGTTTTCTTTCTTGCTTGCAAGTAATCTAGGCATATAGACTATCTGCTGCTAACCTCTTGCTTACCTGTCAATCATTTATTTGTTAGTTCTCAGATTATAGATTTTGTTTAGGTCATAGAAACATGATTTGAGTATGACCTTTGATGCCAGTTCTTGAAGGAGGCATGGATCACGATGGTCCAAATGCATAGCATGGAATTGTTCTGTGAGTTCAGGATGCAAAATTCGTATCAAGATGTATGAGTTTCAATTTGCAAGCGGAACTGCAAGATATGACACTCCAATTTAAAGCTTTGAATTTTCTTGTCTTTTTTTCCTAAACATTCCTAATATGACATGAAAAAGGAAAGGTAGGTTATTCCAAGTTTACAAATAAATCAGTGTCAAATCATTTGAAGAATCAGCATGATCCATACACCAACTCTCTCTTCCTAAGCTGATATCCATGTTGAGCAGCTTGGCATGCAGTCCAAGCTCAGTATGCGGACCTGTCGCAGATATTGTTCTCAACCTTTGCTTCTCTTCACCATCCATGACTGGCTCCTGATCCAGGCCTTGCATTTCTACTGCCTGTTTGCAGAAGATGAAATATTATGTTTGGAACAACCTTAGAGAGAGAGAGAGAGAGAGAGAGAGAGAGAGAGAGAGCGAGAGAGAGAGAACTAACTACATGAATCCAGAAGACCTATTTTTCCTCTAAAACTTCTAATTATATATTTGCTTATCCTAATTTGAATTTCTGATCTTTCTTGAAGGACCACAAATGGTACATTTCAGGGCAGATCATGATAGCAAACAGTAGGTTGCTTGTGGCCAGTGCAAGGTAGAGAGAGAGAGAGAGAGAACTACATGAATTCAGAAAATCTATGTTGCCTCTAAAACTTCTAATTATATATTTGCTTATCCTAATTTTAGTTTCTGATATTTCTTGAAGGACCACAGATGGTACATTTCAGGGCTGATCATGATAGCAAACAGTATGTTGCTTGTGGCCACTGCAAGCAGGTAAGACTGCAATTGAGGTAAGTTTTTTCCCTGAAGTGAGACACATGCAGGTGTAGTTATGTAGTTTCCAAGTATCAAATGAGACTATTACTTCTAGGAATGCTATGCAGTTCTACCTTGACATACATAATGGACTAATTAGTGGACAGAAATGTATTTACCTCTGGAAATCTATCAGATTCATCATAAACATGTAGTCAACAGTTGACTGTATCAATTACCTGACTTTCTTGACTTTGGAAGTTGTCACAGTAGAGAAAGGGGTTTGATACAACATTTTGTTGGAATGATGGTTTCCAAGCACTCCCTTCACTTGATGTATGAAGCTCTCTGTTTACACAATGGAATTCAAACTATAATTTTGAATGCCAAAGATAAATACTAAGAGATGGACATTCATGAAACTGAAGCAATCTGCTTTTGACCTATAAAAAAGAACCATTGCACAGGTCTATGAGTAAATGTAGCCTGCTTGTTTTGCACTGTTTAAGCTGCAAAATCCTTGGTTTATACTTTGAAATTACTTGCAATGCAATATCTTCTTTCCATGGTTTTGCATGGCTTAGAGACAACAGATCAGTCAAGTGATGCTCAAATTGTAAATTGATACCATGGCAACAAACCACTTAGATTAGCTTAACCACTGCATAAATGATTACCTGTACCTGCAGTATCTGAGAGAAGGAAATTGTTGTACATCATGAAGAATTTAAAAGAAAATTCTAAGCAAAGAAATTAATAAAAAGTCATCAATTAGTTAATCTAAAAATTTTAAAAATTATGTTGTAAATTAAAAAAAATTGTTCGATTTTCTTAAAATCTCTTTTTTGTATTAAGTACACTCTTGTATTACTTGCACTCATTTATTACTTAGGTATCATAAAAATCATATTTTGAAATTCTAAAAGGCATATTTATTTCTTAAGAGATTAGGTCCGGAAATCATCCTCGATTGTACCAAAGCTTCTAAACCTGTATAAATAGTAGAGCTTGTTAATAGATCAAACTTTGAATTTGAATGAAAAAAAAAACCTTCTCTCTTCTTTCTAATCTTTAATCTCATTCCTCTCTCTCTCCTCCCTAATCTCTAATCGCACTCCTCTCTCTCTCTCTCTCTCTCTCTCTATAGCTTGTTCTACATCACCATCTCTCTAATATTGAGTAATCAAAAGCTTATATATTGCCTCTCCAACACATTATTAATTGTATTCTTTTATTGTTTAATTAGTTTAACCATTGATAAGTATGTGATTGAAATCATTGCACTGCTTCAGAGTAACCATGAAAGTCTAGCCGTATTCATAGTATATGCTACAGAATGCTCTAAGATGTTCTTCAGTAGATTAGTAGAGCAAACAATTAGTCATATAGAATGTTTTGATCCGTTTATTTCTTTGACCTTGTTTACTAATCAAGCCTTACAATAGAAAATAGAGTATAGTCGTCAACTTCTCAGATCTGTTCTTGATCCTTTCAAGGTTACTCCTCCTTCATTAGAACCCTATTGAGTCATGTCAGACTCCTCCTTATGGATCCTTGAAGCAAGACATGTACTGTATAATAACATATATTATTTGGGCATGCAAAACCAGGACCGGAACCTATGATTTCGTGCCCTGACATGGCGATGCATGCATGCATGATTGCAGGAGAGTACTGCATCGATCAGCCATGGCACAGATTTCTGAGAATTTAAATAGAGTGGTGCAGGGATGATGGATGGAGTACTCACAGACCTTGGGGATTTGGTAGGGTTCTTGGTGGGGTTGTTGATGAGGTGAGGGAAGTATAGGAGGGGATGATGAACTCGTTTCCAGCTTTATCACCTGCCAGTACTTCCTCCGCTTCCCCGCTGCCTGTCCTCTTGCTCATGCCCATATCAGCCTGAGTTTGGCCTGCAGACAATGCCATTCACCACCATAATGCTAAAGGTCGTGCTTTATGGAACATCAGCGCAGTGATTCAAAGACACAGAGAGAGAGAGAGAGAGAGAGAGAGCCATTCCCCCAGCCATCAGCTAGTTCCTGACACCAATGAGATGACTGGGTGATGATGGCAGCTGCCCCTCCCCGAAGAACCAAAACCAAAGAGGGTATAGTGTCTTGCATGACCGAGAGAACTCCAAATACCTGCCACTCTGTTGGTGCTCCTCACTGTTCTATACGTCTGCCAACAAACAATAAGAAAATAATTGATATAAGAATGGATCAGAAAGAGAAAGGTCTAACATGTCACGATTACTTCCACAGATGCTGTTTTGTCCGCAGTGTTTGATTGTTTGGAAGCCCCCACTCTGTCTACACCCAAAACAAAACCCTAACCCTAACAATGATATGGTCACTTTTTGGTTGCAGAAAAAGGAAGGGGGGCTTCTTCTTTATCCACTTCTCTTACCTGCAGATGGCTCTTCACATGAACTAGTGTTAGATCTTTCACGTTCATCAGTTCCAAGATTGATTTTGGCGTTGCCCCTGCAGACATACAGATCCAAGAGAAATCTCTGTTCGCTGACGGTCATAACAGGAATACGCAGCCAAGAAGATTCTGAGGGACAGGTTGCTTACTCTCATGGCCACCGAGGAGCTCCACCGCATGAACGAAATGGGCGTGGAGACTGGTAGTCCACCTCATTCGTGGAGCTCTACTGCTCCTCTTCCCCAAACTCCGCTTGACTCCACTGCGAGGGTGTTGGTTTCTTCTGTGGTCGTCTGGACCAGATGCCTGGACCTTGAGTTCCAGCCTCAGCGACGGCTCGCCATACTTGGGTTCGTTCACCTCACTCCTCCTCCTACTGGAAATCGGCTCTTCCATGCTAGGATCTCCAAAGAGATCCCAGTTTGGCGAGGATCCATGGATCATGGTGGTCGATGATGCGCTGATCTGGAGAGACAGGTCAGTGCATTTGTCTTCCATTTTGCTTGACCATCAACAATTCTAAGTGATAAATGACAAATGAATGAGATCTATCATGAACAATTCCTGACAAATGAAGGGCAACAAAGAAAAGCAAGAGAGAGGGAGCCTAAGCTACAAGTGATGAGGTCATGAGTGGCTATATAATATATCCATGGGTGCTTTGGTGTAGACAGTGTAAACTACAAGGAGGCTAGAACGTGAAAGAAGCAATCAAGAGATGAGAAGATTGGTACAGTGACTTTGGATTAGGGTATGGCATGAGTACGGGCACCAGCCTGCCAAAAGACAATAAATGGAAGATAATACTGGCTGGGAAGGCATTGCAGAGAGAGAGAGAGAGAGAGAGAGAGAGAGAGAGAGAGATCCAAGTCCTTGGATAATTCTATCAATCCATTAGAAGGTAATAAGAGACCATTTGGTCGCTCGGCCATTGGTACAGTCACTCGTCAGGAATTGTCTGCTTTGAGTGATGAGCGTATTCACACAGTTTTATCATTTCGGAGCTTGTGAGCTCCAAAAAGAACGTCTTTTTTTTAATTCACAAGCTCCGAAAGGATAAAACGATATGACCATCGTCCAAAGCAGATAATTCTTTGTAAGTCTATGGGCCACACCAATGGTCGATTGACCAAATGGTTCATTATCAGATTGACGCTAAAGGAAGGGCCCGAGGCATGCACCTCGGCTAAGCAAACTCGCTCTCGAGCCGTGCACCCTGGCTATGAGCCATTGGCTCCTCTATGGGAGGAAGCGCTAATAAGGTCATTTAGTCCCACATTGGTTGAGGAGTATGGGAATCAATGACTCATAAGTCTGTCAGATCTCTCTTACCCTCAAATGTGTATTTTGGAGATCAGATACTTCGAAAAGAACAAAAACCTTACGGATACGCTTAAAGCAAATAATTCCTCGTGAGTTTACGGGCTAAACGCAAGGATACCACATGACTTAGTTAAAATTAACTAAGTCTGTGATAGATCAACCAGAAGGACAAAGAACAAAAGGAAAAAGAAGTTTGATGGGTCCAAAGTTTGGGGACGGAGAATCAATTGTCAATATAATTCAGAAACATGGTCAGCGGCTCATGCGCTGACCTATTATTAATGTTGTATCTTTACTAGTAATGCATTAGGATGTATATATATATCTCCTTTGTTTCAATCATGTATAAGACAAATATGCTAACTTGACTGGTCAAACATGTATAAGCAAGATTGATGTGTATGCGTTATAGTCTTCGTCCGTATTGTCTTTATGATGGTCGAGGATTCGGAAGAGTCCTCTTGCTGCATGTCTTGGATTCTGTTTTCTCCCTTTATGATCGATTGATTTTTTATGAGTCCACTTTCATAAATCAAATTTGATTAGTATTGTTATTATAAGAATGTATTTAGATATATATTTTTGGAAGTCTATCTAAAAAGTATTCAACCACATTGCGACTAATATCTACATTTTCTTTTTTCCTAAATTCCAGCGTAAATTATTTTGAGTTCGAATTGGACTTCTATATATATATATATATATATATATATATATCAGTCCGGTCTTTTATAGCGAAACCCGTGGGCGATATCCGATTCTGCGGGCGCGAGAGACGACAAATCGACGAGTGATCCTGGAAGGGGTTGTAATACCTGCTACCGCGAGAGGTAACCTCTTCCGACTCGTCTCGATTCGGATCGCATACGATTCTTCGTTTCGTTGTTCTTCCTGTTCTTCTTCTATCCGGATCAAGAACTCTCCCCATTTTTTTCCCTCGTTCTTACTCGTTAACTCCCGATCTAACCAAGAATAATAAAGGTGTAAGTATCAGATTCCGCTTGTGTGGTCTCCTATATTAAATTTCGAAAGAAAGTGGACTCTAAGGATCATTTTGAGATTAGATGAATGTCGTTGATAGCTCAAACTGAAAGAAAGACTAATTATTGTCAGTGAAATGACGATCTGACTTTTGCCCCCACTAATGTAACCATGGCTGACAGAGAGTATGGCATATTGGCATGTCTTGCATCTTTCCTTAATTTTTTTTGTATAACTATTCATCTCTTGATGATTCTACAACTCTGCATTAGCGTATAATTTAGCATTATATTGCCACTCTGATGAGATGATGAGGTAACTGCATGTAACATTTCAGACGGTAATGGCTTCGGCAGCTCTTATTTGTGACAGTGAACCATGGAAGGACTTGAAGGTGGGAATTTTGTTTTTCTTTTGGTGTTATTTGGACAGTTATTTATTTTTTAATTGATGATACCAGTTTATGTTCTGTCATTTTGCAGGAACATGTTAATGTGATAGAGAAGAAACACTTAAGAGATCTGATGAATGATGTCGAGCGGTGCCAATCAATGATGGTGTATGATATTAGCTTTGGCATCTACCGTTGCCAATATGTATCTACATAGATTCTTTTTGCATATGCTATGCGCACAAGGACAAGATGTCTTTTACATGATATATTCTTCTAATTTATTTATAATTTCCTTGATATAGCTTTTAACCTCTTAACAGAGAGATTGATGGGATACTTTTGGACTATTCACGGCAACGTGTCCGCCTTGACACCATTGGAAAACTTCTCAAACTAGCAGAGGTGGTAAATGCTGCAGTCTTATTCATAGTGTTAAGATACTTTTCTTATGTCTCTTCCATCGAATTATTGCAGGCAGCACGGCTTAGGCAAAAAATTGACATGATGTACAATGGAGATCATGTAAGCAAAACTTTTGGACAGAATCTAATGACTGGATGTTTTGTTCAACTTTATTCCGTCTAACATCCTCAACATCTAAATATCGTGACCTCTGTAGTATTTTGATGCTTCGTTATGTTGTTGTGGGCGACTCCCTCCTGGTTTTATTATGCTAAGTTGATTCTAGAAGCAAAGCAGAGGTCATTTATATAATTGTTGAATCAGTTTCAGCAGATTTTCCAGATAGGTCTGCCTTGAATGTTAGGCAGGGAATGAGCTTATGTTCAGTTAGTTGTGGTTTCTAAGATCAGTTTTTCTTGTAACAATAATAAAGTAGGCTGCTCTTGTGCTATGGGCTTGATAAACATTATGGATAATCACCGATGAACTCTGCGATGCTGATTTTTCTCTATTTAACAGATAAACAGTACTGAGAATAGGTCGGTTCTGCATATTGCTTTGCGAGCTCCAAGAGATAAAGTTATTTGTAGTGATGGAAAAAATGTGGTACCAGATGTTTGGTATGTTTTGGACAAGATTAAAGAATTCTCTGAAAGGGTGAGAAGTGGATCCTGGGTAAGTAGCATGCCCTATTTGTTTTTTTTTCCATTTTTAATTTCCAATTCTTGGTTTTAATAGGTAAATGTCTCAGGTTGGAGCAACAGGAAAGGCATTAAAAGATGTTGTGGCCATTGGTATTGGTGGCAGCTTTCTAGGCCCATTATTTGTGCATAACGCTCTTCAGACAGGTAAATTAGTGTTGCCTATGAGGTTCATTGTCAAACCTTTTGCTGAAGGTGATAATCCATCCATTTCCAAATTGAATGGACATAGTTTTCTCACAAGATATTCTACCTTGAAATATTTCAGATCCAGAGGCTGCAGATTGTGCCAGAGGACGGCAGCTGAGATTGTAAGTACCTCTAATTTGTGATCGGTTCATAAAAAAATATATGCATGTATGAATGTATCTCTGGTGAAGGGATACGATCTTTATTTTGTTTCTCAAATGTCTTTGCTGTTTTCAGCACATAAGATACCTAATATAATGCCACAAACTCGAATATAGAACTCAGAAACATTAAGTAAAATATAGTTACTTTTTGGGCCATTTAGACTTGTCATTTTACACTGAACCTGAAGTACCTATGCCTATACCACATACTATGGGTGCTGGCATGACAATCTGGGAATGCATAGATAAGTAGAAAATTTTAGAGATAAGATGGATCTGCCACTTGAATATGTGCCTGCATCAGATTGTTGCAATCAAGTCATGTATTCAGATGACTGCTTTTTCTTGGAGGATAAAAACCTGATTATTTTTTATGGTACATCTAATTATGTATTCTGGATTTATTTCTATAAGTTATCCAGCATTTCCTTCTCTATTTAAAAGAGTACACCTACATTTCTTTGTTCATTAACAAAAATATCTTGCTTTTATCCTTATAAGCAATCTCTTAGATTAATCATTTTTTTAAGCTACTTTTTGAAGTCCTGTCTTGGATCAACCATCTCCAAGTTTACTGAAAGAATGCATTATTTTTTCTGGTTAAGTGGTTTAGTTGTTTCTATAGCTCTAAATGCTTCTAAACTACATCGAGAATAGTCACACATGAAAGACTTTTCCTTGCTGTGAACTAAATGATAAGGGTCTGCATTTGGACTGTTCGGTTAGTCAAGTCTCAAACTATAATGATTATGAACCAAAAATGAATTAACCCACTGAGTGCCAACACCAAACAGAAGTTCTTTATCTGAAAAACAATTAAATCAAACTGTACATTTTGGTTCCATCAGTTTATGTTCTTTTTACTCCTGAGATACAGATGTAGAGAAAAAACAAAGTAAAAGCAATAATTTATTACTAGTTCACTGTGCTTAGGACATCTTATTTATAGAATTGGTGCTTATGAACAATGTTACGCTTGTAATTTTGTAGATGTATAATACACATAACAAAGTACTTTATCATTTCACCATACGACAATCTATTTAGTTTATATGGCTTATATTTTGAGACCAACCAGAATACTGAAAGTTGAAATTCATTCATTTTCCTGTAACTGAACCAATCAGAAATTGTTGGGTTTGACTTGGGAATTTTTGTTTTAATTGAACAATGTATACTGTACCAGTAGATTTTCTTCTTGATTAAGATTACCTCTCTTTTCTAAGGTGCTTCTATTTTCTGACAATGGTGTTATGTTTATTTGTTGTGAGCATTTGGTACCATGTTACTAGACATAGATAGGTTGGACCATTCCGAATTTGTTGACAATACATTTTAAGGAAGATTGAGGAATTTCTGCCTTGTGTTGATTATCAGTTTCCTGGTGGACCTTTGTTAGCTTCAGTTCGATTTTCAGATCCTTTTGGAAGGTGACTACCCTTCTCATTTCCTATTCCTATTCATTGAAGACACTTGAGTGAACTATTAAATATTTGTGGTTTTAATGAGATATAAATTATATGTATATCCTTCAGGAATTTTTTGCTTTCTAAAAGACCCTTGTAGATTTGTAATATAGTAGGGGATATGATAAATTGAAGCAGTTTTTGGCCACAACTGAAAAAAAAAAGTTTGGAAAACCATTAGCATGAGGATTAGATGGTCATGGAATCCAGGTTACATTTTCCCCAGCTCTCTAATACAAGGTTGGATAGACTTATGAATGTCTTCTCACTCTCCTTATGCCCTTTATTAGTTTTTTCACCGTATAACTCCACCAAGATATGAATCTTATGAGCAATAGTATGGAGTTGTCAAACGATAATAGATGAAATTGGCTGAATCCAATGAAAACAGACTCTTGACTCAAGAAAAAAATGTTAGGTTGATCCCCAATGTGCGTCATGCTCTCTTCTGGTCATCAGAACACTTTGTTGTACTAATATATTAAGAAAATCAACATTTTTGCATCAGTGACATCTGTGAACTTTGAGCAGATAAGGATGTTATTCTGCATCTTATTGTAAACAAGATATTTTTTGATATCTTGGTTGTCAGCATTTTCTTGGAGAATTCTTTATGTTATGCTGGATTCAGAAGTGTAACGATGTTAATTTTACATGAACATGAGTTATCACAAACCTATATCTAATAAACTTTTTTACCTGCAGTCTTGCAAATGTTGATCCAGTTGATGTGGCTCGAAACATCAGTGGATTAAATCCTGAAACTACGTTAGGTAATTGCAACATTTTTATTTTACAGAGGACACTTGACATCACTTTCATCGTTTATGCATCCTCTTTACTTCTGTTTATGGTCACTGGTGAATGCAGTTGTGGTGGTTTCAAAGACTTTTACAACAGCCGAAACCATGCTGAATGCCAGAACAATGAGAGAGTGGATCTCATCTGCTCTTGGGTTAGCACATCTTAGAAATGTCATCTTTTAGAAAGTCTGTTCCTTGGTTTTGTTTGTTGTACTTGAGCATCATTTTTGTCACTTGTTCCAGGACTCAAGCGGTTGCAAAGCATATGGTGGCAGTTAGTACAAATCTAACGGTAAATTTATATTTTAGTCTGACTATCTATTTTAATTATTTTTAGACTTATGAAAAATTTCTCATTTATTGGAGCAGATATTTCTGCCATCTCATTCCATTATTTTCCTTTTTCATCTGATCTTAACAACTAGGTGCTTTTTTTTCTTCTTAAATTATAGTTTTCTTTCATACAGAATAGTTTTAAGTGGGAACAAAAAATTTGGTAGGTCAGAGTCAGAAAAGGGTTAAAAATTTCTGTGCTAATGCTGGCGGGACCAGTACGAGTCCGATACATATTGGAACACTGATGCACCATATGGAAGCATACTGACTGGCACCGAAAGGGGGGGCGAGGGCTGATTGCAGCACAAGGAAAATCTTCATTTCAATGACAGAGAGAGAGAGAGAGAATTGTTCAAAACCATAAATCCTAAACTTAAAAAGTTATTTCAAATTATCGGGCTCGAATTAGGTGGTACACTTGGTTTATGCAGGTTCCCAGAATAAGCGGAGTAGACTAGGTGAAAAGTCCTGGTCTGTGTGGTATTCAACCTCGGATCTGTAAATGCCAGTGGTACGTTACAGGTCCAGGTGGTATCCATATTTCGAACCACAGCTCACACAAGAATGAATAAGGGTAGTTTGAAGCTAGAAGAAGAAAATTGCAGTAATTCAGAGACCAAACCAGTAAGAGTTTTTGAAGCACAAAATCAGATGCAAAACGATCCTTCGGATTGTTAAGGATCGTTCTTATAAAATTCAAATAGATCAAGCATTATTGATCATAGCAAGTCAGAGTTCCACAAAAATATGGATTATTATTTGTTTCGAATAAGTAGTGGGGATATTAAAATTGTAGAATTAACGCATAATAAGGGGATCACAATATTGAACTGGCATTTAGGGCTGAAAATTAATTCAAGAGAAGATATATAATCTAGTTAAGTTTGGTGCAATGAATTGATTAGATGGTGTTTGGATATGTTAAAAGCTTAGTCAGTTCTATCTAGTTCATCACGTGTTAGTTGCATGCCCCATGCCCGTGTTTGACCAGAGAAGATGAAAGGAGGAAAAGGAAGAGGAAAACAAGGCAAGGGAAAGAAGAAGAGTAATACCTATGTCTCTCATGCCCCACCCTCACTTCTTGTCACTTTCCATTGCTCATGGTTCACTATTATTTGTAGTTATCATGCTATTGATGTTGCTGTTGTTTCTGATCATTTCATGATCAGCAGTGTTGCAGCTTCCCAGTTGTGGAGATGAGAGCACAAGAAAAGAGTAATGGGGTCATGATATTGTAATCTTGTGAGTCACGGGTTAAGATTCAGATCCATTTAAATATTGTTTTTTAATTAAAATTAGTTAATATTATTTGAAAATATAAATTAAATATCAAAAACTTTTAAATACTTAATGAAAAGAAGAATAATTTCTAAACTAGATTTAGATTTGTTATGATATTTTAGTTATAAAGTAGTTTTAAAATTTAAACTACTCCTAAGTTATGCATAATATTCAAAACAAAGTATATGATTGTTACACATTGTATCTAACTATCTATAGCATTGATTCATATCTCGGTTATGGATATTTTTATCTCATATATTCATATCATAAATTAAAGCATCTAAGATATCAGACACTACGATGCACATTGCACAGGATCCTCCAAGCCTGATTTAGAGCAATGATGCCATATAGTATATTTTCACTATGTACTAGCTTATTTTCCATCATAATTATGTCACCTTGAATTTTATCCCTCTATCGTTTTATCTTGTTACCTTCTTTTTGGGGTGTTTTTTACTTTCTTATATGGATGACTACCTGTGATTAGGGAGATTGTTTCTTGAACCTGAAGATATTTATTTGAAATGTACCGAGGTTTATCATAAAGGAGAGAAATACCAGTAAGCATGAACTAGCACATACCAAGCTATGAGGGCCATGCCAACACTTGGCTAGGTCGACCATTTGCCTATACCATCCAGGACAGTGGCGTACACCATGGCATGACACTGTAATGTGCCAAAAGTTAACAGTATATAATATATCCCCATGCCATGAAATGAAAATTCTTTATTATCTTTGCTGGTTGTTACATTGTCCTCTTTCAGAAAACAATTGCAGTGCATGAAGGGATGTTATTTAACTTTACCATATTATCATTATCATTCTTTTTATCATCATAACTTTTTTTCCACCAATTTGTTGTATTCATGCAGCTTGTAGAGAAATTTGGTATTGACCCTGCTAACACTTTTGCATTTTGGGACTGGGTTGGTGGTCGCTATAGTGGTAATTATCCTCTCAAATTGTAGTACTGATGATTGAAAATTTTGGCACACTCGATGTTCTGTTGACAGAGGGGATCCTAATGCAGTTTGCAGTGCTGTTGGTGTGCTTCCGTTGTCTCTCCAGTATGGTTTTCCAATTGTTGAGAAGTATGTTAACTCATGCTTTTTTCTGTTTAATGCAACATGTTCAAATAGAAACTTGTGTCTGCACCAAGAACACATTTTTTTTGTAATGTATTGACCTTAAATCAGGGTTCATGTTAAGGTTATTCCCTATTGCAAACTTGTGAAAGTTCTCACTCCTTTTTCTCTCTGCTGAAGGTTTTTAAATGGAGCTTCTAACATAGATAATCATTTCTACTCAGCTTCATTCGAAAGGAACCTGCCTGTACGTTGTTATGAGGAATATGTATTTGCTATCTCAATATAAAAAATATGTTATTCTAACAGATGCTTTTGTTGCTTGAGTCAGGTACTTCTAGGTTTATTGAGTGTGTGGAATGTTACATTTCTTGGATATCCTGCAAGAGTAAGTAATATATGCTTTGACATTTACAATTTAAGCTTCCAAGCACTATTATCTGTTGGATATTGCAGCAAGGTTCCTCTAACAAAATATTCCCATCACTCTTCAGGCCATATTGCCTTACTCTCAGGCACTTGAGAAGTTTGCCCCACATATTCAACAGGTATTTTAAGTTATTTCTATAGGTTTAGAACAAGCACCACTAATTTTGCTGATCTTTGGAGCTGTTATTTCCTACAGGTTAGCATGGAGAGTAATGGAAAAGGTGTATCGATTGATGGTATTCCACTTCCCTTTGAAACCGGTGAAATAGATTTTGGAGAACCTGGAACTAATGGTCAGCACAGCTTCTATCAGTTAATTCATCAGGTAAGGTTCTCAATGGATATTAGTGACAGAGTGTCCAGATTATTTATTATAAAAATACAATTAGATTTACATTGACCGTTGGAGAAGTTTTATATGATCAAAAACAGCAATCTTGAACCCCCCAAGTTCCTTAAGTGGGTGTTTACCATATCCATAAGACATATTTATTATCATCACTCTCTTTTGACACATGTGATTTGTGATTTTCATTACATGGTTCTGAGTGCTAGCGGTCTTATGTTGGAACTGTTCTCTTGAATTTTTATGTATACGCTCTCAGTTTTTATGGAAACTTGGCATCATAAATTCGATAGGACCTGTATGCCTTGAGTCAAAGTTTTTGGTATATGACGAGTGAAAAATGTAAAGAGCTGAGAGCAAAATGGAGCAAAGCTGCAGACAAACATGTCTTTTTTCTAGAATTTCTTTTCTAAAACTGGAAATAGTATGAGTCTGCTTAAAGAAACTCTTCTGGTGGGCCCTTTTCAAGGAATAGACAGGTGTGTTTTTACCCCTTAAGAGTTGTTGCCTTATCTGGCCGATGGACTTGATCTTGGACTCTTACTTTTTCTAGTTGACTCTGCTTCATGTCTCCATCCTAAATCCTCATCCTCCCCAAAACCTAGTTTCTTGACTACTGTTTGTTTGCTTACTCCAGATCATTGGTTTGCAGTCGTTTTACTTGTAAATATGCATATCAAGACAAGAAAATTGTGAAAATTCATGAGATGAGAGCCTGGCAGTAGAGACTTGTCAAGACTTGAACAAACACTGGATCTAAATAAATTTGAGATCAGCATAAAAGACAAAAAATAAATAAGATTTAAGTAATTGCTTAACATCATTCACATTAATGATGAAGTTGGAATTCCCTTCAATGAAGGAAATAGATGAACTACATCGACTTTTCCTTGCATTCAGGAAGATGGAAGAACCTGTGCATTGTGTTTCTTCATGTGTGTGATAATCCAAGGTGCTAATGCAGAACCTTAAGCACTGCAAGGCTTGTTATGGTCCAATCCTAGTTGTCAGAAAAAAAATTCTGCAGGTAGTTTACAAAGTGTGACTTATTGTATAGAAAGTTCCTATTATGTTTGGTAGTCAAAGTTTTACTGTACATATAATTTTAATTATAGTCCAATCAGGTTGAGGGGTTTCCGCCTGGGCTTCTCAGGGGTTCTATTGCATATCCATTATTATCATTCTCTTATAGATCTTGTTAGTTGCAGGGGCAACCCAATGTCTCATACTTGTTGATGCTTGCTGAGGCTACATTCAAAATCTTAAATTGCAGTTTAAATGAGGAATCTGTTACTGTATCTCTGAATCCTTACAAACAATAGATGTTTCTTATATCAAGTAGTATTGCAATTATTTTCACAATGTTATTTGAAAATTTCTTCTTGATTCTGCCAGGGAAGGGTGGTTCCTTGTGATTTTATAGGCTCAATCAAAAGTCAGCAGCCTATATACCTGAAGGGTACCAGAGAATCAGCTCTGTCAAAACAACCATATCCTTTGGCTTTTATGTGCCGCTTATTATAGCTTTTGCCTTTTTGTTGGTATGCTTCCTCTACAGCATGATCATGTTCTTGTACATCTGTGTCTTGCAGGGGAAGTAGTGAGCAACCATGATGAGCTCATGTCAAACTTTTTTGCACAGCCAGATGCTCTTGCTTATGGGAAGGTACCTCCTGGAGTCTTCTTTATCATTATGAGACTTCCTATTTTTAAATTTATATTTAACTAATACCCACTGGTGTCTCAGAGTCCAGAACAGTTGCTTCAGGACAGTGTACCTGACCACCTTGTTCCTCACAAGGTTAGCATTTTTATCTTCAACTTTGTGTAAAATTTGGATCTTATGTTCCAGATTGATGAATACTCATTATTATAATTCACAGACCTTTTCTGGCAACCGACCATCCTTGAGTCTACTATTACCTTCCTTAGATGCTTATAATATTGGAAAGGTCCGTGTAACTTTACAAGGTTTCGTGTATTTTAAGCATAGGATCTTTATCTCTCTTCAATTTCCATGACATTGATATGAAGAACTCATTTTTAATGAATGTAAGGGACATTTGCATTTTCTAGTAGTTCCCTATACATATCCTGGCATAACAGCTGCTATCATTTGATTTCATTCAGCTATTGGCCATCTATGAGCATAGAATTGCTGTTGAAGGCTTCATATGGGGGATTAATTCTTTTGACCAGTGGGGTGTGGAGCTCGGCAAGGTATGTTTATAATGCTTTAATTTTGGATATATGTTTTCGTAACTTCCTGTAGTTGGATTCATTGTATATGTGACCATGATTAGCTAAGATCTTAATTTAGTGAGTTATGTTTGTTCCTGCATCAGTGTTTCTCATGAATGAGATTTGTTTATACCATCAAAATTTCCAGGTCTTGGCATCTCAAGTTAGAAAGCAACTGCACTTATCTCGCACAAAAAGGGAGCCTGTTCAGGGATTTAACTTTAGCACAACCACTTTGTTAACAAGATATCTTGAGGTACATCTGTGCCTGCTAAATACTTACATTTTTGCAAGTATTTCATTTATTGCGTTTGGAATATAACTTGCATCATGAAACTCACATACTAAAAGTTGCGTTTGAATTTTTATTGGCATGTTCACTTCCATCTATATTTATAATTATGTATGTGGTCAATAAGGCATCTGTGCATATTCTTTCAGAGTGGGTGGTGGAAAATAGAGATCTGCAATTTTTTCCTGTACAATTTAATAATGGAAGTATTTGATCCGTTATGCTCATGTTGTTGACATGTAAAAGATAATGAAAAGTAATGAAGAGGTACAGAGCACTGTTTCTCTGTTTATTTGCCTTTTACCTGCAAGTTGTATTCAACCAATGGCCAGCCTTTCTGGCCACGTCAGTTTCAGTTTGATACACCCATTTTGTGTTGTGGTTGGTTTTCTACCAACTACTTGAAAATATTGTCAGAAACCAGTAAGAATTGGGTTATATTCGGTCGAACTCTGTGGATTATGTCAATTTTAGCCAACATAAAAAGAAAAAAAGTAGAAGAGAGGGGCCAAAGGAAAAGAAGGAAATTGAGACTGGGGATGGACACAAGAAAACCTGTGAGGCTGTTAATATGACTTTGAAATAGAGGATGTTCTGTTAGTATTGCGTGTGCTATGGAGAAGAATATAAAAGTCTATATATATATTATCATTTGGTAAAGTTAGTAGCAAAAACAGTTTTGCATTTATATTTTTCTACAATCTCAAGACAGCAAAAGTACTTGTTGCTGAGGACACCTTTGCTAACAATTTACTAGATATAAATATACATGTGCATTGCTTTTTCTGCGAATGGTAGATGTATTAGTACTGGGGTCTTCATTGATTTAGCTCTGAAACTTTTATGCTTTATAGATTCTCATTTATAGAATTCTGTAAAAGAACATGGATTAATCACAGGTTAGTTTCTCCTATCATGTCTAGTTTTCTTTAGATTATCTATTGTGTCAAGTTTCCTTGGATGTGGAGGAAAAATAAACTGCTTTCATAGGGATGTATCTTATGATTAAACAAGTAGGCTGATGCTTTGAAGTATTTCTAGAATAGCATCTTTTAATAGGCCAAAAGCTAACTTTTATTTCCTTTTTCTTTCTTTTCTCCTACTAATATTAAATTATTAACGTCCTGTGCAAAGCTTAGAGTGGTTGCTACTTTGACATTTGATGGAGAAGCTTCCTTACATGTATGTATTCTCTGCAGGTGGAACCTGGCACCCCATCTGATTCTACTATGCTGCCAAGAGTGTGACTTTGGATCACTTCGCATCATATATCATATGCTCGTCTACCAGCTAGAAAATAATTCTGTGGCATCCTCCACGGTTGTAATCGGAGTCAGACATGGCATCTGAACTCACATGTTTTGACCCTGGATACCATCTTACATGGAAGCCTTGAATTTTGAGTTTTTTTATTCCATGTAATAACACCAGTGCATCAATTTATTTGTGGATCTCTGCAGATTAGATTAGATCAACATGGCTTTCAGATGGTGGAAGGATGTTAATGCTTATGCATTCATGGAAGGCAATAAGCCTGCAGATTGAGATTAGAATATGATTTTTATGTGGGAGGATATTGTATTATATCTCTTATATTTCTAAGAGATATGTGGAACTGGGATGATGTGATTCTTGTTTGATTCGATTACCCAAGTGAGTCGGGCGGTATCAAGACCCGGGGACGTGACAGCTTTAAGACTGTTGTCGAACTCACCGGGCCCACTAGTTCGACGGTCGAGATGCGAGGAGCTTACGATGACGTACGTGTCGGAGACGACCCCCAACTCGAGCTTAAACCATAAGGCCGATCCCCGCATCTGCTACCGGTTTCGGCCGTTAGACACAACGCTTGGTACCGGTAGGCAGTTCAATGGTGGGGCCCAGATATTCCACCAATCACAGGGTAGGTAACTGGTGAACGGCTACGAAAAACATTGCCTGTGATCTCACCCGCTCCAATCCAGCTCAGACCAGTGATCAGGTCTGCCAACGTACCATGTGGGCCCCTGCGGCTTCAACTCGGCCTTCTCGCGAGCTCGATGCCATCACAACGCGACTGCATCGAAATTGGTCCGACTGGCTATGATAATGACACGTATCCATAGTAGCAGCCGGGCCGCGGCCCCACCCCGTTTCCCATTTGCCCCCTAAGTACCGTCCTCCCCGGACAGTTGTTGCTGCTCTTCCTCGTCTTCCTTTTCGCCGCCCTCTCCTCCTCTCTGTTACCTCTCTGAGCCCTAACGCTCGATCGGTTGCCCCTCCCCCTTCTCTTCTCCAATTGCATTCTCCTCAGTGTGGGGACGAACGGCTAGGGGTCCGGATCGAGCTCCCCGCAGGGTGGTGTCGGCGGAATACCGTCAAATTTCCTCTCATCTTTTGGAATTTCAGGAAGAGTTTCTTATTTTTTGGGTATTGGGTCTGGTTGATGTCGTTCTCGGAGCTCAAGGACCGGCACGTGGCCGCGACGGCGACGGTGAACACTTTGAGGGATCGGCTGAATCAGAAGCGGCAGCAGCTTCTTGATACGGACGGTGGGCCTGTTCTCTCAGGAGCTTTGGTTTCTCTTGATTGATGTGAGGGCTTAGTCCCTTTTCTCTCGTCTTTCTTTTCATTTTTTGATGGGGTCTTCGGATTTGGTGTCGGTTCTTGTAGTGGCTGGATACGCGAAGAGCCAGGGGAGAACGGCAGTCAACTTTAGCTCGACGGATCTGGTTTGCTGTAGGACATTGCAGGGTCATACAGGAAAGGTATCTCACTGTTATTCAAATTTCAACACATATACTACGTTTTTGCTGTTTCTTGCAAGCTTTCCTTTAGTTGATCGGCTGAACATTCCCCTTTGCCCCTTGGCTTTTGAACTGTGTCATCAAATTTACTGAGCATCTTCTGAGAAGAACTGAGAATTCAGTCACAATATACTAAGGCATCCTAAAGGGTATTTCGAGTTTTGACATCTCATGGGGGTTCTTATTGATCTCAAAGCAATATGGAGAAGAAATACGAGGAGTAAAAGCATATATTCACATAGCTCAGCTGAAATTGCTGGAGTAATTGCCTCTTTTTGCAGAAGTTAAATGTGAATTCATACTATCAAACTCCCACTCATTCTAAAAGATAACAGGATAAAGACTTAAATATTGGTTGCTTTATTTTATTTATCTTTCTGTTTAGCATGCAGTGGGGTGAGGAATTCCATATGAAGAAAGATAATATATAGGGATGAAATTAGGTCATATCATGCAGTATCTAGTCAACCATTGTGCTTCTATCATTCTGATAAGCTTCTTCAAAGTTGATGTTATTAGAGGAACTTTTATGTTTGTTTATATGTTCACATCCATCCTAGTAGGAAAAGGGTAAACAAACTCATTTTTATTAAAATAAGATGGAATATATTTTGATTTAACTCCATATAAATAGTTGATATTTCATATTTGTAGTGTCTTGGAAAATGTTATTGATTCTTGTAGTTGTAAATGAAGTATTGTGGTGTTATATCATTCTAGATAATACATAACCATAAGGATCAGAAAAGTACATAACTATAAAATGAAGAAAATTTATCATAAAATGTAATTTCTGCTATTATGTTAATAAATGAATTGTACTTGTGGAATTAGTTTGGATGATGCCATTATATTTGGCCCACCTGGGATGAAAGCCTGAATATGCCCTATATGCTGCCTATGATTTCTTTGTCTTCCATTTTCTTCTTATACTAACTTCAGAAATATACCTGATGAAGATTGTTTGCCGAGAATTTTGCCAGGTCTATTCACTGGATTGGACGCCTGAAAAAAATCGCATAGTTAGTGCATCCCAGGATGGGAGGTTAATTATATGGAATGCTTTGACAAGCCAGAAAACACATGCTATTAAGCTTCCTTGTGCTTGGGTCATGACCTGTGCCTTTGCTCCAAATGGACATTCTGTTGCATGTGGTGGCCTTGATAGTGAATGCTCCATTTTCAATCTTAATTCTCAAGTTGACAGAGATGGTAACATACCAGTTTCAAGGGTTCTTACTGGACACAAGGGCTATGTATCTTCTTGTGAGTTTGTCCGTGATCAGGATACTCGCTTAATTACCGGCTCAGGTGATCAGACATGTGTATTATGGGATGTGACTACTGGACAGAGGATCTCTGTTTTTGGTGGTGAATTTCCTTCAGGACACACATCTGATGTATTGAGGTATTTCTTAGATTTCTCATTGTGGACTTAAACATACATGAGACTTGATATCAAGTGCAAAAAAAATATTGGTAGTAGACATTTTACTTCCAAGGTATACTTGTTAAAAATTTATCTATCTGATTTTTCTAGATTCCTAGTTTGAGCGATTTCTCTGCAATATTGCTATTTTTACTTAAGGAACGCTGGACCGATATGAAGCGGATGGTATGAACCAATCCGGACGTGAATTGGTATGTGGATTGATCCCGTTTCAGACGATCCAATCCAACCCATAAAAAAATAAACAAATTAAAAGAATAGTTTTCACAAGCCCTTTTCTCCATGTGCGGGGAATGCAAATTTGCCACCCTTGTTGTTCACATTCCCCACTTATACCTCCTCCTCTTCTTCCTTTCTCTTCCTCCTTCCTCTTCCTCCATCTTCCTCTTCTTCCTTTTCCTTCCTCCTCCTCCCTCCATCACCATCTGTTCCTTCCTCTTCTCCTTCTTCTTCCTCTTCAAAACACCAATACTACCAATGTACCATGTGTTAGATACATTGGTAAAATTAGGGCATATTGGTCCAACCCAAGGATCGATATGGGTCCGATACTCAAAACGGCATTTTTTGTTTTCACTTAAGACTGCTGTAGCATATCTTTGTTGTTCTTTTTCCATTACCAATTTGTGATCCTTGGTTTCTCACAAAAACTTCATACAAACTCATGGAATTTGGCATAAACCGGTGTCTAGACATCCTTTGCAATTCTTTCTTTGTTATTTGGAATACATCCTGCTGAATCCTTAAGCTATTTAACTGCCAAGCTGAAGATTTACCAAACATAGTATGATTATCTGAAGCTTTTGAATATTTTTGGAGAATAATAAAAAAAATATCTAGTTTGATTATTTACCAAACATACTTAATTCTGGAGAGTTCATTTAATAACTAGAAAGTTCTTTTCCCAATTTCCAGCATCTCAATCAACAGTTCGAATTCAAATATGTTTGTCTCTGGTTCTTGCGACGCAACTGCTCGGTTATGGGATACTCGAATTGCTAGTCGGGCCATTCGAACATATCATGGTCACCATGGTGATGTTAACTCTGTCAAGTTCTTCCCAGATGGACAAAGGTTTGGAACTGGGTCAGATGATGGAACATGCAGGTTGTTTGATATGAGAACAGGGCATCAGCTTCAAGTATACTCTCAACAGCAAGCCAACAATGACCAAGATATCCCAATTGTCACATCCATAGCATTCTCTATATCTGGAAGACTCCTCTTTGCTGGGTACTCCAATGGTGATTGCTATGTGTGGGATACTCTCTTAGCTGAGGTATGAAATATTCAGCTTGTCCATTGAACATAAATTTCATTAACTATAAGAAGGATAAGTCTGCCTAAGCTTTGGAAGCAATTTGCATAAAATATTTAAGGATCTTAAATGAAGTGTCATTTGAACATATATGATATATTTATATCATGTCATGGTTTGATCCATAATAATCAATGGGACAGTGACTGTTAAATGTATGACTAGGATACTTGATACGATATTGGAAAATGAACAAAAGATATGTAATTGTGTCATAGTTTGATCCGTAACAATCAATGGGACAGCAATTGTTAAATGCATGACTAGGTTACTTGATAAATATAGTGACAAATGAACAAGATACATGTAATCATGTCAGGCTCATTTCCTGACAAGAGATTATGGCTCTGTGTCTATCAATTTTTTTTCTCATGGTAAACTTTTTAGCAAGCATGATGCTGTTCTATAAGTTGATCCATTGATTGTTAGTTTCTCCATTTGAGATATAATTATCAGGGTAATTATCTTTCTTAAGCTGGATTTTTCTCTCAGATAGAGTTGTCATCTGAATGTTGAAATGTTGACTTTTTAATAATTGAATAGCAAAGATGAGATTGTTGCATTGTCTAACAGAATGCTAGTTGATTTGGTCATAATGATCTAAGCTTTAATAGCTGGTCTTAAAATGAATGAATTCAGGATGCTTGTTCGTGAATATATATATATAGGTATACTTGTTCAAAGCATAACCATCAATATTATCTAAAAGTGGTGTGTGTATAGAAGGAACTGAAATTCATCTCTCTACAAATAGAGAAGTGCATCTATTAGTTAGACTTCATGGCAGGAAGTACTGGAAATCTTTGGACAAATTTAGTGATCAGACAAAAAGAGTACATTTGGTCAAAGATTATTTTTCTGAACTATTTTGTTTGATGTGAATAGGATATTCCTAATTTCATTATTGTGATATTTTCAAATGCAACTTCTGCAATTGTCTAGATGGTCTAATAATTTTGCAAGAAGAATCTTACTGTTACTTACAGGGATATTATATTAGCCATGCTGCAAAAACCTGCATGACAACAACTGTGCATTCAGTAATGTGCAATAAGGAATCCTCCAAAAGTATGATGGAAATATGCAGGGTCACAATTCATGTTGTGATGTTCGATTTTTAAAAATGAACGACTCAGGTTATATAGGACAAAAAATTTTGCACTGTAACCTTATATGACTTGTTATACTTGTAATGTGGTTGATTGTAAACATCTTGCTCAAACAAATCTGTGCATCATCTGATCATGAACAAGTAACTATGAGCTTGGCGGTTTCAGAAGAGCATATGCTAATTTCGTATGGTAGTCAATCAACAAAGCAGAGCGTGTACCTATTTTCGTGCATGCATTTGGAGCTTGCACCTCATGGTGACATTTGTTGATGTCATAATGACATGACATGGACCCATCATAAAAGATATAATCATATTGTTGCTGCTAATTGGCACAAATCAGCAATATAAAGTTTATGTTAAGGTGTACATGACATTACATGGACCCATTATCAATAATATCGGTGCTAATTGGCACAAACTGGCATAATAAATGTAAAGCTGATGTTAAGGTGTACCCCAGTGCCAATAGTTGGCAAGAACTCCAAGGTTTTAGATACCTTTCAGAACAGCATATGCGGATTGATTATTACCAGTCCAACTACCAGCACCAAATTATAGCTCAATATCGGTTCATGTCAGCTCTTTTTTAATATATATTTTTTCAATGATACCAAATGGTACAGGCTGGTATACCTGTGCTATGGCGGTCTGATTGACTACCTAAATCAGTTGGACATATACTTAAATTCTTGCACCCACATGCATGAATATACGCCCTTGTTTTAATGTCTCTGTATTTTACATTTCTGCAGTGAATATAACTGACTCGTAAGTATATTATGTTGTTTCAGGTAGTTGTTAATCTGGGAAAGCTACAGAATTCTCACGAGGGCCGCATAAGCTGCTTAGGTTTGTCTGCTGATGGGAGTGCTTTATGCACAGGAAGTTGGGACAAGAACCTGAAGGTTAGTTTTCGAAGTTCAACTCTTTAATCAAGTTCTCTACAAGGGATAAACACATTTAGGAAATAATTAATCTCTTTTTCCATGAGGCGATTACAGTAGTGTTGAAATATTTGAATTTAAAGTTATCCACATGATAAATATACATCTCAGTCTGTGACTTAAGTTTGGTGTGGTTGAAAAGTATAATTATATTTCGTTATTTATTTTTTCTTTTAACTATTATTTAAATAAATTCTATGATAAGGGCATTCTAGCATCGTACAACTTGCTTTGGTCGTATGGTGTCACTAGAAATTCTATAGCTTTGACAACTATGCTATTGAGCATTTTGTTTAAAGTACAGTTATGATAAAATTTTCAATGGAACTTTCTGTTCATTTACAGCATCTTTATGCTTGAATGTAGCTTTCCCTGCACAAACACAGATTTGATGATATTTTTGAATGACTTTCTTAGTCATACATCATCTTCATGTCTGAACTCTTGATGAAGGGATGGGGATGAGATGTTGAGAGGAAAAAAAAAAGGTGGGGAAAGAAGAGGAGGATTTAGAAGACATCAAGAAGTTAAAAAACATGGTTATCAAAACCCGATCCACATCTTAGGATCTTATGATCCTGCAATTCAGGCCAACTTATGCCATGTAAGTTGGGTATATTTTATGAAATTAGTGGGATTGTTTTTGGATCTGAATCTAAATTGTAGGATCATGTATGATCTAGATCCTACATATAAATAATGATCCTAAAGACCTTAACTTGACTTTAATTTGCTGATTGTTCTTGAACCAGAATGACTTCAAAGTTTCTCAATTTGTGAGACATAACCAGTTAACTCACTTAAGTTTCTTCGATATCTGATGCTGACGCCCTGCTCCGTCTCATGCTGCATGATGCCTCTACCCTCTTCATCTGAGATTCTTCTAGTTCCCTTCTTATTGCTCCTAGCCTTCTTCCATCTCAACCTCTTCATCTCACTTCACTCCTCCCACCTCTGTCACTGCTAGACTCACACCATCCTAGTCTCCCAAAACATCACAAAAAACTGTTGTACTTCACATAACACTGCCCCTTGTACATTGATCATGAAAAATATATCATTAATATGATTTTTTTTTTTTTTGCCTTTCTTTATCAATTGTTGGCTTCTTTTTGTTCATGTGTTTGATTACTCATAATTTCATAATGTATATAATTTGCTTGAGAATGAAAAAAGATAATCGTTCTCTATTAGCACACACTCAGACTATCCATTATCTTAGCAGATCTGGGCTTTTGGAGGACACAGGAAGGTGATCTAATCTTTGGCTTTATTGTGTTAAAGCGGACAACTTTAGTTTGTGGCTGAACTGGGACTCCTGTCGAATTAACTACTATATCTATAAGAGACTGAACATCAAGATGTAAACCATGAACATTAAGTTCTCAGATGCATCACTCCAACCAGGTCAGTCTAAAGGCTCTGAGAAGCAGCATTAAAGTTTGCCAGCGCTTTTCTTAGTTCCTTTGCTATGCATCATATGTTGCAACTGTTTTGTCATCGGACTGTTTCCCAAGCCTGGTTCATTATACTGATTCATCATGCATCTCCCTGTTGTATGTTGTTGGAAATTCTCTGTATTAGTTGACTTAGATTATCCATAATATTATCATCGTTAAAATTATCTGAGTTATATATTTCGTTGATAAAACCATAACAATAAATTGAGTTTAAATGTTTACTTACATAATTATAAAAATTTTAATATAAAAATTAAAATACTTCAAAAAATATATATAAATTAATCAAAATTATTCGATTTTATTTGTTATTTGTCTTATATGAGATTTTATATAATAACTTTTGACTTAGTAAACATATAAGAACCAAATTTTAACACTTTTTGAATAAATTTAATTAGTGTGAGGGCATTTTACATATACATATTAAGCGAAAGAAAACAAATGTATAAAAAAAATCAAATTCAATATAATTATAATGACGACTTTTTCACATTCGTGTGCAGCTAATTATTTTCCAAATAGTCCAAACTTTAGATTACCACACAGCAATAGCAGAGATGCATAAGTACACAAGGGTTCCCCAAAACAAAACAAAACAAAAAAAAACTTTAGTCCAAGTTCGTCGATGCTGCATCTAACAAGCACCACTAGACAACCACCACAGGCAGTAAATTATATGATTCTACCTCCGGGTCCAGAAGGATCCATCCATCGAACGTCCACACTCCTTGACAACAGATATTGATGGGCAAGAAACAGTGAAACCTACAAAAGGAGAAAATAAGCAAGAGTTCAATGCAGGAGGCCTCGGAAAAGAGTGGCTAAGAAGCTCTATTCGCCCAGCAGAGAGCAGTAGTTACCATCGGCATCCAGCTATCAGTTCTCATACTCCCGGGAGAGAGATCGCTCTGAACGATGGTATCCATAATCATCTCCCACTGCCTCCCCCTCTTCACGTGCCTCATAATCTGCATACCCATATTGATGGTGGTAATCACCAGCCTGACCCTTGTCATAAGGAGCGCGATCATAATAATCGCCTTCATGTCGGCTTGGCCTCTCCTGCTCATGCTCGGGTTCAACAACACCTTGGTGCTGAACTCGATCGTACTGCTGTGATTGATCAAATTGTTTGTAGTCGCGTTCATGCCCATGCTTGCTTCGTTCATTGTACCATCCCTGCCCATAATCATCATGTTCAAGATCTCTCTCCTTTGCTTCAGTCCTCTCCCTGCCTTGCTTAGACTCACTACGCCCATGCTCAGAATCCTTATCAAGAGAGTATCCGCTCTCTCTTTCATGGCTAGCATGATCGTAATCTCGTTCACGCTCCCTGTCCCTATCTCGTGTACGATCACGTTCACGCTCGCGATCATACTCATGACCACGGTCTCTATCCTTGTCTCTGCCTCGACCCCGATCACGTTCCCGCCCACGATCTCTTTCCCTTTCCTTTTCTCGATTCCTATCGCGGTCCCTATGGTGGTGGTGCCTTTCTTCCCTTGGATCTCGATCTCGTGTTCTTTCACGAGAACGATCACGAGGCCTTTCCACTTCTCGCTCTCTATCTCTTCCTCTTTCTCGTGATTTCTCCCTGTCCACGGAAAATATAGCTTAATAACTTAGCCGCATACAATAAAAGATAAGTAAAAGACGAGGGTTATTGTACACTATCCTTGTTATTGTTTTAAGCAAAGAAAATCGGTCATTTCAAATATTTGTACTTCACAGAATGTCAGCTTACAAAAATATACAGAGGCCTTACCGGTCTAGTTGCCGATCATCTCGAGCCCTCGGCTCCTCTGACCTTGAGTGTCCCGCAGCAATTTGCTGTTGCTCCCTGTTTAACAGTAGATAAAGTTTGTCACACAAGAGTCTCAAACTCATGAGACACAATAAGAGTTAAATTTGAGAAAAAAGCATATCCACCTAACTCAAAGGACCTAAACTGTCCACGGTGTATATGCCCCTAGAAGTGGAAAGGACTTAAAAATCAGGGGACTAAACACATATTTACCCCTTCTACGTGTTAAATTTGCATACAGATTCTTGTGAATCAGCTTCCTTGCACCACTGCCCTTGTCACCACAGGCCCATAGATATCATACTAACCTAGAGAAATCTAGGTTACTAAAATACAAAAGTGCCTTCATTTGCAAATTATCTCCTACATGAGCCAAAACTGAACGGCTTTTATTTTTTCCTACCTCTTCTTCCCTCCCACTTCCTCACCTACACCTCAGGAGAACTTTCTAGAGTGTTAACACAGATGGGATTTCTGAAAACATGCATGGCCATTGACACTTGTTAAAATTGAGGTGGTCTATTATCTGCAAAGGAACTGGTGCGAGTAAATTCACTTTATTTCATGCAAACTATTTCTTTATAGGGGCAAATATGAACTTTCTTATCCTATATGGCTCTCTTGAAAACCTGACGGGTCCATTGGTGAAGTTAAAAAAAGTTATTGGGCAGGATCTCTGGTAAATGCAAGTTAACTCTTTCAAGGATAAATGTAATGAGCATGCTGCATTACAGTGTGTATTGTGTACCACCATGATGTGAACTAATATACTTCCAGAAGACACCAACAAAGCTCAAGCCAGCAAGAATTTAATTTTCAGCATGTGAAAGCTTCCAAATGGATATTTATAAAAGTAGGAAAGAATAACTGTCAATTATTCAGATGGCAACTTATAAAGTTACAAACTGTTCCAGAACTTTTGACTTGGTGATACAAAAATATTCAGGTAAAAAACTCCTAGCTTAATAAAGTACCCCGGTAACTAACAATAACATAGAATGTAGTACAAAAATAAATATGAACACAAACTAAAAATAAAATAAATAGCATAAAATAAAGAACATTGCAAAAGAAATATAACACACAAAAATAATGCTAAATTACACTAAAACATTACAGATAACTGAAAATTTATATTAATTACCTTCCAGAATGTTTTTGATTTACTTCTTCACCTCCAATCCTGGTTGATCCAAGTCCACCACCCAATCTTCGAGGTCGCCAATTTGGAACAGTTCTGCCACGCTCGACATCCACAAGCACCCTTCTATTATCCAGCTTTCGACCATCAGCTTGCTTGTATGCCGCTGCATGATTTAAAGGATACAAATGCAGTCACCACTATGCATGTAGACTAATGTTTAAATTTTTTAAAAATAATCAAACCAGTTGTAATCGTACTTTTCATATCTCGTGTATGCATATACTCGATAAAGGCATAACCTCTAGGTTTATTTGTCACCTTGTCAGTAATTAATCTCACCTGAGAAGTTGAGAGTAGAAGAGACATAATTGTAAAATAAAAAAACAATATAAATAAAGAAAATATATCAGGTATCCTATTGACAAATATGCTTGCTGTATCCTACTAAAATGCACGACAGCAGGCATCATGCCTCACTAGCCGTGCTCACCTTTATTGAAATACAGCTTCACCAAGGGAGATGTATCACCACCTTATGATTGAGTTGGCAGATAGATTGGTGTATGTTCCCCGTTTAGCAGAGGAAACAAATCATTTACCATCTTCTTACCAAGGAATTTATGAATAGTGAAACATAAACAAAGTGATGTACCACAAAAAACACGCCGAATCACAGATATATTCTCATTTGGCCTTTAAAATAAAAGCAACACTATAAGTGAGTAAAATTGCACATTCTTCAACTTGGACAATGAAGAAAGACCTTGCTAGTGATCCTGAAACTTGTGTTGACAGAAGGAAAATTGATGGAGAAAATAAAGAGGTATTCTTCCTTTACGGCTTGAAGACTCTGGTCACAAATATGGCTCCATGTAGATTGCAGAAAGAGCATTGTTCTTCATTGACAGAGAACAAATAGTATGAAAACTTACTGTTCACATAATAATCCACTTATTCCCAGATATTTTGCTAATGATAGAATCTCACTTACCACTTGCTAAAAGGCAGGATGCCATCTAAATATCTGAACATCTAAATGATCTTTAAATAAAAGATTAAAAGGGAAAAATCAAGCATAACCTACATGCACCTGGAGAATTTACCTGTCACTACCTGTGATATCTTCACCAAGTAATTATGTTCTGAATCCTCAAATGATTCTACTTGCCAAGATAATAACCAAGAAACCAAAAGATAATATATCAGATAAACTCATTTTTCCATCTAGAGAACATATACCTTCCATTGCTCCTTATACCTTTGCTGCAAATGAAGTCTCTGATTTTTTTAATTCCTTAGCGATCTCAACTAGCAACGATACTTAAAGAAGGAAAAAGTTGTACACATGATATAACAAAAAATTATTACCTTAACAGGATTACCTGATGTGCTGATATTCCGTTAAAATAAATTAAATTAAAAGTTCATATACCATCAATGTATACTGTGTATCATGCCAAAACCTCATACCATCCACTACAGGCACCAATTGGCATCATAACATGCAAAATGAACATTTGCATCACCTCTTACAATCAAAGTAACACACAATTAAATCCAACCAAAATAATAAAAATTTCTAGCTATATATTTGACTTGCAAGCAGATCAACAATTCATTAGCCACAACATCCTCATACTCCATTTACCTGAATATCCACTACTTTTATAGGAAACAAGAAAACAAGTCATATTTTTTTTGACAAAAGTTACAATCATGAACATGCAAATACGACAACAATAACAACAACAACAAAACTATAAGTCCCAACTATTTAGGATCGGCTACATGAATCTTTTCAGCCATTGAGATCGATAAAAAAATCATATGTTTAGTTAAATTAAGAATACTTAAATTTTTATTTATAATTTCTATTAAAGTCTTTTTAGGTCTTCCTCTATCTCTCCTCGTACCAATAATATTATTTATTTTACTTCTTTTAACTATCGCATCCATGTAAATCAGTCTGAAAATATTGCCCTTGAACATGCTACTGTATGGATGATTCAAATAATTACATGTTAATGGTGATATGAAAACTCATGGTGTACATATGAAGTAATAGTTGTTTAAACCAAAAAAAAGAGCAATTGCCATGAAAGAAGAAAAATCAAAATGAAATTGAGAACTAACTTCATGGAAAAATAGGAAACATGTGACTTCTGGAATTTCATGTTTCAAACCAGCATATGGGGGCCTTTTGATTCCCTATGAAATTATTAAAATTCTTACCCAAGTTGAGAGCGATATCAGGAGCTCCCAACAGGAATAGTCCAATATACTTACCCGCTTAATTGGCCCATAAGTTTCCAACTCCCTTTTGATTCTGTGTTCAGTGGTTTCATAGTTCTGCAAAAGAATTTTAACAAATGATACACTAGGTCACACACAAAACAAAAGAACAAATACAGATTACCTAAAAAGGCAAACAACTTACAAGCCTCGCAACAAATAAAGTCTTATACGGATCTCCAGTAACGTGAGGATCTTTAGATGGATCATCTGCATAGAAATTTTAATAGAGTGAATTGAAAGGAAAACACCTAAAAGCCCAAATTCTACAAGAAGATTTTTTGTGGTTGTAGAATGATTACATTTCTCCAATTCCTCAGCAGCCTTCCTTGCACCCTCTTCAAGTCGAAGCTTCCGGATCCTAGCCCTTCTTTGTGTCTATTACCATATTAAAAAATTATGCTAAAAATATCCATAAAAGTATCTAACGGATATATACTCGAGGGAAGTTATTTGTTGCAGGTGTGACTACAGACAAGTTGTGGTTCATAGTTCATAGTAGCTTCAAAATATATGAATCAACCATGCAACAAAGGTTCTAGATCATTGTCTTTGACCACTTACAACAATAAAATAAAGATAGATATGATACAACCATAGTTTATACAGTCATCCAGTACATGTTAGGCAAACACAAAAAACAAAGAATTCACATTTCACTATAACATTGTTCACTTCAAGCCCAACCCCTTTCATTTGCAAATAATCCAAAAATGGAAAGAAGGTAATACACATAAAACAACCATGAAGTTGAGTAAAAGTAGTGTCAACATTCGAAGGGAACAATAACATGTTAATTGCAAGAACTAAAGCTTTTTGTTTAGGGAAAAGCATATGATATGAATACAAAAGGCAAGGCATATTAATAGGATGCAACAAGCATCAAACAAGGATTGAAAAAGGTGTATGCACCAAAACCATGAAAAAGGATTGTTCTATCACACTTAGTAGTTAGAACAGACTGTCTACTTCGAATAAATGTATCTTTAGGACTTGGAGCAAAAGCACACCAAACATGTCTCACATGTAGAATATTAAAATTTTAATATTTTCTCTTAGCAGAGGTTACTTTCACCATAGTCTTGATTGATAAGACCAAACAAGATTAATATCACCAACACAAACTTCAGAAAAACAATGGAAGAGAAGTAATATTATATTATGCTATTCTACACAAGAAAGAATGGTTTATCCAGGTCTGAGCTGTACAAGCTTGCCTTTCTCATTTGATACATTTGTGATCTTATGCTAAGCATTTTTTGTGATTGCTTGTAAAGGCTTGAACAAACATGTAGGAAACCCTAAAGAATATCATCATGCTTTCAGCAATAAAAATTTGCTTCATGATGAATCTTTACTCATACGATTACTCTCCTGCATTGAGAAGTGGCAGCAACATTGAAAAAGTGGAGAGGCAAATGTCATGGGGGCGAAAGGATCAGCAAAAATAACAAAGGAAATAGAGGCTTGGAAAACTTAAGTCAAAGCTGATTATAAACAGACCAAGCAAGTTCAAAAACTGAGCCTTCCAGATCTGTTTTACATATTGTGAATGGAATATTATGAAGCAGTTGCCCTTTTTATGTTAGCAAATGAAGTTTTGTTTGATAGACATTTTCAGATATTTGTCCCTCATTTTCCTTGGTAGGTTTTATCAGACAATAGACATGGCAACTAATACATGTAAACTTTGATACATTATCATAATCATATGCAGTATAATTTAAATGTATAATCATTATACATGGAATTTATAAGAAGCATAATGTCAATTTATACATAAAATTTATATGTAACATAAAGCGGTTCACAAGAGTAAAAGATGTTCACAGAATCGCTTCAAACACATAGGCAAAACATTATGCAATAAGCAAAAGTCTATCTTAAACATGCATTGTCAATATCTGACATATTAAAGCTTTCCAATAGTTAATATGTGTCTAACATATCTACAGGATTATAGATGGTATAAGAGTCAAATTATGTCCAAGAGAATCCAAAACCGCAAAAAACATTTCACATTTTCTTCAGGTTCAAAATAATATTGACTTTTTCCAAGAACATAAATCAATCATAATGCTAAAGAAGACAATTTACAAATTCCTGGACATTAAAATCAAGACCATTTGATATCATGGGACATTTTTAATCCAAGGCTCAGCAAACAATTGTGTTGGCAGCATATAAAAGCAGTGCAAAAGTTCTAAGGTGTAGGAAACAGGCAAAAGATATTGGACCACTTACCCATTCACATCAGTCATGTAAAAATAAAACTCATATATATCCCTTTTGTAAGATGTTAAATTTTGAACGAACCCCAGATTTGAATCTGATTACTGCTTTAGTTGGTGTCAATGTCATATCACACTCTTTTACGTCACAATTAAGTATGTAGAATTCTACAGGTGTATGTGAATTGTGTAGTTCTGGAAACAAATGCTCAAGCAAAAAGAATGATAATTATCTCAAACTCATTAACATATATGGAGAAAAAACATCCACATTCACCACAATGTATATAATGTAGTTGCTTTTTGGGGTACTCTGCTAGCATGGTGTACCACACAGAAATGATATTTGGTTGTACTACTCCACCAATAGGAAAATAAATATTAATATCCATAATGGCAACCCATAGAACAATTTATCTATAGAAGAATTGTCAATTGGATCAACTGAACAGTAAATTTCCACTCATCAAACGTGTACAGTCCTACCAAACCTAACCAAAGAGTGTTCTGACTTCCTATCCTCGTATTTTTAGTTATAAATGAATGATATATGTTGAATTTTAATTGTCGTGGAGATTTATTAAAAATACATTCTCATAGACATACTCAGAAATTGATGTTCCCTCAGTTTCCTTTGAGGCATTACAAGCATGGTGAGGAAACCAGCATGCAAGACACCACAATTCCATAAATTTCCTTTCCAAAAGTTTCCTTTTCCATAATCTCAATTGTGATAATTTAAATTGCTTGAAAACAGCAAAATGAGAATCTTAGATCAGAATTAAACTGTTGCAAATCACCATAAAAAAGCTACGAGACTCTTAAAGTGGATGACCAACTAGCCAATTAAGAGTTAAGACAAGTCTGAACTATGAAATTCTATTAATGGAGTAAGTGAAACTAATGAAGTACATAAATCATGAAACATAGTTCAAAATCTCACCGGGGTTTCTCCCTCAATGACAGGTGGAGCATATTCAGGATCATTGGGTTCAGCAAAGTGGCTCACAAATTGTGCCATCCCTAAAAACAAAGGGGGGGAAAATATCAGACTTCACTGGGCTCCTTGTTCAACAGAAAAGTAATTATTTGGTGGGAGTAGCCACCTGTATATGGGGGGCATTTCCTTTTCTCAAGAGGAGGTTTATACAACAATGGAGGACGAGGTTCAAAAAGCTTCAGTAGATTGTTGGTAAGCCCAGTTGGATGACTCTGCCCAATCTGTTAGTAAAGATACCAACATACAAGCAACCGTAAACAGCAATACCACAGGGCATTTATGCACAATATTATGGCAGAGATGGAAAACGATGCATCGCCACCAACAAAGATAAAAACATGTAGAATAAAAACCAAGAAAGACATACAAACGCACATTATATGCGCTTAAAGGGACGAAACATGTAGACACCTAAGTAGACAAGACAATGTTTTCTAAGTATACGATTAATAAAGAACCTACAATTCTAAGCTGATAAAAATTCAAGAATGCATCAAGGAAAAAATATACAGCACACAGAATATTCATCCATCACAGTAGACTCCTGCTACAAGCATATTATATGTATCCAGGTAACTAAAATCTCAAGTAGCAAAACATGGAGCAGAAGTCAATACCCTTAAACGACTCTTCTGATCTTTTTGCAGGCAAATCATTAAGAACATGAGCATAACAAGAAAACCAAAATTTACCACGGGGGTACTCAAATCGATTCAAGAAAAGAGGAACCTCGGACCCACGGCAATGAAAACTAATCCGACAACAAGCTAACAACAAGAAGCGCAAAGATCGACAGAGAAAGGGGGAAAAAAGCCGTGAAAAATAAACGTCTAGGGTTTTTGCAGATTACGAGCTTCAACTGGAGAACGTTGGCACGATTCTGGGCCTTGGTGCGGGCCTGCACGGCAGGGTTGTTGCGGTTGAACGGATCATTGTAGTCCCCCATGGCGGAAGGGATGGATCAATCGAAAAATCGAATGCGCCGACCCCCGTCTCGGCTTCAAGAAACGGAGAAGGGTTTCGTTTCGCCCTGTCGGCCGTCGCCGCCTTGGAGAGGAGAGCGCGAGAAAAGAGGCGATGATAAAGGAGAGAAGACCGCCGTCTCGGCTAAAAGTAACGGAGAAGGGTTTCGTTTCGCCCTTTCGGTGGTCGCCGCCTTCGGAGAGGAGAGAGCGAGCGAATGAAGCGATGCGGAAATCAGAGAGATTAAGGGTTTGTGCACGGCGGTTGATAGTTCGCCCCGGTGGAGTCACATTAATTACGATGATGTTTGTGTACATTTATTTATTACTTTCCGGTTTGTTATCTCTCATAAAAAATAATTTGCAATGTTAATACGATGTTTGCGCGAAATCAATATAATAAACATTTTTGTGTTGCCTCACTAAATGTCTCGTCAGTCAGTTTCATTGGATATTTACATTCGATATTATCATTTAATACGAGTTTAATTACGGATGATTTTTGGAGAAATCTCACATTTTGAGCTTTTCCCCATGAAACGTTGGGTTCATTTTTATACATGAGCTTCGTAATAAATTAATATATTATCGTTTTATATTAAATTATTAATATTTTATATATTTTATGAATATTAAAAATTAATTAGGTTCCTTCTATTACGATGATGTGTTTTTATCCTGTATTTATTTTTATAATAATCTATTACTTTGTAATGGATTTTAAGTTTGGGTGGAGGAGATTTTTTCACTTATAGTCGTACTAATAATATGTATTTTTTTTCTGTTAATATTTAGTATTGTAAAGATAGTTATTTAAATTTTCAAAAAATATAAATTATAAATAATAATAATAATAATAATAATAATAATTTATTTTCTTTTATTTTATAAATCTATGATGTGACAATGAAAGCAAGTCCGTCATCCCTTTCACCCTAATTTATTTTATCTGGTCGCCCTCTGTCGATTTTATTGTCAAAATCTAAATTTACAAATTATGCTTCTCTCATGATCACGCCTCATTCCTTGTACTATATTATGAGCGTTTATTACAATTAATGTCTCTCACAAATAAGAGAAGAAGAAGAACGAGGAAAAAAGGAAGAGTATTTATATTTATTTATGAACAAAAATTAAATTCTTAAAATGATATTATAAATAGTAAGTACACCTTGTGAAAAATACTTTTTTTTATTAACCTTATTAACATTGTATATTTGAAGAAGTGAGACACAATATTGAGGCATAATATTGTCCACACAATATTAGTAGACAAGATATTGAGTTACATTACAAGTTTTTCTTTGTCCAGGAAGTGACAAATTTGAAGTTGGTAATTTATTCAATTAGACAATATAATTAATGTTTTCGTCTACCTAATAGTTCAAATAGTATGCTTAAATTATTGATACATTATAATCTTCAATACGTATTTATTTGGACATAACAAAGTTTAGGAAAACGCTTTACAAAAGAATATATATATCATGTGACGGAAGTATTAACATCAAACAAACATACAGTTGATAGAATTTATGATATTAATTGATGATGTATAATGGATGAGTGATTGTTATTAATCGCTTAAATTTCTTTTGAACTAGTAAATTTATTAATGATCATCGACGTTATATTACCGAAAATATCATAAAAATAATATTGACTTTATCGCAACACAAATTAAACAATAATTAACAATTTAATTTAATTATATTCCCAATAGGATTTGGTGAAAATGAATATATTCGTAAACATCTGCTGAAACGACTTATATTCCATTGTGTGGTGGCCTCCTCTCCATCGCGATAAGGAAGACGACCGAGGTCTCCCTCGGAGATGCCATCGGAAATGGAGAAGCAGCCTCCGCCGTTGATCGTGGCAATGAAGGGTCACCCGGGAACCGGCAAGTCCACCCTCGCC
This sequence comes from Musa acuminata AAA Group, assembly GCF_036884655.1. Lineage (NCBI taxonomy): Eukaryota > Viridiplantae > Streptophyta > Magnoliopsida > Zingiberales > Musaceae > Musa > Musa acuminata. The sequence continues at coordinate 33,437,196 of NC_088336.1, forward strand.
CGCGCCATCTCCGCCGCCCTCGCCTGCCCGCTCCTCGACAAGGACGACGTTCGCGACTGCACCCTCCCCGTCCAACACGCCCTCTCCGACACCGGCACCGCCGTCGCTGCCGCCGGCCTGCTCAACGACCTCTCCTACTCGGTCATCTGGCGGCTGGCCGCGACCCAGCTCCGCCTCGGCCTCTCCGTCGTCGTCGATTCTCCCCTCTCCCGCCGCGCCCACCTCGACCGCCTCCTCGTTCTGGCCCACGGCGCCGCCGCCGCCGGGGTCGTCGTCGTCGAGTGCCGCCCCAAGGACGCGGCCGAGTGGCGCCGCCGGCTGGAGGCGAGGGGCGCCGCCGCGGGGAGCGGCGAGGAGGGGTGGCACAAGCCCGGGACGTGGGAGGACCTGCAGCGGCTGCTGGAGGGCTACCAGGGGTGCACCGACTTCGACGTCAGCGACGTGCCGAGGCTCGTCGTGGACACCACCGCGGCCGACGAGATGGTGGCGACGGTGCTCGAGTTCATCAGAAGCGCTCGATAACAACATAATACAACGAATTGGATATTTGGGAGAAAAGAAGACATATTTGCATCAGCACTCGATCAATTGAAGGCTGTCTTAACTTCTGCACATTGAAACACAGGAAAACATGGCAGAAGACCGAAGAATAGAATTGGCAGATGCTTATTCACACAGTCTCTGATCTGTTCTATCTTGTTGCTCATTATCTCTGTAAATTGGAACGAAGAAGAACCATCTGGCATAAAGTGTAATGTATGATGTGCATAAAGCACTTGTTCATTTTGTATCAATAAAACATACAAAGGGTTTATATATATAATCTAAATTTACATATATTATTCTGTATTCAACAAAAAATATAAATTCCGTTGCCGGGATTTGAACCCGGGTCGCCTGGGTGAAAGCCAGGTATCCTAACCGGACTAGACGACAACGGAATATGTCATCATTTCATACAGAAATTTGAAATATCAGATATAAATCTGGCAAGTCAGAATAATTTATATTCCATTGGTCCTTCCAAACATACTATTGACCTCAGAAATTAAGGATTTACTACGTGGAGTGAATCTAAGTGTTCGGTAGCAGTCATTCTCGTCACGCTTCCGATAGAAGACATGGTTGATTGGATGTTGATGTGTGAGCCTGAACCGGTGATGACATCCAATCAAGCTCCGTAAATAATAATAATAATAATAATAATAATAATTTGCTAGTCGACCGACTGAAATCGATGGAAGACTGACAGCTATCACGTCAACGAGACAAAATTAGTGCGGATGACAGCTACGAATGCGCTGGCAGCGTTCCACGCCAGCTGACGCTGTCGGAACAGTCTGCGGTACCTCCACAGACCACAAAAGCCATACGAGTGAGTGCCCACGTGCACCGCCCCCTTGAAAGCTTCACCCAATACCTGTCTTCAGCCATTCCCAATCTTACTTGGAGATCAAATATAACAGAGGCATTAAGAGAGACGCTGTATGTCAAAAATGTTCCTGCTATGATTCCTCAAACAAGCAAATGCTACAAATGAAGACAACCTTTCTGCTACTGATCACTCGCTCTTAGAAAAATCATAGAAAGAATTAATGCTCCGAATTAGTCATTCGGACACACACACACAAAAAATCCATCGAACAATCACATTTCACCTGTACAGTGGGAGGAAGGAAAATAAGAAAGTGGCGGAGGAGAATGTTCATCACCGCAGGGTGGCAGATGATGACAGCCCCCTGCGGAGCTTGTGGGAGAAGAGACGGCAGGCGTTCATGCTGAGATCCACGGCCGCGGCGAGCGCGACGAAGGCCGCCGCGTCCTCGGCGCACCCGACGTGCTGCACCCCGACCTCCACCGCGGGGGGGCCGCCCGTCCCCTCGCTGGCCACCGTGGACGACATGACGAACCCGCGGTAGCCCCGGCACGGCGACGGCCTGCGAACCAATTCGCCGCTGCGCCCCGACGAGGAGGGCGTCCGCGCCAGGGGGTTGCCGCCTGCGCCGGTGAGATCGATGGCGAACTTGCCGCCCTTGGAGGCGCTGATGGTGGACTCGGCGAGGGTGACGCCGGGGCCAGCGGCGGTGTCAGGGAGGAGCTCGAAGCGGTAGCCGAGGCCGTCGCCGGCGGGGCCGCCCCCCCGCTCGCGCCAAGCCTCGAGGCGGCCCCAGGGCTGCCAGGTGCCGTCGCCGGGGCGGAGGATGAGCCAGGCGCCGGGGTTGGAGCGGCTGACGCGGTCGGTGCCGGGAGAAGCGACGAAGGGGGTGACCATGGAGGCCAGAGCCACGGGGGAGCCGGAAAGGTCGTGGACGGTGACGGACCACCCCTTGCGCTCTTTCCCCAGGCGCTCCCGCTCCGATCCCATGGACGAACGCCACCTCCGCGAACTGCTCGGTTCAGATTGCGCAGACCTAAACAGAGAACAAAAAAGAGGAACTTCGATGAGACGACGACACCAGCAAAATGTGGAAGAGTTTTGATTCAAATCTAATAAAGCTACAAACTTTGACGGAGAATCCAAAATGTGGATTAATTTTGGTGGAAGGAAAAACCCTAAATTCCAGTCGCCGGAGTGGTGGATAAAAGACGAACCTCGATCCCCAGTTCCAGTCGCCGGAGTGGTGGCGGCAGCCAAAGCTGCAGGTGTAGACGGGCTGCCTCCTGTTGCCTTGGACTTGGAACACCTGCGGGTTGCGCTCCGGCTCCCCGTCGAACTCAAACACGAACCGGGGGTCCACCTCCGCCTTCACCGTCAGGTAAAGCTGCGCCTTGGCCGCCGCCGACGCTCCCTTCCCGAGTGCAACCCACCCGCTGTGGAACACCACCGCCCTCCCTTCCGCGGTCTCTCTGAGATCCAACGGCAGCGAGACTCTGCCCAGGAGCCTCCTGGACCTCAACAAGCACGTGGTCCCCCTGCCGCCCGAGTAGATCGCGACCTTAAGCTTCGCCGTCCCGGCACCGGAGGCCGATGCAGGGGAGAAGAAGGATCCCCCGGCGATGCGGTCGAGGTCGGCCTTGGAGAGGTGGAATCCAGCAGCGAGGGAGGCGGCGGCGGGAGGCGGGGGCGCGTCGGCGTCGTCCGGGGGGAGGAGCGGCACGGCGGCGGTGTGGCGGGAGGGGTGCTTGTCGAGGCGGACGGTGGCGAAGCAGGGGTGGGCGGAGGGGTGGACGCCAGATCCGCCAGCGGGGCGGGCGGCGACGGGGCCTTTGAGGGCGAGATTCCCGACGAGGACACGGACGAAGGGGCAGGGATCCATGGCGTTACGACTGGGCCTCAGCGCTCGCCGCTGCTCTTTATAGCCCGACTCCTGGCGCCCAGATTAGCATCAATCAACAGCTTGTGAAATGTGAAGGTGGCAATCAAGAAGTGCGACTTAAAAAGGCGAAGAAGACTTAATGACGAGGCTTCGAAGTAAAGTAGGTCGTGAGCTGGGCGGCGGTCATAAGACACGCTCACGTACAGGCTGGGCAAGTGCACGTCGTGAGCTGGAGCCGCATGGCACGAGCAAGCGTCTAAACGATACTCAAACCCCAATCACCCGCGCACTTACCACATGCGCTTTGGTCACCGCGTGTGGGTCCCACTTGGTTCCCTGCGAGGGTTGTCGAAGTAGCAGGTACGAACGCCGAGTGTCGTTTGCTTTCGTCGTACATTAATACTATGAAACCACAAGATACGTTCAGAAACAGGAAATAATATTATGTGATTTCTGACCCAATGTATGCCAGCGTTAGATTGAGTGCACTGTGAGTAAAGTCACAGTGCAAAAGTTGGCCGTGCAACTATGCCCAGGTTGTCAGGAGGGCCTCTGACAGCAGCTTCACTGAATGCGAGAAAGATGGCATCCAATGTGTTTTGCCAACCACAGTTTCGATCTCCACTCGATATAATATATATATATTATTAATAAGGTTGGAGTCAGTGACAGTCACAGCTCAGTGGCTATCGGAGGGATGATTACTTACTATTAGGATTCCGCATCATAAGGCGAAGGATCGGAGCTTTGCTCTGCATACGTGAAGGGATCTAATATTCATAGTTTTGGAATTTGTTGTTCTTAAAAAGTTTGATTATTTTTTAAATATATAAGAATATAATTTCATATTTAACAAACAATAATGTACGATATATTTTATTATATATATATATATATATATATATATATATATATATATATGATCAATGAGATAAGATAAGAAAGATAAAAAAAGATATTTCTACGAATTGATAAGCGATTGACTTAATGATTTGTATGCATATTTGGTCCTGATTATTATGAAATAACAATGTCAACTCAAAAGTTAGAATTGAATTAAATTTATCTTGCACATGATATAGAAGTAAGCAAAGACCGAGCTTTTTATTTTCATTTCAATAGTTGCGCCCATCTTTACGCTAATGCTTATTTCATAAGGCGCTAATGCAAGTTGTTCGGGGTTTCAATTTCAATATAGCTTATTTTTGTGCTTATTTTCTGACTGTGATTGATAAGTCATTGACTTAATGATTTTAATATCTATTTGATCTTGATTAAGGAGTAACAAAGTCAACTCGAAAATTAAAATTGAATTGAATCTATCTTGCACATAGTATAGAAGCGAGTAAAGACACATTTTTCCTTTTTCATTTCACTAATTGCACCCATCGTTACGCTAATGCTTATTTCATGAGGCGTTACGCTTACTTATTGTGATCTACCGATTGCTTATTCTAATAGACAATTGGTCTTTTTGCTACCAATATAACCATTAACCTACAGGTTTGCTATGAGTGAAATCTAAGCATGAAAAATAGCTGAAGGGGGTCAAATCTTATCTATAAAATGCCTAAAAATGGAACATGAAAGATTTTTAAGGTGTTTCGCTTAGTAAGCCAGCTAAGTGACCAAAATACCCTCTTGGTTGTCTATAAGATGTTTAAAAAGGAAGTATTCATACTAATTATTGAAAGAAATTTATAAGTCAAATCTTGATGTCTATAAAACTCAGGCTGGTTTGCTTAGTAAGCCAGCTAAAGTGGCAAAAATATTGCTTTAATTGTTGAATGTGTCAAATCCTGTCTGTAGTATGTCTTAAAAGGAACTATTCAGACTATATATATATATATATATATATATATATATAAATCAGAAGTCAAATCATGATGTTTATATACTTCAGGCAAAGGCTACTTTTGCTGAAGAAATCTTTATCTACTGACTTGATGGAGCAACATGAACTTGGAAACAAAGCAGAAAAGACAGAAGATTTCAAGCTGTTTGGGTTAGGAAGCCAGCTAAAGTGTCAAAAATATTCCCTTGATTGCTGAAGGGGTCATATCTTGTCTATGAAACATCTGAAAATGAACAATTCATGCTAACTAGTAATTACTGAAAGAAATTTGGAAGTCAAATCATGATGTATAAAAATTTCAGGCTGTTTTTGCTGAAGAAATCATTGAGAGTTGTTAGTATATAAGGTGAAGAAAATTTTTTTGAGAGTGAGAAGAAGACTATTTATTTAGGGAGAGAATATGGGTAGAGTTTTTCTTAATAATTTTCCTGGTTAAAAAAGGAAATAGAAAATTATAATTCGTCGATGAAGCCGAGAGAAAGAGAGATTAGATTAATTTGATGAAGCCGAGAGAAAGAGAGATAAGAATTTGCAAGCCTCCAACTTTTTATTTCTGTTCCAGTTAAACCATGAACAACATTAATGCATTACGTATTTATATTATGTTTTGCATGTTTGAAATATGAAATATACTACAACATTCTCTTCTTGCATTGGTGTTGCATCGAATGCATGTCATCTTACTGTTCTCATCCCCATTAAAATGGGGGAAAGAAAAAGATATTTAGGGCTTCATCCTCCTCCCTCTGCTTTCTCCTTTTCCTCTTCTTAATATCTGCCAATCGAGAAGACACATCAGTTCAAAAGCTAAAAAGAAAACACCTTTTGCGACAATATCTACGTGCTTAGAGATTTCTTTTCCTAAATCAAATGGTAGCAGTATCACTTCATATAATCGATAGCAAGAAGGGTTGATATGATGTAGAGGAAGACAGAATGGGAAGAGATGAGAGAAGCATCTCACGTAAATGCACTATCCTTTTCTACATTGTATGACCACAGATCAACATTATTTTGATCGATGCAGCAAAGAGTATGATTCGAAGGATTCGAGTATAATATATCATTCTCACCTGGAAACTTGGTTTAGATCACAAGGCATCACGGACCAAGGCGGTAGATGCCGTCACCCATGAACTGCCCTTCCATGTAGAGAGCAGAAGCATTCTGTGGATAGAAACCATCCATCACCACGAACTGCATGTCCTCTGATGGCTTCCAGTGCCTCTTTCTTTGGTTGATGAACCAGTTGTTGATTTGCTTCTGATCAAGACCTGTCGACTCAGCCAATTCCACCTTCTCCGTTTCCTGCGTGTTGTCATGTAGAATTTTCCATCCAAGTAAGTCAGTAGCTTGGTGATACGTACGATGATGAACGTAGAGCACATACAGATGGATACGGCCATTTGTAGTGGAGCTGCCACCAGTTGAGCAGCTTCTGCCGAGCTTCCTTGGGCAGCTTTCCTTTCTTCTTCTTCTTGGTCAGCTCTTGCCGGAGTCTGCTCAAGTAGCCACCATACTTCTTCAAGAGATGGTGCTTCAGTTCTTTGTCGGCATGGGGGTCGATATCCTGAGGATCCACCTGATAATCCCCAGTGGCATTCTGGTCCTCTTCAGAGGAACCAAAACCTTCACAGTTTTCATCTTCATTTTCCAACAAAAAAAAAATTAATGACATCAATTAGATTTGCTTTTCCGATATATGCATGCATGCTAATTGTGATCCTTACTAGAGATGTGGTATAAAAAAAGTATCTCATGCCAAAAAAAATATCTGTATGAAGAAAGGTTATATAATGGATAAAGGACAATGAAATCAACATTAGAGAAAAAAAAGAAAAGGTCAATAACCAGCCAAAACATTGTAGCAAGCAGTACAAAATGTGCTTCTAATACTTATGCCTTTAGCAGTTATGATAATTGTGATGCCAATTATGGGTGTTGAAATTAAATCGAATTCGAACTAATTCAAAATCGGTTCAATCTGAATTGATTCACTAATAGTTTGATTCAATTAACTGATTTTGAATCGGTTATAATTCGGACTATCTTACTTTAATCTAACAAAAATGATTCGGTTCGGTTCGGTTCGAACCGATCTAAACACCCCTAATGTCTATGGAAAATATTATTTTGATAGTAAAAAAATATATACATTTCAAGAGGGATACTAATATAATTGTTTGATACCTACATGCCATTTTCTTTTTGGCAAATGTCCTAAAGATATAATTATAGAATGACTATTTCCAGTGAGAAAGATGATTAAAAACCTAAAGAACTAATCGAAGCTTAACACTTAATGGAGATGCTGAACTGCTCATTTTCTTGACTATTATCAAGTTTCATAGCTAGATGCAAATCAAAGACTCGATTATCTACTACTCGAATCCATCAATGAGTTAAAAGACATACCGACATTGCGGTCTATCCCAAAAAAGAGCTGACAGTAATATTAAAGTAGAAGGAACGGGAGCCATTTGGTTGATGGAATGATAAGAACAGCATCGTACGTAACATCTTATGCAAATTTGCAGGGAGAAAGCATCGAGATATGATAAAAAAAACAAAATGTTGGCTGAAAAGAACAAGGATGGTGACTCTTCTCGAGGTAGAACACTGTCGAGGAACCCTAAAACAGTGCCACAAGTCAGTACCAGAAATGCTAGCTTATTACACGCCGACGTGTGGTGTCCTCGATCGCTTATATATGTTGTTCGAGAGAGAGAAGGCTGTCTTCCTGCTTTGTTCGCCTGTAAACAGTCTAATAAACAAACAAATGGTGAGCAAAGAAAGGAAGGGAATGGAGGAGGCGAGAGGTGCAGGTCGAAGGAAGTCGGGGGGTCACTGTGTAGCCTCGTGACAGTGGGGAAAGGCTCCTGCTGCTTTCCCACCCATCTCTCGCGTTATTATATTTCCGAGGAGCTAAATGAGATCTCTTTAGTATATGTATCTATATCAGAGATCTGGTTCAGTCTTTGGTGCCGTGAAAGGTGGAAGAGGGTGTACTCATCGTAGTGTTACTTCTTTTCTACTGTGCACTGTCGCAGGGGAAAGTGTCAAACCCTAACTGCAGAAAAACTACAGTTTTCTTCACCTCTCTCTCTCTCCCTCTCTCTCTCAAAGATTGACAGCATTTAGGTCGATGTTATAAGCTGCTTAATGTGTACTTCCTATATTACCAGTGGAGAAAAGGCCGCGAGTGGAAGCGTCGGTGAGCGCATTAAACTGTAACTCCATCTTCATGAGGAAGTCTTTGGCCTCTTGCAATGGCCTCGTTAGCTCTTCCCGGTACTTGATGAGTACATCACAGTATGACTCCTGTTGTGTACATCACAATCCATTAGCCTCGACCGAAGAGAGATGTGGAGAGAGAGAGAGAGAGAGAGAGAGAGAGAGAGAGAGGGATAGTTAGTAGTACCATGAACTGGTCGAGCTCAGGGTCAGGATCAGAAGTGCCGTTATGGCAACTCGGGCCCAACGCGAGCTCGCGGGCGATGGTCGAGAGCCTCGCCACCACCTCCGGTGGCGCTCCCACCTGGAAAGAAGCACATGAGAACAAGTCGGTGAGAGAAGCACAACGAAATTATGCTGCAGCATAGGAGGTTAAGAATTAGGAGACCTTTTGGCAGTCCGTAGAGGCTGCGACAAGAGTAGAATAGTGCGGGTGCGACATGATCTTTGCCTTGATGTCTTCTTCTACATCACTTGGTGAGTTCTCCCCCTGTTCTTGCGTCGCTATCGTTCTCTTTTGGGACTGAGATGGTCCAGCTTCGGTTTTAAGTGGTGGCGTTCGGAAGCTCTGCCTGCAGACGGCCGCTCTCTGCGGTGGAGTAGGTGATGTAGTGAAGGCTCCACCACTACCACTATCACCTAGGTGGTAGAATTCCTCCATCCCTCACTTGTCGACCTATAGAAAGTATAATAACAACAAAAAGAGAGAAAGGAAAGGAGCAGAGAGGAAAGCTGGCAAAAATATAATAGGTGGATGGCAGAAGATGAACTCAATGCTAAGGAGAGAGAAGGGGAAGAAAGAGAGCCCCGAGCAAGCCTGAAACCTATAGAAAGAAGAGATCAAAAGCCATCTCAGGTGCTTTATTTTCCATCATCAAATCAATCACAAAGGAAATGATGTTCGATCAAGCAACTACAACATCTTAATTCATGCCAACGATGTAGTCAAGCCAAGAACCGAGGAGGGACAAGTGTTTGATTGGAGGCGTGAATGGATGGGAACAACGCATGTGGGCATGGGTTTAGAGCGTACTACACCTCACGTGCCCATCACTTCCATCTCCTGCTCTTCTCGTCGGAGCTCGTCTTCAGATCTGGTCTCACGGGAGAACGCAAGGGTCGGTAGAGGACTTCCATCTCCTCCTTTATGCTTCCTTGGAAATGATAGTTTCATGGATTAGTAGTCATCTTAGCATGATTAAGACCGGAAGTAATTCACTGTTGGTGTTGTATTTAGGGTGGGAACAGGAAAGATTCTTGGGAAAGCAAGAGCTCCACCTGGCTCGCAGCAATTGGCCATGGTGAGGCAACAGGTGTTGGATACAGTTCGATGATGGAACTTTGGAAAGAGATGCGTGAGGTCGGAAGGAACATAAACAACAGAGTTGGTGGGTGTGATTCAAATCAAATAAGATGGTAGAAATCATACATTATCATCAGAAGAAAGACATACTGATCATTCAGAATAATAATTATTATGGTACAAATCTCTCATGTACTATTTCATTACTTCTTCCATGTGCTCATTGGATGCTACAAATCAGCAGAAGAGCAACAATTTAATTTATATTTTATTTAATTAAATTTGATTAATCTATGGATATTTGTATTATGAAATAAGTTAGTAACAATATCAAAGTAAATAAAAAATCAAATTTTATTTTTATTAAAGATTATAAAGGAATATTTTAAAAATTCATATAGAATAGAAAGTAAGTTATGAATCAATGACATAATAATAATAATAATAATAATAATAATAATAATAATAATAATAATATTATTATTATTATTATTATTATTATTATTATTATCTTCAAATTAAGTCTATTGAGATCATATATTTGATTTGATACAATTATAATTTTTTATTTTTATATATTTTTATTCTTATACTTTGTCCTATAAAAAGTCGTAAGAACATTACGAATAAGATAATGAATCAATGAATTAAGTTATTCCAATGACTCCATCATCGCGAAATTTGTGTGGAGATGCTATGCCTGAGAGTTCATTTGTTCCTTGAGCCAAACTAATTTATTAGATAATTTTTATTCATTATTATTATCTTTATCTTTCTATTCCTCTATCAACCAGGAAAGAAAAAAAAAATAGTTTTGGTCAATGTAAAATCAATGGATCAAAACCAAATGAAAATTTCCCAAGAGTTTACAGACATTGCCTGTGATTGTGAAGTTAATGTCTTGTTGCTGCAGTAGTCAATAGCTACTCGAACCTTGAGAATATTTTTATGAAGCTTGTCCGAAAAAAGGGAATTATTTAGTACATTTGTGTACCATGCTCAGATTATATATTTCTGCTAAGAGCCAAATAGTGTACTGTATTGAATGATGAATATGTACTAAAACTCTAATTTGTGCATAATGCTTTCGGACCCATGTCACAAAATTCATGCACTTCATGCAGCATGTCATAGTAGTAATCAGTAATTCCTTCATTTTACCCCCAAAAGAAAAAAAAAATCTTTCATTGATTATAGACCTCGAATAAATAACTCCATAATTATATCTATCCGACGTAGATGTGGTGAAAGATACAAGACGCAACTAGAGCTGCAAATGTTGTCGGTATCGTAACACAAACGATATAAAGACGCTGAAAAAAGGTGACTTGTTGATGGAATTATCACCAATTAAATTGTTAATGATCCGTCGGTACTAAGACTTTGCTTCTTAGTTTTTTATTTTTTACTTTGTTTGAGATGGATTCATATTCATTTCATAGATCGGATCATCGTCGATCGTTATAGGTAGCTTTTAATGTAATATCAGAAGAGGCACAAGATTTTTTTTGAGCATTTTCATTGCAAGGTTACAAAATAGTATATGAAGAGAAAAAATGATGGAAATAGTGACTATATAAAATCCATACTAAAAGATTATAAAGATAGAGAAATGCATAAACAGACAATCTTATTTTACCTTAAATTCATCTCTACACATAGTTGTGATGCTTTTAATATTGACTATATACAATCTAAATGCAATTTTTTTATAAAAGTAGATGGAACTGATTCCACAAGTTCTGCCAAGTCTCCATTATATTATTGTGAGTAGCTTCTAGCTATGGTTTGCTTTCTCATCGAAAGGAACTTTTGAGTGACCAAACAAATCGAATCTAGAAAGGCAAAATATTATCCTTACATTGTTAAGAAAACGAAGCCTTTCCTTAATCATCTTCCACTCATGCAATTTAAGCATGTGGAGTGTAATTCAAGATTGTCATCTATTGACCAAAATCTAGTCGTTCTTCACATATGTTAGTCGAGTAAATAAAATTTCATAGATGCTCTCGGAAAGAAATAATTGATGTAAGTGAACCAAACACTTGTCGCAAAAGTTCATCCATTTTAAGTACTTTGATTCCCTGTGAGAAATTAGGATGGGTGATGATGAAGATTGTCATGTAAAGATCATTCGATTCGTTGTCAAAGCTGAACATATTTATCCTTATCTTTCTTCCGCAGATGAAGAACCTCTCCCTCGGCAGAATTGTTTGTTTTGTTTGAGCTGTATTCTGTATTAGAAAAAGACATGACGAGAAGATGCGTGAGATAGGAAGATGATACGTGTGGAAGAACATGTAATCGGTAAACATCCTTTCCGGTAAACGATGTTCAACAGTTGTTCTGTCAAAGTCGCCGTGCGCTTGGGAAGATGATGCGTAGATGGATAAGTTACGTGTTGAAGTAGGGGTGCACGATGACCTTCTTCCCGTTTCTTTCGAGGGACATGCATGCATGGTTTTGCTTCTTCGATGCACGTGCATGGATGGGAGTAGGCTGCTTGGATCCTTATGATCGATGCCGGTCGTGCCTCGATCCTTCAGCGGCACTTCATCGCGCAGCCCCTGAAGAAGACCTTTTTGCATGGCTTACTTTCCAATCGAGAAGTCGTAATTAGACGGCCAACTACTTGTCGCATGCGTTGATGCAGAAGAAGAAAGAAGAAGACGAAGATGAAGAAGAAGAAAGAAGAAGAAGAAAAGCGTATCCGCATGCTTCATTTCCATGGCGGCTGTTGCAGGGTAAGCGTCGTCCTTCATTTACCAGAGTATAAAACTCTCTCTCATCTCTGTACAGAAACCACAGAGCAGAGTAAGAGAAAGAAAAGATTAGCATAGTTCGAAAGGATGGCACAATCCCATCGCTTACCGTCGTTACTGTGCCTCATCGCTGTAGCGATCATGGCGCACACGGTCCGCGCACAGAACTCTCCTCAAGACTTCCTCGATGCCCATAACACGGCCCGAGTTTGCGTCGCGGTCGGCCCCATGTCGTGGGACGACGGCGTCGCGGCCTACGCCAACAAGAGAAGGGCCGACTACCAGCTGTTCCATTCCGGCGGAACCAGTTCAAGGGATGCGGTGTCGCTCTGGGTGGCGGAGAAGCAGTACTCCGACTATGACTCCAACACCTGCGACGGGGGAAAGGTGTGCGGGCACTACACCCAGGTGGTGTGGGCTAACTCGGTCTACCTCGGGCTGTGCCCTCGTGGTGTGCGACGACGGCGGCGTCTTCATCACCTGCAACTACAGTCCGCCAGGCAACTACGTGGGACGGCGCCCCTACTGATCTCTAAAGCTCTCTTAAGGTTATCCATATGGAAAAATCGACGAATAAAACCTTCCTTCTAATAGATAATAATATGATCTTAGTAAGAAATAATAAGATCTTACAAAGCCTTCATTTCATTCTAGACCCTTATCATTCCTTCATTCAATAAGAACATCGCTCACTGACTCATTAGCATAATTGAATCATACAATCAAAAATATAATGTCAAGATTTAAATCAAAGATATATACCTAAAACAAAATAATCAAAAGAATATCTCGAATGTCAGAAAGCAATGCATCTTAATAATCTATATGAGAGCATAGAATGTAGGAAATATAATTAGGAGAGTAATGTATATATATAGATATGTTGGTAACACATATAATATACTTTAATAATGTCCATTGAGTTCAATAACAAAACCGAACATTAGCACGGGTGGCTAATGCCAATGTCGTCTCTTTCAAGGGACTGTGGGTTCGATTCAGATGTCGTGCCAATTTGAAAGGAAGCCGTGAGGATTACATGCGCTCGTGTGATTGACCGGGTTCAATCACAACCGTCTGATTCCATTAGACGACAATCCAGCGCATCTGAGCTTCTATTTTAATTGTTCAATAATACATTTTTTTTATTTTAATGTATTCCTGGAGAACGTTAACACAAATTGAACGCGGCAGCGGTGGTTGTCGCCTGTAGCCGGCGTTTCTTGACACCGCGGGTTCGATTCGGGTGGCGTGCTAGTTTGGAAAGAATCAGTGAGGATAAAATGCGCTTGATGTGAAGGACTGGGTTCGATCACAGCCGTCTGATTCTATTAGACGATGATAAATCAGCGCATCTGAGCTTTCTTTTTTTATTTCTTTCAGCAGATGCATTCGACGCAGCTTCTATCATTCCCAAATCCTCCATGGGTGAAGACCTATATTGCTCATAGCCCAGGGCAATAAGGAATCAAACAATGCATAGGGACAAGGACTCAGCATAATTGAATATAATAATTTAAAATAATAATTTGATATGAATAAAATAAAAATAATAATTCAATATAATCAATAGTTCGATCATTGGTTTAGAAGGAATCTTATTCATTGATAATATATTGTCTAGCATGAGCTGATGGCTTAAGAGGTAGTAACTCTTTCTTCTTGATAGGATAATTTTTTATTTTATGATCCAATTTTCCGCAAGCAAAACAGACTCTAGTTATTCAAAAATATTGACTTATTTCTTAAATTTTATTAACCCACATTTTGCACGTGATTGAGTCCTCGGTGACTTTTTCTTTCTCAAATTTGGATATCTTGATCCTCTTATAACTTGTTTCAGATTCATTCCCTCTTTTATTTTTGCTAATAAATTTCTCCTTATCTTTCTTGTCCATGATTTCCTGAATTTGTTTGAAGTCTCATTCAATTATCAATGCTCTTTCGACGACATAGGCATAAGCTTTGAGTTTTAATGCTGATATCCGACTTTCTTATAGCTGGCATTAGGCCCCTTTCAAATTTATTTACTTTTCTAATTTCATCATCAATTATATGAGTGGCAAATCTAGAGAGCTCAATGAATTTAGATTCATACTTTGTAACCGTCAAATTTCTCTAAATGAGATCTAAGAACTCTAATTTTTTCTGCTCTCTGATGCAATCCGAAAAATATTTATTATTAAACTTTTCTACGAATACTTTCCATGTGATTGACTCATGTTTGATTTCAGAAATTCTTTTAATCATTTTCTACTAGTGCTCAGCCTCTCCTTCCAACATAAAAGCGACAAGAGAAATCTTCTGATCATCAGGGCAATTTAAGATGTCGAATATTTTCTTTATCTACATTATCCATCGTTCTACGATCATTGGATCTAGCTCACTACTAAAACTGTGAGGACTGAGCTTCTTAAACTATTCAATTCCCAACCCAGTTTGGTTCGACATACCCATTCCATCATTTCTTCCTTGTCAAACTTATTATTGCATCACTTGTGTCATAATCCCACCCAATTGACCAAAAATAGATGCAATAGGAGAACTATATAACCTCGTAATTCTTGCTTCCTAAAAATAACAAAAGAGAATTATTTTTTAATCAATCTATGAATAAAATCACTAAAGACAATTACTTAGTGTAATTGGATATAATAATTATATATAATAATTCCAAACGATCAAAATAGAAACAATAATTCAATATAACCAATATAGATCTAATAAATAAATAAATCATAACTTAGAAGTCAATAATATGATTTTGATGCCAATTGTAAATAATAAAATTTT
Source organism: Musa acuminata AAA Group (assembly GCF_036884655.1). Taxonomy (NCBI): domain Eukaryota; kingdom Viridiplantae; phylum Streptophyta; class Magnoliopsida; order Zingiberales; family Musaceae; genus Musa; species Musa acuminata. Next base: position 33,452,400 of record NC_088336.1, read on the forward strand.
TATGCAAAAATATAATACTAGGATTGACATCAAGTATCATAAATCAGAAATTGTGTACCTTTTGAACATAATAATCTATAGGGTATCTTGAATGTCATGAAGTAATACATTATGATGATCTGCATGCAACGTAAATCTACGTATGAAAGAAACTAGACCGGCATCCTCTCTTCCTTTTTTTTATAAGGTTATCTCTTCAGGAATATACTGTAAGTAGATTTTATTTTTTTTTTATTGATCGATAATTATATTTAGAATTTAACTAGATCTATAATATATCTCACACATAATTTACTAATTTTAGTATATTTCGTTGAGTTCGTTAACGCATCCGAATGGAGACACTGGTGGCTATTGCCGATGGCCCCTCTTCCGAATGGTCGAGGGTTCGATTCGTGCCGCGGTCTAACTTAAAAAGAAGCAGTGATGATTACATGCGCTTGATGTGATGAACTGGGTTCAATCACAATCCTCTGATTTCATTAGAAGACAAAACAGCGCATCTGAGCTTCTTTTTATTTGTTTCCGTGTATATATATACAGTAATACAAATCCCTTTATCTTCAGTTCGTGAACACACGTGCACCAAGAAATATGTGACTAGCCACTTTCGCCAGGGTTCGATTCTTAGGTCGTGCTATTTTCAAAAGGAGCAGTGAGGATTACATGTGCTTGGTGTGATGGACCGGGTTCAATCACAACCGTCTGATTCCATTAGACGACAATACAGGGCGTCTGAGCTTTTTTGGTTTTTTCCGCATAACCATTCCACACAGCGGCCCGTTGATACACCTGATGCCGCACCACCATGGCCGGCGAAGAAGCCCTCTTGTCCCTGTCCTCCGGTTTGGAGTATATGATCTCGAACCCAAAATCCGTAGATTCCGTTGGATCTCTGATTAGCTGGTGCCCTAAGCTTGGAACTATCACTGTCATCCTTTGCTGTGCTGTCAGCGATAATCGCACTTGCACCATCGTCTATCGCCCACAGAAGCACTATCGCATGCAGCAATGTGCGATGCAATCGTCGTTGCACTGTTTGACCTTATGCGACAATCGACTTAGACTAGTAGCCTTTTGACTGCCTTATGTGTTGACGTATGATGTTTGTACTATTGCTCGTAGTAGTCGTCAGCAATGTCCGGTCGATGGCAGTGTTGTATTTCTTTTCATTCGAGACCTTTATCCTTTTGTCATTCACAGATTCTCTATTGAAGGAAATCTGCATTACCCATAACCCAGGACAATCTAAGGAGCGAACAATTCATATAGACCTAAGGGCAACCAGTGCGTCTAAACTTCTTTTTTATTTCTTTCTACAGAAGCATTCCACACGGTAGCACTCAGATGCACCTCACACCGCACCACCATGACAAGACGACGGAGAAACCCTCTTGGCCCTATCCTCTAGCTAGGAGAATATGAACTTGAAGCCCAAATCTATCATCTTTATTGGATCTCCAATCAACTAGTGCCCCATGCTCGGGACTGCCACTATCACCCCATATTGTGCTGTCGACGATAGTCGCATTTGCACTATTATCCATCGCCCATAGAAGCACTATTGCATGTAGCAATGTCGCCTATGAAATGCACGATGCAATCGCCATTGCACTGTCTAGCCTTATGCGATAATCGACCTAGATTAGTAGCCATGTGACTCTCCTATGTGTTGATGTATGATGCTTACATTATTGCCCGTAGTAGTGCCACTAGTAATTACCTTTCGATGGAAGCACTGCACATCATTTCGTTCGAGACCTTTATCCTTCTGTCATTCACAGATTTTCTATGGGAAGAAACCCGCATCGCTCATTACCGAGGGCAACCCAAGGATTGAACAATGCACATAGACCTAAAGGCAAGGACTGATTGTAATTGGATATAATAATTTGAAATAATAATTCGATCAAAATAAAATAAAAATGTGATATAATCAATATAGATCTAACGAATAAATAAATCATCTAATTTCTTTAAAATTCTATGATAACTTAGAAGTTAATAATATGACTTTGACATCAATCGTAAGTAATAAAATTTTTATGTGAAAATATAATACTAGGATTGACATCAAGTATCATGAATCAAAGATAGAAGGTGTGTATCTTCTAAACATAATAATGCAACGTGATGATATGCATACATCGTGAATCTACACAAAAGAAATTGGACTCACTTCCTATTTTCAAGAAAACTGTAATCGATAGAATAGAGATCTATCGAGAGGTGAGAGCATATGATACAGGAAAGATACTTAAGAGAGATTCTTTTGATAAGGTCATCTCTTAAGGAATCCTATTATTCTGAATCTCATATGATTTATTATAATTACTTGAGCTTAACTACACATCCGAACGCTGACACTGGTGGCTATTGCCTGTTGTCTGTCTTTCATGCCTGTTGTCTGTCTTTCAAAAGGCCGTGGGTTCGATTCCAATCGGATGCTAGTTTAAAACGAAGCAATGAGGATTATATGCGCTTAATGTGATGGACTGGGTTCAATCACAGCCTTCTGATTCCATAGGAAGACAATTCAGCGCATCTGAGCTTCTTTTTGTTTGTTACATTATATATACAGTAATACATATCTTTGAGCTTCTTTTTATTTGTTTCCGTATATATACAGTAATACATATTTTATAGATTATATTTCCTCGAGTTTGAATACAATGGCATTTGTATTTAGCGTTACTAGCGATCGAGGGTTCGATTCTTAGGTCGTGCTAGTTTGAAACGAAGCAGCGAGGAATACATGCGCTTTGTGTGATGGATCAGGTTCAATCACAACCGTCTGATTCTATTTGTTTCCGTAAAGATATACGGTAATACTTTCCTTATATATAATAATATCTTAAGCACGAATGCGCAACTGCACCAATAAACTATTGGCTAACGAGCATGGCCAACTTTTCTCGAGATCGCGGGTTCGATTCGGGTGTCGTGCTTAGTTTGAATAGAAGCAGTGAGGATAAAATGCGCTTGATGTGAAGGACTGGGTTCAATCACAACCGTCTGATTCCATTAGACGATGATAAATCAGCGCATCTGAGCTTCCTTTTTTATATATTTCTTTCGGCAGAAGCATTCGACGCAGCTTCTATTATTCCCAGATCCTCTATGAGTGAAAACCTGTATTGCTCGTAGCCCAAGGCAATAAGGAATCGAACAATGCTTAAAGACTCAAAGGTAAGGACTTAGCATTATTGAATATAATAATTTAAAATCATAATTTGATATGATTAAAATAAAAAAAATAATAATTTAATATAATCAATATAGATATAATGAACAAATAGATCATCTAATTTCTTTAACATTATATGAAGAAACTAAACTCACCTTACCTTTTCCTATTTTCAAGATCATTATAATTTATAAAATTGAGATGTTCGAAAGCGAGGTAAGATATCTCTATGATCATCATATGAACTATGGATGTCTTGCTTATGAATTATGGATGTCGGGAGTGTAAGATTATATGACCCTATTTAATTAAGTAAGATATATTATAGATATGATTGGATTCTGATTATGGATTCCTTAGGAGATAACCTTGATGGGAGGAACTCTCCTAATAATTTATCCTAGACCCTCTGCTCTCGCCTATAAATAGATAGGACCTCTAGGGGCTAAAGGGGCATCTGATAAACAGGACCTCTAGGGGTAAAATGTGCGGAGGTAGTTTTTTCTCTCAATCTCCCTCTCCCCTAATCCCCTAATCCATCAATCTAGGTGGTTCTGTGAAAAGATATGAAGAGAGGAGAAGGATCTAGTTTTCCTTGCAGATCCTTGTAGATTGGATCCTTGTAGATTGATATTTCAGATTCGAAGACCCCTAATCCATCAATCTAGGTGGTCCTGTGAAAAGATATGAAGAGAGGAGAAGGATCTAGTTTTCCTTGCAGATCCTTGTAGATTGGATCCTTGTAGATTGATATTTCAGATTCGAAGACCCCTAATCCATCAATCTAGGTGGTCCTGTGAAAAGATATGAAGAGAGGAGAAGGATCTAGTTTTCCTTGCAGATCCTTGTAGATTGGATCCTTGTAGATTGATATTTCAGATTCGAAGACGAAGCGCTTGTAGATCAGATAAGATTTATTTTCTCTGAACAACAAGAAAAAGGTATGCATCATAATATTGTCAGATCTAATTTATTTGATTTCAATCTTGGCATAAAAGTTTTTCGCATTACAGACATCATGATTACAGATTTTATGCTTTCAATTGATATCAGAGATAAGTTCTTGAGATCAAATATATTAGATCTATTATTGTTCTTTACGATGCTTGAATGATTCGTCGGATATTATTGATCTGTTTTCTTTCTATATGATTTGCTCTATTACTCTTTATGAACAATGTATAATTTTATGTTTGATCGATGAATTTACTGTTTCTTATTATCGATGTTATTGAGATGATCATCTCGGTTGATCCTTGTCGACGAAGGGCCGTGTACTATCCTGCAGTCGTGCATCACGGTCGTGCGTAGGCAGAGGTTTGCTTGCGAGCGATGGTGGCACCACGGACATCCCGCACCGCATGTGAACGTGGTGATTACGGAAGGCGACGATTGCCCTCACGCATAATGGTGGTGCTCGCAGAAGACGCCTGCGGAAGGTCGGTGGCCGCAGATGCCGGCAGCAAGGCGGCGGCCAAGCGCGAGCAGGAATCGCGATAGCCGCGCGCAGGTAGTGGCCACGCATAATAACATAATAACATAATAACATAATAACATAATAACATAATAACATAATAACATTATATATATATATATATATATATATATATATATATATATATATATGTTATTATGCTTGATGATGTAATGGTTGACAAGCTTCTTAAACACATCTCTTACGAAATGTAATATATTTCATTGAGTTCATTAACACAAACGAATGGTGACGCTGGTGGCTGTTGCCGATGGCCTCTATTTGAGAAGGAAAGTCGCCGACGGTTCAATCCTGATGGCGTATTAATTTAAAATGAAGCAGTGAGGATTATATGCGTTAAACGTGATGTACCGGGTTCAATCACGACCGTCTGATTCCATTAGATGATTAATCAGCGCATCTGAGCTTCTTTTTTATTTCTTTCTGTCGAGAAATCCTTTTGACCCCGTGGTTGCACTGTTTGGCCTGTCTATGTGTTGATTGCCTCTATTAGTGTCACCCGCAATAACCTGTCACATATTTAAATATCTTTGAATGTGCAATTAACAAGCAAAATATTATGAAAGTAAAGATAAGTTGAAACTAGAATTAAACAAAGCTTTTTATATTTTATCAGAGGCATTAATAGTCAAGCTTTGGAATCTTATTTAGTGATAATATATTATCTAGCATGGGCTGATAGCCTAAGGGGTAGTAGCTCTTTCTTCTTCGTAGGATAATTTTTTATTTTATGATCCAACTTCTCGTAAGTAAAACAGGCTTCAGTTACTCAAAAACATTGACTTGATTCTCAAATTTTATTAATCTGCATCTTGCACATGATTGAGTCCTCTGTGGTGACTTTTCTTTCTTAAATTTGGATGTCTTGACCCTCTTATAACTTGTTTCAATTCATTCACTCTCTTATTTTTGCTAATGAATTTCTCTTTATCTTTCTTGTCCTTGGTTTCCGGAATTTCTTTCAAATCTCTTTCAATTATTAAAGCTCTTTCGACCACATCGGCATAAGCTTGGAGTTTTAATATTGATATCCGACTTCTTATAGCTGGCCTTAGGCCCTTTTCAATTTTTTTTGCTTTTCTAATTTAATCATCAGTTATATGAGTGGCAAATTTGGAGAGCTCAGTGAATTTAGATTCATACTTTGTAACCGCCAAATTTCTCTAGATGAGATCCAAGAACTCTAATTCTTTCTGCTCTCCAATGCAATCTTAAAATTATTTATCGTTGAAATTTTCTACGAATACCTTCCGTGTGATTGACTCATGTTTTCAGAAATTCTTCTAATCATTCTCCACCAGTGCTCAGCCTCTCCTTCCAACATAAAAGCGACAAAAGAAACCTTCTGATCATTAGAGCAATTTAAGATATCAAATAGTTTCTCTATCTGTATCATCCATCGTTCTATGATCATTGGATCGGGCTCACTACTTAAACTGGGAGAACTGAGCTTCTTAAACTATTCAATTCCCAAACCAGTCTAGTTTGACGTACCCATTCCATCATTTCTTCTTTGTCGAACTTATTGTTGCATCACTTGTGTTATTGTCTCTAGAGTTCTCATAATCCTATACAATTGATTAGAAGTAGATGCAATAGGAGAACCATATGACCTCATCATCCTTGCTTCCTAAAAATAACAAAAAAGAATTATTTTTTGATCAATCTATGAATAAAATCACTAAAGATAATTACTTAGTGTAATTGGATATAATAATTACAAATAATAATTCGAAATGATCAAAATAGAAATAATAATTCAATATAACTAATATAGATCTAATAAATAAATAAATCAATCATAACTTAGAAGTTAATAATATGATTTTGATGCCAATTGTAAATAATAAAATTTTTATGCAAAAATATAATACTAGGATCGACATCAAGTATCATAAATTATAAATTGTGTACCTTTTGAACATAATAATCTACAGGGTATCTCGAATGTCATGAAGTAATACATTATGATGATACGCATGCAACGTAAATTTACACATGAAAGAAACTAGATTGACATCCCCTCTTCCTATTTTCAGAAAACTGTAATTGATGGAATAAAGTTCTATCGAGAGGTGAGAATGTATGATATAGGAAAGATAATTAAGAGAAATTTTTTTATAAGGTTATCTCTTCAGGAATCTACTGTAAGTAGATTTCATTTTTTTATTGATCGATAATTTTATTTAGAATTTAATTAGATCTATAATATATCTTACACATAATTTACTAACTTTAATATATTTGGTTGAGTCCGCTAACGCATCCGAACGGAAACACTGGTGGCCATTGCCGATTGCCCCTCTTGGAAAGGTCGAGGGTTCAATTCGTACCGCGGTTTCTAATTTAAAAAGAAGCAGTGAGGATTACATGCACTTGATGTGAGGAGTAGCCATCAGCAATGTCCTGTTGATGACAGTGTTGTATTTCTTTTCATTCGAGACTCTCGTCCTTTTGTCATTCACAGATTCTTTATTGAAGAAAATCTACACGACAAAGAAACCCTCTTGGCCCTATCCTCCAGCTAGGAGAATATGATCTCGAATCCCAAATCTGTCATCTTCGTTGGATCTCCAATCAACCGGTGCCTCATGCTCGGGACTATCACTATCACCCCGTGTTGTGCTGTCGACGAAAGTCGCATTCGCACTATCGTTCATCGCCCATAGAAGCACTGTTGCATGTAGCAATGTCGCTTATGAAATGCACGATACAATCATCATTGCACTGTCTGGCCTTATGCGATAATCGACCTAGATTAGTAGCCATGCGACTCTCCTGTGTGTTGATGTATGATGCTTACATTATTGCCCGTAGTAGTGCCGCTAGCAATTACCTTTCGATGGTAGTGCTGCACATCCTTTCGTTCGAGACCTTTACCCTTCTGTCATTCACAGATTCTCTATGGGAAGAAACCTGCATCGCTCATAACCGAGGGCAACCCAAGGATCGAACGATGCACATAGACCTAAAGGCAAGGATTGACTATAATTGGATATAATAATTTAAAATAATAATTCAATCAAAATAAAAATAATAATATGATATAATCAATATAGATCTAATGAACAAATGAATCATCTAATTTCTTTAAAAATCTATGATAACTTAGAAGTTAATAATATGACTTTGATACCAATCGTAAGTAATGAAATTTTTATGTGAAAATATAATACTAGGATTGACATCAAGTATCATAAATCAAAGATAGAAGGTGTGTATCTTCTAAACATAATAATGCAACGTGATGATATGTATGGTATAGGAAAGATAATTAACAGAGATTATTTTGATAAGGTCATCTCCTAAGGAAACGTATTATTCTGAAACTCATATAATTTATTATAATTACTTGAACATAATTACACATCCGAACGGTGACACTGATGGCTATTGCCTGTTGTCTGTCTTTCAAAAGGCCGAGGGTTCGATTCCAATCGGATGCTAGTTTAAAACGAAGCAATGAGGATTATATGCGCTTAATGTGATGGACTGGGTTCGATCACAATCTTCTGATTTCATTAGAAGACGATTCAGCGCATCTGAGTTTCTTTTTGTTTGTTTCAGTATATATACAGTAATACATATCTTTGAGCTTCTTTTTATTTGTTTCCGTATATATACAGTAATGCATATTTTATAGATTATATTTCCTCGGGTTTGAATACAATGGCATTGGTAGCTAGCGAATATAGCGATCGTTACTAGTGATCGAGGGTTCTATTCTTAGGTCGTGCCAGTATGAAACGAAGCAGCGAGGAATACATGCGCTTTGTGTGATGGATCAGGTTCAATCACAACCGTCTGATTCTATTAAATGATAAAGCGTATCTGAGCTTCTGTCTATTTGTTTCCGCATAGATATATACAGTAATACTTATCGTATAGATTATCATATTTTGAGCTGGGTATCACAACTGCACCAATAAACGAGTGGCTAACGCGTATAGCCAACGTTTCTCGAGATCGCGGGTTCGATTCGGGTGGCGTGCTTAGTTTCAATAGAAGCAGTGAGGATAAATTGCGCTTGATGTGAAAGACTGGGTTCAATCACAACCGTCTGATTCCATTAGACGATGATAAATCAGCGCTTCTGAGCTTCTTTTTTTATTTCTTTCGGCAGATGCATTCGACGCAGCTTCTATCATTCCCAGATCCTCTATGAGTGAAAACCTGTATTGCTCGTAGCCCAAGGCAATAATGGACTTAGCATTATTGAATATAATAATTTAAAATCATAATTTGATATGATTAAAATAAAAATAATAATTTAATATAATCAATATAGATATAATGAACAAATAGATCATCTAATTTCTTTAACATTATATGTATCGTGAATGAAAGAAACTAAACTCACCTTGCCTTTTCCTATTTTCAGGATCATTGTAATTTATAGAATTGAGATCTATCGGGAAGTGAGATAATATCTCTATAATCATCATATCAACTATGGATGTCTTGCCTATAAAAAGGTGAGAGCATATGATTTAGAAAATATAATTAATAGAGTTTTTCTTATGTAAAGACCTATCGATAGCAGTGTTGCATATCCTTTCATTCGTGATCTATATCTTTCTATCATTTACATATTCTCCATTGGAGGAAACCTGCATCACTCACAACCTAGAGCAACCAAGGGATCGAACAATGCATATAGACATAAGGGCAACCAATACATATGAGCTTCTTTTTTATTTCTTTCTGCGGAAGCATACCACACAGCAGCACTCGGATGTAGCTCACGTCACACTACCATGACTATACGATGGAGGAACCCTCTTGGCCCTAACCTCCAACTAGGAGAATATGATCTCGAACCCTAAATCTATCGTCTCCGTTGGATTTCTGATCAATTGGTGCCCCACGCTCGAGACCACCATAGTCACCTCTTGATGTACTGTCGATGATAGTCACGATTGCACAATCATTCATCGCCCACAGAAGCACTGTTGCATGTAGCAATATCGCCTAAGCAATGTGCTATGCAATCATTGCTGCACTATTTGGCCTTATGAGACAACTGACCTTGTCTAGTAGCCTTTTGGTTGTCATATATGTTGATGTATGATACTTGTACTATTGCTCATATTAGTGCCACTACGATGGTAGTACTGCACATCCTTTCATTCGAGACCCTTATCCTTTTGTCATTCACAGATTCTTTATGAGAGGAAACATACATTGCTCACAACCCTGGGCAACCCAGGAATCGAGAAATGCATATAGCCCTAAAAGCAAGGACTTCGTGTTATCGGATATAATAATTTGAAATAATAATTCGAAACAATCTAAATGGAAATAATAATTCTATATAGATCTAGTGAACAAATAAATCATCTAATTTCTTTAACAATCTATGATAACTTAGAAGTTAATAATATGACACTGATGTCAATTGTAAGTGATAAATTTTTATGTGAAAATATAAAACTATGATTGACATCAAGTATCATAAATCAAAAATAGAATGTACGCACCTTTTAAACATAATAATCAGCGGGGTATCTCAAATGTCATAAAATAATATAATGTAATATGCATATGTCTTGAATCTACACATGAAAGAAACTAGACTCGTATCCCCTTCCTATTTTTTAGAAAACTATAATTGATAGAATAGAAATATATGTGAGATCAAATGATCCAAAAATGATAATTAAGAGAGATTATTTTTTTATAAGGTCATCTCCTAGAATCCTACTATAATTAGATTTTATTTATCGATAATTATATTTTGAATTTAATCACATCTATAATATATTTTACTTAATTAAATATGATAATATAATATAATATATAATGAATAATATTTATGTGCTCCATGCGTAGATGAGTATATATAGATTTAATATATTTCCTTGAGTTCGATAACGCAACCGAACGATGAGACTACTGGCTAAGTTCTATGGCCTTTCTTCCAAATGGTTGAGGGTTCGATTCGTATCGGTTGCTAATTTAAAACGAAGCAATGAGGATTATATGCGCTTGATGTGATGGACTGGGTTCAATCACGACCGTCTGATTTCATTAGAAGACCATTCAGCGCATCTGAGCTTCTTTTTATTTGGTCCGTATATATACAGTAATACATATCTTATAGATAATATTTCCTTGAAATAGTAACACGTGTACCATGGGCATTGGTAGCTAGCGACTATACCCAGCGTTTCTAGAGACCGAGGGTTCGAATCTTGGTTCGTTGTAGTTTGAAAAGGTGTGAGGAATACATGCGCTTTGTGTGATGGATCAGGTTCAATCACAACCGTCTGATTTTTTTAGATTACAAATCAGCGTATACATATTAACAATGATACATAATTTAATATCTTTAGTTGGGTAACAACTGCTCCAAGAAAGCAGTGGCTATCGACTTTAGCCAACATTTCCAGAGATCGAGGGTTCGATTCTGAAAAGGAGCTGTGAGGATTATATGTGTTTGTTTTGATGGACTGGGTTCAATCACAACCGTCTGATTACATTAGACGACAATCCAGCGCATCTGAGCTTCTTTTTTTATTTCTTTCCGCAGAAGCATTCCACACAGCGGCACTTATGCCGCACCACCATGGCCAGACGACGAAGAGGCCCTGTTCTCCAGCCAGGAGAATATGATCTCGAACCCCAAATCCGCCGTCTCCGCTGGCTCTCCGATCAACTGGTGCCCCATGCCCGGGACCAGCGCCAGCGTCTTGTCCTGGCTCCCCGCTAGTTCGTACACCAGCTCCGCCGACTCCGCGTCGCACACCGAGTCCCTCTCCCCGTGAAGCACCAGCAGCGGCGCCGCCACCTCGCTGCCCCTCCGTTTGACCTCGTCGCACACTCTCAGCAGCTCCAACGCCGTCGCCGCTGGCGGGTGCTCGCTCTTCTGCGCCCTCGGGTTCCTCCTCACCAGCTCCCTCACCCACTTCTCCCTGTAGGACTGGTGCACCAGGGACTTGGTCACCGCCACCCTCCAGCTCGGCGCGACGTGGGCCGCCAGCGGTAGGAACTTCTCGAGGGGCCACGGCGGCTTGAACCTGGCGGAGACGCCGCACATGGCGCCGTTCAGCACCAGCCCGCTCCACCCCGCCTTCTCCCTGAGGTACACGAGGATCGCCGTCGCCCCCCCGAGCGACTCGCCGTACAGAAAGGCCGGGAGGTGGGGATGGGCCGACCGGGCCGAGCCGAAGAACGCCACGCAGTCGTCCACCAGGGGGCCGATGCTGGGGATGTGACCTCTGCGGCCCTCGGAGCGGCCATGGCCGCGGAGGTCGAGGGCGCACACCACGAACCCCCGCTTGGCGATGGCCACGGCGGTGAGCTGGAACACCCAGCTGCTCTCGGAGGCGTAGCCGTGGATCATGGCGACCAGGCCATGGACTGCGGCGGACGGCGACGCCGGGCGCCATGACTGGGTGAAGATCTTCATGTTGTGGTTGTTTAGCATAAAGGACTCGCGGTGGAGGATGTGATGCTGTCGATAGAACTCCTCCAGGGTGAGGTTGCCGAAGGTGGAGGATGTGATGCTGTCGATAGAACTCCTCCAGGGTGAGGTTGCCGAAGGGACTGCTCTTGCTTGCTTGGTTTATTGGGTGAGACATCTCAGCGAAGGAAGCAGAAGAGCTGCAGGTCTTCCTGAACGGTGAGGTGATGATACCTTTACTTGTATATGCGTGAGAGTGTGACCAAAATCTCAAGTGTTGCATGTGAGCATTAAATTATGTTTGGAAGCTGTTGAGTTCCTAACTCGGAGGCCAAAATTTAATGTGGTCAATTGGGTTTCATCTCACAAGAAACCTGAGCAAGGCTTCCTCAAGGCATGAGAATGGAATTGCTGTTGGGAGTTATAATTAGCATCAATGTTAATTTTAGTCTAATGCACAAGGTTGAGGAAGAGAGTAGAATTAATCCAACACAGTCTTCAATCAATTTCATATTGTCTGTTCATTTTGTTCCATGACATCTTCTCACACATTTAGAATTAATAGGATATCTCATTATGGTGTTGGTGAACACAAGTTGATGCGAACAGTGATGGATGATATCTCATTCAAACTTCAGACCTTGTATCTTTCTCAAGGGTCGATCGCTATCAAATTCAACTCTAGCTAGCTTGACTTTTTGCCCAATTGATCATGATTTGATGATATATCTAAATGAATTATGATACATGAATCATTTGTCTGTCTTTAGAGAGAGAGAAGGAGAGAATTAAGTGGTTCCTGCAAATGCCTAGTGGTCCATTCACTTTCTTTGGCCATCTTCACGTTAAGTGCCTCCATTTCCCTCTCCTCACCTCTTGCTCTTCATTTGTGGTCACAGCAGGCCCACACACTGCATTGAGGTGACAAGAACGCTGCTCTCCATCATCTTTCCGTTTCAAGTTGCCTGGAAATAGCAGCCAATGAGGCCATCACCATAAAGACAAGACAGCCCCAGCCAGTCTCATGAATCGACGGAGGGGACTCACCCGAGTGTTGGATCTGAGGCTCTCGAGAGCTGCGCCACCTGCAGTCTTCTCGGTGGATGAGGTGGTTCGTTTTCTTTCATGCAGGTAGGTGATCGTCGTAGGTGAAGTTTCAACTTGTACCTGCTGATCCTATTGGATAATGGCTCTGCTGTATGTCATACGAGCCTGTCCTGTGATGACAGACCAGAGTTCACCGTGCAGTGAGCAAGTTACTACAGTCTTGTTTTAGTTCTTGCTCTAATCTGAACTCATCTTCTCCTGAACAGGATGATGCCGCACAAGATAATTCCCTGAACATTTGTGTGTGACGCATGACACCAGCATGTAATGAGTGCCAATGAAAGAAAGAAAAACCTGCTGGAATTTGATGCTGTCTCAGCACATCATACACATGATATTAAGCCTACAAATGATTCATACGATTACAACGGCGTCATCAAGTAAGCTCATGATCATGGAATATCTGACTATCCATTTGCAGGTCTCAAACCACTAAAATCCTAGAGAGCCAACTACAGATGCAGTAGATGCTGATCCAAATTATCCAACAATGCCTATGCTGATCCTAATCTGGTGTTTAAACAGTGAAGGATCAAGATTCCCGCAATCTTCAAGAGGAAGCTCCTCTGAAACAATGGCGAAGCAGAGGCCGGCCTGCATGCACAAAGGAAGCCTGCTCGGTACGGTTGCAGAGCTCAGAAATCAAACCATTTAGGAAACAGTACTCACTCTGAACTGAGAAACTTGCAGGACCCATAACCTGTCATGACATCAGAATGCAGTGGTCTATTAATCAACAAGTTTGCAGCAGAAAGAAAACTTGGAGAATTTGACGTCGAAGAGTTTACTCGGATCTCTTCTGACGACGGCTGCAGTTCCACCGAAGTAGCACGCGATATCGGAGTTGCCGTTCTGCTGATAGTAGCTGTTGAATACGTAGGAGGCATGGGAGAGGAGTGTGTCCGGGTGGTAGCAGGCGGCGCCGGGCTGGACGAGGGAGCAGTCAGCGCCACCGAGTCCACAGGCCCAATCAAGTGCGTTCTGGAGGTCCAACTGTGAAACCCCCGGACGAGCCACACACCATGTGGTGCCGTCGATAAATGTTGTGTTGCCTTCAGGAGGAGAGAAGGTCGGAATGGGGGTGGTGGATTCGGCCTTCTGCTGGAGTCTTGCCCCCGGCGCAGCAACTGTTCATTCCATGGAATCAGACAGGACCAGGCCTGAGGCCAGAGGTTAGAGAAACAGAGAGAGAGAGAGAGAACACCCGATGGCCAATGGATCATCAAGCAACATGATGTCCGTAATGGCATGAAATCGTAAACTACGTTAAGAGAATTAGACTTGTTTTCTCATTGAATGGAAGAATCACAGAAGAACAACATAACAGTAATCAATAATCAATTCGGGTGGCTTGATGATCCTAATCTTATAAATCCATAAAAGAAAAAATTGAATTGGTAAGATTTATCGATGACTCTCACGAAAGGGACGAAGAGCACAGACAAAAAGAATGGTGAATGGAGTCTGAAGCTATAGTCGACCAAACAATATGAAAGACATAGTCCAAACGAAAATATTTAATGGTCTGTCCTTTATAGATAGATGAACCCAAATCCGAACCATAGATACTTGGATCACCTCCCAACAAATCTCATCACACATAAGCAACATGGTAGATGCACCACTGCTAGCTTTGGAGGTTTCTGCTTCTTGTTTGTATGTCGATTTTGAGGGAGAAACAATGGCCATATACGATATCTTCTTCAAGAAAAATGTAGGTTTTATTGTGTCAGGCATGTCAGACAAACTTAGAGATTAATAGATGAACTTGAGCTACATTAGAAACTTGTGATTCACAGATCAACAAGCAGAAAGGTCAGCTGGAAGGAAAGAAAAAACTCAAGAACAGGTATCGTGCATTTGAGACATTGGGGACTCCCCCGAAAGCATTCAAGAAGGTAAGATTAAAGAACAAATGGAAGTAAATAGAAAGAAAAAAACTCAAGAATGCGACGATCCGAACTAAAGAAAAAAGTAAATAGGAGATGAAGAGGCATTACCCATGTAGCATTCCACGATCAGAACCCCATAAATGACCATCCACTCTCCACTCCTCATTGCCAAAAGAACAAGCAGCTTCTCTCTCTCACTCTCTCTGGTAAAGATAACTGGAAACAACACTCAAAAAAGTGTTCAGGAGATGGTACAAGGCTCAGTTGTCAGTGATTTGTAGCTGTCAAACATTAATTCATGGCAGCGGATGACTTAAAACCTCCACATTAATTTGGCAGTGCATGCTTCGACATTGATGTGGCTCGGTCAAGCAGTTCCTCGAGGATGTTACGCGACAAAGTAGAGTTCATAAGATGCTACGGTCCGTCGGTGCCACAGGAACGAGAGGAACGGTTGATGCCTTGCGGATGAAGAAAGCCGCAGTATTCTCTTCGTTCCCTCTGCTTTTGTTTGCTCGCGACCGAGGAGATGGAATCTACGAAGCAAAGGTGAAACCAGGAAGATTAGATGAAACAGGTGGTGCAATGCATTGGCTTTTCTTGTGGATGAAGATAAGAATCGTATTGTTGTCGAGACATCGATAAGGATGTGTAGATGAGCCAACACTTTTTGGCACCATTTGTAATGTACTTTTTCTGATCACAGTACAATTCTGTACTCGGAAGATTTTCTTTCTTTTATGATGCAGTTTGAAGATGGATGGATATATCATGTAAGAGCTTTTCTATACTAAAGCAATTAGAATGACATGCAGTTGAGCTTGGAGATCTTTTGCAGAATTATTGATCTATGCATCTGTGGTCTCTGTTCATGCCTCTTGAGAATATTCGATCATGGATGATCTTTTGTTTCAACTCTGTCAACTGTGACAGACAACAGCTATGTTGATGTTAGCAATGGAGAATCACAGCAATGTTCATGTTAGCAATGGAGAATCATGGAACAGAGAGGGCATTATTTCAAATCACACTTGAAATCTCACTCTCAATTGTTCCACTTACTCCTCCTGTGTATCCATCTATATGCATATTATTTGACTCTCATTGCGCTGCAGTGATGATATCTTCTATTCAACCTTTCTGGTTATTTGTGGTGCATTTCTCTGATTATTTCTCAAGCATACTAATTGGTAGATCATGAGAATTGATATATTCTTAGATTATCATATCAACCACATCACCATTAAGATTTAAGACGAATTAATACCAAATTTCAAATACAAATAATCCAAGAATTCAAATCATCTGATCTGAAAAAGAAAGAAAGAAAGAAAGAAATAATTCATTGCATCGGCACAATTTTGGACATAGTGGACGCATGATAGAAACCTCTTCATCTTCGTGTTCCTTGCTCTGTCGTGCTTGGGGAGCACTGTCTCTGCCATGACCACAAAACCAGCAAGCTTTTTTGGCATCTCACTGCTCCCCCCACACACACAGACACACCCAATGATGAACATTTTAGATTCAAACGTCTTTTCCCTCCATATATATTGCTCATGTCCAATCCCAACACTCGATGGGAAACAGTGTTCCTGTCGTCTTTTCATGCAACAAGCTTCTCGTGGATTGGTGTTCTCAGGACAATGTTCTCAAAAATGACAGCCTCGTCGCAGCTCTTCCACTGTGCATCCAATAAAAATATATGGGAAACTGACATTATGAGATTGCGTTTTATATTTGTTCATGTAATAATGTTCATGAATCTTGTGATGTTTATGGAGGTCTCAACCATCTGACACATCGGGGATGGGATGGGATGGGATGGGCTTGACCGCACTCTCCCGTCCATCTGTTGACCCTTTGGCTTTTGGGACGTCGGGAAGTCAGTGCCTTTTTTGACCGCACCCATCAAGTATTCAACGGCGCCAATCTGAATGTTGAATCAACGTCCGGGATCGAGTCCACGTCTCTCATGGTGCGGCCCAAAGGTTTCCGGAAGTTAAGGGATGGTGGATTAGGTATGATGTTGTTTCTTTTGCTTCGCCACCGAAATTATTCCAATCAAGGATTAATACCATCCAAATCGAAGACGAAAAATTAAGAATGATTCAAATCTTAGCGAGCGGGAAAAATTTTTTAGATGAACAAAGATTAATTTTCTTTTCACAAACATTGAGGGCCAATCATTATTATTAATAAACCCTCTCTTCCGACATGGATTTTTGCTGACGTTTTGCTCTGATAGAATCTACCACCGCAATCTATGTACATTTCTTTGGCGGATATCATCAATCCCTGGCCGTCGTATAAGACAGCAAACTAGTGGTTTCCGATGGCGACACGTGATTAGTTTAAAGTGGGTCCCACGCCGATCGACGGTGCAACGGAGAGGCAGAAGGATGGGTAGGGCGCAAGTTGGACTCTCGAAGACGACCAAATCTTGCAGCGGATCTAAGCGGAGTCAAAGCAATGAGCGCAGCGAGTCATGCCGCTCGACGCTCCCGAGGACTTGAATACATCGCCGTCCCATTCCCACGTCTCTCTACATAAACCCTCTTGAGGTTTTGCTCGCAGAGCGCCAGACTCTCTCTCTCTCTCTCTCTCTCTCTCTCTCTCGGAAATGGAGTATGAGAGGATTCACAAAGTTCAGGTACCAGAATAACATTTTGCTTCTGATCTCTTGTTTGTGGCAGATGAATCTATCGCTGCATGCTGTAGCACTAAATTTTCCTACAGTTTTATTTGTCTGAAGGCTGTGTCTTTGCTCTGAGCCTTTCTCTGTCTCCGAGTCTTTTGTTCTCTCGCCTACAGTGGTGGACAAGTGTATATATCTCATTAGCGAAAGATTTTGGTGGAAAGGCCTTGTTTTCCTTTTTGTGTATGGCTCATTTGGTACTTCTTGAAGGCTTAATGTGATTTTGATCCGTGCCGCTACTTGTATCCCCTTTTCCCCATCCAAGTCTGATGCATACGGTTCATCTTGAATATTGCCTATGTCTTGATTTGGTTATAAGAGATTTTCCAGATATTTAGGGATTGTAATCAATGTTGCTTTCCACATTTTAATTTGTTTGGTTAAAATGAGTATGACGTGTAGTGGAAAGAAATCTAACGCTGCTTCTATTGGTTGATGAACTTTTGTTTTCAGATGGGAGTAATTTCTCCCAGTAAACTCAGGATAAAACTATTAGGATCTCACGGTGGCAGAAAGAAGGAAGGAGGGAACAGTTCATCCAGAACATCCCCTTCCAAGCTAGAGGAAATGGAGCACTCGAAGCACAGCCTATTAGCTGGAGATCTTGACGAAGAAGGTTAGTAATGGTTAGCATTAGGTAGATGATTTATGTCAACATGCGATTGGGTCGACAATACAAGGTAAAAAAACGGGGTTCTTGTATGCCTTTTGTTCATAGTTAGCTTGAAAGACTCCAAAGATGCATCTTCCCTGAATGTTGGTGCGAGTTCGGAAGTTCCGAGATTGGAGTTGTCTGTTAAGGAGGTTCTCGGCTATGGACAAGGCGATCAAACTCCGTCTTTCCGAAAGGAGTTTCTCCCCAAAGGGAAAGCTGACATCTGCTGCAACAGAGCTCAGGACACTGTTAAATCTGTTTCTGGCCTGGCTGAGCCAACCAGCAACTTGAGCATGGTACATCCGATGCGATTACCAGACGAAGAAAGCTTCGATTATGACAGTGGACATGACAATGGCAGTGCACGCAGCTTTGAGTTCCATAAAGGCGAGAGACCATCGCAGCAAGCGAGTAGCCCCTTTGTCAGGAATCTTCCATCCAAGTGGAACGATGCAGAGAGATGGATTGTTCATCGACAAATTACGCATGTCAAGTCAAATGTTTCGAAGAAGACTGCTGCACTGAATCTTGGGAGTCTCCAAGTCATTTCCAACCGGGTGGTGTTTGTTCCGGAATCTGCGAGTGCAGACCACAGGCACTCTCTTATGCAGGAACCAGATGCTAAAACGAGTAGTTCCACGAAATCTACCTCACAAAATGTGGCCGACAAGTTCTCTTTTGCTCCGAATTCCTCGCAGTCCAGTTTGGATTCGACTAGCGGGTTGACAGATTTATCTTCAGTTAACAGCACTTATGGTGGTTGTTTTAAGAAAGAGTTTAATCATGCTGTCTCAGAAAAATCTACGGCTAAAGCGACAGGTAAGCCAATGTTCCTCCATATGTTGATAATAAATGCGTATAGAATTTGCTTTGAGCTCAAGTACATTTATAACCATGAAGCTCAGATGCTTAGAAATGCTTATCATGTCCTTGCCATGTTTTTCCTTTTAATCTTGCTTAAAGATTTGGATCATTTGTAGGTTTCACTCATTTAAATAATAATGAGTTATTGGCAAATCGCAGAAATCTAACATTAGATAGTAGCCACACAAACATGAGAAATTTACTCGGATACTGAAGAGTTGTTCGACATATTGATATAAATGCTTATAGAATTTTGTATTCGTGCTCCCCAGATTCATTTTAACCTTAAATTTTGAAATTTTGTAGGTTTCACTCATTTAAATGACAATGAGTTGTTGGCTAATCACACAATTCTAACATTGGATAGTAGCTGCATAAAGTTAAGAATTTGATTGAGATACTAAAGAGTTGTTCTTCTGTTAAATAGCTACCAACAAAATTAGTGCTTATATTATGCAGTCAGCCCGTTAGTGCAGTCGGTTTCGATGAGAGATGTGGGAACAGAGATGACACCTATTCCTAGCCAGGACCCATCGAGGACTGAGACGCCTGTCGGAGCCACGACCCCGGCCCGTACTCCACTTTCTTCAATACCATCGAGTCCCAAAAAAGGAGCACAAGCATCATCTGCTGCAGAAGCAAATACACATGATCAATCAAGAAAGAGTGAGAACTCTGGGAACAGAGAATTATCTGACAAAGAACTGCAACTGAAAACAAGGAGAGAAATAGCTGCCCTTGGCATACAACTCGGTAAGATGAACATCGCTTCCTGGGCCAGTAAAGATGACATGGCACATGCCTCTCCCCCCTTGGACCAGGAAAAGATCAAGAAGACAGAATATGAAGCCCGTGCAGCAGCATGGGAGGAATCTCAAAAATCTGAATATACTGCTAGGTATTCATCTCTTTCCCGCAATTGTATCTATATCAAAAGTTTGATATTTTATACAATATAAAATTAGTTATTACCACAATTATATCTTTAAACAAGATTATTAATAATTTTCGATTAGTATGTAATAGTTATTTTCAATGAATAAGATGGAAGAGGAGGAATAAACTGTTGACTTGATGAATAATATGGAGAGGTCATGCCTTTTAATCATAAGGGAGGAATAATCTTCTTTTGTTTAAATGGTTCTGATTATATATATTGTTCAGCAGTTTCATACATTAACTGCAAACTTCCTTCCATTATGTAACAGTAAGAATTACTGTCTCTAATCAGTCTAATTTTAGCTTTTCAATCAAAAAGTGGTCTTCACCAAAATAAGTCAATTCATGATAGGTTTTGGTTGCCTCAACATATGACACCTTAAGATGACAAAGAGGCTCACCCTCTAAAACAAGGCAGCCTAGTGCATGTTCATGGCTTCTTGCCATGCAGGGTCTAGGATGATTAATACAAACAGCCTTACCCTTGTAGATAGCGAGAGAGGTTGTTTCTTCTAGCTCAATATGATACCTGACTAAATTGTTTTTACACATGGACTTGGTCATGGTTTTCGATACATAAATACTTGGTTACTATTCTTCCATCCAACACATTACTTTTGGATTTTGAGTTTCTTGCATCATATCTAAATATTAGTCAGCCAATTGATGAGAATAGAGAGACAAGAGGATATTAGACAGAGCCTACCACATGTGTTATCCACGGCTAAGTTCATCCTCAAAGAATATGCTGAAAGTGAGAAATGACCTAAAATTATAGAGGCATGCATTTTCTCACACGACAAAAAAAAAGGACCTATATTGTTTATTAACCCATTGTTGACTATGTTCTCACATCATACTCCCTACCCACCACTGACACCCCCCCTCTTCCTTTTTTTTTTTTTTTCGTGTTCTGTGTTGTTTGTCTTAGTTCTCGGCGTTCTTGAATCACCTGTTAGTAATGTACATGAATGGGCATTTATCTAACTTTACTAGTGCTAATACGATAGAATTTCTCTCCTGTGGTTAAAAACCCAACATGGTGTTACACATTAGAATTCACATCTGTTTATTGCTGACCTGAATACATGAACAAACACATCAAATACCATTACATGTTTGGTGAATGTTGCCAGTATGATGAATTGTTCGTAACAAGTGATCTCTTTCAGGCATAGACGAGAAGAGGCAAAAATACAAGCGTGGGAGAACCATCAGAAGGCAAAATATGAAACTAAACTGAGGAGAGTTGAGGTACTTTTCACTTGCTAATTTTTAATTTGAGACTTTATTTATTCATTTATTGTTGCAAGAGTGGATCATCCCACCTCTTTACACATTTATAAAATGTGAAGAAGACCACAATGAGACATTCAATATGTGAGAAAAAGAAAAGGCAAAACAAAAACATGTTCTAGAAACATCAACTTTCATCTTTCCAGGATCAGACTCTCTCATTCATCATTCTTGGCTTTAGCCACCAATCCATCCTGATATATACATTACAAAAATTAATTGTTTCCTAGCAAATCAGAAAGAAGAAAACTATCAGAAAACATGCAATTTCTTTCTTTTTTATAATGCTCACATCAGAGCAGCATTGAGAGTTTCCAGACCTCCATTTCCTCTTCTTTGGTTTATTTTTTTAAAGTTTTTATGCCACTTCTCAATAGACTGAATCCATTGATTCTATAAATCATACTTGGATACTTTCGCAGATGCTTAGCCTTTGTACAGTGAAGAAAATGATGTTTTGTAGTCTCATACAGTCCATAAAAGTCACATCAGATCTCCACTCCACTTTCTCTCGATCAAATCATTCACTTGTTAGTACTCTGTCATTGAACATTGATAATGATACATCCCATTTTGAGAGCCTAGGAAAAAAACTAAATTTCATCCACCATAATCCAGTAATTGGTAACAACGTTTAACACAAAAATTACCACCAATTTTTCATTCATATACTTTTCCGTCCTGCGTGTGTTTGTCTGCACTTCGCTGGTATCTGCCGATTTCTTCATTAAGCACTCTTAAATTAAGGTTTAGGCAAATCTAAATAAGGAAAAAAAGTGAAAATAAGCTACACAAATGGACATGTCCTAACTAAATGTCACTCCAGATATCAGAATTCCTCCATTTTGTATCCTTATCTCATCCAAGAACCAGTCCCTGGACCTTTTGTAAAATGTTTCCTATCAGCAAGAAGCCATATACACTATTTATATGCTCCTGTGGTTCTCAACCGCTGTTTGGACGGTCAAGTCCAATTCGTCTCTCAGATGTAAAACCTCATGATTTCAAAATTGTGTTTTTTATGAATATTTATTGTGGGATTTTGATACTTGTGATTGTCAGTTCCTAAGCATTCACCGCTTCCAGGATTAACCTTGCATTTTGCAACTTCAAACTATGAATTTATTTGAACTTATGTCGTATCTCATTTTTATTTTTCAGGCCCAAGCTGAACTGATGAAAGCCCGAGCACAGGATAAGTTGGTTGAGAAGCTATCATTAACACGCCGGCGAGTAGAGCACAAACAAGCCGTTGCTGAAGCCAAAAGGAATCGACAGGCTGCTATAACAGCTGAACAGGTAGAGCAGATACGGCAAACCGGTCGCGTGTGTACACCGCATATCTGGTGCTGTAGTTGGTTTTTCTGAATTGTATCTCCATAATTTTGGAATGAGTTGAGTTGCGGCTCAGTATAGGATTAATGCAAGGCTCGACCCTTTTTAATGAATATGATGAGACATATTCTACTCATCAACTGCATACTGTCTCAATGGAAGCCATCAGAACTTTTTCTTCCAATGTTAAACATGCATTCCTCATTGTGTGTTGCCTACTTTCCAGTGTGGTGGTAGATTCATATCTTTCTTCCAGAAAAGCTACACTCGAAGGAACTGATCATTGTGATCAATGATTGTAAAACATCCATCTAGACTTTTAAAAATCAATCTGATAAAGTTCATGAAACTTCTCACAATCTGATGAGTAAAATGACCCCTTAAGGAAGTGGTTTTCTTTTTTTTTATTCATCAATATCAATAGAAAATCCAAATTTGTATCAATAATTTGATATTTACAAATATAATGCTATTCATCCAAATATAATTTTATATAATAAAAAGGGAAATCTTTTACTTCAAAAGAGGGATAAAAAAAAGGCAACGTGCCAAAATGATATTGAAAATGGAAGAGGATTTGTCTATGGACATGATGAATAAAAACAATCAAATTATGATAAAATAAATTATAAGTAAAATTAAATATTACTATTGTAAAAAAGTTTGATTATGAATGCGTCTAGTTAGAAAAGTAAAAAATAAAAAAAAAATGTATATTATTCATGACTCATTTGCAAGTTAACGATGTCTCAAATAATAAATTATCTATCAATCGTATCGTTAAGGAATCTCTTTATTGGATAAATAAAATATTAAATGATTTTTTTGTTATTAATAATATTAAAATATTAGTAATAGTCTCTTTGGATGAATTTTATTAGTACTAATGTAAATTTAATTTATCTTTGGATAAATTGAAAATTTTACTATTAGCAAATTGATTCTCAAGGATGAATAATAAATCCAAATTCTTATCAATATTTTGGGATTTACAAATATATTCTATCTATCCAACCTGAAAAGGGTACTGATTCCAGTCCAAGTGGCACATTCCAATCATGTAGCTCCACCCATGTTAATCTACAACATCTTAAAACCAAGAACTAGTTTACTTTATTGTTCATCATGTTCTTCCTTGTCACCTTCAATGATGTCATGGTGAGTTTGGTGGCACAAGACCTCAATGGCCATGGGAACAGCAACGTCCTTCCCCCCTTTCCGAGTGCAACAAAATAAATGTCAGAGAGATGGAGTCCACAAATTATGCAAAGGTTAAGCACTCAAAAGTCATCTTTTGTTCTTCTTTCGTTTCACAGCCACACAACAATTTTGTGGGATCAATTTCTTCTACGTCGTCAGATTTAATTTACACGCTTTAGTCGTATAATGTAAAATACTGATTTTTTCAGATCGAGTATATATATATATATTGTCAGGTGGGGATTAAAGCATTTATACACCTAATGATGTGGATCCAAACAAATGAAATGCTGTTCAGGATTACACTCCAACCACCATTCTTCATGTACTGTATATTTAGTAGAGACTGCAATGATGATTTATGTTTTTGGATGAGTACCATCAACTCGATCGCAGCCTCAGCGGAATAATGGGAAGAGAAACACAATCTGTGCAGCCAATAAACAAAGCCGATGATGCATTGCCATGGCACACGGTCAAACGGAGTTCAACAATGTTCCACCAAACTTAAATGCAATCCCAAGTGTCAAATCTTCGTCCCTCCGAGTGGCCACACAGCGAACGATTCTTCATGGCGTCCGACAAGGTTGCTTTCTCTCTCTCTCTCACACACATCGGATGGCCTCTGTCTCCTCACGAAGGTCGTTCTCCTCAATACTTTAATCATATAATTGAAAGCATATGCGAGGAATAAAGAGTAAGATTATAAATTATTATAATATGAATTTTTAATTTTGAAATATATATTATTTTATTATCACTTCAATATGATTTTTCTGAAAGATTTTTTTCAACATCATGCATGCACCCGTCTTATAATATATACACTAAATCCTAAGATTCTATTTATGTTTTGATGAAGCCATTAATCTGCAAGATTTCCTGCATGTTAACACAGTTTAGATTAATCGTAGGCAGTGCAAATCGAAGAATTTTTCATTACAATACAAATGCAAATACAAAATCACTCCGAGAAAGGAAGGAAAATAATAAGACCCCAAAAAATAAAATACAGGAAAAAAGTGTTTTTTTATTTATTCTGGACATATTCGTGGCTTTGCTATAATAATAATAATTATTATATTATGTATGGCGAATTGGTCACCTCTTCGCATGGAAACCGAGGCGTCAACCATGCACGGCCGCAGTTAGCACGGCGTCTGTTTGCTCCTGCATCACGGGATGTACGTTGAACTCCGCCAGCAGAGCCTCGGCTTGCTCCTGCACCACCATCCACGCCGACCGGACGTGCCGCTCCTCGGTGAGCGAGGCGCCGACCGCGAATCGGATCATGTAGACTCCTCCCACCACCGCGTGGGTCACGTACACCTTCCCGGTCGCGTTCACCGAGTCGAGCAACCTCTTGGTGATCGCGTTTGCAGTCTCCAATCCGCAGTCCCTGGCGGAGAGGCCGCCGAGGGGTGGTAGCAGCCGGAAACACACCATGGCGAAGTTTCTGGGCACCACCACCTCGAACCTCTCGTCCTTGGTCACGAGCTCCTCGAAGAGCTCAGCCATGTTGACGTGGCTCCTGATGAAGTTCCTGAGGTTGGCCACCCCGTAGCTCCGCAGCACCATCCACAGCTTCAGCGATCGGAAGCGACGGCTGAGGGCGATCTGCCAGTCCTTGTAGTCCACCACCTTTTTCGACTCCGTGGCTTTGTTCCTCAGGTACTCGGGGTTGGTGGAGAGGGCGTTCACCAGGTGTTGCGGCTCCTTCACCCACAGGCAGCAGCAGTCCAAGGTGGTGAAGAACCACTTGTGGGCGTTGAAGCTGAAGGAGTCGGCGCCCTCCACGCCGTCGATGAAGTGCCGGAACTCCGGGCAGATGCACGCGCTGCCAGCGTAGGCGGCGTCGACGTGGACCCAGATGTCGTGCTCCGCTGCCACCTCGCACAGCCCCCGGAGCGGGTCGACCGCCGTCGATGAGGTCGTGCCCACGGTGGCGCACAGGTACAGCGGCACAAGCCCCTCGGAGACGTCGTCCGCCAGTGCGGAGCGCAGCGTCTCGGGGCACAGCCCAAAGGCGTCGGACCGGCGGGTCCGCAGCGCGCGGATGTTGTCCGGGTGAATGCCAGCGATCTGCGCCGCTTTTTTGAGCGCGCAGTGGGTCTGGTCGGAGCAGTAGACCACCAGGTCGCCAATACGATCCCTCCCGATCTTGGTCAGCACCTTGTCCCTGGCTGCTGTCACGGTGCAGAGGATGGCCTCGCAGGTGGTGCCTTGGAGCACGCCGCCCCCGCCACCGGAGAAAAGGAAGGGCTTGGGGAGGTTCAGCATCTTGCCCAGCCAGTCCATGACGATGGTCTCCAGCTCGGTGGCCGCGGGAGACGACATCCAGTTGAACCCGACGACGTTGAAGCCGACGCTAAGCATCTCGCCCATGAACCCGGCAATGCTGCCGCTGGAGGGGAAGTAGGCGAAGTAGTTGGGGCTCTGCCAGTGAGTGATGCCGGGGACGATGTGGTTGCGGACGTCCTTTAGGATCGCCTCGATGGGCTCCGCGTGGTTAGGTGCCGAGTCGGGGAGGCATTCCCGGAGGTAGCCAGGGGAGACCTGACTGAGGACCGGGAACTTGTCGACGTTGTGGTAGTAGTCGGCGATGAAGTCGACGATCATATGGCCCTGCCGGCGAAACTCCTCGGGGTCGAGGGGGTTCGGCGGGCACACCACGTTGGTGTTCTCGACGACGTCGTGGAGGCTCCCCATTTGTGTGTTTGTGGTGAAGGAAGAGGCGAATGGAGCAGGGGAGCCCACGGGAGGAAGAGATATTGTATTTGTTGGCCGCTGAGTGAAGACCTCGAGGAGGGGAGGAGGAACTTTTATAGGGAGATGCGAAGCCAACGTGGAAGCTATTAAGGTGAAGAGGGAGAGAGAGCGTGAGAAGACGAACTTGCGAGCACCAGCGCGGCACATCTAATTGGTGACGCACGTTGGTGGGCTTCAGAAGGTTACGGACACAGCCGAGTCTTTTTACTGCCACGGGGTGAGGGAGAGATCGAAGGAGCTCATCCAGTCGTTCGTTCGTCAAGCTGTCTCCGCTTCCTCTCAACCACCTCTCCACGGTGGTGCTCGTCCATTCATCCGTTCGTCAAAGCTTTTGTAACTCCGTCTCAACCACCGTTCGTCAAGCTATTACTACCCTTCACGATACCAAGATTAACAAATGCACAAAAGGTTTTATATATATATATATATGCACTTTTTTTTGCTTTATTATTTGGAGTCCATAATAATAATAATATTTTTGCTCGCATATTATAAATGAAAATAATCGCTTTCTTTTGATCCATCCAGTAATATTCTTTCATTTCCGTCTCTTCCTCCTACGTTTTTACCGTCGGAAAGCGTACACCAACGAGGCGGCGGGCCAGCCAAGGCGGCACGTTTTAGGCGTGGAGTACGCGGCGGGGTCCGCCACCTCCGCGGCGAGGAGACGGACTCGCAGAGCTGGGAGACCGACTTGGCCACTTCTCCACGTCGTACGTCGGCCTAACCCTTCGATGGCAACCCGCCACCCACCCTCGCCTCCGATTCCTGCTCCGTTCCCATGCATGCGCACAGGTCGCTCATTTCTCTTCTTCTCGGGCTGTGGTCATCACATGCGTAAGAAACGTCCGGTATTGTCACAAAGACAATTCCATCCGGTACTGTAACTCCATCGTCCGGTACAGTAATTGGTCACGCTAGAGCAAGGAGAATGAAGTGACAAGTGCTGGTTAATCATCATCATCGTATCTGCTGGCGTGGAAGCTGAACATAGTGCATGTCAATTAGTTTATGGTGGCTGACCAGCTAATGCCAGATACGTAGAATTTTCTCTCTCTGAGACCTTAATATGGCTCTTCATCGAATCAAAGAACAACATGCTTTGGTTAGGTTTTCCACCATGACACTTTGGGGAGCTTAGCTTGCAGCTGCTCGGAGAGTTTCTCAGGTTGATTATAATTGTTTTGCTACAATTCATAAAATGGAAGCATGACTGTGACAGCACAATGAACACACACACACACTCTCTCTCTCTATATATGCTATAGCTACCGCATATTGTTTCTCACCATTTGTCTGAGAACTTTAGGATTAAAAACATAATCTATTACTGAAAGAGACCGAAAATAAAAGCTGCAAATGCAATGATAGATCGTGATCATGTGAATGCACAGCTCTGCCTAATAATTGTACCCGAGTGTGAGCCAAACAATGCTTTTAAATATTTAGAGAGAAGTGTCATATCTAAAAACAATTCCAGTGTGGTTTAAATTCGTTCATGTAAAAAAGACGTAGTCAAAATTTAAAATTAAAACCATAATTTTATCAACAACAAAAAGGATTACGTAAACATGCATATTTCATACAAACATTCATTCATTCATTTTAATAAATTAATTTCCCATGTGATATGGATCGGTGTGTATTAACTAAACCTACTCGCTGACCGAGTCAAAATTAGAATCCTATATTTGACCCACACTTTATGGAGCAAATCTTAATCGATCACCGGACCTGACGCAGAAATCGTCGTGACGCCTTCCCCAGCAAAAGCTAAAGTCGCAAATCTCAGCCAGGGAGAAACAGCCCAATTGCAGGCAGAGGACAGACTCTTGTTGTTCTTAGTGACCGATCGACGTCGATGCCGTCCTCTTCACAACCGAATCAAATGGCAAACGTGAACAACGTGGTTTGAGGGCGACACCCCTCGTTGAGCTCTGTATCCACAGAACAGCAACCACCGGTTCGTGCAGTGACATTGCACCACGTAGAGCTTACTTTTGTGGAAAGCATGCATTGCGACGGCGGCGAATGATGCTATCGTGTGCAACCATAACTCGGGATCTTGTGGAAGGATATAAACGAGAAAAGCGTGCTGCTGCTGACCCACCAATGCCATATATCGGGAAGATATCATCTCACCGTACGTCTTAGATTTGATAGGCTCACTCTCAACTTTTTTGTGATTCGATAGTAATACGTACTTGTTTATACATCTAACAACTACTCATATGATGCACGAACGCTTTAATTTAGTCTCCATGTTGTGGGAACATATATGACACAGTGGTGGTTTGTTTTCTTTTCTATACGTACGAGCAAAGATAACAAGGGAAAGGAAGAAGAGGTGGATGAACGATAGTGGCCAAGGTGAAAGTCTTTTAATGATGGTGAAGCTTCGATGCCAGTTTTGTGACCAGGAAAATGGTGGCGTGCGGTCCACATGCATGCATTTGGACCACAAGATGAATCATCGTCCTAGATTAAAGTTTGTTCAGTAATGCACCTCTTAATCGTAGAAGGAGATGAAGACTGCATGAATGATTAGTCAACGAACGAAGCCTAGACGGCAAATTACTGGAGATGAATAATCTGTCGGTGAAGAAAATGGAGGGAAGAGAGAGAGAGAGAGAGAGAGAGAGAGAGTCACATATTTGTTGTTGCGAGGCCTCTCAGGAAATTTCTGAGAAGGGCGTCTTTGAAAGCAGCGTAAATGCATACGGTGCATTATTAAGTGGCCCACACGGTACGTGTGGCAAACTGGTCGTATCTACCATTAGGTGTCTTCTGAGGAAGGTAGAAAGATATTATATCGGGGGTTTACTGTGTCGACAGCAACAGTCGTGCACGTGTCTTGGAAAAC
This sequence comes from Musa acuminata AAA Group, assembly GCF_036884655.1. Classification (NCBI taxonomy): domain Eukaryota; kingdom Viridiplantae; phylum Streptophyta; class Magnoliopsida; order Zingiberales; family Musaceae; genus Musa; species Musa acuminata. Next base: position 33,482,105 of record NC_088336.1, read on the forward strand.
ATGGAATCCATGGATGGCCGTGGACTCCTCTCTCTCACACATTGAAGCTTGCTCGAGGCCACCAGCTACTGCTCATGTCAGCTTTCGGCCGGCAGTATATACGTAGTAATAAAGTAGGGCACGATAGTATAATGTGCTGTCCGACATTGACTTGTTTGTCTGATGTATTATAACGTACAGTATATGAAATGGTGATGGATACGTAATCATTGGAAACCTGTTCTTTGGTCGGCATCAAATACTGGAAGCAACCCCCTGTGTTGCAACAGTAGGCATGACTAAGCGACGTAAAAAAAGCATTTTAAGTTCAACAAAATCGAACATAATCCAACATCATTAATTATCGTGCACATGCAGTCAAGTAAGTTGACGGAAAGCACTTCCAATAGATCTTTGCGATATTTAATTCAGTGATGCAGGGGATATGTTCTGCTGTTCAAAAGAAAAAGGAGGGGAAGATATTGAGATCATTACAGTGTTTAAATAAGGGATTTTTATATTGGTGTGTACGAGAATATACTATATATAAATGTATTGTTATTATCTTTTCAATCAAAATTTAAAGATACATGAAGTGTTTATAAAATAATTAAATTTTATATTTCAGAATTTCTCTTTTGATATTTGGATTCTTTTGTCTTCATGGATATAAAAATACTTATCTCAAATAATAAATTAATTATTAAGACACAAGACCTATTCATTACCAAGTCATAAGATAGATTCATCTTATCATGTGCTTCGTGTCGCGACGTCTACCGTGTGTTGCCGCTGGATATGAGATGCCATGCACGGGTTAAATTGGTTCTGTGCTGCTTCGCCATCTCCAAAATTTAGATTTCTTGTGATCATCATCATCATCATCATCATCATCATCGTCATCGATCGGACGGTCCCAACCATCCTCTCGATTTCATGTCGCAACAACAACTACTCAGCTATACTGTATTGCTGACCGTATACACTTCCTTAACAAAGCCAGCTTGGCTTATTTCCTGTGCTACAACGCATACATGCTCACGCTATAACCTCTGCAGCACAAAAGCAATCCCTCAGCTTCCGCACACAGGTAGAGGGGAAAAGAGAGGGAACAAACCCATACGTACGTGCCGCAGTCGGTCTGCAAGCCGACGGCGAAGGAAAGCGCAACGGAGCACGGGCCGGGGAGGGCTCTGATGGAGTCGTCTCTCAGGTCTGGATGTGGGCGGCTCCTTCCTTCATGCAGTTGCAGGCGATGCGCCGATCCGCAGGTGGAGGCCGCCATGTTGCGGAGCCGGCGCACGCCGTCGCAGCACGAGCCCGTGGGGGTCGCCAGCTTCCCGGTCAGGCAGCTGATGCACCAGCCCAGGGTGACGGTCACGTGGCCCGGCCCGGCAAAACACGAAGACGCATCAGGGATGACGACTCGCTGCTACCATCAGAAACACTAGATGAAAGAAGGCATCTGTGTTGGCTTCCTCGGAGGGAGAAGGTAAAAAAATATATGTTTGGTGCACCCGTGGAAGATAGGATTCTTCATCATTTCTATAATAGACTTGTTCCCACAATATATTTTAATTGATCAATCTTATCTTTTTTAAAAGATTTGCTAGATTTTTTTAAGCTAGATTATTTGGCATATCATACTTGTAGTCGCAACATACTTCACTTCAAAAGTGCAATATATTTTTACTTTTTTATTTTTCATTAAATCACTTCTGAGCTAACACAATTCCTAAAGTGCTTTTATCCATCGTCTACATAACCAATCAATTATTATTACTAACGCTTTACCTATTCATAACGAATGTCATAATTGAGAATTCTAAACTGATGTTTATTAATACTGAATCTGAATCTGGATAACAAACTAATTACAAACATAATATTCTACCTTGAATGTGTAAGATAAAATAACTCTCTAATTGAACTTCTATACTATTTCTCATCTATTTTTTCAACTTTATAATCTAGCATAAGTTTATTATTTATATTCGTTGGAGTATTCACTGGTTTACAAGATATGAAATCTTTTATAACAAATCTTTAGCATATTTTTCTTGACACAAAATTTTATTTACATTCTGAATAATTTTTATTCTTAGAAAATAATGTAAAAGTCCTAGATCAATCAATTCAAATTCTATTATCATATTTTTCTTAAATTCAATAAGCATATATGATGAATTTTTAATATAAATCATATTATCCACATACAAATAGACAATAAAAATTTTCATATCATGAGCTTTTATATATAAAGTTGGCTCACTTAAGTTTTTTAAAAAAATATATTGAAGAAATTATTTATTAATTTTGTTCCACCATACGCTTGGTATTTGTTTTAAGTCATATAATACTTAATCCAATTTGTATACTTTATCTTCTAGCCCTTTAATTTCTAATCCATCATATAAATCTCTTCTTATAACTTTTCATTCAGGAAGGAAGATTTAACAACAAATTAATATATCTATTATTTTTTCTAACCTATCAATGTTACTATTGTTGTTATAATTGAATCAATTCTAGTAACTAAAGAAATTTTTTTAAAACAAATCGATACATGAAATTTGAGCATACCTTTGACAACTAAATGAACTTTATATTTTTTACAATAAACTATGAGCATTAAATTTTAACTTGTACATCTACTTGAGTCTAATTACTTCTTTTTTTGGGGGCAAATCTACCAACTTCCGGGTTTTACTTTTTTTAATCGCTTATCGTTAATAAGTATGTTTCAAAGCAAAATATGTAAAATCACCAAATTGATATATATATATATATATATATATATATATATATATATATATATATATATATATATATATATATAGAGTACAAAATTTTCTTAGAGGTATTATAATCATTTGAATTAGAATTATTCAAAATATGAGAAAAATTAGATGAGGTATTAACAATAGTCAATGTATCATATGACTTATCGACTTCTTCTATAATTATTAAAATTTTAATTATTTTAGAGTTTCAAACTTCTTATTATTAAAAATAACATCACGATTTTTGATTAATTTTTTAGTTGTAGGATTATAAAGTTTAAAATCTTTTATCTCATTACTATACCTCACAAACATGCATTTAATATGAAACATGAAAACAACACAACCAAATACTTCTTATATTTGGCTTTTTATTCAACTATGATTTCATAAGATGTTTTTGCTAGTTACATATTGATGACATATGTAACATTACTTTTTATTATTATTAGTATTTTCTCACTTTATGTTGTGTATTGCATATATTGTGACGTCTTTATATCTGTGCATTGAGAATTAGATCATGATAATGAGATTAATTCATTTATAAACATAGATCATAAATATTTTCGTTCATAGATTAGTCGAGAGGGACATCGAGATAGCTGAATAGATCGATGTGCTGTATACTTGTCCATATGATGGAGGTGGTTAGTTTCGTAGTCGCTCGTGTGGGAACACTATGGGTACAATGCATATGCTTATTAGAGAATGAGTTCACTGATTAACATGTTTATGGAATATTGGATGGTTAATGATACCTCATTATCATACAACAATTTTGTGTGTCTGATCTTTAGACTTGAGACACCAAGGATGTCGTGTATGAGTACTCCACTCTTTAATATCAGACTTATAGGTTCGGAAGTTCTATATCTAGCACAAATGGTCATCGGGAGTAATAGTCAACCTTACGAGGGTGATTGAGTGTCGATAGAGGATCATTCAGTCTCGCTGTCATAAGAGAAATATCTCATGTATTCTCACTCAAGCAAATATCTAGTTAGGGTCATTGGGATTGAGAGAGAAGAAGTTCTCTAGGAGAATTCTGAGACTTACGTAGATTCTATAGGAACCTGATAATACCATGCCCGATATACGATCTTCAGAATATTAGATAGATAAGAAACTATAAATATATAGTAATTGAGGACAAACATGTCAAATGAATTGGATCCCCTTGTATCGTCTAGGGGTTATGACATAATGGCATAGTACGTCCATAGTTGATGAGTCGAGTGAATTATTATGAAGATAATATTTCACTAAGTCAAAAGGAGTTTTGATAGATGTGATACACAACCGGCTTGATATTAGGCCTAGAGGGTCACACATATATGATAGATATTACGACAAGTAAAGGTTTGGATATGAGATATTTGTCGAGCCTATATTTTTTTGGATATTCAATAAATCCCTATATTATTGGATCTTTTGAGTGAGACTCAATAAGAGCAAATAGTGATTATTTGATAAAGATCCATTAATCTAAGAGACTTAGATAATTAGATAAAGATCTAGTACCAAATAAGACAGGATTCATTAGGGTTAAGTTGACATGAACCTCTATAAATAAGAGGGGACGAAAGGGGTTATGAGCTATACTCTTTTTGGCTGCTATCTTCTATTCTCCTCCCTCCCTCTCCTCCTCAGTCGATAGCCCTCTTGGTGGCACAAAAAGACAACAAGAAGGGGCTGACCCTTGTTGTTCATTGTTGCAAGGTGGTGCGCAAAGTCTACAAGGATTTGTGCTGCAAAAGGAGAAGCATCACCACTTCATCTGCCGTGTGGATCACCACCACTAGAAAGGAGGACATCTGACCTTTTTTGTCCATTCATTTGGATTTATGTTTTCAGGGATATATGATATCTTCTAGGTAAAACATCTCATATGTGTTATGTGGTTTTTTAGTTTTACGATTTTGCCGCATTAATCTTCACACGATAACTAGATATTATTCTTTTAGAAATTAGTTTTGTTTTTGTTCTTTCGCTACACACGTGATACTTTGTAGGTTTCCTAATAGTTTTCCTTGTCTTAGTAAGAAAGTGGTTTAACAAATATTCTATTGTACTCATAGTTTCTAAAACTCTTTTGTTACTATTTTTATTTTAATCATACATTTGACGATCTCGACTACAACTTGGTTCTTCCACTCTACTATATTTTTTTGTTAGGGGGTGTAGCTTGCAGCTAGTTCCCTTTAAATGCCTATACTCTTACAAAAAATTAAAGAAATCTTTGAAAATAAATTCAACCTCTCTATCAATACATAAAGTTTTAATAAAACAATCATTTTATTTTTTTACATATACTTAAAAAAATTTAAAAATAGAGAAGACTTCAGCTTTTTCTTTCAGAAAATATACCTGTATCATCTTTGTGCAATCATTTATAAATAATAAAAAATATTTACTTTCACAATGTGAGATAGTTTGCATAGTCCCACAAATATCTGCATAAGTTTTAATTGTTCTTTAACAAGATTCACAAATAGTATCTTTATTTTTAATTTTAGATAAACCAACTATCATATTCTTCTTATTTAATGGTTCTAGTTGTCATAATTTAGATACCATATCTTTTATCTCATAATATTGATTTATAGTAGTGAATACATGTAAGAAATCCTAAAATAATAAAGGAAACATTTTACTTTTTTATCATCCTTATAGTTGCTATCAAGTTATAGATTTCTTATCATAAATCAAACTTTTTCATTATAGAAAATAACATAATATCCTTTTTCTCATTAGTTACCCTATAAACAACACATCATTAATAAATTTTTTTATCATATTTGGTGTTCACAACAAGTGTTCCTTTACCTTCTACCTAAATTCATTCATTTGGGTTCCTCTAACTTTTATTTGATCGGCTTCATCCCTTGCCTTGAGCATTAGATCATCCATAGCTTTTATCATTTGGACCTCTTCTTTGAGACATGATTACTGAAATTTTCTTTTGGTTATGTTTTTGATCTATTTTTATTTGAATATCATGTTCTGAAGTTTCATTTGAATATATATTCACATGAACTAAAAGTGAGCTTCTTAATTTATCAATAAACAATATGCTTGTATCTTTAGCTTCTTCTATAGTAATAAAAATTATATAAAATTTTGGAGATAAACTTCATAAAAAATTTTCTACTACTATTTGATCTTTTAGGTTTTGATCTCATTTGATTCATAATAAAAGTGATTTTTAAGAAAAAACTTGATGATAGATTTAGAATCTTTCATCACGAGAGTTTCAAATTCATGTTGAAGAATCTAAAGCCTTCAGTTTTTACCTTGTTTGTACCTCTAAGCATATTTTTTAATATTTTTTAAGTTTTCATTGATGTTGATACCGACATAATTCAAAAAAATAAAGACTTATCTGTTATTTATCATAGCACCTAGAGAACTCTTGTATCTTTTTGTTCAATCTTTTTTATCTTTAGTAATATTGGAATCTTGGAGGTCGTATTCAACAAAAAATTATTTTTTTACCAAATTTCACAATCCTTATGGAATAAATAGATTTCTCATTTTAACAATCCAAAATAGATAATTTTTACTTTTGAAGATAGAAAGAATTTGATTAGAATTATTTACTCTAATGTCTGACGTCTTTTTTCTTTTTAAACCTTTTAGATCTACTGATCTCACCTTTTTTTTTTTTGAATTGATACTCCTAGTCTTAATTTGGATTCATCGTAATAATAGATAAGTCTCTATTTTTGATTCATCGAAGAACTCCACTAAAATTTGGATAGTAAAAGATAGTAAAAGAAATAAGGAGTACTTTCAATTCGTAATAATTTGGATTCATCGAAGAACTCCACTAAATGGGCCGAACGTTGTCGATAAAACCATACATGAGCACCGGAGAACGAGACGCAGCTCTCTCTGTTTGCTTGTGGAATCACCCTCAGTAAATGCGAGGGAGTGTTTCATCTGCCACATTTGATACAGCTGCAGCTGCTGCTCGGCTGTGGCATCCGCAGATTTATGAACTCGATCGCACTCTTGAGGTACTACGATCCATAGGAAAGTGAGATTTGATTCTGATGCCTCTGCAAATCGAACATTAACTCAAGATTAGATTTGAGGGTTTGTAGTGAAATGAGATCTTAACAGCAGCTTCGGCAGAAAAGCAAGCTCGACAGTAGCCAACCATGTTCGACAATCCATTAACTGGATCTGTTTCCGTGGGCGAGGCGCCGACCGCGAACGGGATCAGGTCGACTCCTCCCATCGCCGCATCGGTCACGTACACCGCGTCGAGCAACCTCGTGTCGATCGCGTTTGCAGTCTCAAACCCGGAGAAGCCGCCCAAGGGTGGTAGCAGCCGGAAGCAGACCATAGTGAAGTTTCTAATCTGATAGGGGATCATCTGGTCTGTCTCGGTGCACCTCGGGGGTGTGAGGGATTGTCCGTTTTGGATGAGTACGATCGAACCCGCACGATTTTGCCCTTTGCCGTGCCTTATGTGCCCTTAACTCCTCCACAGGCAGCAGCAGCAGCAGTCCAAGTCGGTGAAGAACAACTTATGGGCGTTGAAGTTTAAGGAGTTGGGTCCACGTCGACGCCGCGCACGCTGGCAATGCTTGCATCTGCCCGGAGTTGCGGCACTTCATCGACGGCGTGGTCCTTCAGCCTCAACGCCCACAAATGGTTCTTCACCACCTTGGACTGCTGCTACTGCCTATGGGGTGAAGGAGCCGAGCCGCAACATGGCTGAGCGCTTCCGATCACTGAAGCTGGTGCGGAGGTACGGGGTGGCCAACCTCAGGAACCTCATCGGGAGCCACGTCAACATGGCTGAGCGCTTCGAGGGGCTCGTCGCCAGGGACGAGAGGTTCGAGGTGGTGGTGGTGCCCAGAAACTTCGCGACGGTGTGCCTCCGGCTGCTACCACCACTCGGCGGCCTCTCCGCCGGGGATTCCGGATTGGAGATTCCAAGATTTTCTGACAGAAACTGACGAACCAATTCTGTATTCTGTACAGGTTGGATTATGATGCCTCTAGAAATCGTATATTAACTCAAGATTATGCTGGTTTTTGGAGTCAAACAGCAAAAAGAAAACTTATGCCGCTAACGCCTCCAAAAGGATAAAACATCATAAGAAATACTCCAGCTTTAAAAGTATTAGGAAAACCATTAAGAAAACTAGACATAAATAAATTGGATTAGAAAAAAATCCATAGCAAACAGTATAAGCGAGAAGGAAATTGATGAAATTTCTATCACATAATTGCTGACATTTTTCTTCATGTGAAGTTCAAAAACAAGCGTCTTGTGGATGTCCAACTCCTTAAAAAGGTATCCGCACTATACTCGTAAGAAAAATGTATCAAGAAAACATATACCATCAAGCATGTCTTTGTAAGCTGCCGCTGTGAGCGACTGATGAGAGAAAACAAATGGAGAACTGATCCTTGTAAAACTGATTACGGCATATAAAAGGGTGGCTTGGCAACTAAACAAGACCACCTCCACATGGCTGTATATTTTTAATCTGTAGGACAAAAAACATAAAGCAATCATCATTTCTGTAGCTGAAAGTATAAAAGCTTAAGATAATATCGTCACGTCTGCATCTCTCCCCAAAGCCTACAGTATTAAAATCATACTGGCCATGTTTAATAAAATCAGTCTATCTGTGTTTTTTTCTTTTTATTGGACATGTTTAATTCGATTTCAAAATTAGATGGTATTATCGCTTGTAGATGGAGATAACTAATTCAATGGGGTGAAACATAGTTGCAATAGGATAAAAAGTAAAATGTGCAGTGGAATCTAAAACCTGGTGGGCACAGTTATGAGGTTTATGTCCAGAACCTACAGAACAAATGAGGTACTAAATAACTTTCAAGGGCACCAAGAAGATCATAACAGCATGTTCACCAGAAAAGCAAGTTCGACAATTGGTGATGTTGCAATCTAAAGCACAGTAAACCGAAACTCTTCATATGTTGTTAAAATGGACTTTTATCCAAGCACGATAAACTAACATGCTTAGTTGTTCACTTATGCAGCAAAAGATAACCAAGTGTACATAGATCATACCTAATTACAAATCAATGAACACTCGTAAACCATCATGAGCAAGCTGCACTGGGATCCCTTCTCTGAAAAAAACAAATTACCCCAGGTTAGCTAGCAGCTAACGATGCATTATGTGCAAGCATCTGAAAGATATACATATCTACTTTGCAATGCCACATTCAAGAAAGCTCAATGTAGCATATGTTTTAAATTTTTACAATGCCTTCTCAACCAAATCAATGGTGAGATTTTGCTAAGCAAGGATTTAACAGTTTGGAGTGGCAGATATTGCGAATAGCAACTATAATCTTATTTGATAAACAAGAAGAATATCATGATATCTTACCGTCTTGACCATTCTGCAAGAAGCATGTTATCCTTGTAATAATCAAACTCATGTGTCATTCCAATTAGTAGTGCCTGCTTGGGGCATATTCTCTTTATAGCGTCAAGAGTCTGAACAGACCATAAAGCCACAATCAACTAGATTCAAGAATAAAAAAATTTAATGGCCTTGGCTTCTAAAAGAATTCAAACTAAAGCCAACCTGGGGTAAGCAAAAGTGAACGTTATGTGAGTTCTCCTGTATAGGCAAGAAAATAACCATATTAGCAAGCACAAAATCTAAACAAGAGTTGACAACATAATGCCTCAGTAGTAAGGTTTGAAATTTCGTACCGTACTGATGTATCGAGCTTTGCTCAGTACGATACGTTGTACCGAGCGATATGCATATATATATATATATATATATATATATATATATATATATATATATATATATATAATATAAAAAATATAAAAATCAATATATAAATATATAACAAATTTAGAAAAAGGCGTATGCAGCCTCGGCGACGTCGCCTCCTCCTCTTCTCCTCGTCTGCGGCATTTGACGAAGAAGGCGACGAAGAGGTCGAAGGCCGCAGGCGTCTGCAGCCTTCGGCGAAGAACGCGACGAAGAAGAAGGCTGCAGACGTCTCCGCCTCTTCCGCTACTCTAGTCGCTGCCTCCCCTTATCCCCGTGGCTCCATATCCTCCTCTTTACGACTCTCCTTGTCGTTACCTCCTGGATCGGGATCGTTGAGGGAGTGCGGCGTCGGATTAGGATCGAGAAAGGGCGTAGAAACAAGTTTGCGCCAAGGTTCTCCCGATTCTCTCTCTTCTACTCCCTCTTCTTCGAACGCCCTCTCCTTTTTCTTCCTTCTTTGACACTTCTCCCTCAGCCTCGCTGCAGCCAAGCTGCTATGTCGAGCGAACCACCCGGTAGTGGGTGATTTGCGTACCGGTTCACAAGCGAACTGGTACGTATTGCCTGATATGAGTGGAACGATTCGAAATCGCAAACCTTGTTTTGTAGTATCTAAGTCCATTGTGTTCTAATACAAAACTAACAATTTACAATTAGCTAGCACTTGGGAACATATGAGAGTTGTAAAAGATTCTAAACTCGGAAAAAGAAAAAAATTCTTTTAGGATTACCTGATTCCAATGAACAAAGGCTATTCAATTATATAGATAGAAAGAGGGACTAGTACGCGCTAGTTTGTGTTAAATAGTTATTAATCCAAAGAAGAAGGAACAAACCATAATTTATAAAACAGAAGTGAATATACATAAAAATTACAATTAGATGACAAAGTCAATTGACCTTGAATAGTGTATCCAAGATTAGAAGATCCAGCTGTCCTGCTCCAGATTTTGATATAACTGCAGAGAAACAAGTCATGATTTGAAGTGAAAAAGATGAGGAGCTTTTGGACACTTGAGCAAGCAAAGTAGAAACTAAAGCAAGATCGTTTGAAATTTTCTTCATCAATCATCATCTATGATTATGATAGTAACGCACACAGGACCCAACAAATGCCCTACTCAACAAGGTTCCCAAGACACATCAAGTTGTTTTGTAAAATAGGATATTAAACAAGTGTCCAAATGCAAGCACAACAGGTAGCACAAAACAAAACCAAACACAGGAAAAGCCCTTAATCTTTTGCATATTTTCATCTCGAAACATGAAACAAGCATCATCTTGCAACAAATAGTCATGTGACAGCTTCAGATTCTTTTGTTTCCTTAAAAAATGTAACCAATCAATCAACTGATCTGTGATCTGAAGCTGGAAACATCCAACTAAAGAAATTTTTTTTCTCGTTAAGTAATACTTAGCTACAACTACATCACATGTATCTCATGTAAGGCTTACCATAGCAAAAATCATTCATGAATGGGTTTAACATCCAATACCCCTACAAATGCACTTGTTATTGAGTCATCAAAAATTAAAAAACAAACACAACAAGAGCATCAAAAGCAAATCAAGGAGCACATACCATTCTCGGTACTAGCAGGGAAGCGTGAAACATCAGATATATATGCAACTCTTGACTTTTTCCCAAAAAGGAAGCCTAGAGAGATATAATCCTCACCATGTATTACCTGCAGTTCCAGAAAAAGGTTGAGGGAAAAATGGTATGTGGATGAAAAGCAATGGTATGTTTATAGTGAGGTCTAATGTTGAAGTAACTGGCAAAGGGACAAACACTAGGCCTGAGGCCATAAATGTTTTTTCGGGGTCGCTTTCAATTATTTTCCAGTCAAGTTGAGAAACACGTCTTAATTCTTCACCTTCTTTCAACTTCTTCTTCATTAAATAAGGAAATTTTATTGCAAGGCTGTTTCAAAGAAGAAAATTAGCAAGTGAGAACTTGGTTAAATTATAGCAAACCATTTTGAACTGTCTAAATAACATGGTGATAAACATTGTCAAACAAACAGTATATAGCAAACTGCAAAAATTAAGAAAGAAATAATTGAATATCATCAGCTCATCTTGTATAATGAATCTTCACATAAACATTTGCGACGTCTCACAATTTGCTTAACCATACTATTAGGATTTCTATACACCAAATATACTCAAAACTAGACTCTAATTACTCCCAAAAAGATCAACAAAAAATAATAACAAAATACATTTAAATATATTATTAAAATATATAATGAACAGGTAGTTTTGATTAGGTGAAAACGGGTCATTCGTTAATCAAATAGAGTGAAGATCATGTCATGCCAACAATGGTGCATTGGCATTGTTCTTCCTCACAGTTTCACATAGCCTTCTTTCTCTATTTTTTTCTTATGTGTTCCTGGTAGGAATAAAATTTTAGTAAGCCATTTAGTCTGATGCATTGTACTGGATTCTTGATGGAGATTGGACTAAGACTATTGCCTGTTGTAGAACTCCCACGTGCAGTGTTGAAATGGATAACCTAGACAAAAAAAATTTTCTTACACTCGCAGATTATATATTATATCAAATTCAAAAGGATAACCAAGACAAAAATTGAATATAGAGATTTGTTAAACTCTTAAGATAAATTTTAAAGAAATAACACAAAACTATGATCTACAATTGGATTATCAATGCCTCAAATAACAGAGACATAAAGAAGTTGTACAATGTTACAGCATGAAAAATCATGATACAAGGACTTAAAAAGGACTAACAAGAATTTCACAAGCATAAAGCACCTGTCCATTGCATACTGAGAAAGATAAACTGGAGTTGGAGCAATATCATTTGTAGCACTGAATGGTTGTACCACCCGAATATCATCAAGACCAAGAACTGCATCCGCATGTTCATGAGTCAAAACTATCTGCAGAACAGAAACTTTTCAATGATCATATACAAAAAATAGCACACAGAGTTGGTCGAATGATCCATTTACACTATCCACAATACACTCAAAATCCTGAAATATGAGTACATCATGAATAGCTTGAAACGATAATTGGTATGTACTTCATCCACATGAATAAGAAACAAGACTAATTTGCAAGGCTGAAGAATTCACATCACACAATACTCACAGAATCTACTTGAGGAACCTTGTGATGGATGAACCACCGCAAAACTTGCTCTCTAAAGGTCTTTCCAACATCAATCAAGATATATTTGTGTACACCATCATCCTGGCAGTAATCAATCAAAAGCGAAGTGTTGCATCTGTAAAAATTGACGAAGAAAAATTAGCAACTGAGTAAAAATACTATGGAGTGTTTACAGGATTTAAATTCAGTTCACAAACAGATCGATCCATGTACTAGATCTTTTTTCTAGTCATCCATATCTAGACAGAAAAAACAGAAAATATCTATTTAAATATTTACTACTTCAATCACACTTTAATCCGTAACAATTTTCAACATGCAAAAATTAATAATGGGGACCATTGAAGTCAAAAGCTTAGCCTGCACTTGCATTAACTGTACTAAAAACATGTGTTGTAGTTCTAGATGAACTAGTTTAGCATAATTAAACCAGATCCAGGAGCATCCAAGACACTGATGAAAGGCAAACTGGTTTCTTGCTTGTTTACTGATCAGATACTTTGAAGTTGCCTTCTTCAACAGTATCTTAAGACCAATTATAGATCTCGATTTCACATTCCCAGCCTAATTAGGACTTTAACAGTAATACACATAAAAAACCCATGCTTCATGCACTCCACTAATGGTTACAACAAAGTGGTTAATAAGTTTAAGCAAATCCCCATGTTTTACCATTTACATCCTGCACCCACTGCTTGAACTACATACTCTGTCTTTGTGAAGCAATTTAAGATTCCTTGAAGCAATTTGAAGAAATTTAACATGGATCAAACATGATAATAACACAAAGCAAAGCCACGGTTGAAAATTTGGTGAAATATCTAGGGACAAAACTACCATCAACTCCAGAACAACTTTCTCACCATCCAAATCTTAATATGTGGTAGTATCCATTGCTCCATGTTTCAGACTGATAATTTAGAAATGTCAAGAGTATGAAAAAAAATCTCGAAGCAAGTTCAGTCATGCCCTCCCATTGTTGACGCAAGAGTACTAAAGATGGAGCCTCTCTATCTGCCTTCAATTTTTCAGAGTTGTTGGTGAGTCTCTCTTGTAATGGGGTTGATCACATCATTTCTGTGCGTTATCCCTTCAGGGTGGAAGCTGCTCCTCATCATCGCTAGTGGAACACGGGTCAACTGACAAACCAGTGCAAATCCCTGTGCGTTGCATGGTGTGATTGTCTACCTTCCTCTTCTAGTCTCTGTGTGGGCTTCTATTCAGGCCCTTTCTACGACACGCGACGTCGCAACGATTGTCGAATGTTTGCCTCGAATGGTCCACTAATTTCTTGGAAACTAACTAAACCACATCTAGCAATCAAAACATCTACCAGTTATTCAAGAAAATTTATGGCATATCCCTACATTCAGGGAAAAATAAGACAAGCACCATGCATCAGGAAGGTTACGAATCAAGGATGTTGCGACAAAGGGAGGGCCGAAACCTAGGAAGAATCGGCAAGATCTGACTGAGACAGAGGAACAGGAATGAGGCTCCACCTGTAGTTAGGGTTGCGCTCGGGGGGAACGGAGAGGGACTGGGTGCAGACGGCACAGGGAGGATCGGTGGGCTGGATCAGGCACCTGGCGTTGGGGACACAGCTCGAGCATCCGGTGCCGAGAAAGATTAGAGAAGAAGAGCGACCGCCATTGATGACAATGGATCCCTCGCCCCCCTTTTCGCGAAAGCTTCCGTTCTCGGAGCCGTCCGGAGATCCCATTCTTTCTCTGGGGGAAAGACAAAAAGACGAGGGGGCGCAAGGAGAGTAAAGGTCAAGGGAAGGTAAACGGCGATAGGACCGTTATTTTTATTCGGGGAAGCGATGACAGGAGAGACGCTCATGCACGTATACCTACCGACCTTTATCTTTATATATATATATATATATATATATATATATATATATATATATATATATATATATATATATATATACTCCCACATATCCTTTGTTATGTAAAAAGACTATTTTACCCCTATCTCCATCTCCACCTTGCACTATCACCTGTAACCCTCACATGAGTCGATTTTGTCTTTCCAAACCCCATTGATAATGCCTTTGCATATATTGTGCAAGGAAGGGGTGTGAGAGCCACCGTTGTCATTATCAGTAGCCCTTGTGCGAGGGCCTACTATATGCAACCTTCATTATCGCTATCAACCCTAAACCTGAGCCTAATTGCCACTGTTTATCCCGTGTGGGGTAGCCACCACCAAACCCCCACGCACTTAGCCCCCTCGCTTGTAGCACTCATGCAAGGAAAGAGGGAGCACAAGAGTCATCGTGGCTGACAATGCCCATGAAGGCAACAACGACCCTCACTCCCCCTCCTCCCTCACATGGGAGCTATAAGCGAGCAAGGCAAGGGTGGTTCAAGACGATGGTGTAGGGTGAAGGTAACGATAGGTTCGACGAGGGTCATAGGCAAAATGATCATTTATGAAAAAAGAGACATTCTACGAGAATTTTTTAAAATTTAGGTGCTTTGTGAAAAATCTTAAAGTTAGGAGTTTTTTTAAGAATTCATCTTTTAATGTATTTTAAAAAATATTAAGAATGAATGGATAAAAGATTTTATTGATTTATTTCTATGTGATATTATATATATACATTAAGGAAGGATTGATTATCCATCAATCGTATTCATAAATCAACGAGACGATCGTATTCATGAATCAATGAAACTGCACTTTGAACCATGGATTGATGTTACAATATATCAAGATTAATCATTTCTCACTAGATTTACTATTTTCAATGATTTCCTATCCGCCAATGATTTACTATCATTCCCCTAAAAGATTAAGCTTCCATTATAGATGCCAATATTGGAGGGATGCATGTGGAATACCCGTATGAGCAAGCGAATTTGTGATAGAGTCTTATGGTAACTTGATCTCTAACAAATGGAAGTTAATAATTATAATTGTCATCCTCGTAAACTAGTAAGTATATGATTTGTCCCTCTTGTCACCACATAAATAAGTAGCTATTAGATTTAGAATTGATAAAGCTGATAAATATTAGGAATAAGCCAAGTTCATTGTATCAGACTCTTAGAACTTTCCAACGTTTGCATATATATTTGAGATGTTAAGGATAAATAAAGCCAAATGATTGTTATATAAAAACATTATCAATCAAGGTCCTTTGTAAAAAAATATTTTTAACACCTAACTGTCCTAAATGTCAGCGATAACTAAACTTAGGATAAATTGAATTATCATCAATTTGACAACAGGACTAAAGCTATATGTAAAATCAATGCTCGATCATTGGTAAAACACTTGAGATATTATGCATGCTTGTATTTGACAATGGATCAATCTAGGTTCTTCTTGATTTGATATGTTCATTTACATTTAATGATATTTTATATGAGGCTTGATAACACAAGGGTATATACATTATTACGAAATGCTTGTGGGTTTGGTAGGCTCGAGCGAAGATATTATGGTAGTACGGAGATCAAGGATCTAATGTGGTTTGAAAATACTATTTTTTGGAGTATGAGAGTTGTGTTTGGTCCAGTGATATGATTAAGTTGTATTTGTGGTATGAGAGTTGGTGATGTGTTAGTAACATGCATATGATCAAGCGGGTTGATGCACGATGATATCACTTGACCGAGGAGAATACAAAGGCATCTCTTGTTGTTTTGAGAGCATAACTATAGTTGGTGATACATAGTGATATGGTGAAGAGGTATGATAATATGGAGCATAAATAGTAAGGGAGTAGGGATCTAGAAGAGGACTTGTGATTGAGATATAGAACATAGAGTGATAGGATATAGTCTTGAGGGAGTTTGGTGTGTACTCGTATAAACCTAATGATGGATGGATGCGATAGTAGCTCTCATTATTTGAGCAAGATTTTGGAAAGGAAAGATGGATTCAATGAACATGTCATGGTATAAAGATGGTATTAGTTTAAGGATCAAAGTATCAAAAGACATGATATTCGATAGAGTACTTGACGAAAACACATGGTCTCAATTTTCATTTTAAATTATCTAAGATGCAGGGATGAAGTCATGGATACTATAAACAACCAAATACTCTTAGTTTATGAAAGTTATAAAGTTTGTCAAATAGTCATTTGAATAGTGATTGGAGTTGTAGGTTTAGGGTGGGGGTGTGATTGATGAGGTAGACAAAAGTTAAAAAATTTACTGATCAAAAGATGTGGATGTTCTTATTTTATGGAGCCAATAAGTTACTATGTGTGATAATGATTTGAGATATTATATATTATAAATTATAAGTAACATGTTAAGGTTTAGTATTCACCTTCTCTATTAGACTAAGATAATTTTAAATTTATGTTTGAAAGGATAAAGTCATATTTATTCGGTGAAATAATCTATGAAAATAACATAAGATCTAAAATTGTCGAAGAAAATTATTGGGGTAGGACTTTAAACAATAATGTAAATAACTTCAAGTGATTTGGAGCAAAATATAGAAAACATTTTGAGAAAAATAATATGTAACTTTTATTGCTAAGGCATGAGTCATAATAAGCAACTTTTATCAATTTTAAAACTCAAAGAAAAGAGAGTAGCAAGAGATTAATTGTTGTTAAATAAAGAATGATGGAGGGCTAAAACAATTATATCATACATCAATTGTGACACCAACTGAAACAAAGATAATTGGCTGGATAATTTATGAAGTTGATATCGCCTTAAACCAAGATTGCTCTTGTGCTTAGATTCTTCGTAAGAAACGAGTTAAGAAAGAACTTAATAAAAATATTATTTTATTTATAAAATTAGGAGATAGAGATATATTTTTTTTTTTTTTCAAATGTGGTGCACACAAAATATTATTGAGTTAAGAGATGATCGTGTGTGAAATTAAATATTGTGAAACCAATGTAAGTGATGTAAGTGATGGGTATTTTGCTATTATAGTTGACTTAAATGGATAGATTTTTTAAGTTAGAGATACCTTGTTTGACCATTTGTTAAAGTTCTTTTTGCATTGGTTGAACAGGATTGTGATTGTTAGTCTTGTCTTCTTTTTCTATCATTTTATATATACTTTATAATCAAATAGTTTATCATATAATTTTTCGAATAACATTGGTGAGCTCCCTACTTGGATTGTAGCTTGTTTTTGTTTGCTTATTATATTCATTTCTTAAGCCATTGCAAGTATAAAAACGATGATTTCTCCATCGCTTAAGGGATGACCTATCAAAGTTAAATAATCTATAATGACTTTTTGAGTTTATACATAATCAACAATGGTGGTTTCCTCTAGCATATGGTGAGCAAGAGCAATTGATGAAGATGGTTTGAAACTCGAATCATACTTACACTACAGATGAAAAAATTAGAGCTTGTGATTGAAATTTGAATAACTTGTAGAATGAGATGATTTTGATATAGCTATAGTTTGTGATCATGATTTGCCATCGAGTTTGGGTCTCATGGTATTTAAATCCTTTTAGACGGACAACAAAAGAATCCATCGATGTAACCTAATATATCATATTCAAATAGAAGACCAGTGAATTGTGATTATAAAAATACATAATTATCATCTTTTGATGATTTAAAAAGAATTAGAGTAGATGCATCAATAATATGAGTTGAGATGAAATAATAACCAGAGGCCTATACCGGAACCAATAGGAGCCCTATTGATGCCATAAAAGAGATATAGGATTAAAGGCTTGATTGATTCATTTGTGTGATGTTGTACATTTATATGCACAAGGAAATATTGGAACGATTACTTGCTCTATATGCTTTCAATGATTCTCTATCTATATAAAGCTTATTAAAAATAAAATAAATAATTTTATTTTCATACATTTTTGTAATATTAAAGATTATAATGGCGAATACGTCGCCTACACAAGTATAAGAATTTATTCCTCACACTCACCGTCCGAACCCGATAAATAAACCCAACCCGGTTGGTCAATCCCCCGAGCCGCCTCCTTCACGTGCGAGTACTACCATAGGGGGAACATCGACTTGGACTATATGGGTTGCCTTAAGTGGGCGAGGCGCTTAAATCACTACTCTAATTCACACGTCACGAAGTGGGGCCCCTACACTGATTCGCTCGATCTCTAAGGCCAGTCTATTCTATATGCACACATCCGAACGGATTGCTTTGCTTACTTTCCTTTCTTTCAAACGAATTGTTCAATCGAAGAAGAGATCCCAAGGTATGAAATAATAAAAATAATAAAGGATATGATGATCATGCTGAAAAATCTTCCATTTAGAAATCGATCATACCTTGGCAACTAACAGCTTTCCGTACTTCCTCCGGAGTTCGAGCGTTAGCTGGCACCAAAAAGGAAAGAGACAAAAAAAAAGAAAAAGAAAAATTGAACAACTCAATAAGTTATTGAAGATAATAATCTAAGAATACAGAGCAAGCCTTCAGTGCAGGTCTCTAATCTAGGTAGCTCCATTAGGTTCTTGAAAATATATCTAACTTAGGAATACAGTGCAAGTCATTCAACGCTGGCGCTTAAAACAATCGGAGGCATATGTCTGTAAACATGATAGAAGCACAAGTCTAAATGTTTTCGAAAAGCAACTTAGGTTCTGCCAAAGAGCACCTTAAAGAGTTCAGTTCGGTTCGGTTCGGTTCGGTTCTAAGAACGTTCATGAACAAAGTCCTTATCATGTCTGATCGCAGCGACTGATTGATACCCTGCCTGCTGAGGATGACCTGGAAAAATTTTCATTAGGGTAGGCAGTCAGTGTTGAACCATAGATTTCTTAAAGGTCAGAGTAGAATACAATGCACAGCAGATAAGTCATGCATATGCTGGAAAGAAGTTGCAGTGCCAGCTGCGTGTACTGCATGATGGAACCAAGAATTCCATTTAGCAGCTATGGTCAAAGAAGACTTTGGTACAAACCAGGAACAAGATGACTCCCTGTCGCAGATCCTAAGAACCAGCAACCTTTTCCTTTAAGTATTGACATCAATAGCGCAAGTAGTTGAATTAAATTAACATATGCGTACCAAGGAAATTGCGACAAACGGATCAATGTTTTCCCTGCCTCTTACTTGCAGAATGATGCGTCAAGAGTTTCTGTGTAGGAGTCACATGGTCATCCTGTACATACGGAGAACATCAAAGGGTTGATAACCAATAGGAGAACATATATTAAGAACCTTTTACCAATAAAGAACCTAAACAACAATATCAAAGATCATGTCCAAAATAATGACAAATAAGAGTCGTACCAGAAAACTACAAAACAACCTTAGGGTGTTTGCTTAGACATTTCCAACTAGTTCCTTTAAATATAATACAATTGAAAATATCTATTTGTTATCCTTGTGCAATAAACTTGAATATATTGCCAGATCTTCTCTATTCTGCACAATTCATTTTTAAGCACTGGCCAACCATCATGCATCTCTATACATATTTATTATTCAACAATATTAGCTTGATAGTACCTTAAAGAAATTCTTCTAGGCATCCGCCTATACATTTAGACTTTTAAGGGTTTCCTGCCTAAAATAACCACAGGCATTTGAACAACTTTGACCTAAAAACACAAGATCAGGAAACATCTCACAATTTATTCTAGCTATTAATATTTGTGCAGACATTTGGAGCAATTCTACATCTATGAGAAATAAAGGCTGAAATGAAGTGTTATAAGTCGAAGACAATGTCTGTAATAGTAAACTTGTCAAAAGAAAAACTCCTCCCTCCCAAAATGGGAGATTTAAAAAGATAGCTTTAGATGACCATCCTCATTTAGACCAAAACAAGTTCAAATTTGTCATGTCAACATGGCCCTGCTATACATTTCTGTGGGTGTGACAGATTGATATTAAGCATTCACATCAGTATC
This sequence comes from Musa acuminata AAA Group, assembly GCF_036884655.1. Taxonomy (NCBI): domain Eukaryota; kingdom Viridiplantae; phylum Streptophyta; class Magnoliopsida; order Zingiberales; family Musaceae; genus Musa; species Musa acuminata. Next base: position 33,502,660 of record NC_088336.1, read on the forward strand.
ATGCCACACTCAAGAAAAAACAGGTAAGACTCTTCCTATGTTCATACTGAAAGAAGAACATGAGAGGAAATAAGAACTATAAAAGTTCTGAAAGTACAAAAAATTAATTGAAACTGATGAATTCACCTTGTATAGAGAAGCTGCAGATTCAGACTGCATCATTTGATTCGGAACATGACCAAGGGATTGAAAGCTATCCAGGGCATCCAGGGTAAGTTCCCAACCACAATGAACTTCTGAATTGCTTGAGCTGGAACCACTATCGCTGTTACAACCAGCAGCAGCTACATTTCCATTAACCCATGGGCAATAACGGTTATGGTGTTTAATCGGATCAAACTCTCCAGTTTCCACCTCATATTCATTTTCCCCATTCACTGTTCATAAAGCAAATACCAAATTTTGCATCCAGTATTACAGGAAAGCTCCATAAAACATAATGAAGACAAAAGATCATTAACCAAAGATTGCACAAGCACATAGTAACGGAACAAATTGTGGCTAAGGATGCGCTTAATATAGCATGGAAGCTTTCACTAAAACCTGTTTTATCTTGGGGAGACTCCTGTCTAATGTTTGATAGATAGGAAAAAACAAAAATATCTGGAGAAACAGATTTTCAAAGTTTCAGCAAAAGATTTTACCTCTAGAATATAACAAGAAAACTTTAACACCTCTTAGTACCACTCTTCGAATGATTTCCCCGAAAAGATACAATATGTAACCCACGAAGGATTATATTATACTCTCATATGGGTCTAGTTAGGCCGAGTCTTCTTTAGTTAAAACTTGAGTTTTCAGATAAAATTTTGAACACGGCTTTAGTTCCTCTTTTTGGATTGTGTTTATAGTCATATTTTGATTGAGTTGTTGCCGAGGCTACATACACATTTTTTTAATATCTTTATATTATTTTTTATATTTTATATATTGATTTTTATATTGTTTACATAAAAATATATTTTTTATATTTTTATATATTAATTATATATATATTTTTTTAGACATACTGCTTGGTACATCCTGGCATACCGCTCGGTACAATGTACCGCACCATACCAAACAAAACTCGATACACCGATACGATACGAAATTTTAAACCTTGCAAAGTTTTACAATATCAATCTAGTGTCAATACGAATGGGTTGTGAGTGACAGCCATCAAAATACAAAAAACATGGTATAGGTACCCTGTGATACCTACCACCCAATACATTTGTGTCTACCTGTCAAATTTCGACCAAACCATAAGATAAGGTTTATGTCTCAAGTTGTAAAATCTATCCTCAACCAAAGAGAAATTCTATGATCCAGAGTCCCGATCATGGATCAAACAATTAAGAACTAAATGTACCGATGAGTGGTGGCTATTATGAACCATGCCTAATACAAACATCAGCATATCTTTGACAGGGAGAAAGAAGAAAAAGCATTTTATGTATGCACAAAATCATGGCATGAAGTATGAAAAAAACAAATACTGGTACTGCAAGTTGCAACACAACTATAACAACTTAAGAGAACTTGTAGCTTATATTTTATAAATTTAACCATAGAAAGAACTCCTAAAACTCAATATTAAATTCCAAGTAAATCTTTAAACTAAATTGCAGAAGTAGGCTTTTTGGTAATAGTTAAACACGAGATGCAGTAAAGGAATGATAAAATAAAGTACCTATCCCATTTCTAGGAAGATGGCTTGACACCATGAGTGCATAATCATCAGTGATTGATGCATTGCCAGTCTGTGTTACCTCTTCCTTGGATACCTCATAACCTGAGTAAATCATAGCATTGCAAGAAAGTGAAGGATGTGCACTGCTATCAGGACCCAGGGTGTGACTAACCTTCTCCCCACTTTCCACAGAGTCAGCTTTGGTTGAACCATAGACCTTGGAACCACTATCAGCTCTTCCAACTGATCGAGACATCATCTCTTGACTATCACCATGAGGATCCTCTCTCATAACGGCTTCTGGAACAAATTCATCCACTAGTGCTGGTCCTGGGGCTGATTCACCAGTTTGCCCTAGATTTTCAGTGACTTCAGCAACTGGTTCTGCATCACCTACAATGCTATTCGTTCTATGCACAGATACATCAACCCCATGAATTTCAGCCTCATGACTTGCACCCATACCAACGCTACCTCCACTAATTCCTAAACTGAACCTATCCCTTGCATGAGCTGTGACAGTTTCTGCATTTACAATTTCTTCCCCCTCAATTGTACTGCTGCCTCCAACTTCCCTGGCAACACTTGCAGCAGCAGGTTGATTATATGTGTTTTGCTGTACTTGATTGCTATAGTTTGAACCCCAAGTATCATTCATGTCAAGATTCCTATGCATGATAGGAGAAGGATATCGAACATCAGCGACATCTCCTGGGTAATTTTCAACACTTTCCATTGAATCTTCCTCACCACTACAGATTGTGTCCATAGCAATAACAGAGGATGCCCGAGCAGAATCTCTATGTGATGGGAAGCCAATAGCCATATCACTCTCTTCTTTATAGGACTCGACTCTGTTCGCATCTATGTCGATATCAAAGCATAGATTACGACTCGGCCCAGCACCAGATGAACCTATCCTGGATGGTGGATGATATGAATCAAAGATATCAAAGCCACGAGCACGTTTGTTAGGGCCATCTGAATCCTGCGTGCCGTCATCAACTTCATCACCATCACGGTCAATGACAGTTCCTTCTATGCTGTCAGCACGCAGAATCCTATGCTGTGGTCTGTCAACTGTGCTCCCACCATCTTCCACGCTACGCTTCCTTGTGCTTGGACCCCGTGACTCATAGGAAGCTGCCCGGTCACCAACCTCACTTCCAGCAGGCTGGCCAATTATCAGATCCCTTCCCATTCCACCATCTTCAAAATGCTCAGACAGTGCTGGCATGCCAGAATGATTGGATGTTAGTCCTCCTGCCATTGTAAGATTCAAATCTACACCAGCATTTGATGGTGATTTACCATCATCCGCTGTTGCAGCTGCTTCGTCAATCTGTTCCTTTGCCATTGTCTCGGCAGCAACCCAACCATTGATACCACTGGCCGCACTTACTCCACGCGTCAGTGCCAACTTTTTTCCAGCATCAGGAGTATCAGTTGTGTTGGGACCAAAACGAGCAGGACGAGGCACTGTGCGGAAATCCCAGATTCTGACAGTGGCTCCACATAAGCTGCAATCAAGTAAAGGTGACCTTGTATTGTACTTCAGTTCTTTAATGGGTGCTTTCCCCTTTCCTTTGTCTTGTTTTCTAGAGGTGGACAATTGATTCTTACTAAGGACATGAAAGTCTGAATGATCATATTCATCTTTAGTATGATCAACTGAGCACGCATTTTTAGCAGACTCAGCAGAATTTTCTTCACAATCTTGAATATTTGGTAGCCATCTTGGCTCCCATCCACAAAGGCTTATAAATTTCTGTGCCTGGACAAGATTACAAGAAAAAAGCAAACTAAAGAGAAGTAACAAGTGCATAATCAACCAATGAAGATATGAAGGAATAGCAACAACATACATGAGAATAGTCACAAAAGGGAGGATCTCGAGATATTCTTTTTCCAGGCGTGCTGTCTGCTTTACAGCCTAGCTCCCCAGAAAAAAAAGCACTTGGCTGTGATAGAAAGCGGTCAATCTGAACACTCCTTGTGAGTCTCATAGTCTCAATTGCAGATGAAGCTATCATTGGAAGTGAAGGGAATTGCAAAAGGCCATCACAGCGGTCCTTGTAGCCACCAATAAGTGCTAATGGAGGGGTAGGAGGGAACTGAACCAAGCTGTCAGCACAGCAGTTTCCTCTCCAAGAACAATTAACTTTGTGGCCAGCATCAAGCTGATCCGTAAATGCTTCCACAGCACGATCAACTATTAAAGAACACAAAATATGTGAACATTACATCATCTTGACAAAACAAAATAGGGAAAATGTCATAATTAATCAATTTGCTAGAGTTTCCAATTTTATAAATATAAATATTGCATAATTAAATAATGAGATAAAATGAAGGTAGGTTGCTGAGATTAGTAGATAATGATGCAAATGCAAGTAATGTCTGATAATACCTTCAGTGGGACTCCAAGATGCTGATATAGTAAAAGTGAGTTGAGCACCACATGACTCGCATTCAATAATATCTGTATCGATATTAATCCACCCCCTGCGAGCACAGGATAGTGAACCTGCTCCCTGCAGATTTAGCATTCATAATGCACTCAAACCAAAAGAACAAGGAAAGGTATAATTTTCTTTGTAAATGAGAAAGCTAACATTCCCTAGCAGGAATCTTAGAAGGGTAAGTGCATAGAGAAATTGGTTCATGGCGCTGAAATGACAGGACAATGACCAACTCATAGTAACTCTTGTAAGAATACATGTTAATGCATGCACAGCATATTTATTATGCAGAGACATCTTACACTTATATGAACAAATGGAAACACAACATTAAGTAAAAGTATACCATGACTCTAGTTGCCTTAAGCATTCTGGACTCAGACATTTCAAAATGGGAAGAAAATGAGATATAGAGTACAAACAAGAGACTAAGAGACTTAGAAGGGAAAATTCTGGGTTAAATAGTTCAAATTATAGTAGTAGTTATTACCCTTTCATTGAACATAAAAGAGGAAACAACCATGCATTCCATAACCAGATGGAGTAACAGAAGATTGGCATTCATCTATAGCTCAGGGTGGACATAAGATACAAGTGTTGACTTCTAGTGTTTATGTTATCACTTTCCTCTTTTCTCTTAGCATGTTTTCTTTTGCTGCAAGTTCCAACTGTTATAGGCCTCACTTCATGACATTGTTTCCATGAAACTGCCAGCTCACACCTAGTTATATATAACCACATCAACCAAAAATACTACTTGCATTTGGCAAAAGAAGCTTGTTTACTTAATCAACATCAAGCAGGGAAACATGATCTTGATGATATACCGAATGTCAATGGAAAAGATATATATTCTCATTGGAATTATATGATGAAGAATAAAATAATGTGTGTTATTATTTTTATCAGCAGAAATCTCAATGATTCAATGAAAACCCAGTCAAAAGATATGAAGAGGCTTGATCACTAACTTTTGGTTTTGCAAACCAATTTGAAGGCTTGAATGTGCTGAGTCGCTGAAGCAGATCCCCACGTTCCCAGGGTCGACATTGAGGTTCTGAGGATCCCAAAACAGAGCCACCAGCATTTGTGCTCAATGAAGTCCGAGGTGGCTGTGGATCAATACAAGATAGAGACCCCACTTTGGAACCCTGACCACTACCAAGCCAATCTATACTGGTTGCATTTGTTGGAGCAGCTGGTGAGGATGCCCCAGCAGAACTAAAATAAATGACATTATTCTTGAGAAGAAAGACACTACAGCTCAATTGAATAGTAATATGAAACACTTTAAAAATAAAGAAGTTGTCTTTAACAATCTTAAGCACACGGTTCTTTCACAACAATGTTTCTGATGGAAATAGAATCTGATGATCTTTAAGTAATAAGTGTTGTATTCCCTGTGAAGTGCGAACTATCCATTAAATGTGGATAATTATGTATCAAGAAGAAAAATAAGTGAAGCAATGTAAACAGAAGTGTTAACATAGTTCAGATCCAGTAAAGCTATAGAATCTATAATTCCCTTGAGATCTAAAAAAAAAATGTCTGATAGGGCAGATATTCACAGTGAAGAGATAACACCAATCTGCCATCTGTTAGAATTAAATAACCAAAAATATTCATAAACAACCAAATACACCATAGCATATATGGTAAGTTTTTATAATTCCAAACATATTAGGATGGTATTAAACACTTGGGAATGGGTGAGAGAGTGACTAGAGTACCATTACATAAAGCATAATATGAACCTTGTGTTGATAGATTTCCTTCTAGCATAAACAAACCAATGTTACTTGTCTCAAACTCTAAAAGAACCAAAGTGTTTGACTATTTCTCTAGCTTAAAGAATTATTGCCTAAAACAGTAATACAGGGATCATTAACAAGTTAGCACTATAAGATTTCTCATTTCTGCTTCTATAGAGCTCTCCCTAAAAAATTTGCAGGCCACATATTTATCTAGCAGCTCTAGAGAACAGATAAGAATCAGAATGAGCAAATATTAGAGAAAGATTCCTAATTAGACATTCAATGTCCTAACTACAGTAATACCTTTCAGTATTGTCCTCGAAATAAAAGCTACTTCAGTAATAACTACACTAGCAGCTCAAATCACATTCATTAGCGATCACCAGGAATTTATAACACAAACCTAAAATCCGAAGCTTTTCACTGCAAAAACCAAAACACCTGCACAATTTCTGATCCACTTTTAACCAGTCCAACACTCAAAATGAGCAAGCTTTGACCTAGTTCCTCCCGATTCGAGGGTTTGAAGACGAAGAAGAAGCTAGATTTTGGGGATTTAGCCACGAAAGGAGCCCTAGGGCTTCGAATCGGGGAGTCGTGGAAAAAATCAAACCAAATCAAAGACAATGACAAAACCCTCGAGATCGAGCACCGAAACCCTAGAGATAGAGAGCGAGAAGGTGAGAGTGGCAGAAGAGAAGCTTACCTCGCAGCAGGAGTGGGAGGAGGAGAAGACGACCTAGCAAGCGCGACGGCGTCCGCCGTCCCCGAGCTTATGACCTCTTCCCTCATCCCGCGTTCCCCCTCTCTCCTCTTCTTTCTGAAACGGAGAAGGAAAATAAAGAAAAAAGTCGCACCTTTCGTCCCTCGCGGACGCTTTTATAGCGAGAAACGCGATGTGCGCCAACGTGGTGCCCTCGCGATCTGGACCGTCAAAACTGACGCACAATCCCCGCCTTCGTATGCGTCAGGTGAACAGAGAAGCGATCGTAGCCGCCCGATTCATCCGATGCCACCTGGACCCCTCCGCGGGTAGATGAACGGTGGTGGCTGCACTTCCATTGGCAAGAGTACGTCGATCGGACGGACGATAACTCCCGGTCTCCAAGATCGTAGGAGACACTATGGGCCATTGGATCAATAGACGAAGAGAGATTTAAACAATACGGACAAATTTCATATTACCCGTATAGTTACACCTCCTTAGTATCTCGATCCCTATATTTTAAAAATTTATATTGGAATCGCTATAGTTATAAAGTGAAACATCTAATTCCATTTATCCTGACATCGTTGATTCTACTGATGGAAGCATGAAAACAATAGGAAAAATATAATTTCAATGCTCTAGTAGTGTCGGACGATGTTGGTGATGGTAGATAGTAGCGTCGTTGGGGGCTGTGGGGGCTATTGTGGATGAGAACAACGACGAAAAGAGATGATGGTCATTTTGCATCTATATCGATGTCATCTCTTTCAAATGATCATTTCAAAATATATCATAATCTCTTCCCTAGAGAGAGAGCGAGAGAGAGAGAGGAGGGGCCAAAACCTCAACATGTTCCTCCTCTTTGTCGCCCACTCCTCCTCAGCTTATCCTTTGGACTGTCGATACCTTTTGTTATTGACATGACTTGTTGAAGCAACGGGAGTTGCTACCTTCAACCTTGTTTTCATCATGATCATCTTCTCAATCGGGTCCACCATTGGCATCCTCGTCCCCACCATAACCTTATGTGGCATCGTCATGGCCATCGTAGCAGGTGCCTCAACCTTGGGTGTTGTGCCTAGTATTGCCTTCCATTTCTTTTCTTGATTATAGTGTAAAAGGATGGAAGGCGACGAAGAAGCAATGGGTGGAAGTGCCACTTAAGGAGGAGGAGGAAGGGCATGGAGGACACTCGATTGATGGTATGTCTGAGATTACGATGCTCACTTCCTTGACTTTCCCATGTCGATTTCAAAGGCGATTATGCAGATGTCGAGTTGCCCTTGCACTATACGTCAACGCAGTTGCCAAGTGGCGAAAGGGCCGCTCAACATTTACATGACCTCCACCAAAATCAACATGGGGAAGTCAAGGAATTGGGCATCGCAATCTTAGGCATGTCATTAACCGAGTGCCCTCCATGCCCTTCTTATCCTCTAGCACTTTTGCCCGCCCCTCCTTCATTGCCTTCCATCCTTTTATGCTACAATCAAGAAATAAATGGATGGCGGTGTTGGGCACAATGCCCAAGGTTGAGGCTCATGTTGCGTGGCCATGACGATGTCGTAGGAGGCTATGGCGGGGACGAGGATATCGAAGGTGGACTTATCGGAGAAGACGATCACAATGACAACAAAGGTTGAAGGTAGTAACTCTCGTTGCTTCGACGAGCCATATTAGCGACAAAAGGTGTTGGCAGTCCAAATAACAAGCCAAGAGGAGGAAGACACTAAGGTTTCACCTCCCTCTCTCTCTCTCTCTCTCTCTCTCTCTCTCTCTAGGGAGGAGATCATAATGAATTTTGAGGCGATCACGGGAAAGAGATGGTGTCGACGCAAATGCAAAGTGACGAAAGAGCCGCTCAACAACTGTGTTAGTTCACTACTTTACATCTGCATCGGTGTTAATGTAGATGCAAAGTGTCTCTCATCTCTTGTCGTCACTCTCATTATCCACGATAGCCACATGTGACACTATCATCTGCCACCACCAATTGAAGTATTAAATTATCTTTTTACCCATTATTTTCATGTTTTAGATAGTAAAACTAATGACGTTAGGATAAATGAAACTAAATATTTTATTTTCATAATTATAGAGATTACAATATAAAATTTTTAAATCTAAGAATCGGAATACTAAGGAAGTCTAAATATAAGAGTTAATATTTAATTAGTTTAGGATTTCACTGCCGCTCCAAAGAATTTTTCTCTCTCTCTCATATCTTATCGCACTTAATGAGAAAAATAATGGGTATAATTGATGATCTTTATCGAGCATTATAAGTACAATTTCAAGACAATCTTAATGCAATGGATTGGTGCACATAAATGATTTTATTTTCTGTTCAAAACATGATGAGAATATTCCTAACATAATTATTGACATGGCATACTCCTGTTTGCATTTTGGTTTGGGGGAATTCTGAGCGTGGGATTTTGAAGAAGAAATTTTCAGATGCTCCATCCCAAATCTTGAAGTCTCACAACAATAGATATATAAAAGATATAAACAAGCATAAAATATTATAAATTATGGTATCATTTTAATTTTTGCAACATAGAATTATTGAATGCTTGACACAGTGACATGGACAACAAACAAGGCATAGATAGAGACTTACGAGACCTGCTGAAGTGAATAAGATGTGCAAACAAGTCACAGAACCAAGAGCAGATTCATCAGAAGGATTGCACACAAGTTTAGCAGCAGAAAAACTGATGCTACAAGTTCAAACATACTGAATTATCAATAAACATGTTTTTATTATTAATCTGCTGCAATATCAACAAGCTAGGAGACAGGTTAACAACAGTGACAGACTTGATCACTTCACATAAATTTTCTCAGGGAGGGAGCTCGGCAACGGAAACATGTTACGATTCAGATGTTGCAGCGGCAGCACAGAGCTCACCATTGGAACTGGAAGTATACCATAGCGCCTCTCGCAGGAGATTGTTATTGATTGCCATAATTTGGCCAAGTTGATTACCACAAAGCCAATAAGTACTCATCTTTCATTTTCAATTCATGAAATCTCCACTACAAAACCTGAAACTTCAACAAGAATGTGTCAATCACTTCTGCTTAACATGGAAAACTTTCAGTACAATGTCTGAGAACATATTGGGAATTGGCATGGAGTATTTATTCATCATTTTTCATATCCGAGAAAGATGTCAACAAAAGCATGAGATGCTCCATCGGTCATGCAGCAATATCTGAAACGAGCAAGCAAAGTTCACAACCACATTTGTCATCGTCATCATCACCATTAGAACAAGCTTAACCATAAAACAGCATGTGGCATTAAAGAGGCAAGAATATCTAACTTGATTGTACGCAGATAACACATTTATAGGTTTAAGATTACATCAAATGAGACCTTGAGCACTTTTTTAACACCATGACTCAGTTGAAGACAACATACGCATTAGGTAAATACTCGTAATCACAATTATCTATAGTATATACCATAACAATCTACTTTATAATGGAATTAGCTGATCTTCATTTTTATGCTTTCATCTAATCGAACTGAATGGATTAGTGATGTATCAAAAAAGAAAAACGGAAAGATCACCTTCAATTGTTGTAGCATTATTGTTACCGATTTGATCTTCCACAAATCATAAGACCACTTTCAGAGATATGTCAGAAGAGTTTCAAGAGAGAACAACAAATGTTTCGCCATGAATAGAATAACTACCCCATTATCTTTATTGAGTGTAAAATCATGTCAGACATTATAAATTAATTTAAGTTTTTACTCGTTTCCAATGTGGGTCTAAATTTATGATACTATAATCTCTTAAGCGTTTGACATCTTCGTCAAAGATCAACATAACCTAAGATCCCTTAGCATGATACATGTGGCATGTGAGGCCCAATCCTACGGTTTCTATTCAAATTGTTTATCATCCTAGATCGGCTCTGATACATATGACCTAACTCGATGGAATAATTAATCCATTAATCTTCTTTGAGTTTAAATACAATCTCAATATGCTTAAGTGCAAGTTGATGATAGTACACTTATCAAATCTTGTAGGTCAATTCATGACTTCATCAACTTCTTATCTGGGCGGTGGGGCTACATCATGAGTGTTATAACCTTTATCTCAAACACACTATTGTAAATTTAGTACTTTAGAAAAATAAAAAGAACTAATTCGACAATGAAACACCATGGCGATTCTACATAACTTCTGTCCTATAGTTCATCTCGGAGCAAAAGTACAAGTACAATTTAAATTTTGTAAACTATAAAACCATCTAATATTTTTCACACAAATAGCATGAGATTTGAGCAGATACTTCATAGCAAATGAATTCCTTACAATATAATTAAAACAAATCTTCTATCCTATAGTTCATCTCGGAGCAAAAGTACAAGTACATTTTAAATTTTGTAAATGATAAGACCATCAAATATTTTTCACACAAATAGCATGAGCTTTGAGCAGATACTTCATAGCAAATGAATTCCTTACAATATAATTAAAACATATATTACAGTAAGCTTTCCACAAATTCTTGCTCCAAAACTCTTTTGTACCTAATTGACATGGAAACTCGACTCCTTTAAGACAATATCTTCAAACAAGCATAACAAGCTACCAAAACTTGGAATTTTACCTGCCAAAGATAGACTTTGGTTCCGTTTTTTCCAATCTCAGAAGGAATTCATCTCGAGAGAGTAAGTCCTCCCCTTCACAAGCATCCCCGCAGCTGACCTGTATGGCTCTTCGAATGCACCGGAAATCCAGCACCTGTCCGACGGCCCTAAGGAGCCACCCCATTCTCCACTGCTGGCAACCTCCCTCCACCTCTCCTGACTTGGCCGCACAGCCACCATCGTCGCCCCCTTCAGCACCGCCCCACCAGGAAGCTCCAGGAAGGGTGCATACCATAGCCGCATACTGAGGGCTGGCACCAGAGTTCGCTGCGAGCTCCCGGATGCCGACACTGGCGTCACCCTGAACTCCTGCAGCTGCCGCCGGTCCATCGTCAGCACCCCCTGCCCATCCACATCCGTGAGCTCTAAGCTCTCCAGCGTCTCATGATCGGCTACGATTGGGTGGAGGAGGTAATGTCGCGCGGAAGCGGCGATCAGGGAGCTGATCGTCCAGAACACCCGAAGCTTCAAGTTCCCGTTGGTGTAGAACGACTCCGGGATGCTCCCGCCGTCATCGCCCCCGCAAGCGTCCTGGAAGCTAGGGTTAGAATTGGGGCTTGAGGATTTGGGCGAGATGGAAGACGAGGAGAGTACGGAGGACGCGCTGAGGATGAGACAGCTATCGAGGGTCGACCCGAACTCGGCCTTCCACTTCAGGAGAACGCCGTCGTCGACGCCGAGTTCGCCGGCCGGGAGCTCGATCCGGAGGCCGTGGATCTCCTTAAAGTTCTTAAGGACCTCCGCCGGGGAGTGGTGAGAGAACTCCGACAAGGGCGACGACGAGGAGGAAAGCAACGAGGGTGAGGACCTTCGGTCGGAGGCGACGCCAGCGGAGGGGGCGAGGATATGGCCGAGAGCCTGGAAGGGCCTGGCGATGCCGCCTAGGACGATGCGGGCGAGGTGGGAGAAGACCCCCCGGGCACTATCCCCGCCGGCGACGCCGGCAGGTGAGGGGGAGGGATCGTCGGAGATGACGCAATCGACGCGGACGAGGACGGAGTCCACGAGGCGGACGAGGGAGTGAAAGCGGCTGCAGACGATGCAGCACCGCCCCAAGTCCTTAACGTCGCCGACTCGGTTGAAGACGAGGAGCAGGACGGAGTCCGGCAGCCGATCGAAGTGGTCGATCTCCTCCTCCTCATTGTCCTCCGCCTCCGCCGTATGCCGGCGCCAGCGCCGAAGATCCTCCGCCTCCGCGAGGCCTCCAGGGGACGTCATCGGATCCCAACCTGATGGATCGAGACAGATCGACAGATGTGCCGCAGACCAATGCGTGGAAACGGGATGAATCGCCCACCTACCACCCTAAAAAGGCGCCATTGTAGGGATCAGCATCGAAATGGAGAGAGGGGGAGGAGGCCGACTCTCCTCGCCCACTCACCTGTGGAGCTCGCGACTTTTACGGCACGGTGGAGAAGAGGGCACGAGAGGAATCGGGTCTCGGGAGAGAGAGATAGAGATAGACGGAGAGGAAGACGAAAGAGAGAGAGAGAGAAGCCGAATTATGAATAATCTAAGAGACTTGTTTTATATTTCTATTCCCATTAATATCAATTATCGAGAGAGGGAAAGAGGAAAATATAATATACTTTTCTCCTATTTCTTTAATCCGATTTATACATTTAATGTTTTTATTAGTTGGTGGATTTTTAATCTTTATTTTATTTTCTACATTATTGATGAATAAGATGGGAAAGCGCGTGATCTGCTCATGTTTGGTCGGTCGGTCGCTCTGCACATTGAATCGACTCTAATTGGACTGTGTTAGGTCAGCGCGCACGAATTAGGATCGAGGAAAACTGTTCCTTTTGTTTATGATAAGAAGGTTTCATAGATGCATGCTTCTTTTATGACTTGATAAGGTATTTATTATTCATTCAACAGAGATTTGCCATACATTAATTAGCAGACACGATCTGATCCGACATCCAAGTTTTATCAATGGACTTATGTTTGATACTTACCAATCAAATCCAAGCACAGACATTACTATAATGCTCATACAGGAAAACCTCGGCAAAGAATGATTGCAGAGATGGCTTAAGAATAAATAGCACTCACCATCTTCCAGATTTGAGCCACTGCAGTGATTGGATACTGCATATGACCTAAGAACTAAGAACAACTAAGTAGTAGATTCCAGTGATTTCTACCCACAAATGTTTGTTAGATGGTACCTTAACAAGATTGCAGGCACCAACATACCACCAACCAAGGGATGGGTACCTTAACAAGAGATTGACATCTCAACTAAGAAGTATATGTAAGCTTAACAAAGATGATGATTAAAAAGGATAAGTCAATACCAAATTATTTCTTGATTTGGTGGGTGATGGCAGACTTGAGTACATCTAATAGTAAGAGGGATCGATCTGATTGCAAAAATTAGTTCTCCATGTCGGTCGGATCATACAAATCACGCCCGCATCTATCGCATACTTGCTTGGATGTTGGTGTCTCTGCTTTCGGTTTTTGCTTCTGCATCTCGGGTAAATCTAGCCCCAAAACATCACCGAAAGCCTTCGTTGCTTCGTTGAGCTCTTCCATGCTGGATAGGAAATAAATGCAGATATCAGAAATAGACAAACAAAAGTTCAATTTTAAGTCCCTGAAATATTTAAAAGTTAACCCTTGAGATACTGCTCATAATCGGGTTCACCAACATGAAGAGAACTTAAAAACATTTGGCATAATCTACCATTCACAATCTAGAAAGATCATCCATGATTGCTTACTAAGCAGACAAAAGAGCTCCTTCGGAATGAAGGAAGCAGAGGGTGGATGAGTGGAACAAGAGGTGCAAATTGAATAAGACATATAAGTATACATTGCAACGATTAGCTAGTGTAAAAGAAAAGGTGTCATTATCGATTAAATCCAAATAATGTTAGAAGTAAATCCACACATTGCACCACAATGATGTCATCTTTTCTTAATTCAAATATCTAAGTAAAACTTGCTAGCAATTGAACCTGCCATATAAGAGCCTAACAGTGTTCATCAATAATATAATACATCAAATATTGCCACAGCTGTATGCAGCTGCCATTACTATCAGCAAACAAAAAAGACTTTGTCAAAACCTAAGAAATGCAACTATTAATTAGCTTCTTCTACAAAACTAACCAAGATCAACGTAGAGGAGACAAGTGGAGAAGTCCATGTAGATCTTAAAGTGCCTGATAGTGATCTAAAAGATAAAAAGGGAAACACATGTGGGAGGTCACAAAGCCCAGAACTACTATAATGACCGGTGACATATTCGTAACTCCTATCCCCCTATATGTTAGCTCTCATATTCAACAATTAAATATAAATGTGGATGATCTGACTGTACAACTAAAGACAGATAGTTGATATAGTCATATAAGTGATGATAACTCGTTCAATTCGAGGTTCACTTAAATACATCAAAAGTATTTTAAGTGTTCAACCTTATCAGCATATGATCCAGTGTTTAAATCGCATGCATTCACTTGAATACTACAAAAGAATTACAATGATCAGCTATGTCTAATTAAGGTTGGAGCATGAGGATTTCTGTTACATGATCACTGGTGCCCATCTTTTGCAATGTTAAAGAAAAGGAAAAATGATATCATCATTAAAATCTTACCTTATGGTTAGTGGTGGAGCTAATCGAATAATGGTATCATGGGTTGGTTTTGCAAGAATGCCCCTCTCCTTCAATTTAATACATAAATCATATGCAGAAACAGGAAATAGAGCTTTGTTGTTCAGGTCTACAGCATTGAGCAATCCTCTTCCTCGAACCTCTTTTATTATGTGTGGGAATCGCTGCTGAATCTTCATTAATTGGTCTCTGAGTTCCTGTCCCAATTTAGCAGCCCTGTGGAAAAATAAAGTCAGATTTACATTGTCATATTTTCACTTGGAAGTTTCAGATAAGTCTATCGGACATAATACAACAAGCTGAAAATGAAACAAATCAGTATGTCCAAGTTTTCCATATGTAAGACTTTGTTAATCTACAGAATTAACAGCAAAGCCCAAAGGATGCAACTGTAAAATCAATTACCTACCCAGAAAAATCTTAGATAAGTCTATCGGACATAATACAACAAGCCAAAAATGAAACAAATCAGTATGCCAAAGTTTTCCATATGTAACACTTTGTTAATCTACAGAATTAACAGCAAGCCCAAACTGAAGCGAATCAGTATGACCGAGTTTTTCATATGTAAAATTTTGTTAATCTACAGAACTAACAAAACGAAAAGGGCAGTAGTTTAATCGAGAAGTGGCGAGCGACAAGCTTGAGTTACTACAACTAAGGATTTAAGAATCCTAATTTTACAAAAGTCTCGTACCACTATATGAACAAAGGATGCTGCAAACTATAAACACTCAAAATGTAAAATCAATTATCTCTGAGAAATAAGATATAAAGGCTGGTCCCCTCAGTAAAAGCACTCAACACTCTAGCAGAAGACGTAATATTTGAAATTAGTTGCAGGTACTTCCAAAGCAAAGCAGTTGTTCAAGTATAATCATATGCACTAGGATTCATCTATGAGGTTCATTGAGCCTTTTTTCGATATCTTTGTAACTCAAAAGTGTAAAGCCCAGATGTAGAATATTTGTCAAGAAGGAAAAAAGACTAGCACGATTATTGAAAGAAATGTTTTACTTATTTGAAAAGGAGGCATGGTTTTATTAATCAGATAATTTTCGTCAATAGATAACATTGAATCTACATGTTTACAAGTCAGCAAAGCAAATGAAAAAGATATTCATGCTCATCATATGCAGTTATGCTTAATAGTCAATATAGTAAACATAATCCAAAGCCAGTCAAACAAAGTACAAACCACAAAAGAATCATTACAAGCAATTAAGCTCAAACTTATGTGTTTTTATTGTTTTAATACATCATCATATCTCATTGAAGAATCTTAAAACTCTAGGTTTTCTCTCAAGCAGTATAACTGCTCTAATGATAATCTGATCATGCTATATGTTCCTATAGCTGTATTTTAATACATCATCCTATCTATATGTTCCTTGGAAAGGAATCCCTGCCTAAGTTGCCTTTCCTTCCACAGCTGACTCGGTCAAGGAAAGGAGAGGTTGGCCAGATCTCATTCCCGTTCCCTCCGACTCCTACTTCACTTGGGAAGGTATCTCCAGTCAAAGTATAATAGGTGGAGGACAAAAATGAAATTTATAAAGAATATAAAATCTTGAGTAAGCACAAGCAGTACCTTTCAGTAAGTCCTTCATCTCTGATAACATCTAATGCAGCAACTGCCACTGCACTTGCCAAAGGATTTCCTCCAAAGGTACTGCCAATAATCATGCAAAACAAAACAAGGTCGGGTAAAAATGATATGAGATTATATACCTCTTGGCTGCTTAATGTGATGAAAAGCATGATTCTTTTAAGGTGGGTTTGGTCCTGAGCGCTTCCAATTCCTAATGTTTGGCTGGGGGACGGGATTGTGCTGTTCTCATTCATGGGAAATTTCAAATCTCTCTTTTGGTAGGATTACAATTCTACCCAGTGGATTGGAATTTCAATTTTCATTCCCAAAGAACTAACAAAGGAGTTCTAAAAATGACATAATATCTTTGTTTATATACTAACATTACATTACATGATAAACGTTTATATCTAAATATGATTTACCTCTGCTTCAGAAATATTAGCGCATTAAGTTAATATGTCATAATTTTATAAGATTCTCATTATCATTAAACAATTTTATAATATTTTTACAAGTTATTTAAAATCAGAATATCATAAATATAAAATTACATATCATTATTGTACCCATCTCAAATTTCGATCATGATCTTGCGTTAACGAACCTAGTATGTCAAGGAATTTGGCTCTCCCTTTATTACCCTAATGTTAGTGGATTCTGATTATGATTCTGATGTGAATGAGGATCATGTAATGAAGCACTAACCTTCCATGCTCTCCTGGCTTGATACATGACATGATTTCCTTGTCAGCAAGTACTGCACTGACAGGTATGACCCCAGCTCCTAAGGCTTTTCCTAATATCTGGTACACATGAAAACCAATATCAAAAGCAGTCGAAATACTATGAGCAGTCGAAATACTATGAACACAAATTAGGCCTTACCACAACATCAGGCCGTACATTTTCCCATTCGCACGCCAGCATTTTCCCAGTGCGAGCTATGCCAGTTTGTATTTCATCAGCAATCATCAGAATGTTGTGCCTAGAACATAGATCTCTGACTGATTTTAAATAACCATCTGGCGGTATTATGACCTAGATGAGGAGCCCAAAATAACAAAACATTATGAGGTGCAAAAAGATTAACCGAACAAAACAGTATGCACGACATGACAACAAAAGCCATTAAAAATGAAAGAAACAATAGTTATAATGCTTGTCAAATATTAAAAAAGACATTCTGGAGGAGGCATATATATTTGGACAGTGTTCATGAATAAAACAGGTATAAAGCTCAACAAGACCACAATCCAGATTTCTCGAACAACATTCCAATTTTAAGCTTGATCCAGGTCAAAAAATGTCCGGTCATTTATGAAGTATTTGGACAGTGTTTCACGTAAAGGTTGATATAGCATGAAGCAAATTTACTGCTCGTTCCAAAAGCTGAAATAAAAAAAATTCTTCGATGCACCAACATAACCCAGCAAACAAAGTGCAACTTTTGAAGTTCAAAATAACATGGTTCCCAAAATACTGTAAAAGAATTTACATTTCATAGCAAAACGGTAAGCTAATAAATTATTAGTGCATCGAATAGTTATAAACATGAAGGAGACATAGAAAACATATATATTAAATTGATAATAGATCATTTATATTAAATTATTTCCAGACTTAGAAAACATAATGGTTCGAGATCGAAACAAGTTAATTGATAATCGATCATTTATATTAAATTATTTCAAAATTTTTAAGAAGTAACACCACATCTACTTCCAAGTATTACCAGTTAGCAAGTGTTTCTCATTAAATTATGGCAGTAAAATTATCAATAGGAATAAAAAGAGCAACATGCTCTTAAGCATACATACTCCTGCCTCTCCTTGAATAGGCTCAAACAAAAACGCACATATTCGTTCTCCATGATCTGAAACATAGATAGTGTTAGCAAATTAATATATCTGAAACTCAACACAAATGGAAATGCTTCTTGCCACTACAGACCTCTGAAGATTTGCTCTAGTGCATCAACATCACCAAAATCAACTTTGAGATGGCCTGGAACTAAGGGGCCAAAACCACGAGTTGCATCATTGTCACAACTCATAGATATTACTCCCAAGGTCCGACCATGGAAACAGCCACAACAAGACACAATGAGAGCCTGCAAGTTACCAAATTCTTAGAATGGTTATTCAACCCAAGTATTAATTTATAACCAGAGATTCACAATTTCAAGCTAGAGTAACTCCAAGAAATGACTAAAGATCTTCTCTGAAAATTCCTAAGAACATTTTCCATGTTATAATCATACCAACAGAAGCAACAAATGTTTTGAGAAAAAGGTCGTAACAGGTGGTACCTCATGGCTCATGATCATGTACATGAAATGCCATACAAATTTCATTCAAGTATCCATTGATAAAAGCAATCATAGGTAGTAACAGGTGGTTCATGACCCCGTACACGAAATAACATACAAATTTCGTTTATCCATTGATAAAAATAATCATAAAGGTAATTATGTTCAAGATTATATCTGTCTCTCGCTGGTATCCTCTCCCAGTTACTGTAGAAGCCGATGTAGGCCAGGACTATATCATACACAAAGCTAATGGCAAGATTTCTGCATCAAGAAATCATTATGGCATTTTATGGATCTCAATTACGGCAAAAGATCCATGTAACCAACCCAAGATAATTGAGACTTACGGCCTTGTTATTGTTATTGTCTATTTACAAACATGTTATACCTAAGGATTTCCATATCATTTTCAGGTCCGAGAAGTGGAGGCGTAGGTAAAGGAGAAGGAGGCAGCAGAAGAGAGAAGAGTGGAAAAGAACAACTGCATATTTTTATAGAGAAAAAAAAAGATCCAATTCCAGTACCAAAGCAGTGTAGCTCAGTTACCTTACTGCCTACTGGGCCCAGTACAGTGAGCTTACTGGGTGATAAGCACCATTTTCCGACTGGACCAGGCAAAATTGTCTGGTTCACAAACCGATCGACCATTATATCAGTAATTACCAGGCCATACCGATTGACACCACTGAAACTTTTAACCTCGATTTCAATAACTCCTATTAATCACTAATCACCAAGATTCAGAGAGGAAAGAGAAAGCTTTACAAGGGATAGTTTTCACTTTTTAGAGTAGGCAAAATCTACAATTCTAAATGTGCAGTAGTTGCTTAAAATGTCCAGATTTTAATTTATCCCATAGAAGATTGTCATGCAAAAAACTTTTCTGAATGTAGACAATACCTAGAGCTTCAGAACACTGGCTAGGAGCTATATCCTTTGCATATAGTGAGCCATCAAACTCAAATATCAAGATACATACATGTACAAAAGATTTTCATTGCTTCGGATCATCAATCTCTACTCAGATCACATTATTATAAACATCTTGTAAATGTCCACTCCATCACTTAAAGCTTCTCTCAATGAAATTAGGTATAGTACAGTTGACGTGGTCACTGAAATTTTTTAGTGCTGGGATATATAATAACACAAAATGTCATGTGCTGCTCATCCATCTAGAAGTTCATTACTGCATTATCTATGTTCATGCATGAAGAAAATAATTTACAGCTAAAATTCCAAAAAAAAGGTGTGGAGTTTTTTCCACCTCATCTTTTGGTATCTTCTTCTTCTCATAGCCCCATTTTCGTGCCAACTTCAATGCTGTTTCCACACCCTCAGCACCAGTATTCATCGGCAACGTCATATCATATCCAAACATCTGTGTAAGATGCTCCGCAAAAGTTGGAAATTTATCATTATAGAAGGCTCTAGAGCTCAGAGTAAGCCTTTCTGCCTGTTCAATTAGAGCTTTCACAACTTTTGGATGGCAATGCCCCTGATGAAGAAAGTTAGAGAAGTCCATGTTAAAATTCAAAAGTACAAACAACTTAAGCTGAACCAAGAACCACCCAAATTGATTTCTCTGATACTTCCATGCTGGATCAAATTTCAGGTCATTAATCAACATGACAAAAAAAAAAAAAAAGGAGCAGTTTCAATCAAGAAATTTATGTTGAGTTAAATGAACAGGAAGAACAGTTTGCGGACACAGGGCAGATCACTAAGTCATGAATTCCATTAGAAACTAGTAGTCTTTACAAACATCACAGACCTGATTAACAGCAGAATAAGCAGATAAGAAATCAATATACTTGTTGCCTTCTGGGTCCCACACACAAGTTCCTTTTGCTTGAGAAAACACCATAGGAATGGGATGGTAGCTGCATATACATCAAAGACTCACTTGTGTTAACAGAAAAATTTGTTGATCTGCCAAATCTATCAGCAAAGGAAACATCATAAACATCGTAAGCATCAAAAGTACGATCAAAGCAGAGAGGTGCAGGGATTTGCTTTTTACAGATTCGACCAACCAAAGAAACAAAGGCCGAACAGATCAAGAGGAACAACTACCAAGTTGGGTTCTTGGTAAACCAAAGTACTTCATCAACCGATCCTGGACTGATTCAAGTACTAAACATAATAACTGACACTCATGTAGCTTTCAAACAAATTTCTCACATATGGAATATAGCATCTAACTTAGATCTTGATCTATCTTGCAGGAGGCAAAATCCATTGGGTGCATCTTCCAATCGCTGATTGCGGGACCAAAAAACTTGATCAAAGACGCCTAATGCGGCAACCACTTGCTTCGTATAGCAATCCTAGGCGCCCGATACCCACAAAGCAAAACAATGACAACGGAGAGGCGATTCATGAAGACAGGAGGGGGAATCGCATGGGACGAATGGTTCAAAGCGGCTTACTTGTGCGCACTGCACTGCTCCTCCAACCTCATGAGCTCCTCGGATGAGGAGGGAGGGGATTTCTGGGGCACGGCACACATGTTTCTTGCGGCCACCATCCGCTTCGCCACCCACTGCAGTTGCCTCCTTGATGCAGCCATACTTCTCATCGTCTTCTCCGCTTCTTCTTCAAAGATCGAAGGAGATTTAGGGGCGAATGAAGTGATGCCCTTCCGTCGTCCTTATCCACGCCTCCGGCGGCGACGATGCACCGCGCGGCTTAAGTTACGAATCAAGGTCCGACGGCGGGAGGGTGAGTCTGCGGCGTCCGGAGCTCGAGCCTCGAACCGGGCGCGGAGTCGTGGTAGGAAGTAGTTCGGCCGGAGCGATGCGGTGGCTGTCTCTGCGACAAGACTCGCGATTTGGACTGGTCCGCGGAGAAGCACCGCCGCACACGCCACCAACGGAAGCGCGAATCGCTATGCTCGGCTTTCGGCGCAGGATTGGGTAGCAAGTGGCAGATAATTGCACGCGATTTAAAGCTGCATCGAAGGACGAGAAAGGCGTGATGGGAAGCGGCAACACAGTATTCGTAATACGCGTTTTTTTTTTTTTTTTCTCTTCGCCCTTTTCCGTCTCTCCGGTAAGTGTAATACACGTAATCCACCATATAATAAATAATACGAGAAGGCCACACGTTATGAAGAGAAATATAATACAATATAATATAAAATATTATAAATGTTTATTTATTTTTACATTTTCCTGATTTATTTAGCTATAAGTAACTATTATAAGTGATGATTAAGTAGACGTTATTCCCTGTGACATACGTGAAGGATGTTCACCAATCTTCCATCCGACATCAAAAGTTCTTTTGACAAGTTGGGGTTCTCACGAATCTGAGGCTGATGATAAAGAACTTCATTGGTAACTTAACTTTATGATATTATTGATCTACCAACTAAAAATATTTATGACTGTATAACTAACTAAACTCCACATATATCGATCACCATTTGGATGTAATAATAAAAATACAAGGGAATGTTCACTTGAAGTCAAATCTCCATAGGATAAGCTGAGAACAGCAGAAGTCAATGACAATTATCT